>NC_058521.1:396178126-396799912 GCF_904849725.1 Hordeum vulgare subsp. vulgare | reverse complement strand
TAGTGTAGTAACCCGACCAACGCATTAACACTTAGTGAATACATGAACTCCTCATACAATGGTCATCTCCGGGAGTAGTTCCGCCTATTTTCACTCCGGGGTTGCCGGGTCATAACACATAGTAGGTGACTACAACTTGCAAGATAGGATCAAGAACACACATATATTGGCGACAACATAATAGGTTCAGATCTGAAATCATGGCACTCGGGCCCTAGTGACAAGCATTAAGCATGGCAAAGTAGTAGCAACATCAATCTCAGAACATAGTGGATACTAGGGATCAATCCCCGTCAAAACTAACTCGATTACATGATAGATCTCATCCAACCCATCACCGTCCAGCAAGCCTACGATGAGATTACTCACGAACGGTGAAGAGCATCATGGAATTGGCGATGAAGGAAGGTTGGTGATGACGATGGCGACGATCTCCCCTCTCCGGAGCCCAGAACGGACTACAGATATGCCCTCTAGATGAAGAACAGAAGGTGGCGGCGCCTCCGTATCGTAAAACGCGATGAACTCTTCTCCTTGATTTTTTTCCGGACGAAAGGGACTAAATAGACCTGGGATTGGAGGCGGTGGAGTTTTGTGGGCCCCACAAGCCTGCCAGGCGCGGCCAGGGAGGCCCGCGCCTGGTGGGCTTGTCGGCTCCATGCTCCACTTCCTCCGTTGATTCTTGAGCCTGTATTTTTTATATATTCCACAAAAATTCTCCATAAATTTTCAGGTCATTCCGAGAACTTTTATTTCTGCGCAAAAACAACACCATGGCAATTCTGCTGAAAACAGCGTTAGTCCGGATTAGTTCCATTCAAATCATGCAAATTAGAGTCCAAAACAAGGGCAAACGAGTTTGGAAAAGTAGATATGATGGAGGTGTATCAACTCGCCCAAGCTTGAATCTTGCTTATCCTCAAGCAATTCAGTTGACAAACTGAAAGAGACAAAAGAAAAACTTTTACGAACTTTGTTTGATCTTGTTGTTGCAACTATGTCTAACTCATAACCAGAATTACAGCAAGATCACAAGCTAACCACATAAGCAAATGACATCTAGATCTCACGGTAAACTCATATCAATGGCATAATCAACTAGCGAGCAATAATAATAAGTTTCAAACGTCAACACATCAACCAAAACAATCATGAAGCAGTACAAACAGATGGTATCTCGCTAGCTCTTTCTGAGACCGCAAAACATAAATGCAGAGCACCTTCAAAGACCAAGGGCTGACTAAACATTATAATTCATGGCAAAGAAGATCCAGTCACAGTCATACTCAACAGCAATTAAAAGCAAAGCATAAAAATGATAGGGGTGCTCTCCAATTGGTGCTTTTATAAGAAGAGGATGACTCAACAGGAACATAAATAGATAGGCCCTTCGCAGAGGGAAGCATTGAATTGCAGAGGTGCCAGAGCTCAAGCTTTGAAGACAGAGATAAATAATTTTGGGTGGCACGCTTTCATTGTCAATGCAATGACTAAGAATTTTCACCATCTTCCACGCTACACATGCTATAAGCGGTTCCCGAACAGAAAAGTAAAGTGTTGACTCCCCCACCACCGATCAATCACACTTCACGACTAGCCGAATACTCGGGTGCCGTCCATACCAACACCAATCCAGGGGAGTTTTGTTTGCAATTATCTTTTCGATTTGAGCATGGAACTGGGCATTCCAATTACCGGCCCCTTTCTCGTGAAGGATAGTGAATAAACACATATCGAGGATAACACGCCTAGCATGGAAGATACTAATCGCCCCATGTCACCACATGAGCGGTTCGGGCATGCAAAACAGATTATTTCTTGAAGGTTTGGAGAGTGGCACATGCAGATTTACTTGGAACGGCAGGTAGATACCGCATATAGGTAGGTATGGTGGACTCATATGGAACAACTTTGGGTTTATGGAAGTGGATGCACAAGCAGTATTCCCGCTTAGTACAAGTGAAGGCTAGCAAAAGACTGGGAAGCGACCAACTAGAGAGCGACAATAGTCATCAAGATGCATTGAGATTAACCAACATTGAGTGCAGGCATGAGTAGGACATAAATCACCATGAACATGAACATCATAGAGGCTATGTTGATTTTGTTTCAACTACATGCGTAAACATGTGCCAAGTCAAGCCACTTGAATCATTCAAAGGAGGATACCATCCTATCATACTACATCATAGTCATCTCAAGATTCATGTTGGCATCCAAGACAAACCATTATAAGCTCCTAGCAAATTGAGCATGGCATCAGAAACAATGATCTCTAAGTTGTCATTGCAAACATGTTTATCTCACAACAAAGCTGAATTTGGAACGATGAGCTAGTCATATTTACAAAAACAAAATACATCGAGTACATACCAGCTTTTCCAGGCTCAGTCACTTATATCGTCATTATTGCCTTTCACTTGCACGACTGAATGATGTGAACAATAATAAGAGTGCTCATGCATTGGACTAAGCTGGAATCTGCAAGCAAACACAAAGGAGAAGACAAAGTAATATGGCTCTTTAACAGATAAACAGATATGCATGCGAGAGCCACTAAACATTGTAACCATGGTCTTCTACCTTGACCCAAAGAAAAAGAAAACTATTTACACGGGAAAGCTCCCAACAAGCAAAAGAAGAACAAGAAAATCTTTTTGGGTTTTCTCAAACTAGACAGACACACGAAAAGAAAACGAGAAAAAGAAATAAACTAGCATGGATGATACAGTGGCAAAGTGTGAACACTGACAAACAAAATGAAAGAATAAGCAAGAATATAAAGTCGGTGAGAAACACGTACTCCCCCAAGCTTAGGCTTTTGGCCTAAGTTGGTCTACTCCCAAGGAGGGAAATAACTAGCTCCGGGGTACTCCGGAGTGGACTGAGGATGCCACTATTGTGTGAGCTCCTCTAGCTCCCACTCATAAACTGTCGCCTGGTACTCGACTGGTGGCTCGGGCACGGGCACCTGTGGTTGGGCTATGCCCCAATATGCGTAGATGTCCAAGGGCATAATAATGTACATGCATGCATGAAGATTGAACAAAGAAGGAGCAGGCAAAGTAATAATCTCACGAGTACCCTGACTAAATACCAGGTTATAATTCATCCTTCTATTTATATCTCTATCAAGAAAGTAATGGCAAACCATGCTATCATAATCTAGATATCTCTCGGGAAGAAGAATCTCTTCTTCCTCGTCCAGTCTAATAGGTATCTCAAAATGTCTAGCAAGACAAGTAGCATATATACCTCCATAGACAATGCCTTTAGAACGGTTTGTGTTCAACCGTTGAGCTACTATAGCGCCCAAGCTATAAGTTTTATCACTATAAAGGGCTTCGCGCAAAACTGCAAGATCTGGGAGCTAAGGGACCCAGCTTTCCCACGGCCAATCAAACATTTTCCCACGAATAACGAGAAGTACCGAAGCACGGGAAAATGTATGCTAGCAGCTCTAGCGCAAGACACTCCTCTCTCCTCTCCTACAGCAATAGTATCTATGAAAGCCTCCAAGTCTCGTGGGCGAGGTTCATGAATATCCCCAACATAAGGTAATTTGCAAACATTGCAAAAATCCTGGAGTGACATGCGCTGGGGGATATCATATAATTTGAACACAACCATAGGAGGATTCTTCCTTGGATAGAAGTTAAAGATTTGTACGATGATATTAGTGAGGAGGAGGTATTGCGGACACTTATCTTAAACGTAGGCGGTAAGGCCTCCGTTCTCCACCAAGTAATAAAAGTCCTCATAAAGTACGGCGGCACGTAAGAACACATCGCTTGGCCACTCGCACGCTCGAACTTCTGCAACTCGAGGGACCGGATACTTGGGTTTCTTCTTATCACTTCCATCATCCTTGGGGTTACGGCTTGAAGAGCCTCTTAAGAACCTCCTCATCTTTTCCCTTTTCTATCTCCGAAAATTTCTGAAATTTTTAGTGATTCTAAGGAAAAGTGAACAAGGCTCAACAAAAGTCATAGCAACTACCCCCACAAGTGCCTAGAGGCCATATTATGCATCAGAAGTACTTGGGACGAGCTAAAATTAGCATGCAAAGCTCAAGAACATGGTCACCAAGGCAGCAAAAATACGCGAAGTATAAGGCACTAGAGCAAAAACTAATTGGACCAATGGAGGAGTCACTTACCAAGGAGCAATTTCCCCAAAACAGTTTGGTGAATGGTGCTTTGCACAAGGAGATCGAAAATCCCAGCAAGAAGAGCAAGAACACGGGTTTGAGCTGCGAAACGATTTTTCCTGGAGGTAGGAGAACCAGATGGGAGCTAGAATGAGTGGAGCGGGTGCACGTGGGCTCCAGAAGCCTGGGTGGCGCGGCCAGGGGGTGCCCGCGCCTCCAGGGCTTGTGGCCCACTAGTGCAGCCCCCAGACTAGCTCTTTGTCTCAGTACTTTTTTAAAAATCTAGAAAAAATCATACTTGATTTTCAGGACATTCAGAGAACTTATATTTTCGAGGTACTTTTCTACGGGACGCTAAAACAGAAAATAAGCAACTGAAGGTGAAAGCTTGGAACAGAGGTTTGTGACTCCTCGATTCATCCATCCATGGTCATCGAAAGAAATCCATCAATGAGGTTGATCAAGTCTCCTTGACAAACTTTTTCGAATCGCAAAAGAGAACGGAGAATTTTTGAATAGTCACTAGGTCACCTCAATGGGGATGTGCATATCCCCGACAATCAAATCATAGTTCATCTTGACAGGAGGTATAGGGCATTCAAAGCTCCCAATAAGAATCGATGAAGTTTTTTCGATAGCATTGATGCAATGTGCTCAATATTGTTTCTTTTGAAAGTGCACCGTATGCTCACTACCGTTGACATGGAAAGTGACATTGCCTTTGTTGCAATCTATAACAGCCCCTGCAGTGTTTAAAAAGGGTCTTCCAAGGATGACCGCCGTGGCATCGTCCTCGGGAATATCCAGAATAACAAAGTCTGTTAAGATAGTAACGTTAGCAACCACAACAGGGACATCCTCGCAAATGTTGATAGGGAAAGCAGTTGATTTGTCGGCCATTTGCAGAGAAATTTTAGTGGGTGTCAACTTATCCAGCTCAAGTCTACGATAAAGAGAGAGAGGCATAACACTAACACCGGCTCCAAGGTCGCATAAAGCAGTTCTAACGTAGTTACCTTTAATGGAGCAAGGTATAGTGGGCACTCCGGGATCACCTAGTTTCTTAGGAGTTCCACCCTTGAAGGTATAGTTAGCGAGCATGGTGGAAATCTCAACCTCAGGTATCCTCCTCTTATTAGTCACAATATCCTTCATGTACTTAGCATACGCAGACATTTTGTGCATATCTATCAAACGCATTTGCAGAAAGACAAGTCTAATCATGTCAACAAATCGCTCAAAATCCTCATCATCCTTTTTCTTGGATGGTTTGGGAGGAAAGGGCATGGGTTTCTGAACCCATGGTTCCCTTTCTTTACCATGCTTCCTAGCAGCGAAGTCATTCTTATCGTATCTTCCATTCTTAGGTTGTGGGTTATCAAGATCACCAGGTTCAATCTCTACATCCTTATCATTGCTAGGTTGAGCATCATCATGAACATCACTATTGATATTATCATTAGGCTCATGTTCATCACCAGATTGTGTCTCAGCATCAGAGGCAGAGACATAGTTTGGACTCTGAGGTGTAACAACATCTGGGTTGCTAGCGTGCAAGTTCCTATCATCTCTCTTCTTCTTCCTAGGATGACTAGGTGCATCAGTGCTAACTCCTTGAGAATCTTGCTCAATTCTCTTAGGATGACCCTCAGGATTCGAAGGTTCCTTGGTCATTCTACCGCCTCTAGTAACGACTCTGACAGAATTGTCATTCAACTCATTGAGCAAGTCATTATGAGCCTTAAGTACTTGTTCTACTTGAGTAGTAACCATAGAGGCATGTTTACTCAAAAGCTTAAGATCATTGACATTTCTGTCCACACAAGCACTTAAATGACTAAGCATACGAGCATTCTGTTCCAATTGTCTGCTAACATAATCATTGAAACTTTGTTGTTTGGCAACAAAGTTATAAAATTCATCCAGGCACAGGCTAGCAGGTTTATCAAAAGGAATATCACTCTCATTGAATCTACGAAGAGAATTTACTTCTACTACCTGTATCGGGTTATCAAGACCATGGATCTCTTTGATAGGTGGTAGATTTTTTACATCTTCAGATTTAATGCCTTTCTCTTTCATAGATTTCTTAGCTTCTTGCAATCTTCAGGACTGAGGAATAGAATACCTCTTTTCTTAGGAGTTCGCATGGGAGGTGGTTCAGGAATAGTCCAAGCATTCTCATTGCACAAGATATTATTCAATAGGATCTCAACTTGTTCTACGGTTCGTTCCCTAAAAACACAACCAGCACAACTATCTAGGTGGTCTCTCGAAGCATCGGTAAGTCCATTAGAAGATATCAAGTATTTCATTCTTCTCAAGAGGGTGATCAGGCAAAGCATTTAGTAGCTGGACGAGCCTCCCCCAAGCTTGTGGGAGACTCTATATAGTAGTGGCGGATCTTTTCCTCACTCGTGAATAAGGTGGCTATATCGTGCAGTTTGGTAAGATGGGCTACAACCATTTCAGACTCGTAACCGTGAAAAGGATCAGATTCGACCAGAGTGATCAACTCAGGGTCGACAGAGATCTAATAATCCTTATCGGTCACAAAGATAGGCGAAGTAGCAAACTTCAGGTCGTATTTCATCCTAGCGTTCAAAGATTTTTCTTTCCACTTGAGCAGTAATTTCTCAACATCATAGCTATCCTTACAAGCAAGAAAGTCCTCAGCTATCTCTCCCTCCATAACATAACACTCAGGCATATCAGGCAATTCATATCTAGGAGAGCTAGTTCTAGCAGGCAAAATAGCACGTTCTACTTCAATAGTATCAGTAGTTTCAGAAGTATCATCACTTCTAGCAGCAACTCTAGCAATTTGTGCATCAAGGAATGCACCTAGTGGCAAAGCAGTATCAAACATAGCATCATCATAATCATCATGGGCAGCAGAAGTAGCATCATCAAACACATGCGACATATCAAGATTTCTAGCAGGAGGTGGTGTCGCAAACTTACTCATAACTGAAGGTGAATCAAGTGCAGAGCTAGATGGCAGTTCCTTACCTGTCCTCGTAGTTGAGGGCAAGACTTTAGTTTTTGGATCTTTCAGATTCCTCATAGTGATCAGCAGACGTAAATCCCAAGTGACTCAGAGAATATAGTTGTGCTTCCCCGGCAACGGCGCCAGAAAATAGACTTGATAACCCACAAGTATAGGGGATCGCAACAGTTTTCGAGGGTAGAGTATTCAACCCAAATTTATTGATTCGACTCAAGGGGAAGCCAAAGAATATTCTCAAGTATCAGCAGTTGAGCTGTCATTTCAACCACACCTAAAAGATTTAGTATCTGCAGCAAAGTATCAGTAGCAAGGTAGTATGATAGCAGGAGTAGCAACAGTAACCAGTAGCAGCAAAGTGACAGCAGTAGCAGCAAAGTAACAGCAGTAGCAACAGATTAACAGTAGCAGCAGTGACAGCAGTAGCGGCAAAGTAACGTAGCAAGGACCAGTAGGAAAAGACTCGAAGGCATTGGATCGGTGATGGATGATTATGTCGGATGTTATTCATCATGCAACAGTTATAACACGGAGAGATAAGTAACTAGCTCCAGTTCGTCAATGTAATGTAGGCATGTATTCCGTATGTAGTCATACGTGCTTAGGGAAAAGAACTTGCATGACATCTATTGTCCATCCCTCCCGTGGCAGCGGGGTCCTAATGGAAACTACGGGATATTAAGGTTCTCCTTTTAATAAAGAACCGGACCAACGCATTAACACTTAGTGAATACATGAACTCCTCATACTATGGTCATCTTCGGGAGTGGTTCCGGCTATCGTCACTCTGGGGTTGCCGGGTCATAACACATAGTAGGTGACTACAATTGCAAGATAGGATCAAGAACACACATATGTTGGCGACAACATAATAGGTTCAGATCTGAAATCATGGCACTCGGGCCCTAGTGACAAGCATTAAGCATGGCAAAGTAGTAGCAACATCAATCTCAAAACATAGTGGATACTAGGGATCAATCCCCGTCAAAACTAACTCGATTACATGATAGATCTCATCCAACCCATCACCGTCCAGCAGGCCTACGATGAGATTACTCACGAACGGTGAAGAGCATCATGGAATTGGCGATGAAGGAAGGTTGGTGATGACGATGGCGACGATCTCCCCTCTCCGGAGCCCAGAACGGACTCCAGATCTGCCCTCCAGATGAAGAACAGAAGGTGGCGGCGCCTCCGTATCGTAAAACGCGATGAACTCTTCTCCTTGATTTTTTTTCCGGACAAAAGGGACTAAATAGACCTGAGATTGGAGGCGGTGGAGTTTTGTGGTCCCCACAAGCCTGCGAGGCGCGGTCAGGGAGGGCCCGTGCCTCGTGGGCTTGTGGGCTCCACGCTTCACTTCCTCCGTTGATTCTTTTGCCAGTATTTTTTATATATTCCACAAAAATTCTCCGTAAATTTTCACGTCATTCCGAGAACTTTTATTTTTGCGCGAAAACAACACCATGGCAATTTTGCTGAAAACAACGTTAGTCCGGATTAGTTCCATTCAAATCATGCAAATTAGAGTCCAAAACAAGGGTAGAAGAGTTTGGAAAAGTAGATACGATGGAGGCGTATCACCCTCACTATCCGTAGACTCATCCCCGCCACCAACAGAATGGCCACTCGGCCCCTCGGTCTGATCCAGCCCCTCGGTCTGATCTGGCCAAGCACCCCATGTAGGCGTCTCCATGTTAGTCGAAGCCTCTATGGCGGGAGTCTCCTGGGACATAGCCTCGGGAACCGTAGTCTCATGGACCGAATGCCCGTCGACCTGAGGCTCCTGGACTGGAGTCCCCATAGCCTCCATGGCAAACGGGCCCACCATAGTAGTCATCTGCTCGGGTGAATGAACTGGTGGTTGTGACGAGGACGGCGTAGCAGTACGCCTACCTCTCCCGTGGCCACATTCTATACCTTTCCCTTCTTGCGTGCCCGGCCTCCTCTCCTAGTGGGAAACGCCTCCCACGAAGAAGCACCTGCCGGTGGTGTCGTCAAACTATGCGCCAAGGCTCTACACAGAGATAGGGGTGGAATGGAAGTACCACCCCTCGCGCGGGCTGCCAACGAAGAACAACCCGTCAAGCGATCTGGACCTACGCCCACCATCTTTCAACACATGTCATGATAAAGAGTAAAAGAAATCAGTACAACATACAAAATTGAATACCTGACATGAATAATAATATGTACATATATAATTTAAGTTGGGATGCATACAAATTAATAATAGTATGGATCAATAAAATCATCATCATCATCACTATCACGTGTGTCTTCATGAATGACGTGCTCATTGGGTTCAACGGCATGAACTTGTGGAAGGCCTTTCTGTAATCGGTCAAGCATTGATAGGTCATCCGTAGCAGTAACCTCTTCTAGTTCCAGCTCTGCTGGTTCCAGCTCAGGGGTGAAGTCAGATTCACTCACACTGTCTACTTCCATGTTCTAGGGTGAAGCACGGTGGTTCTTGAAATGTTTCTTGGAAAGACATGCTTCTTGGAAGAATTATCCGTCGTATGTGTGTGGGTTAATATGAGGTTAATAATCCTCTTCATCTGGGGGAGGTGGTCTAACATGTGGCGGCACTTCATAAACAACATACCAACCATTCACATTCTTATCAGTTTGGCATGCCCATGGTAGATAGAAAACTTGGGTCGCCTATTAGGCCGTAATATAGACATCGGGAACATCTAAATGGGTGCTTGGATAGATTTTGACTAGCCCTATATGTTCATGAGTCCTTCTAGTCTCCTTCGGTTGGAACCAATAACATTTGAAGACTACGACATTCGGTGGGTTTTCACCATAGAATTGAAGTTCATAAATTGCTTCAACTCTTCCATAATACTCAATACCACCTTCATCAATAGTAGAGCCACAACAATTTGTATATTTCCTGTCCAGCATAGATATCTCTTTGCCAAAGGTACGAAAGTGGTACCCGTTGATGTTGTATTTCTCAAATGAACGGACCTTATAGTCAAAACCATTAGCGGCTTGTCTCAATTCGACGTCCATAGACTCTAAATTAGCCTACAATTTAATACGAAACAATTGTTGCATTAGCCGCAAGTTAGACCATGAAATGAAATGGTCTATTATTGATAATTACTGTTTGTTTGAACCAAGAGATGAAATCGGGATAGTCGTGTCCATGCTTTGCCAGAAGCTCATACTCTTTGACGGAATCATTTTGGATCACTGTTCCATCCGAGAATTTGGCGACGTATCGACTGTATCAAATATCCGGGACTAACAGCAGTTCAAAGGAATTAGAAGTTGCAGAAAAATGTATCGAGAACTTACTCGATGTACGTCTGCACTTCTATTAGGTTGAAGATATACAACAAAATGTTCCGCCATTCTTCGACATGCAACGTTATTAGTTTTGAAGCACCGACTGGTGCGAGCTTACCTTTGAATAGGTTGAGGTTGATCCACCTTTTTTAGGGCCGTCATCATTGTACCAAGGCTTCGGATTATGCAAATGATGGTTTTTGGCTTTGTAGTGTGCTGTCACAAAGTTAGCCACCTCCTCAGTAATGAATGCCTCGACCATCGATGCTTCAATTCTACGTTTATTTTTGCATTTAGCTCGAAGCATCTTATGCATCCTCTCAGTTGCAAAGCACCAATTATTTTGCACGGGCCCACCCAATCTTGCCTCCGTCGGTAGATGTAAAATCAAATGCTGCATTGGATTAAAGAAGCCCGGCGGAAAGATCTTCTCTAACTTTCAGATCAACTCTGGCGCCAACTCCTCCATGTCATCTACCAGGACAGGCGACGGTTCTTTCACACAAAGAGCACGGAAGAAATATCTCAGCTCCACCAGTACTAGCCTTTCATCCTCGGGAATAAAACCATGTAACATCACCGGCATTACCCGGTCAAGCCATATGTGCCAATCATGACACTTGAGACCAAAGATTTTTATTTTTTCAAGACTCGCTCCCCTCTTTAGATTCACTGCATACCCATCGGGGTACATCAAGTGCATTTTGACCCACAAGATAATTTCCCTCATAGTTGTCCTTCCAAGATTGAATCAGGGCTTTGGCTTTGACCAGTTCTGCTTTCCTTTCGATTCTCGCATGTTTTGTAACGGTCTATGACATAGTGTCTATTGATCGACTCTAGCCTCAGTATTAACCTTTGACTTCCCATCTATGCCGAACAATGTACCAAAAATGGCTTCTCCGGTATTCTTTTCTGTGTGCATCATGTCGATGTTGTGTGGAAGAAGGGGGTCTTTGAAGTAAGACAGATACCACAAGCATGGCCTGTGAGTCCAGACGTGTTCTGAATTATACCCCTTGAAATACCATGGACACTCTGGATCAGGCTCGAGGGTGTTTAACTGATCCAGGATCTGTTGGTCTGTCAATACATGTGGTGCAAAGGTTTTGACAACTTTACCTTTGGTAAAGTTCTTCTTGTCTTTTCTAAACTGATGGTCAGGATCCATGAACTGTCTATGCTAGTCAAAACAAGAACACTTCCCACCCGCCTAAAACCAATGAAACTGAAGAGCTGCCTTGCACGTGGGGCACGGGAACCTTCCATGCACACACCATCCAGAGAATAGCGCATAAGCCAGCAAGTCACGGAAATAGTGTGCGTGGTTACAAAAGGTTGTTTGGAGTCCCGGATGAGATCCCGGACGTCACGAGGAGCTCCGGAATGATACGGAGGTAAAGAATGGTATATAGGATGAAGGGTTTTGGAACCGAAACATTTCGGGCATCACCGGCAATGAGCCGGGACCACCGGAAGGGTTCCGGGGACCACCGGGAGGGGGCACCGGCCCCGGGAGGCTACATGGGCCAAGTGTGGGAGGGAACCATCCCCTTGGTGGGCTCATGCGCCTCCCACCCAGCCCAAGGCGCAGCAAGGAGGTGGAGGGGGCAAACCCTAGGCGTGGGAGAGGGCCCAAGGCCCACCTAGGGCGCCGCCCTCCCCTCTCCACCCTGGCCGCCGCTCCCCTTGGCCCCAGATGCGCTGCCGCCACCCCTAGGGTAGAAACCCTAGAGGTGGCGCACCCTCCTCCCTCCCTCCTATAAATACCCGGGTTATTGGGGCTGATTTGAGATGAACTCTCTCTCTCTCTCTCTCGGCGCAGTCCTACCTCTCTCCTTCCTCGTCCTCCGCGGTACTTGGTGAAGCCTTGTCGGAGTTCCACGTAGCTCCACCGCCACCACGCCGTCGTGCTGTCGGAGCTCTCTCCCTCAACCTCTCCTTCCTCCTTGCTGGTTCAAGGTGTTGGAGACGTCACCGGGCTGCACGTGTGTTGAACGCGGAGGCAATATATGTGTGTTTTAGATCCGGTCTTGCAAGTTGTAGTTACCTACTATGTGTTATGATCTGGCAACCCGAGTGACAATAACCGGAACCACTCCCGGTGATGACCATAATTTGAGGAGTTCATGTGTTCACCAAGTGCTAATGCGTTGGTCCGGTTCTTTATTAAAAGGAGAACCTTAATATCCCGTAGTATCCATTTGGACCCCGCTGCCACGGGAGGGATGGACAATAGATGTCATGCAAGTTCTTTTCCCTAAGCACGTATGACTACACACGGAATGCATGCCTACATCACATTGTAGCGACCCGACTCAAAAAGAGTCAAGCCTCTGTGTTTCTGTGCCATCCCTGGATCAGTATGCTGGCACACACAGTACATCAATGTATATATCAAAGTGCAATCACATGTAAATAGCGTAAAACTGATATATACCTTAAATATTTCAGCGGAAGCAGTCAAGGGAGTGGAGTCCCAATAAACACCAACGGCAAGTTGAGTGTAGACCGTAACCCTGAATAGTACTCTTACTCGTCGAAGAAAATATCTGCAACATAAGACGTTGCAGCCGTGTAGGTCAGCATATTGAATATGCCGGCAAGTCACAAAAAAGAGGGGTAAAATATCATCTATACTATATGCATATATGGCAGGTGGGGCTGTAAGTTTTTAGCGAAAAGCAAAGTTTTCTCCTACATCAAGAGAGGGCTAAAAGCAAAATGTTACTACATTGTTGGTTGTTAACGAGATGGTTCCACCAACCAATTCTCGTACCCATGTTGTCAATAATACCCACATCAATATTATTATTTGTGTTGAGAGTTTCAGATAACTTCAGTTCCTTTGGCTCAAGTTGTCCATGACCGTGGACACGGCTAATCGATTAGATTTGAGTACTCTGCAGAGTTTTGCACACGTTCCCCACAAGATTTGATCGCCTCCGTGTATGTCCTCGCACTTCAGGGTGTTTGAAGACCGGATGATCAAAACATGGTCTTTGAACGGGTCCCTCTGAATCCCTGTCGGTGCCCATCCAATCCTACTGTTCTTCTACATCTGCTAGCACCGCCTGTCCAGAGTCGCTGCGTTGTCCAACCAAGCCAGAGCCCCTAATGACTTGTGGCTGTGCAGGTAAGCCTTGGGTCTTGAAAATATTCGTCCGTCTCTTTGAGCCTGGGTGAAGCTTTCCGCAAGATGTCATGGCCGTCTCCAGCATCCCGGGTCATCCACTGGTTTGTCCAGGGAGCCGGTCAACCGTCCTTCACCCAGAGTTGCATTGCATCACGAGGTCTTGAAAAGTCTTGACTTAACCGGTCCTGGTTATTAAAGTATCCTCGCATCACTCGTGATAAACTCTCAACTAGAATCCCGTCTACTCAAGCATAGCAATATGAAATTTGTCGTCCCGGGCCAAGTAACGGGGTTGTTGGGTGCCTACCACATGATACTACAATATGTAACCATAATTTCCAAGTACCTAGTCAGCATGCAATTGGGCATAGGATGGTAGAACTACGATGCATAAAACATAGGTGATACATGATCAAATGACTTGCCTGGTGATGTTGACGAAGAAGAATTTTCGTTCTCGGGAAATACGTGATAGAACTATTCGCCACTCTCCGATGAAATCTATATAATCAAACATAGTATTCACATAAGCACTCACACTAGCAACCAATCTAGCAATCAATTAACAAACAGCAATAAAAGTTGATGCAATCAAAAATCAATAAGAGAGAGCGGATAAAAATCCAAAGGAAACTTCAAAGAAGCTAGGAAGCCATCTACTACATCAAACACTATATAGTTTTTGTTCTAACTGAAAATAAAACACTAAAATAGAAAAAATAACAGAAAACAAAATATAAAATAACTAAGATAACAGAAGTAAAATTAACAAAACAATATTATTTTATAAGTATTTTCAAAATAGGAAATCAAACTAGCAATGCAATCAATTCGCAAGTTAGTATAGAACTAGAATTGATTCCATGCAAACAAATAAGAATAAATAAAATAAAATTTTGTTGTTGTTGAAAATTTACTGGTAAAAAACAGAAAACAAAATATAATTTGTCACGATTACAAAAAAAACAAATTAAGAACAATTAATACAAAAGAAATAGCAAGAAAACAAAAAAGGCTAAAATAGAATCTGTTTTGCTTAAAACCTTAAGTAAAATTATTTAAAAAAAATGAAACTTAAACTACTGAAAGATATGATCAATAGGAAGCAGCAGCAAAAATAATCAAATTAAAAGCTATTTTTAAACTCCCGGAATAAGCAAAACAAGCTTTAATTCAAATCTGATCTAACTCAATTTTTATAAATCTAAACATAGACAAATTATATATCTACAGAAACTACATGACATTTGTGATCCAACGCAAAAAGAATCACCTAATTCGGAGTTATAGACTAATAGATATGAATTTTTTAAGATTGCAATTTTGTGAAAAAACTGCAATACGGGATTTCGTGAATCTCACCATGGGTGACAGAGAGGAAGAACTCCGGCGAGGTAGTTGCTCCGGCAAGGTGGGGAGGTCGCCGGTGGGGTGAGGGTGCGATGGAGGAGGGTGGCGGCGAGTCTCCTCCGTTGAACGGCGTCGTCGGCGAAGCGAAGGGGAGTCGGGGCGGTCGGGGAAGCGCCCGGGGAGTTCCTATCCGGCCGAACTCCGGCGAGATGGTGGCGGGACGCTGCGGTGGCGAGGTGCTCAGGTCCGGTGATTGAGGGGAACTCGCCGGTGGTCTCGGTGGTGCGGGGGGGCGAAGTGGCGACCGGGGCGAAGCGAGGGAGGTTCCTACTGGAGCTTCTCTCCTGCGAGGGGAGGGCAGGGGCGTGGTGGTTCTGGCGTGGGAGGAGGGGGCCGATGGGGGGCTCGGGGCGGCGGCTTATATAGGGGGGGTGGGGTGGCCGAGGAGGAAAGAAATCAAGGGCTGCCATGGAAGGTGCGAGCTGCTGGGTGAAAAGGAAAGTCACGGTAGAACACAGAAGGAAGGAAGAAGAAGAGGGAAGGAAAGAGAGAGAGAAAGAAAAAAAGAAAGAAAGAAAAGGGGAAAGAAAAAAAAAGAAAAGAAGAGGTGGCGTGGGGGTGGTCTGGCGCTAGTTGCCAGAGATTTGCATTCCTAGCGATTGGGATCTCGCCCCAGGAAAAAAAAAAATATCTCCCGTTGTTTTTTTTAACTGAAACTAAAACAAAAATAAAAGGAAACAAATAAAATGAATAATATAGGATATTATATACCAAAATGATCAGAAAAATATCCTCTACTCGATTAACATTTTTCCAAGGCAAAAATAAAAACTTTAAAAATGTTTTTTTTCAGAAAAAATCCTTTAGGCTATATTTTCTTTTTGCAATTATTTTCACGATAAAACTTTGGCTTTCTTGGCTCAAAATATTTCAAAAATGCCTCACACTTTGGAGGGTCATTTTCCTCCGCTCTCTCTTGCGGGCAAGAGATTATTTCCCGGCACTTCTCGTGTGAAGAAAAAATAGAAATGCAAAAGCAAAATTTGAAAGAATTCAAATGCAAACTCCATTCAAATTCTTTATAGTTGAAGAAGTCATGTCATCTTCTCTCATTGCTTTTAACTCGCTGAATTTGAATTTACCGGAGAAGGGGGAAGTCATTTTATTCCCTCTCATTCAAAAGTTTTTGAAAAGTTTCAAATTTCTCTCAAGTTTCAATCACTCAAGCAAACAAACAAACAATCTAATAATTATATTAACATTCCAAAATTTATAATTTTGGGATGTTACAAACTACCACACTTAAAATGAATCTTGTCCTCGAGATTCGAAGAGGCTAGAAAGAAAGGTTAGGGTTAGGGGGTCTTCTAACAAATCCAACTTCCGGCAAAGTGGGATGCTACCACACTTAAAATGAGTGATATTGGTCCCTTAAGATTTTAACAAACCTCTGGGGTTTTTGGCATCTGACTCCTCACAGTCTTCATACCTTCCGCTATATTCATAATGTTTCCATTAAAACGAGGGTCCTTCTGTTGATATAAGCTTCTTCCTTTACTGGGTCTTCTTAACTGACAGTCTCGTGATCAATTCTAAATAACCTATCGATGATTCTCATGGTGGTCTACCATTTGTGGCTATCCTGCAGGGAGAGGGGTCTTGTCTTCATCCTCACCGTAAAATTTCCTACGCGTGACAACAAATGCCATGTACATGGGGCTTTCATCATACCATTCTAAGGCTTAAACAAAAGCTTCAAAGAACGTCGTCTCTCACTATGGGTAAGTCTCTCATATTTACCATTCCGAATAGCAAGAGAATGATAATAGTAAGTCGTCATGGTGGCCAAGCCATGTCGCACTGAAATCATTACCTTGTATAAGGCTTAGTGAATCTCGTATTCTAACACTTGGGCATCCTCACAAGCGTTGCAGAATTTCTCTTGTCCACGAACGAAGTTCGGATAAATCCAATGATTCTGCAAGCTGAACAAATATCTATCGTTTCTTCACAACTCTCAGGTTTTCGTATGCTCCTAAGAAAACGTTTGCTGAAACAAGTTTCCTTCTCCAAAAAGATAGTACTTGATCCTTGTTAGTCCCGGGGTCTGTGGGTTTCAGGCATACTTGGGGTAAATGTGACACGCCGCTGGGTAGTGGGTGGTTCCTTCACACAAGAAACAAGTGACCTGACTAGTTGGGCATTCCTCAGCTGGGTGATTTTCTTCACAATGAGTGCATCCATCCTGGTGTTCTTCCTGGGTGTGTCCTTTTTCTCCACACCTCTTGCATGCACAAGTCTTCTCCTTCGGATTATCATAGCACTTCCGAATGAGACGGGATCTTAACAGAGTCTTCTTGAACTCGTCCCAGGTTTGTGCTCCACTAAATCCTTGTATGGCATGATGCATTTTCCACCAGATTGCAGCACTTTGTGTAAAGTACTGAAGAGCGTGTTCCACTTCATACTTCCTTGAGATCAAGTTGCTCCCGAAGTGGTTCTCCATGTTCTGAATCCATATCTTAGCTTCCAGCTGGGTCATTGGTCCAGAGACTACAAGTCCAGCTTCATACTCCATCTGGTAGGGTTGAGGTTTTGGGGATGAGACGGGTAAGAGAGAGGGAGATACACACAATACAAACAATATTTTTGAGAATAGGTTTTATTTGTGGCCGTCGGAAAACACACACCAATGATGGCTCACAAATCATCGTATCTAACGTGAGTATATAAAAGGGGTTTGGTCTTCTAATGGTCATATAATTATTCGAACACTTCAGGGTCTTCGAGTTCTTCGGGTCTTGAGAGTCCTCTGTTGGTGTAGCTTCAATTCTTCAACGTGTGGTGAAATCCTCTTTACTTTGAAGTAGAACTCCATTGATTCTTCATGAGGTCGAAGGGGTAAGTGTATTGTCTAACTATTGGAGGTGAGAGAGAACGTTTGATGAAATCAGAAGAGATGAGAAGTAAAAGGTGTTCTTGAAAAATAGAAATTTTTGAGAGATCCTATCCTAAGAAGTTTCCAGTTTCTAGGGTCACGTCCTACAGTCAATCTGTGCTCTGATACCATTTCTGTAGCGACCCGACTCAAAACGAGTCAAGCCTCTGTGTTTCTGTGCCATCCCTAGATCAGTATGCTGGCACACACAGTACATCAATGTATATATCAAAGTGCAATCACATGTAAATAGCGTAAAACTGATATATACCTTAAATATTTCAGCGGAAGCAGTCAAGGGAGTGGAGTCCCAATAAACACCAATGGCAAGTTGAGTGTAGACCGTAACCCTGAATAGTACTCTTACTCGTCGAAGAAAATATCTGCAACATAAGATGTTGCAGCCGTGTAGGTCAGCATATTGAATATGCCGGCAAGTCACAAAAAAGAGGGGTAAAATATCATCTATACTATATGCATATATGGCAGGTGGGGCTGTAAGTTTTTAGCGAAAAGCAAAGTTTTCTCCTACACCAAGAGAGGGCTAAAAGCAAAATGTTACTACATTGTTGGTTGTTAACGAGATGGTTCCACCAACCAATTCTCGTACACATGTTGTCAATAATACCCACATCAATATTATTATTTGTGTTGAGAGTTTCAGATAACTTCAGTTCCTTTGGCTCAAGTTGTCCATGACCGTGGACACGGCTAATCGATTAGGTTTGAGTACTCTGCAGAGTTTTGCACACATTCCCCACAAGATTTGATCGCCTCCGTGTATGTCCTCGCACTTCACGTTGTTTGAAGACCATATGATCAAAACATGGTCTTTCAACGGGTCCCTCTGAATCCCTGTCGGTGCCCATCCAATCCTACCGTTCTTCTACATCTCCTAGCACCGCCTGTCCAGAGTCGCCGCGTTGTCCAACCAAGCCAGAGCCCCTAATGACTTGTGGTTGTGCAGGTAAGCCTTGGGTCTTGAAAATATCCGTCCGTCTCTTTGAGCCTGGGTGAAGCTTTCCGCAAGATGTCATGGCCGTCTCCAGCATCCCGGGTCATCCACTGGTTTCTCCAGGGAGCCGATCAACCGTCCTTCACCCAGAGTTGCATTGCATCACGAGGTCTTGGAAAGTCTTGACTTAACCGGTCTTGGTTATTAGAGTATCCTCGCATCACTCGTGATAAACTCTCAACCAGAATCCTGTCTACTCAAGCATAGCAATATGAAATTTGTCGTCCCGGGCCAAGTAACGGGGTTGTTGGGTGCCTACCACATGATACTACAATATGTAACCATAATTTCCAAGTACCTAGTCAGCATGCAATTGGGCATAGGATGGTAGAACTACGATGCATAAAACATAGGTGATACATGATCAAATGACTTGCCTGGTGATGTTGACGAAGAAGAATTTTCGTTCTCGGGAAATACGTGATAGAACTATTCGCCACTCTCCGATGAAATCTATATAATCAAACATAGTATTCACATAAGCACTCACACTGGCAATCATTCTAGCAATCAATTATCAAACAGTAATAAAAGTTGATGCAATCAAAAATCAATAAGAGAGAGCGGATAAAAATCCAAATGAAACTTCAAAGAAGCTAGGAAGCCTTCTACTACATCAAACACTATATAGTTTTTGTTCTGACTGAAAATAATACACTAAAATAGAAAAAATAACAGAAAACAAAATATAAAATAACTAAGATAACAGAAGTAAAATTTACAAAACAATATTATTTTATAAGTATTTTCAAAATAGGAAATCAAACTAGCAATGCAATCAATTCGCAAGTTAGTATAGAACTAGAATTGATTCCATGCAAACAAATAAGAATAAATAAAATAAAATTTTGTTGTTGTTGAAAAGTTACTCGTAAAAATCAGAAAACAAAATATAATTTGTCACAATTACAAAAAAAACAAATTAAGAACAATTAATACAAAAGAAATAGCAAGAAAACAAAAAAGGCTAAAACAGAATCTGTTTTTCTTAAAACCTTAAGTAAAATTATTTAAAAAAACTAAAACTTAAACTAATGAAAGATACGATCAATAGAAAGCAGCAGAAAAAAGAATCAAATTAAAAGCTATCTTTAAACTCCCGGAATAAGCAAAACAAGCTTTAATTCAAATCTGATCTAACTCAATTTTTATAAATCCAAACATAGACAAATTATATATCTGCAGAAACTACATAAACTTTGTGATCCAACGCAAAAAAAAATCACCTAATTTGGAGTTATAGACTAATAGATATGAATTTTCTAAGATTGCAATTTTCTGAAAAAACTGCAATACGGGATTTCGTGAATCTCACCATGGGTGACAGAGAGGAAGAACTCCGGCGAGGTAGTTGCTCCGGCGAGGTGGGGAGGTCGCCGGTGGGGTGGGGGTGCGATGGAGGAGGGTGGCGGCGAGTGTCGTCTGTCGAACGGCGTCGTCGGCGAAGCGAAGGGGAGTCGGGCGGTCGGGGAATTGTCCGGGGAGTTCCTATCCGTCCGAACTCCGGCGAGATGGTGGCGGGACGCTGCGGTGGCGAGGTGCTCGGGCTAGTGGGAAAAATGGAGTGCGGTGATCGAGGGGAACTCGCCGGTGGTCTCGGTGGTGCGGGGGGGCGAAGTGGCGACCGGGGCGAAGCGAGGGAGGTTCCTACTGGAGCTTCTCTCCTGCGAGGGGAGGGCAGGGGCGTGGTGGTTCTGGCGTGGGAGGAGGGGGCCGGGGGGGCTCGGGGCGGCGGCTTATATACGGGGGGGTGGCCGAGGAGGAAAGAAATCAAGGGCTGCCATGGAAGGTGCGAGTTGCTGGGAGAAAAGGAAAGTCACGGTAGAACACGGAAGGAAGGAAGAAGAAGAGGGAAGGAAAGAGAGAGAGAAAGAAAAAAAAGAAAGAAAGAAAAGGGGAAAGAAAAAATAGAAAAGAAGAGGTGGCGTGGGGGTGGTCTGGCGCTGGTTGCCACAGATTTGCATTCCCAACGATTGGGGATCTCGCCCGAGGAAAAAAATATCTCCCGTTGTTTTTTTTTAACTGAAACTAAAACGAAAATAAAAGGAAACAAATAAAACAAATAATATAGGATATTATATACCAAAATGATCAGAAAAATATCCTCTACTCGATTAACATTTTTCCAAGGCAAAAATGAAAACTTTAAAAAATGTTTTTTTCAGAAAAAATCCTTTAGGCTATATTTTTTTTTGCAATTATTTTCACGATAAAACTTTGGCTTTCTTGGCTAAAAATATTTCAAAAATGCCTCACGCTTTGGAGGGCCATTTTCCTCCGCTCTCTCTTGCGCGCAAGAGATTATTTCCCGGCACTTCTCGTGTGAAGAAAAATAGAAATGCAAAAGCAAAATTTGAAAGAATTCAAATGCAAACTCCATTCAAATCCTTTATAGTTGAAGAAGTCATGTCATCTTCTCTCATTGCTTTTAACTCGCTGAATTTGAATTGACCGGAGAAGGGGAAAGTCGTTTTATTCCCTCTCATTCAAAAGTTTTTGAAAAGTTTCAATCACTCAAGCAAACAAACAAACAATCTAATAATTATATTAACATTCCAAAATTTATAATTTTGGGATGTTACACACATTGACGAACGGGAGCTAGTCACATATCTCTCCGTCTTATAACTGTTGCATGATGAATGTCATCCAACAAATCACCGATCCATTGCCTACGAGTTGTCCCACTGCCATTGTTACTTGCTCTGCTGTTACTACTGTTGCTACTATTGTTACTTGTTGTTGATGTTACTTGCTACTGCTGCTACTTGCTACTGCTGTCACTATTGTTGTTCCTTGCCACTGCTGTTACTCGTTACCCTGCTGCTACCTGCTACAATACTTTTCTGGCACCATTGATACTTCAGTTAAGAATAATCTGCCGTCAACAGATTCTTTCCTAGCACCGTTGCTATCATACTACCTTTGCTACTTATATCCTGCTTGCAGATACTAATCTTTCAGGTGTGGTTGAGCCGACAACTCAACTGCTAATACTGTAGAACATCCTTTCACTCCCATCGTGTTGAACCAACAAATTTGGGTTGAATACTCTACCCTTGAAAACTGCCGCGATCCCACATGCTAGTGGGCCATTGCAAGACAATTGCTAATTGTTGAGCAACTGGGAGCAGCTCTTTTCTGGCGCCGTTGCCGGGGAGGCATCAAGTCAGGAATAGTTGCACGTCAACAGCTCTTTTTGGCGCTGTTGCCGGGGAAGGGAAGCAGTCTCTCCATAGATAGATCCTTGTATGGCGTAGGAAAATTTTGAATTTACTACGTTTCCCAACAGTGGCATCCGAGCCAAGGTTTTCTATGCGTAGATTCTACGCACGAGTAGAACACAAAAGTTGTGGGCGCTGATTTTTTTCAACTGCTTGCCGTTACTAGTCTTATCCTTTTCCGGCGGTATTGTGGGATGAAGCGGCCCGGACTGACTTTACACGTACGCTTACGTGAGACTGGTTACACTGCCTGACATGCACATGGTGCATAAGGTGGCTAGCGGGTGTCTGTCTCTTCCACTCTAGTCGGATTGGATTCGATGAAAAGGGTTCTTATGAAGGGTAAATAGCTTTGGCATATCAACGTTATGGCTGTCACGTAGGTAAGAAGGCGTTCTTGCTAGAAACCCAAATCAGCCACGTAAAACTTGCAACAACAATTAGAGGACGTCTAACTTGTTTTTGCAGGGTTTGCTATGTGATCTGATATGGCCAAAGGATGTGATGTTACATGTGTGATGTATGAGATTGATCATCTTCTTGTAATAGGATTCACGACTTGCATGTCGATGAGTATGACAACCGGCGGGAGCCATAGGAGTTTTCTTAATTTATTGTATGAGATGCAACACCATGTGTTTATTACTTTACTTCATTGATAACGGTTACTATAGTAGTAGAAGTAATAGTTGGCGTGACAACTTCACGCAGACACACTGATGGAGATCATGATGCTGGAGATCATGGTGTCACGCTGGTGACGATGATGATCATGCGATGCCCCGAAGATGGAGATCAAAGGAGCAAAGATGATAATGGCCATATCATGTCACTACATGATTGCATGTGATGTTTATCATGTTTTTCATCTTATTTCTTAGAACGACGGTAGCTTAATAAGATGATCGCTCATAAAATTTCGAGAAAGGTATTCCCCTAAGTGTGCACGTTGCGAAGGATCGTTGTCTCAAAGCACCACGTGATGATCGGGTGTGATAGGTTCTAACATTCGCATACAACGGGTGTAAGCCAGATTTACACACGCAAAAAACTTAGGTTGACTCGACGAGCCTAGCATGTACAGACATGGCCTCGAATACTGGAGACCGAAAGGTCGAACATGAGTCGTATAGTTGATACGATCAGCATGGAGATGCTCGACTAGTCCGTCTCACGTGATGATCGGACACGTGCTAGTCGACATGGATCATGTAACACTTAGATGACTAGAGGGATGTCAATTTAAGTGGGAGTTCATTACATAATTTGATTAGATGAACTTGATTATCATGAACTTAGTCTAAAAGTTATCTTTACAAATATTGTAGATCCAATGTCCAACGCACCTGTCAACCTCAATTTAAACGCGTTCCTAGAGAAAACTAAGCTGAAAGATGATGGCAGCAACTATCTGGACTGGGTCCGTAACCTGGAGCTCATCCTAATTGCATCCAAGAAGGCTTATGTTCTTGATGAACCGCTAGGTGACCCTCCCATTCCCGCAGCAGCCCAGGATGTTCTGAACGTGTGGCAAACGCGGAGTGATGACTACTCTCTGGTTAAGTGTGGCATGCTATACAATTTAGAACAGGGGCTCCAAAGGCGTTTTCAGCAACACAGAGCATATGAGATGTTCCACGAGCTGAAACTGGTTTTTCAGCGCCATGCCCGGGTCGAGAGATATGAAGTCTCCGACAAGTTCTTTAGCTATAAGATGGAGGGGAACAGTTCTGTCAGTGAGCATATACTCAGAATGTCTGGGTTGCACGGTCGTCTGACTCGGCTTGGAGTCGAACTTTCGGATGATGCTGCCATTGACAGAATCATCCAGCCTCTTCCACCAAGCTACAAGGGTTTTGTGCTGAACTACAACATGCAAGGGATGGAAAAGACCATTCCCGAGTTGTACTCGATGCTGAAATCTGCAGAGGTGGAAATCAAGAAAGACCATCAAGTGTTGATGGTCAATAAGACCACCAGTTTCAAGAAAGCCAAGGGTAAGAAGAACTTCAAGAAACACGGCAAAGTTGTTGCCCTGCCCGGTAAGCCAGTTGCCGGGAAGAAGAAAAAGAACGGACCCAAGCCTGAGACTGAGTGCTACTATTGCAAGGGAACCGGTCACTCGAAGCGGAACTGGCCCAAATACTTAGTGGACAAGAAGGCCGGCAACGTCAAAGGTATAGATGATATACATGATATTGATGTGTACCTTACCAGCGCACGTAGTAGCTCCTGGGTATTTGATACCGGTGTTGTTGCTCACATTTGCAACTTGAAGCAGGAACTGCGGAATAAACGAAGGCTGGCTAAGGACGAGGTGACGATGCGCGTTGGAAATGGTTCCAAGGTCGATGTGATCGCCGTCGGCACGCTACCTCTACATCTACCTTATTTAGTACCAGCTTTGAGCATGAACATTGTATCAGAATCTTGCTTAATGCGAGATGGCTACTCATTTAAATCAGAGAATAATGGTTGTTCTATTTATATGAGTGATATGTTCTATGGTCATGCCCCGCTAGTCAATGGTTTATTCTTGATGAATCTCGATCGTGATGTTACACATATTCATAGTGTGACTACCAAAAGATGTAAGGTTGATAATGATAGTCCCACATACTTGTGGCACTGCCGCCTTGGTCATATCGGTGTCAAGCGCATGAAGAAACTCCATACTGATGGACTTTTGGAGTCTCTTGATTTTGAATCATTTGACACATGCGAACCGTGCCTCATGGGCAAGATGACCAAGACTCCGTTCTCTGGAATAATGGAGCGAGCTACCAACTTATTGGAAATAATACATACCGATGTATGCGGTCCAATGAACATTGAAGCTCGCGGTGGCTATCGTTATGTTCTCACTCTCACCGATGATTTAAGTAGATATGGATATGTCTACTTGATGAAGCACAAGTATGAAACATTTGAAAAGTTCAAAGAATTTCAGAGCGAGGTTGAGAATCAACGTGACAAGAAAATAAAGTGTCTACAATCTGATCGTGGAGGATAATATTTGAGTCACAAGTTTGGCACACACCTAAAGAAATGTGGAATTGTTTCACAACTTACGCCGCCTGGCACACCAGAGCGTAACGGAGTGTCTGAACGTTGTAATCGCACTTTATTAGATATGGTGCGATCTATGATGTCTCTTGCCGACTTACCACTATCATTTTGGGGATATGCATTGGAAACCACATCATTCACTTTAAACAGGGCGCCGTCTAATTCTGTTGAGACGACACCGTATGAATTATGCTTTGGCAAGACACCTAAGCTATCGTTTCTGAAAGTTTGGGGTTGCGATGCTTATGTGAAGAAACTTCAACCAGACTAGCTCGAACCCAAAGCGAAGAAATGTGTCTTCATAGGATACCCTGAGGAAACTATTGGGTATAGCTTCTACCTTAGATCCGAAGGCAAAGTACTTGTTGCAAAGAACGGATCTTTTCTAGAGAAAGAGTTTCTCTTGAAAGAAGTAAGTGGGACGAAAGTAGAACTTGATGAGGTAATTGTACCTCCTCTCGAACCGGAGAGTAGCACAACACGGGAAAATGTTCCCGTGGTGCCTACACCAACTGGAGAGGAAGTTAATGATGGTGATCATGAAACTTCGAATCAAAGTTGCTATTTAGCTCTCGAAGGTCCACGAGGGTACGTTTCGCACCAGAGTGGTACGGCAACCCTGTGATGGAGATCATGTTGTTAGACAACAATGAACCTTCGAACTATGAAGAAGCGATGGCAGGCCCGGATTCCAACAAATGGCTTGAGGCCATGAAATTCGAGATAGGATCCATGTATGAGAACAAAGTATGGACTTTGGTGGACTTGCCCGATGATCGGCGAGCCATAGAAAATAAATGGATCTTTAAGAAGAAGACTGACGTGGACGGAAATGTGACCGTCTATAAAGCTCGACTTGTCGCAAAGGGTTTCTGACAAATTCAAGGAATTGACTACGATGAGACTTTCTCTCCCGTAGCAAAACTGAAGTCAGTCCGAATCTTGTTAGCAATTGCCGCATTTCACGATTATGAAATTTGGCAAATGGACGTCAAAACAGCATTCCTTAATGGCTATCTTAAGGAAGAGTTGTATATGATGCAACCAGAAGGTTTTGTCGATCCTAAGAATGCTGACAAAGTATGCAAGCTCCAGCGCTCCATTTATGGGCTGGTGCAAGCATCTTGGAGTTGGAACATTTGCTTTAATGAGGTGATTAAAGCGTTTGGGTTTATACAGATTTATGGAGAAGCCTGTATTTTCAAGAAAGTGAGTGGGAGCTCTCTAGCGTTTCTCGTACTATATGTGGATGACATATTGTTGATGGGAAATGATATAGAGTTATTGGAGAGCATAAAGGCCTACTTGAACAAAAGTTTTTCAATGAGGGACCTTGGAGAAGCTGCATACATAATAGGCATCAAGATCTATAGAGACAGATCGAGACGCCTCATAGGTCTTTCACAAAGTACATACCTTGACAAGATATTGAAGAAGTTCAATATGGATAAGTCAAAGAAGGGGTTCTTCTCTGTATTGCAAGGTATGAGATTGAGTAAGACTCAATGCCCGACCACGACAGAAGATAGAGAGAAGATGAGTACCATCCCCTATGCTTCAGCCGTAGGTTCTCTTATGTATGCCATGTTGTGTACCAGACCTGATGTGAACCTTGCCATAAGTTTGGTAGGGAGGTACCAAAGTGATCCCGGTATGGAACACTGGACAGCGGTCAAGAATGTCCTTAAGTACCTGAAGAGGACTGCTGCTGGCTACGCCTATAGGGATTTCCTTGGCAAATATGCGAAGGATTCCCCCGCGGCCTTGGAGCCTTGCGTTGGTGTTCCCTTGAAGAGGAAAGGGTGATGTAGCACAGCGGTGGTAAGTATTTCCCTCAGTCTGAGAACCAAGGTATCAATCCAGTAGGAGGGTCGCTTCAAGTCACAAGTACCTGCACAAACACAAAGAGCTTGCACCCAACGCTATGAAGGGGTTGTCAATCCCTTATAGATTGTTTGCAAAGTGAGAACTGAAAGCAAAAAGTAAACAAAGAAAAGTAAAAGTAAAAGTTGAGATGATAATTGTGAGTAGACCCGGGGGCCGTAGTGTTCACTAGTGGCTTCTCTCATGAAAGCAAGTAGACGTTGGGTGAACGAATTACTGTCGAGCAATTGATAGAACCGCGCAAAGTCATGGCGTTATCTATGGCAATGATTATACATATAGGCATCACGTCCAAAACAAGTAGACCGATACTTTCTGCATCTACTACTATTACTCCACACGTCGACCGCTATCCAGCATGCATCTAGTGTATTGAGTTCATAAGAATAGAGTAACGCCTTAAGCAACATGACATGATGTAGATGGACAATCTCAAATCTATGATGAAAGCCCATCTTGTTACCCTTGATGGCAACAACACGATGCGTGCCTTGCTGCCCCTTCTGTCACTGGGAAAGGTCACCGCACGGTATGAACCCAAAACCAAGCACTTCTCCCATTGCGAGAATCATAGATCTAGTTGGCCAAACAAAACCCAAGACTCGGAGAGACTTACAAGGATATCAAATCATGCATATAAGGAATCAACAAAGACTCAAATATAATTCATAGATAATCTGATCACAAATCCACAATTCATCGGATGTCGACAAACACACCGCCAAAGAGGATTACGTCGGATAAATCTCCATGAAGATCATGGAGAACTTTGTATTGAAGATCCAAGAGAAAGAAGAAGCCATCTAGCTACTAACTACGTACCCGTAGGTCTGAAGTAGACTACTCACGAGTCATTGGAGAGGCAATGATGTTGATGTAGAAGCCCTCCAGCTCCAAAGTCCCCTCTGGCACGGCACCGGGAAGGGTCGCCAGATGAGATCTCACGGAAACGGAAGCTTGCGGCGGCGGAAAAGTGGTGTCGTGGACCCCGTGGTTTTTTCTAGGATTTTAGGGAATATATAGGCCAAAGAGCTAGGGCAGGGGAGATCCAGGGGGGCCACAAGCCTGGTAGCCGCGCCCCCTGGCCGCGGCTACAGGGCTTGTGGGCTCCCTGTGGTCCTCCTGCCTTGGCCCTCAAGTCCCCAATCTTCTTGTGTTCTGGAAAAATTCATTTTAGGGATTTTATTCCGTTTGGACTCCGTTCCAAAATCAGATCTGAAAAGAGTCAAAAACACAGAAAAAACAAGAACTGGCACTTGACACTGAATTAATAAGTTAGTCCCAAAAAAGATATAAAAGGTATATAAAACATCCAAAGTTGACAAGATAACAGCATGAAACCATCAAAAATTATAGATACGTTTGAGACGTATCAAGGACTAAGGAGATGTTTCTCATTTATGGAGGTGACGAAGAGCTCGTAAAGGGTTACGCCGATGCTAGCTTCGACACAGATCCGGATGACTCCAAGTCACAAACCGGATATGTGTATGTTTTAAATGGTGGGGCAGTTAGCTGGTGCAGATGTAAACAAGACATCCTGGCAGCATCTACATGTGAAGCGGAGTACATAGCTGCTTCGGAAGCAGCTCAAGAAGGGATCTAGATGAAGGAGTTCATCACCGACCTTGGAGTGATTGCAAGTGCATCAAGCCCGATGACACTCTTGTGTGACAACACTGGAGCTATTGCCATAGCCAAGGAGCCCAGATTTCACAGCAAGACGAAGCACATCAAATGCCGCTACAACTCCATCCAGGACTACGTCCAGAAAGGAGACATAGATATTTGTAAAGTACATACGGATCTGAATATTGCAGACCCGTTGACTAAACCTCTTCCATGAGCAAAACAAGATCAACACCAGAATGCTATGGGTGTTCGATTCATCACAATGTAACTAGATTATTGACTCTAGTGCAAGTGGGAGACTCTTGGAAATATGCCCTAGAGGCAATAATAAAGTGGTTATTGTTATATTTGCTTGTTCATGATAATTGTCTATTGTTCGTGCTATAATTGTATTTACCGGAAAAAGTAATACATGTGTGAATATATAGATCACAATATGTCCCTAGTAAGCCTCTAGTTGTCTAGCTCGTTGATCAACAGATGATCATGGTTTCCTGATCATGGACATTGGATGTCGTTATGATGTGATGGACAAGACCCAATCCTAAGCATAGCACTAGATCGTGTTGTTCGTCTGCTAAAGCTTTTCTAATGTCAAGTATCATTTCCTTGGACCATGAGATTGTGCAACTCAGATACCGTAGAAGTGCTTTGGGTGTATCAAACGTCACAACGTAACTGGGTGACTATAAAGATGCACTACGGGTATCTCCAAAAGTGTTTGTTGAGTTGGTACGAATCGAGACCGGAATTTGTCACTCCGTGTGACGGAGAGGTATCTCTGGGCCCACTCGGTAGAACATCATCATAATGAGATCAATGTGACTAAGGAGCTAGTGACGGGATGATGTGCTACGGAACGAGTAAAGAGACTTGCCGGTAACGAGATTGAACAAGGTATAGGGATACCGACGATCGAATCTCGGGCAAGTATCGTATCGATAGACAACGGGAATTGCATACGGGATTGATTGAATCCTTGACATCGTGGTTCATCCGATGAGATCATCGTGGAACGTGTGGGAGCCAACATGGATATCCAGACTCCGCTGTTGGTTATTGGCCGGAGAGGTGTCTCAGTCATGTCTGCATGCTTCCCGAACCCGTAGGGTCTACACACTTAAGGTTCGACGACGTTAGGGTTATAGGGAAATAGTGTACGTGGTTAGCGAAGGTTGTTCGGAGTCCCGGATGAGATCCCGGGTGTCACGAGGAGATCTGGAATGATCCGGAGGTAAAGAATGGTATATGGGATGAAGGGTTTTGGACACCGAAACATTTCGGACATCACCGACAATGAGTCGGGACCACTAGAAGGGTTTCGGGGGACCACCGGGATGGGCCACCGGCCCCGGGAGGCTACATGGGCCAAGTGTGGGAGGGAACCAGCCCCTTGGTGGGCTGGTGCACCTCCCACCCAGCCCAAGGCGCAGCAAGGAGCTGGAAGGGGCAAACCCTAGGCGTGGGAGAGGGCCCAAGGCCCACCTAGGGTGCCTCCCTCCCCTCTCCACCCTGGCCGCCGCCCCCCTTGGCCCCATATGGGCTGTCGCCACCCCTAGGGTGGAAACCCTAGAGGTGGCGCATCCTCCTCCCTTCCTCCTATAAATACCCGGGGTATTTGGGCTGATTTGAGAAACGAACTCTCTCTCTCTCTCTCTCTCGACGCAGCCCTAGCTCTCTCCTTCCTCATCCTCCGCGGTGCTTGGCGAAGCCCTGTCAGAGTTCCACGTAGCTCCACCGCCACCACGCCGTCCTGCTACTGGAGCTCTCTCCCTCAACCTCTCCTTCCTCCTTGCTGGTTCAAGGTGTTGGAGACATCACCGGGTTGCACGTGTGTTGAACAGGGAGGTGCCGTGGTTCGGCACATAGATCGGAATCCACCGCGATCTGAATCGCTACAAGTACGACTCCATCAACCGCATTCATAGTAATGCTTCCGCTTAACGATCTTCAAAGGTATGAAGATGCTCTTCCCTCTTGCTCGTTGATGGTCTCTCCATAGATAGATCCTTGTATGGCGTAGGAAAATTTTGAATTTACTACGTTTTCCAACAGTTACTTGCAAGCAAACAAGTAGTGTAGATGATAGTTGATAAATAGAAAATAGAAAATAACTAAAAATTAAATAAAGCCAGCAAGGAAATAATAGCATTTGCAAATACACACACACACACACACACACACACATATATATATTTATATATAAGTGTGTGTGTGTGAATAAACCCGGGAGCCATAGTGTTCGCTACATGCTTCTCTCTCGAAGAAGGCATATGATGGGTAAACAAATTACCATTGGTCAATGATAGAAAGGTGCATAGTTATGCAATATTTATTCACGACAATGATCATGTGTATATAGGCATCACGTCCGTAAGCAAGTAGACTAACTCCTGCGTGCATCTACTACTATTACTCCACCCATCGACCGCCATCGAGCATGTATCTAGATTATTAAGTAAAACAGAGTAATGCTTGGAGAACAATGACATGATGTAGACAAAGAAAAAATCCAATTATTATGAATCAACCCCATCATTTTATCCTTAGTGGCAGCAATACAAATACGTGGCTTGCCCCCTACTTTGTCACTCGGATATAGAGCACCGCAAGATTGAACCCACTACAACGCACCTCTCTCACTAAAGATAGATCAATTTAATTGGCCAAACCAAAATAATTGATCGGAGAGAACTATGAAGCTATAATGACCATGCAAATAAGAATCAAATAAGAATTTAGAGGAGACTCAAATATTTTTCATGGATAATCTGAACATAAACTCATAACTCATCCTATCCCAACAAAAGCACCACACAAAGTGATTATATAAGATAGATCACCGCGGAAATCACGGTGATCTTAACAGTGAAGAACATATATATATATATATATATATATATAGAGAGAGAGAGAGAGAGAGAGAGATCTAGGTACTAGTTATGAACCCGTAGGTCTATGGTGAACTACTCACACATCACCATGGGAGCAACAAGGTTGATGTACAGGTCCTCCGTGATCGATCCCCCTTTCGATAGGGCACCGGAAGAGGGCTCTAGATGGGCACACTGTAGAACAGAAACTTGCAGCGGCGGAAAATGTATTTCGGGAGGCTCCCTAGGGTTTTGGGCATTTATTAGAAGTTACATGACATCGAGGGACGAGGGGGACGAGGGGGCCGGCCACAAGCTATCAGGGTGCAACCCCCCCCCCCCCCGGCGTGCCATGTTGGCTTGTGGGCACCTCATGCGGACTCCGGTCTTCTCTCAAAGCTTTCAGGTCTTATTTTGGCCGAGACAAAATCATCAAAAAGTTTCAGAGTATTTGGACTTCGTTTGGTACTCTAGACCTCAAAAGCGAAAAACATGCAGAAAACCGTAACTAACACTTGGCACTGGGTTAATAGGTTAGTGCTAAAAAATAATATAAAATAACAAGTAAATGCCTAAAAAGCATCCTAGAATGATAATATTATAGCGTGGAACAATCAAAAAAATTAGATACGTTGGAGACGTGTTAGACCTCACCTCACTTTCTCTCTCGGAGATGCATGTGTGATATGTCTGCATAAGACACACACACACTTTCTCTACTTTTACCGTGTGTTGTCTCTTTCCCTTTAGCACATAAACCCTCACTTTTTGCACACTCACTATTTCTCCTTGAGGCACACACTTTATCTCCTTCTAGTTAGGTACGCTCTCTAGTCCATAGCATATAGAGTTTTTGAAAAGTCAAAACTCACAAAGTTTGACCAAGTATTTGGAGTAAAACATTTACATATAGAATGGAAAACATATATCATTAGATTCATTACAATATGTGGTTTCATATTATATATCATTGGTATTGTAGATATAAATAATGGTCAAATCTTCCAAAGTTTTACCTTTCACAAAACTATACGCACTACATTATCGAATGGATGGAGTCTCTCTCTCCCTCTCTCAGGGTCGGTCCTAAGATTTCGGGGGCCCGAGGTGAAACTAGATCCCAATTCCAAGGGTCTTAACATAAACATAGGAAAAATACAAAAAAATGATGCATGGTTAGCAAAAGGTTACTACTACTATATTCAATTAATATTAACCTAATTTTTAGATCACGATACAGAGAAGCGGGTTCATCATCAACACTAGTAGTGGATGATTTAAATACTCATGATCACTTGCTTTGATATGTAAATCCTCTCGTCTTATTCCTGCTTTGCAACTATCAGCATGTGGCCGAACTAAAAAAATTGATACATAACACCAATAATACCTATGGATAAACAGTATAATAAATCAATCATCAGTTGGGGCAGTAAAGATGCAATGTTGATAAACATTTGTAAATTTTGATCAATCATCATGGTAATATCCCATAGGGATTAGACTACATGTGTAATTACACATCAGAGACATATGTTCTTCTTTGTGACTTGCACACGGTCTTGGAGAGTCAGCGTGGTCGCATGGGAGGCAGCGACGAGGTTATCTTCGACAATCATGTACCCTCCAACTCAGGGCTGCTCTAACTTTCGGCGGTGGTGCCATACACGCGAAGGAAATGAATATCAGTCGCCACGAAGGGGGCGATCTATTTCTGTTCCCGCGCTTTTTGCATCTGTTTGCATGGATCTCGTAGATTAAGGAAGGAAATTAGGAGATTTTTATTCATAACTATCCCTAATTAATCGTTACAACAACTGTTATGTGTTTTGTTAGGAAACCGTAACATGCTTGTCAATCATGCCTTTGCTCCTAAGGAAGGAAATTAGTAATAATGAGTACCTCTGTTTTAAGGATCCTAGAAGGAAAAGCATGGATTAAGAAAGGAAATTGTAACAAAAAGGAGAGCTGAATAATAGGCAGTACTTCAGCATTTCGGGGCCCCTCTGGCACCGGGGGCCAGGGCGGCCGCCCCGATCGCCCCCTCAGGGTCGGGCCTGCTCTCTCTCTCTCTCTCTCTATATATATATATATATATATATGTATATATATATAGAGAGAGAGAGAGAGAGATTTGTGTGTGTGTGTGTCATGGGCCTCCCCTCTCACTCAATCTCTCTTTACCGAGACATTATATGGTCATTGTCTGAGTGCATAAATCTGAATAATGGTCAAATTTTTCAAAGTTTGACTTTTCAAAAAATATACAAACTGCATTATCGAACGGAGGTAGTCTCTCTATATGTCTCATGTGACTCCCGTCTCACTCGATCCGTTTTAATCGAGGGATTTAACAATCACTGGCTCAACGTATAGCTCTGTCTATTGTTTAACTGACCCGTCAACAAGTATACATGGTGCCTTGTTAGCTCATGTTCTATTTCTGAGTGTGGGATCCATGTGGTTGTGGGTGAAAATAAATAACTAGAGGCCTATCTTCCACGGGCTGAAATAAACAAACTAGAAACCACTCGCGGAAGCCCCTCGCACGCTACTAAGGCTGGTCATAGTAGGAGTAACATAGGTGCCACATAAGCAAAAAAGGTGACGTGGCAAATAATTAATGAAGAGAGATGCAGGTAGAGTAACTTAGTATGTTACTATCATGTAGCGCTTCCTAATTTAAAATGAGTCTACAAAGTAATAAATGAAGATGTATATGTTATCAAACTTATGACACTACCCATTATGGAGGTAGTAACATAGCCTAGTAACATATGCATGTCCCTAGACTAAGTTACTCTCCGCTATGACTAGCCTACATTGAATGCACACTTCTTTCGCGTTAAAGTAATGTACTAGATTAACACCTTCTATGACAACGAACACACAATACGACAACGCACATACATCATTGCGCAACATCCACGCATGGACACACTCATGCACACACAACACACAATACACACCAACACACGTGTACACCGGTGTTGTCATCGACTGAGATGGAGGACGAGGCGACCAACAAGCGAAGGCGGCTTGAGCAAAAACCGCCTTTGGTGAGCCTGGACCTCATCAGTAGCCTTACTGACAACCCGTTGCTCGTAATTATTGCCCTCCACCCCACAAAATCCAGCATGCGGAACACCATGTTGTCCTCGCGGTGGCGCCCGCTCTGGCGCTGCATCCCCTCAACCTCATCGTCGATAGCCTTCTCTGTGATGGGGATTGCAAATGCATGGCCGCAGTCTCCAAGATCTTTGCATCATACCCTGGGCCAGCCAAACGCGTTGACATCATCATCTTCAGTACCAACGACAAGGTCAAGCCAAGTTCGATGAGTGGTTTTTATCCCCCACCTTAGATTAGCTCGAGGAGCTCAGTTTTGCACATGGATTATACGTTACGATTAATGTCTGCATGCATGGGTGCGACATCAAGGCAACGAATATACCATTACAATATTTATTATAACTCTTGGGTCGCGGCAACACACAGAAATTATCTAAAACACGGCTAGGTGTAAGCAAGCTCTACAACCCTGATAGAAGTGAGTGCACACACTCACGCTGACTTTGGTAACCTGAAAACGTCGCCTACACTCTGGTGTCATCTCCGGTGCTCGACCTTGTCACTTCACTGTAAGGAACAACACGTAATAAATTGACCAATGAGTAGTACTACTAGTTGTACTACGACCAACACGTGGATTTAGTATTGCTACTCCCACCATCATGTGGATTTCGTATTTGACTAACAATATGTAGTAATGCATGTCACAAAAAACATATTGTTTTATTCATATTTGAATTAGCAAATTTTAGTTACGTGGTTATGAGTTTTAACAAATAATACTTGCTACCTGCGTCCACAATTTAGGCAATAATAATTGTTGCTAGATTAAGTTTTCGGGTGTGTGAAAGAAGAGACTTGGTTAAAAATCTAGCCGCACACTAAACTTCATCATTTCGCGTGACCCCTTAGAAGATCGTTCATCTTCATCACCTTCTTGTGTATGCGATGGTTCACTATTCTTGATTATGATGAGGCCCAAACAATTGTTGGCAAATCATCATCAACAACAGTCGAGCGGTTTTCAAAACTTTGTACAAACACACGTCATGTCGTCAATGAACTGAACCAAAACAAAACCCGAGGAAGCATAACAAGGACATCAAACCCTCATGTCCACATGTGATCTAGATCGCAACCTGTATCTACACATAGAACTGCTCATGATGCCACTATTCTAAAACATAGTAGAAAACAAAAAAATCGGCCTATGATCAACTAGGAACACTATGAAGATAAAGTAATAGTTGTGATCACAATCATTACTGTTACTGAGTTGTGGTGAAAGAAGAGCGTGGCGATGTCAGACATACTTGGAGTCCCTCAAAACGTAGGTGAACGATCCTGCGAACCGCCTACAAACGATCCCTCGTACTGAAGACCGAAAGGACAAACTCTTTACTTGGTTGCAAGTGTGCAGTCTTCACAGTCCAGTAGCATTTCACCGTCCAGAGCTAATCGTTGCCTGAGAATTAGAGGGAGGAGAATAGAACTACATATGGCTTTTAATTATGAGGATTATATGCACTACACCTAGCTCTAATTATTCAACTAGGGCAACTAAAACTAGAATAACTAGAGGAGGCTCCAAAACATGTGTTCTCGGGGCTAGTTGTGCCCCTCTATTTATATATTGAGCCCTCTCGTCGCAACTTGGGGAGGGGACCTCCCCAAAGTCGGTTTGGAACGTAAGGAAGAGTCCTTCTCGGATTCCAACACAAAACTTGTTGGAATCTCCAAGGTTCCTCACGTTTCCCTAAATGCCATGGCTAGGGACTTTTGCGTCAGGTCCGTGTCCTGTGCAAAAACTCCTTTTGCACTGACCTAAAGCCTCGTCAGCTTTACCCCTTGGCCCAACCAATGTGTCCTCGCACGAGGAACCCTTTGGATTTATTCGGAAGGTTCTCTAACCTTCTAGACATCACTAGAAGTTCCTAGGACCTTCGTGGAACTATTCCGATGATATTTTCTCATAACTCTCACTCCACTAACACTCAACAAATTGTAATTACTTTAAGCTTATGACCCTGTAGGTTCAGTAACTCATAGACATGAACGAAACCCCTTCGTTCAATAACCAATAGCGGAACTATGGACATCCATGTAGATACCTATGAGCACACGAATGATATTCGAGTGAACCTTTGGTTACCATGTGGCATTCCCTTTGCTTCGCCATACTTTACAAAACCTGGGATGTATTAGTATCCTCGTGAGTCATCACATCCTCACTATACCGATATCCTCGTTATCGATTTGTTCTTTTTTTTCTTGTTTTTTTGGCTAGACGATGATTAATCCCGTCAAATTGAGAGGCCCCTAAGAATATATCTCCATCATTGGAGAAGTAAATCCCACTTTCGAGCTATCTAGTCCCTTGTCAAACTTTCCGATGAACCTACAAGTTGTCATTATGATCACCTAGTTACAGATGATGTTTGAGCAACCCCAAAGCTCATCTTACGGTGAGAAGTGACTACAATACTCCCGTTGTTAAAGGAATATAAAACACATGTTAACATTCTGTGTTATAGCGATTGTTTTTAGACGATATTATCTCAAAGTATAAGATAACAAGTTTTTGGGTCGACTCAATATGATCGTTCTTCTAACGTCATAATCTCAGTGTTGTTCTTGGACTATCATTACGCTTAATGATATCCTAAGATCTGGAAAACATGATCACCAACAACACTTGAGCAAGTCTAAGAGGCAAGACTAGGAATCTCTATTTAACCATTTATCATTCCACATGTGCATATGAGTTTTCCACTTAATCACATATTCCAGAATCATAGAAGTTATATCATAGAATATAAACTCTTAATTACGAATATGGTAATATAATTGTACAATATTATTGCCTTTAGGGTATATTTACAACACTACTCACATATGGTCATGGAAGCAACAAGGTTGATGAATAAGCTTCTAATGATGGGTTTCTCCCCCCGTAGGGTGTCGGAACAAGCCTCCAAATCGGATCTTCTTAGAGCAACAACTTGCGACGGCGGAAAAAATTCAAAGAAAATTGCTACAAAGTGTTTCAGGATTTTAGGATTTATAGGTGCAAGACTTGACGACAGACTATGCACCTGGGCCCACACGGCCTAGTGGTGCGGGTCCACCCCTGGCCACACCACCTAGCCGCGTGGGTCCCCTGGCAGGTCTCAACACTTTCTGGACTCCTCATGACGCAAAAAACCATATGACATTCTCCGGAATTTTTGACCTTGGTAGACATGGATTTTCTGAAAAGTCAAGAACATGCAGAAAACAACAACTAATTTTTTGATCTATGTGAACATAGATTTTCTAAAAAGTCGAGCACATGCAAAAAACAACAACTAACTATGGGCACATAATTAATAGGCTACCTTAGAAAAATAATATAATTTGTTATAATAAGTATTCAAAATTAATATTATAATATCATAAAACAATAAAAAAACATATGCTTGAGATGTAGCAAGTAGTGTTGATGAGCACGATGACAATTGGGGATGCGGGGCAACAACGAATGGAGTGCACAAGGAGGAAGAAAGAGAATTGGATCAAGGGGATTGACCTAAATCTACTAGGATTCGTTTTCTCTTCTTTAGGAGGGGGCGCAATTTCATCATTGGAGGGAAATACAAGATAAATAAATTGTCATGTTTTGAATAAAACCAAGCTCAAATGGTTGAAGTGGCATCTATGGACGTGACAATTGAAGTGACATTTTAAGTTCTAAAAATGTTGTAGCGGTATTTTTGGGAATGGCAAAAATTGCAGCGGTATTTATCCGATTAACCATTTTTCTTTGATTTTGATCACAATCGTTACTGTCACCAAGTTGTAGCAAAAGAAGAGCGTAACAATGTCTGTCGTAATTGGAGTCCCTCAAAACGTGGATGAACGATCCTGCGGACCGCCTACGAACGATCCATCGAACTAAAGACCGAAAGCACAACCTCTCTACTTGGTTGCAAGTGTGCAGTCTTCACTATCCAGTAGCATTTTTTAATCCAGAGACAATCGTCGCCTAAGAATTAGAGGGAGGAAATTAGAACCACGTAGGGCTTTTAATTATGAGGATTAGAGGAACTATACCTAACTCCAATTAGTCAACTAGGGGCAACTAGAACTAGAATAACCAGAGGAGGCTCCAAAACGTGTGTTCTAGGGGCTAGTTGTGCCTCTCTATTTATATGTTGAGCCCTCGGGTCTCAACTTGGGGAAGGGACCTCCCCAAAGTCGGTTTAGAACGCAAGGAAGAGTCCTTCTCAGATTCCAACACGAAACCTGTTGGAATCTCCAAGGTTCCTCGTGTTTCCTGAAACGTCATGGCTAGGGACTTTGGCATCAGGTTCGTGTCCTCCGCAAAAACTCCTTCTGCATTCACCTAAAGCCTCGTCAGCCTTACCCCTTGGCCCAACCAATGTGTCCTCGCACGAAGAACCCTTTTGATTTATTCGTAAGGTTTCGTAGCCTTCTGGATATCACCAAAAGTTCCTAGGACCTTCCTAGAACTATTCTGATAATATTTTCTCATAACTCTCACTCCACTAACACTCAACAAATCGTGATTACTTTAAGCTTATGACCCTGTAGGTTTGGTAACTCATAGACATGAACGAAATCCGCTCGTTCAATAACCGATAGCAGAACTTTGGACATCCATATCGATACCTATGAGCACATGAATGTTATTCGAGTGAACCTTTGGTTACCATGTGGCATTCCCTTTGCTGCGCCATACTTTACAAAACCTGGGATGTATTAGTATCCTCCTCAGTCATCACATGCTCACTATATCGTCATCCTCCTTATCGACTTTGTTCTTTTTTTTCTCGTTTTGTTTGGCCAGACGTTGATTGATGCCGTCACGCCGAGAGGTCCCTAAGAATATCTCTCCATCGTCGGAGATGTAAATCCCACTCTTGAGCTATCTAGTCCCTTGTCAAACTTTTCGATGAACCTATAAGTTGTCATTATGATCACCTTGTTATACATGATGTTTGAGCAACCCCAAAGCTCATCGTTCAGTAATAAGTGACTACACTGTTAGGGCATAGTTTATGCCTAAGTAATTTTGGTGATTGATGACAGTACCACAAAGGACTAATCATGTGTGTTAAGATTTCAGATAACACATGTCAACGGCACAAGACGACTCGCCCCCTCTTTCCATGGAACAAAAACACGGTGTACTCTACGATTCTCGTTCTTTGAGTCAAAGGAACGCCGTACTATTAAGAGGGGACCCGTAGTGGAAAGGTTTGGGGGGAATCAATTTTGCACGCACACACTTTATCTCCTTTCCCTTTACCTGCAACTTTGGAGTGGCTCCCGCCTCTGTTTTTATCTCATCTAAGCAAAAGGTCTCTCAGCGGTAGTACCGTTGTACCTAGCGGTAGTACCGCTGGGCCTAGCAGTAGTACCGCTCGCCCTAGCGGTAGCACCGCTAGAGCTGGCGGTAGTACCGTTGTGCTGGCGGTAGTACCGCCCCTGGTCAGCAGTAGTACCGCTCCAAGAGGTTAGTACCGCCTTCCCAGCGGCTGTACTTCGTCGGACCTTTTTGCGAAGACTTTCTTGGCAGTGGTTGGCCCGGTAGTGCTTCTGCACTACCATGGGACCAGCGGTAGTACCGCTGCTGCGAGGGTAGTACCGTTGGAGTGCTAGCGGTAGTACCGCTAGGCTCGGGCTGTGAGTGGGAAAACGGTTGGATTCCCCCCCCCCACACACACACACTATATAAGGGGTTCTTCTTGCTGTAGAACCCTACCTTTGACCCTCCCAAGCTCCATTGTTGCTCCTTAAGCTCAAAAGTGCCCGATCTCTCTCCCTAGCCAATCAAACTTGTTGATTCTTTAGGGATTGGTTGAGAAGGCCTAGATCTACACTTCCACCAAGAGAAAAGTTGATTCCCCCACCAATCCCTTGCGGATCTTGTTACTCTTGGGTGTTTGAGCATCCTAGACGGTTGAGGTCACCTCGGAGCCACATTCCATTGTGGTGAAGCTTCATGGTCTTGTTGGGAGCCTCCAAGCTTTGTGTGGAGTTTGCCCCAACCTTGATTGTAAAGGTTCGGTCGCCGCCTTCAAGGGCACCTATAGTGGAATCATGGTACCTTTCATTGTGTGAGGGCGTGAGGAGAATACGGTAGCCCTAGTAGCTTATTGGGGGAGCATTGTGCCTCCACACCGCTCCAACGGAGACGTACTTCCTGTCAAAGGGAAGGAACTTCGGTAACACATCCTCGTCTTCATTGGTTCCACTTGTGGTTATATCTAACCTTTACTTCGTGTATGCTTATGTTGTTGTCTATCTCTTACTTGTCTTAGTTGTTCTTGTTGTTAGCTTCATATAGGTTCACCTCGTTGTTGCTATTTTAGTGAACCCGTATGTTGCTTACCCTAACTTGCTAAGATTAATTAAAAAGTGGTCGTTGCCTATTCACCCCCCCCTAGTCAACCATATCGATCCTTTCAATTGGTATCAGAGCCACGTCTCTTTATTAAGGGTTTAACCACCCGAAGAGTATGGAAGATGATGAGGGAGTTCCTTGTGCACAAACCGAGGGCATGGACTTGACTTTGATCACAAGGGACGACTTGAATACGGCCATGGCCGCACTCAAGACGTCCATGACGAACGAGGTCAAGACCATGCTTAAAGAGTTAATTGAGGGAATTAAAAACTCTCCCGGACCGGCATTGGTGGTTAAACCCACCACCACGGATTCGGAGGCCAATTCCGTCAGGGAAACGGCTAAAGGTATGCAACCTTCCCTTCCTCTCGAAAATGATGGGAATGGGACGTATGCATCTGTTCCACCACCCTTAGTCTATGGAGGACCGGTTCCCACACCGCGTCTTAATCCTGTTGGTCCTGCTCCTAAGCTTGTAAAAGGTGATTTTGCTAACTGGGTATTTTCTATTAAGTCTCATTTGAATCACAGCTCAACAAATTTGTGGAGAATCATCGAGCAAGGATATTATCCCCATGATCCAAGCAACCTCACTCCAAGAGAAGATGCGGACAATCAATATAATCACTCTGCTTTGTTTATTCTCCAATCCGCAGTGCCACCTGAAGATCTTCCTCACTTGCGTCCCTTCACTTTGGCCAAGGACTGTTGGGAGCACATTATGGTGTTGTACAAGGGAAGCTCAAGCATTCAACGGTCCAACTATGAAGTGGTACTCGATAAGGCCGATGAGTTTGTGATGAAGGAAGACGAGGACCCTCGTGATCTCTATCGGAGGGTGACTGCTATTGTTGTGGCACTCAAGGACCATGGGAGCAAGGATGTGGATGATACATGGGTCAAGCGCAAGTTTCTCAAAGCCATCATGCCTTTCAATAAAGCCATGTCATCTGTCATTCGTCAGCGACCAGACTTCCACTCCTTGTCTTCTAATGAGGTGTTGGATGAATTCATTGCAATGTCAATCATGAACGAGACAGCTGACAATGCACTTGCTCGTGTTCGCTCAAAGACTGCTTCACCCAACCTTGCGTTAAAGGCAAAAGGAACTTTTCAAGAAGAAGAAGAGGATGAGGAAGAGGAGAGCTTCCCTGAAGACACGAAGTATGCTTATCATGAGCACATGGCTCTTGCGTCAAGGAAATTTTGGGGCAACAAGAGGAACTCAAGACCCACCTTCACCAAGAACAACTCGAGTGGGTTCAAACCCAAGCAATGAGTGAGGACATGCTATAACTGTGGTAACGTGAGTCACTTCGTGGCCGAATGTCCCTATGAGAAAAGGGAAGACAACGGGGGCAAGCTCATTCGCAAAGACAAAACCAAGTCATTCCCAATCAAGAACAACTTTGTGAAGAAACCTCACCCAAAGGGCATGGTGGCCCTTGAAGAGTACCCTTCCGATGATGATGATGATGATGATACAGTGGCAATGGCAACTATTGCTATTGCCACCCCCTCTCCCAAGAAGGTGTCTCTCTTCAACGCCCCCAACGAGAACCACGTCGCCAAGTGTCTCATGGCAAAAGGTATCAATCAGGTAACCCCCATCATTAAGACCAACATCGCTACTGCTCCTTCATTGTTAAATTGTGTTGATGATAGTGATGTTGGGGAACTTAATGAGCATGATCTTGACAAGTTTATGTGCACTATTAAGGGAGAATCCAAGAAGCACTTTGTTGCTCTCTTGGAACAACTGGGTGAGGCCAATGACCTCATCGAGTCTCATGAGGAGACCATCTCCGAGCTTCAGGGACATAGTCGTGACTATGCCGATGAAATTGCTGAATTATCTATTGCTCTAGAAAAGGAGCACACTCTTCGTTTGGCTCTTGAGGAGTCATACAACGATGAATGTGCTAAAATGCAAAAGAAACTAGATCATGATACTGTTCTTACTCGTATGCTTAAGTCTGAGAAGTATGATCTTGGGGTTGGCCATGACAGACTCATAGTGGAGTTTGACACACTTGACAAGGCTCACAAGGTCTTGAAAGGTGTTCATTTCTTTCTGAAAGAGTCTCATGATCAACTCCAAGCAAAGCTTACCAAGGAGATCTCTACTTGTCCTCCCTTTGTGTTAATTGATAATGCTTGTACAACTAATCCTTGTTGTGAGCATGTACATCTTGTGGAGGAAAATGACAAGTTAAAGGAGAAACTTGAGAAGGGCCTTGTGGCATGCATACAAGGTGAGAAGAGCCTGGACGACCTCTTGAGAAATCAAAAGGGTGTTGTAGGAAAGGAGGGACTTGGACTTACCTCCAAGTCAAAAGGAAAAAGGAGGAACATGAACAAACTATCCCCTACCCTCATGGACATCTTTGTCAAAGAGGGCGAAGGGACTCAGGAGGTGAACAGGAACAAGGTGGACGATGGTAACGTCAAGAAGGGCAAAACCATTCCTACTAACACAGCCGGCAAACTCAATCCTTCCTATGTCTTATGTCGTGCTAGTGATGGGCATGTTTATGCCAGATTTGTTGGTTCTTACTATGAGTCCATTGAATGGGCTATCTGGGTTCCTAAGACCCTTGTCTCTAACACTAAAGGACCCATTAAAAATGGGTACCTAAAACCAAGCCTTGATCTATTGTAGGAGTTTGCTTCCGGTGGGGTGTCATGGTTCCTCGATAGTGGAGCAACAAATCATATGACCGGAAGCAAGGACTTAGTGGTGGATGTGCATCCTTCTCCATCTATGCCCACCCATGTCCAATTCGCCGATGCATCCTCGTCAAAGGTATTGGGATATGGTAAGGTGGTCATCTCTCAAGAGTTATCTATTGAGAAGGTCATGCTTGTTGAGTCGCTTGCCTACAATTTACTTTCGGTTCGTCAACTTGCAATTATGGGTTTTTCCACTTTCTTTAATCTTGATACTGTGGTCCTCCTGTGGAGCAAGACTCTTAAAGTAGCCTATGTTGGATATGTCGAAAATGGTCTTTATGTGGTGAACTTCTCAAAGCGACCCACTAAGACTACGACGTGTTTAATGGCTAAAGTTGATGTGGGCTGGCTTTGGCATCGCCGACTAGCTCAAATCAATATGAGATCTTTGCAAAGTCTTCAAAAAGGGGACCATATTCGTGGACTAACAAATGTGAGTTTTGCTAGAGATCGTGTTGGTCGTGCCTGCATTGAAGGAAAGATTCATGAAACTGCTCATCGTCCAACGACTCTCATTTACACTAAGAGGCCATTGGAGCTCCTCCATATGGATCTTTTCGGTCCTCCATCATTTGATAGTCTTGGAGGCAGAAAGTACTGCTTGGTGATTGTTGATGACTACTCAAGATACACCTGGGTATATTTCTTCAAAAGGAAGAGTGAGACTCAACAAACTGTCATCAACTTTGCTAATGAAGCTCAACGTCAACATGAAGCAAAGATCTTGATGATTAGAAGCGACAACGGCACCGAGTTCAAGAACTACACCTTGGATGAGTTTCTAGGTGATGAGGGAATAAAACATCAATATTCAGCACCATATACCCCTCAACAAAATGGCATGGCAGAAAGGAAGAACTGGACCTTGATGGATGTTGCAAGAACAATGATGGCGGAATTCAAATCTCCATATAACTTTTGGGCTGAGGCCATCAACACAGCATGTCATGCGTCCAATCGGCTCTATACCCGCAAAGGCTTGAACAAGACTCCATATGAGATTCTCACTGGAAACAAACCCAATCTCAAGTACTTCTGGGTATTCGGTTGTAAGTGTTTCATTCTCAAGAAAGGTGCACGTTTAGCAAAATTTTATTCTAGAGCACATGAGGGGATCTTTGTTGGTTATGCTACAAACTCTCATGCTTACCATGTGTAACGACCAAGACGCGATCCTTTCCGATCTGGGGGTCGAGGCCCCTGAATAGGAAAGAAGCGCATCTAAGCGTTTCGCAAGCAAGTAACATAGCACAAATAATAATAAAAGTAGACAATTCAGGATTCAACTGCCTCCTCATTAATAACTCGGAGTACATCACAGATACAATCAAGATAGTTCCGCTAGGGACTACAAAACATGAAAATGCTATGCTACCCTGCCTGCAGGCCCACGATCATGACCACGCCTCAGTCCTCTGGATAGTTCACGTAGAGGCGGTCTGTCTCCTCGTCGTACTGCCACGCCAGCTGAGTGCCGTCGGGTTCATCTGTCTCTGGGGTACCTGTACCTGTTGGGAGTTTCGGAGGAATCCGTGAGTCACGGGGACTCAGCAATCTAAGACCTTGGTGCCAAAACTAGTCATGTTATTAGGTAGGGTAAGGGTGAAGTGTATAAGGCTGCAGCATCCTAAGCTTGATTAAGTGGCTAACTTACGCAAAGTAATTGTGAAGGTGGTCTACACTAGCGGTCGGGACTACTTGATCACTAAGTGATCCACAACACCTACCTACGGCATTCATAACCCCACCGTGTTCCCGATCGAAGAGAGGTCTTCGAGGGGACAGTCACGGTTACGCACACAGTTGGCAATTTTATTAGCTTTTGTTTGAGTTATCTAATACCGGATGTTAACAAAATATTCCAAGTTGCCACATAACCGCGGGCATGGCTTTCCGAAAGATTAAACCCTGCAGGGGTGCTCCAACTAGTCCATCACAAACATACACAGGCCGCAAAGGCATCCTCTATCACGAATCTCGTGATCTCGTCGGATTCCTTAGAGGAAAACCTCAACTCTAGGGGAAACCAAAGCTTCACTAGGATTCCTATACGCAAGATATACCGCTAAGGTAAGACAAGGCTAGCAGGACCTCCCGACGTGTCGACGACCCTGATAAGAGTCGTGTATCTCAGTCTCAGGACACGCCGGATGAGCGATGTTTACCACGCCAAAACACCGAGTTGCCTCGGGGAGCGTAATAAGCTGCTCTGGGTTGGACCAACACTCATGAGGAGCATTGGCCCGGGTTGTTGATTAAAGTCCTCGGGGTAGCTACTCCCTATGCAGATTATTATTAAGTGATTAGCAAATTAACACCAATGTTGGGTCCTGCCGGACACGCCTTAGCACTACGTGATTTATCGAGGGGGTCCCCATAACAACCCCGAACGTGTTAGGAGCGATCATTATGGAATCAAACACCGGTAACCGGCAACTAACGCGGCAATAACGGAACAAAGCACCCGGCAAAAGGCTAGGCCTCCCGTCATTTACCAAGTATATAGGTGCATTAATTAAATAACATCATTTAAGATAATGATATCAAGCTCATGTTATCACATGATTCAAAGCACCTGCATCTAGCAATGCTATCATTAGTAGCTGAGCAAGCCTACTTAGCCATCCAAGTTTTGCTAGGAAGGGGAACAATGTTTGGGCTCATGGCATATGAAGAGGCAATTTAATTTCAGTGGTAGGCAGCGAGCAATATGACAAGTAAACGAAACTAGCATAACAAGTCTAGAGATGGAATCAAGGTCATATCATCTTGCCTGTGATATCCTCAGCTTGGAATGGTTCTGCCTCGTCCTGCACGTACTCTCCTGACTCCATGTATTCGTTCTCCGATCCCGGTGCTACCCAACATAAGAATAACAACTAATTAACAGCAGCACCACAAGATGCAACAATCACATGATGCATGAGATGAAAATTGAGCACGCACCACTATTTCTATCACTAGCACAAGCAAAAGAAACTACTAGAAGTTTCTGGAAAGAACTGTACACTAAGCTATTTTGACATGCATGAGGTTGGCATGAACAGATGCGGCTCGTGAAAACGATGCAAAACCATATAAAGAACATTGCCAACGGAGCCACGGATCAACAGGAATCAACGAAACAAGATATGAAGCTCTACGTGGAAGAATCAACACCACACCCACAATTGGCACAAATATGGTATTCCCAGGTTTCCAAGACATATAACAACCCAACATGAATGGATTGGAGCAAGGAAGAACACCACAACATCAACTAAGCACACACAATGATCAAAGAGACTATACTACTCAATCTGCCATAATCTGCATCTTAGCTCTTTGTGAGCTACATGCAACATAGCTACAGCCCTCCAAATATGGCAAATAATATATGTGGCTGCATCCAACCAATAACACTACAAGCTCCAGCAAGAATCACAGCAAAAGGAATTAAACTCTAGAAGATACAAGGCCACAAACTTCCCCAAAACCATCAGATCTCAGGGACTTGGTGAAAAATTCCTGCACCTGAATCTCTGTCTTTGTTCTGAAGCTTTTTGACAGCAATCAAAACACAACCTACTGGACTCCAAATGATAAGAAATTTGACAGGGAGCTTCAAAAACATATTAGGTCCAAAATCCTAGCACTGAACTAAGGCTAGTTCACAACACAATGACCAGCACATCCTCATCTATAGGAGAAGAAAATGTTTCCAGAATTCCCAGACTTAGTGAAATTCCAGATTTCACTAAGCTGGACTTTTTCAGCCACATGCCCACTTTGTCTAGGCATAGTTTGCATGCAAATAACACCAAGTGATAAATGACACCACATGGTGTAGAGCAAAACCCCTACTTCTATCACACAAAAACACATGCCCTTGGGCTCCACCTATTCCATGGAAACCAAGATCAAACTTGCAACAAATCTGAATATGTCCACTCCATAAAGTATCCCAATGGCAAAACTAACTTCACCACTGGATTCCTTGGGAGTTTCTACCCTAAAATCATATATAAAATGTGGGAACCTACTTGGACCAAGTGACCACAAATTAAGGGAGAGGGAACTACTCCAAATCATGCCTAGGGAATGGGCATCATTTCATGTAGTTCCTACTAAAACAACAACTACAAAGGTTGAGCTCATGTTCACAATGACAAAGTGACATGGGGGTTTGAACCCCATGTTTGTGTCATGCACATCAACTTCACAACCCCTACTATTAAGCTTCTCACACAAATATCATGCCATGCCCTCTCACATATGGACATGTGGAGGTGCAAGGCTTGCTTGCAAAGGTGGAATGCTACTCAACACACATATACTCCACATCACCCACAAGCACATCATGCTCTAGATCAACACACATACCTAGACATGCTAAACATAGCTTTCATCACATGGCAACCATACACACATCATAACCCCCATAAGATGCACTTACACATGAAACTCTAGTGCATCACACACAACAAAATGCTATGCTTGCATGCTCAAGATTATACTAGCACATGCACCTACATGCACTCCCTCTAGAGCACACACAAACATCTACTTACACACACACCCATGTATGCTCTCAAATATATGCATGTTTACCTGCACAAGTTATATCTACCATGCACATAACTATAACAAGGGGTAAAACCTACTGGTGTTCACATTTTTGGCAACACAACCTTGCTGTCCAAGCATCACAATTTACTAGCAAGGCAAAACAGCAAAAGGCAAAGACAATAGCAAGAAAATAAAAAAGAGGATGCCCTGGGAATCGAACCCATGACCTACTGGTCTACAACACCACCACACAACCACTTGGCTAACACCTGCCTCTCGATAGAACAGAGGGCTTATACAGGATAAGCCATCACCTACTGCTACTGCTGCACGAAAGAAAATAGACAGACAACAAAAGGGTTGAGGGGGGACTCGAACCCGCAACCTCACGAGAACAAACACGAGACTCCAACCACTGCGCTACGAATCGAAGTCTGCTAACTAGGGGAACTGTATCAAGAAAACCCGTGCCTTCAGACTACTCTGCACACGCACGCACGCCGGCGACACGGAGGCGACGGTGCACTTCTCTGCTGCTGCTGCTACGCGACAGGGAAGCCGACACCTGCTGCTACTACACGCCTGCTACCGGAGGTCTATCACGTACTGCTACTACTCGACGGCTATGCGGGGAGGGAGCCCTGCTACTCTGCAACGCCGAGACCACCACAAGATCAACTACTCGATCTGCTGTTGCTGCTGCTCGGCAGAGACTCGCGACAGGGAAGATCGGCGTGCCCTGCTACTGCAGCTGCTATCACGAGGGGGAAGGACGCACCTCTCTGCGCAACAACCACAACGCTCGTCTACACGCACTGCACCACAACCGAGAACCTCTACTGCTCGCGATCTGCCACCACAGAGAAGTACGCGCACACGCTCTCGCCGAATTTGAGACGGAACCGAGGAGGAGAAGGGAAGGGAGGTTGGTCCTCACCTTGGGGAAGGAGGAACAGATCCCGGACGGAGGAGGAGGGCCCTGCCGGAGATGACGAAGAAGCTGGAGGCGCCCTGATGCAGATCCGAAGCAGGGGAGGAAGTCCGCCGAGTTCGCGGCGAAGACGTGGTCGGGGTTGTCGGTGCAGTCGTTCCCCGGGGCTCCTAGCGCCGGGAATGGAGCGCGGGCACCTTCCCCGAGCCCCCGGACATGGCGGACGGCGTCGGAGACGACAACGATGGCGGGGTAGACGCGGCGAGGAGCTACTTTTCTCGGGATCCCTAACCTACAGAACCTTACCGTGGGGAAGAAGAGAAGGGGATGGGGAGAAGATGGTGGCGGCGGCAGGAGGGATGGAGAGGAACCCTAGGCGATGGGGGGCACGGACGCCCAAGTTTTATGGGCCCCTCGACGTCTGTGCCAGACGGCGCTACTCTCTCTCTCTCTCTCACACATACAGATACTGACGGAAGAAGGTGTGTGGGGGGACGGCGTCAGGTGGGAGAAGGAGGAGCAAGCTGGGCTGTCGCAGGGGAAACAGGGAGGAGAGGATGGGCCTCGGGAGGGAGAAGTGGCCCATCTGGCGCCTGGTAAGAGAAAGACTCCTGGGGTTTTTTCCATTTAAAAAAAACACCGGCAAAAACAATCTCCCAGGGAAAAACTATGGCAAGAAAAATTAAAATAGAAATACCCATGCTCATAAGAAATTATGGCCTATTTGAATAAAATAGAAAATAAATGTTTGGAGCCATCAAATATTTCCAAAACATAATTTTGTTGGGTCTGTTTTGTGAATATATGCACCTTTAATACTAAGTTTCAAATCAGCAAATACACCTCTTTACATCCACCACAAACAAGCTAAAACATGGGCATTTTTAAAAGAGGGAAGGGAGAAGAGAATCTTGACATAGGAGAAATAGAGAGGAGGGGTGGAGTTGGTTTGAACCCTATACAAATACTTTCACAAGCTTCACCCCACACAAGCCATACACCACATGCAACATCATCACAAGGCAACACATGAGATCACAAGAACACCATGCAACAACAAGAACACATGGCATGATAAGGAATGCATGCATGCAAAGGAAGAGAAAAAATAATAAGGTGACATCACATAAAATAATGAGCATGGGCTCTCTCATAGCATGACAAGGTGGACCCACATGAGATAGGTTCCAAATATGGAAGGATTACATCTGGGGCACTACAAACTCTCCCACACTACAAAGAAGATCTCGCCCTCGAGATCTAAGACTGAAAGAAATCGGGAAATTCAGAACGGAGGTGATCCTCGCGTTCCCACGTAGCCTCTTTATCGGAATGGTGAGACCACTGCACTTTGAGAAATTTGACAGTCGGGTTACGGGTCTTGCGCTCGGTCGCCTCGAGAACCGCAACTGGATGCTCACGATGAGAAAGGTCAGGCTGAAGGTCGATATCTTGAAGATGCACAGTGCGCTCGGGGGTCTTGAAACACCTCCGAACCTGAGAAACATGGAACACATCATGGACATTTGCAAAGGTTGACGGAAGCTCGAGCTAGTACGCAAGGTCGCCCCTCTTGCCAACCACTCTGAACGGACCAACGAAACGAGGTGCAAGCTTGCCTTTGATGCCAAAGCGTTGCATACCCTTCATAGGCGACACCTTGACATAGACAAAATCATCAAGCTCATAAGACATGTCACGGTGCTTGCTATCGTAATAGCTCTTCTAACGGGACTGAGCTGCTCTGAGGTTGTCGCAAATGATCCGACACGTCTCCTCAGCTTCTTCTATCATATCATTGCCAAGGATCTGACGCTCGTCGGTCTCAGACCAGTTGAGCGGAGTACGACACTTTCTACCATAGAGAATTTGAAACGGAGCCTTGCTAGAACTAGCTTGATAACTGTTGTTATACGAGAACTCCGCGAAAGGAAGACAATCTTCCCACTTCGTGCCAAAAGAGATAACACAGGCTCTCAGCATATCCTCAAGAACTTGATTCACTCTCTCCACTTGACCACTAGTGTGAGGGTGGAACACTGTGCTGAATCGGATCTTCGTGCCCATAGCAGACTGAAAGGAGTCCCAGAACTTGGAAGTGAAGATACTTCCGCGATCTGAAGAGATCATCATGGGTACGCCGTGCAAAGAGACAATCCTGGAGGTGTACAACTCTGCCAGCTGAGCTGCTGAAATAGACTCTTTGACTGGAAGGAAATGAGCCACTTTACTCAATTTGTCGATGACGACGAAGATAGCATCATTGCCCTTCTTGGACTTCGAAAACCCGGTGACGAAATCCATCTCAATGTGATCAAACTTCCACTCGGGAATCGGCAAAGGTTGCAAGAGGCCTGCTGGTCTTTGATGTTCTTCTTTCACTCTTTGACATACATCACACTCGTTTACGAACTGTGCAATTTCACGTTTCATACGAGTCCACCAGAAAGTCTGCTTCAAGTCATGGTACATTTTGGAGCTTCCAGGATGAATAGAGAGCAGAGAGCTATGAGCTTCTTCCATGATCACCTTCCTGAGATCACCTTTCGGGACGACAAGGCGATCCTCGAAAAACAACGTGTCCCTGGCATCAACAGTGAAACACTTATACTTGGGGAGACTCTTTCCCACGCCAATCTTGACCTTTTTCACCATAGCGTCAAGTAGCTGAGCTGCTCTGACCTGATCTTCCAAGGTAGGAGAAATCTGAAGGTTCGCAAGAAAACCCTGAGGAACTAGCTAAAGATTGAGCTTCCTGAAAGACTCAGAAAGACCCGGCTGGAGAGGTTGCAGAATCAGACTGTTGCAATATGCCTTCCTGCTCAATGCATCTGCCACAACATTTGCCTTGCCTGGCATGTACTCAACACTTGGATTAAAATCCTGGAGCATTTCCACCGAACGTGTTTGCCGAAGATTCAAGTTAGGCTGAGTGAAGATATACTTGAGACTCTTGTGATCGGTGAAAACTTCAACCTTACGTTCCAACAAGAGATGTCTCCAAGTCATCAAGGCGTGCACAATAGCTGCTAGCTCGAGATCGTGCACAGGATAGTTCTTCTCCGCAGGCTTCAACTGCCTGGAGGTATAAGCAACCACCTTCCTATCTTGCATCAAGACTGCACCGAGACCCTGGAGAGAAGCGTCGCAAAAGACCTGGTACGGCTTGGAATCATCCGGAGGGGCCAAGACCGGAGTGGAGATAAGCTTCTCTTTGAGTGTATCGAAATCCAGTTGACACTCTGGAGACCAAACATACTTGACACCCTTCTGAAGAAGACTAGAGAGCGGCTTGGCGATTTTGGTGAAGTTCTCAACGAATCTTCTGCAATATCCGGCAAGCCCGAGAAAGCTTCGAAGCTGCTTCACATTCTGTGGAGGTTCCCATTCAACAATGGCTTGAACCTTGGACGGGTCAACCTTAATGCCCTCGGCAGAGATAATATGCCCAAGATAAACCACTTCTTTCAGCCAGAACTCGCACTTGGAAAACTTGGCATACAGCTTGTACTCTCTCAGTTTATCAAGCACCAACCTGAGATGTTTCTCATGTTCTTCCTCATTCTCAAAAAAGACCAGAATGTCGTCGAGATAGAGAAAGACAAATTCATTCTTGTATGGTGAGAAAATATAGTTCATCAATCGACAAAAAGGCGGAGGAGCATTAGCCAGACCAAAAGACATGACCGTATACTCATACGAGCCAAAACTAGTCCTGAATGCCGTCTTCGGAATGTCTTCCTCGCGAATGCGAATCTGATGATAGCCCATTCTGAGATCAAGCTTGGAGAATACTTTAGCACCTTTCAGTTGTTCGAACAACTCAGTTATGTTCGGAAGTGGATATTTGTTCTTGATTGTCTTCTTGTTCAATGGGCGGTAATCGACACACAGCCGGTCCAAACCATCCTTCTTCTTGACAAATAGAACACCACATCCCCACGGAGACGAGCTTGGTCTGATCAAACCCAAACGCTCCTGCTCATCGAGTTGCCTCTTGAGTTCCTTCAATTCTTCTGGACCCAGCTTGTACGGTCGTTTGCACACTGGCTCCGTGCCTGGCTCAAGCTCAATGACGAACTCAACTTCACGGTGCGGAGGCATGCCTGGGAGCTCTTTAGGAAACACATCTTGATATTCGCAGACCACTGGAACTTGCTCAATAGGATTGATCTCGCCATTTTCATTCAAGGAGAACAAACGGATTGTATCATCGCGCGCCGCGAATATAATCACATCCTCCGAAGAGTGGGTAAGCTTGACTTCTTTAGCTTCACAATCAATTGACGCCTTGTTCATGGCCAACCAGTCCATACCAAGAATCAAGTCGATGTCGGAATTACCCAAGACAATAGGAGACGCCAGAAAAGAAAACTGCCTATCTTGACAGAAGCATCCGGAACCCTCATGCGCGAACTCATGCGCATGCCCGGAGAAACCACACAGAAGGGACTATCCAAATGAATTGCAGGAATATCATGCTTAGCTATGAAAGGCTTGGAGATGAAGCAATGCGAAGCACCAGAATCAAATAACACTTTAGCAGGAATATCATTGACGAGGAGGTTACCCATGATCACATCAGAGGAGTTGTCTGCTTCAGCTGCATTCACCATGTTGACTCGAGCTGATCTGGGGTTGAATTTGACAAGAGCGTTGCTTGGAGGTTTGCCTGGAGCAGGAGGCGGCAGACGGAGCTGAGAAGTACATTTGTTGGCATAGTGACCCTTCTGCCCACATTTGTGACAAGTGACCTATGCTGGCTGCCGGAACTGAGTCTGAGGAGGCCCTTGCTTCTGATGCTGGTATCTCTGCTGGAAGCCAGGGTTGGGTGGGTGGGAAGAACCACGTCCACCTGAGTGTTTCAGCTGCTGTGAGTGCCGAGGAGGAGGAGGAGAAACCCAAAACCGTTGTTGCTTCTGAACCACCTGAGTCGAGGAAGAGCTGGAATCTCTGAAGCGCTTCTTGGAGTTTTCCACCCTGAGCAAGGCTGCCTCTGCTCGGAGAGCTAAGTTGTAGAACTTGTCAAACTCCTCAGGATCGTGCCAAGCAAGCGCTAACTGCAAATCCTCCTTTAAGCCACCCCTGAACTGATAGATCTTGCTCTTCTGATCCAGGACATCCTGCAGCGCGTAACGGGCCAGCTCGTGGAACTCGACATTGTACTTGTACACAGAATTGCTGCCCTGCTTCAAACGCCTGAACTTCTCACGCATCTCCTCCACAAAACTGGAAGGGATGTAGTGGGACCTGAAGTCACGACAAAACTCGTCCCAAGACATCACCTTGTCGCCTCTGGAGTCCTTAAGCTGTTGCCACCAAATAGAAGCCTGTCCCTTCAACTGAAATGTAGCAAACTTGACATAGTCCTCCGGACGCACATTGCTACACTTGAAATGCTTGTTCATATCACGGATCCAATCTTCCGCATCAAACGGCTGGTCGCAAGAAGTGAACGTCTTAGGCTGGTTTGACAGGAACTGACTCAGATTGGCGAAGTGATTGCCACCCTGCTGGAAATTGCCCTGCTGATGATTGGCTCTCTCCTGGATCAACTGCAACAGCATCTGAGTGTTTGCATTAGTAGCTGCCATCATCGCCTGCCAGGCCTCTGCAGGAGGAGGAGGCGGCGGAGGAGGAGGAGGAGGTGGAGGCGACATATCCTCACGTGCTGGGGTCTGACGAGTCAGTGAAGCCATCCTGAAGACGGACAGCATATTAGTCCACAGAATAATTGAAGATATTGCTCAATCAAAAGACAGAATATTTGAATAGAATTTAGCATTGCACTCGAACAACATAGCAAGAGTGCATCCTCAAAGTAACAGACGACAAAATTCCGATAAGGACCACTCCAAACAAGTGTGAGCTAGAACTGCTCGGAACAAACATATGGCCGAGATTTCCCAAACCTCAATCAAGCGTCTGTAGGAAGATAGTCCTATAAGATACTACTAGATATCCCACCTATGAATTCCCAAAATAACTGGTCATGCAATCAGGTACACGGATACAAGGAGTATTTCACACAACTCCTACACTAACCCATCACCTATATCACATCCTTCAACACACGACCAGCATCTCGGACCTTCATCTACAACAGATCCTCGTGATCACAATGATACCAAGTGTGGTAATACCCCCGAACAATCTACACTAGTACTGGGGACATCGGGGTTATCTCACCACTACCCGTATTGAAGCAATAACGAACACCCTCCGTTCTTAGATACTCAGAAATCTGAATGATGTCGATGTGCGCGATAATCCCTGGAGCTCAACTCCCCTGATACATAGAGCAGATAGGAGGCACCAGGACAGGATTCCGTCACATCGAAATCATATAGATTTCACAAATACCCGCGTGATCCTAAAGAAAAATTTTGAGCGAGAAAAGGAGTAGAGTTAAAGATTTTTCCTAAGACGGGAACCTCACCAGAGCAAAGAAGAGGAGAAAAAAGAATCCTACTCTCCGATATAACTAAGACTCAAAACATTTTCTAGACTCGACTCGGCCAAGTACGACCACACAAAGGCTCCTATGGTCGTAAGGCTCTGATACCAACTTGTAACGACCAAGATGCGGTCCTTTCCGATCTGGGGGTCGAGGCCCCCGAATAGGAAAGAAGCGCATCTAAGCGTTTCGCAAGCAAGTAACATAGCACAAATAATAATAAAAGTAGACAATTCGGGATTCAACTACCTCCTCATTAATAACTCAGAGTACATCACAGATACAATCAAGGTAGTTCCGCTACGGACTACAAAACATGAAAATGCTATGCTACCCTGCCTGCAGGCCCATGGTCACGACCACGCCTCAGTCCTCTGGATAGTTCACGTAGAGGCGGTATGTCTCCTCGTCGTACTGCCACGCCAGTTGAGTGCCATCGGGTTCATCTGTCTCTGGGGTACCTGTACCTGTTGGGAGTTTTGGAGGAATCCGTGAGTCACGGGGACTCAGCAATCTAAGACCTTGGTGCCAGAACTAGTCATGTTATTAGGTAGGGTAAGGGTGAAGTGTATAAGGCTGCAGCATCCTAAGCTTGATTAAGTGGCTAACTTACGCAAAGTAATTGTGAAGGTGGTCTACACTAGCGGTCGGGATTACTTGATCACTAAGTGATCCTCAACACCTACCTACGGCATTCATAACCCCACCGTGTTCCCGATCGAAGAGAGGTCTTCGAGGGGACAGTCACGGTTACGCACACAGTTGGCAATTTTATTAGCTTTTGTTTGAGTTATCTAATACCGGATGTTAACAAAATATTCCAAGTTGCCACATAACCGCGGGCACGGCTTTCCGAAAGATTAAACCCTGCAGGGGTGCTCCAACTAGTCCATCACAAACATACACAGGCCGCAAAGGCATCCTCTATCACGAATCTCGTGATCTCGTCGGATTCCTTAGAGGAAAACTTCAACTCTAGGGGAAACCAAAGCTTCACTAGGATTCCTATACGCAAGATATACCGCTAAGGTAAGACAAGGCTAGCAGGACCTCCCGACGTGTCGACGACCCTGATAAGAGTCGTGTATCTCAGTCTCAGGACACACCGGATGAGCGATGGTTACCACGCCAAAACACCGAGTTGCCTCGGGGAGCGTAATAAGCTGCTCTGGGTTGGACCAACACTCATGAGGAGCACTGGCCCTGGTTGTTGATTAAAGTCCTCGGGGTAGCTACTCCCTATGCAGATTATTATTAAGTGATTAGCAAATTAACACCAATGTTGGGTCCTACCGGACAAGCCTTAGCACTACGTGATTTATCGAGGGGGTCCCCATAACAACCCCGAACGTGTTAGGAGCGATCATTATGGAATCAAACACCGGTAACCGGCAACTAACACGGCAATAACGGAACAAAGCACCCGGCAAAAGGCTAGGCCTCCCGTCATTTACCAAGTATATAGGTGCATTAATTAAATAACATCATTTAAGATAATGATATCAAGCTCATGTTATCACATGATTCAAAGCACCTGCATCTACCAATGCTATCATTAGTAGCTGAGCAAGCCTACTTAGCCATCCAAGTTTTGCTAGGAAGGGGAACAATGTTTGGGCTCATGGCATATGAAGAGGCAATTTAATTTCAGTGGTAGGCAGCGAGCAATATGACAAGTAAACGAAACTAGCATAACAAGTCTAGAGATGGAATCAAGGTCATATCATCTTGCCTGTGATATCCTCAGCTTGGAATGGTTCTGCCTCGTCCTGCACGTACTCTCCTGACTCCATGTATTCGTTCTCCGATCCCGGTGCTACCCAACATAAGAATAACAACTAATTAACAGCAGCACCACAAGATGCAACAATCACATGATGCATGAGATGAAAATTGAGCACGCACCACTATTTCTATCACTAGCACAAGCAAAAGAAACTACTAGAAGTTTCTGGAAAGAACTGTACACTAAGCTATTTTGACATGCATGAGGTTGGCATGAACAGATGCGGCTCGTGAAAACGATGCAAAACCATATAAAGAACATTGCCAACGGAGCCACGGATCAACGGGAATCAACGAAACAAGATATGAAGCTCTACGTGGAAGAATCAACACCACACCCACAATTGGCACAAATCTGGTATTCCCAGGTTGCCAAGACATATAACAACCCAACATGAATGGATTGGAGCAAGGAAGAACACCACAACATCAACTAAGCACACACAATGATCAAAGAGACTATACTACTCAATCTGCCATAATCTGCATCTTAGCTCTTTGTGAGCTACATGCAACATAGCTACAGCCCTCCAAATATGGCAAATAATATATGTGGCTGCATCCAACCAATAACACTACAAGCTCCAGCAAGAATCACAGCAAAAGGAATTAAACTCTAGAAGATACAAGGCCACAAACTTCCCCAAAACCATCAGATCTCAGGGACTTGGTGAAAAATTCCTGCACCTGAATCTCTGTCTTTGTTCTGAAGCTTTTTGACAGCAATCAAAACACAACCTACTGGACTCCAAATGATATGAAATTTGACAGGGAGCTTCAAAAACATATCAGGTCCAAAATCCTAGCACTGAACTAAGGCTAGTTCACAACACAATGACCAGCACATCCTCATCTATAGGAGAAGAAAATGTTTCCAGAATTCCCAGACTTAGTGAAATTCCAGATTTCACTAAGCTGGACTTTTTCAGCCACATGCCCACTTTGTCTAGGCATAGTTTGCATGCAAATAACACCAAGTGATAAATTACACCACTATGGTGTAGAGCAAAACCCCTACTTCTATCACACAAAAACACATGCCCTTGGGCTCCACCTATTCCATGGAAACCAAGATCAAACTTGCAACAAATCTGAATATGTCCACTCCATAAAGTATCCCAATGGCAAAACTAACTTCACCACTGGATTCCTTGGGAGTTTCTACCCTAAAATCATATATAAAATGTGGGAACCTACTTGGAACAAGTGACCACAAATTAAGGGAGAGGGAACTACTCCAAATCATGCCTAGGGAATGGGCATCATTTCATGTAGTTCCTACTAAAACAACAACTACAAAGGTTGAGCTCATGTTCACAATGACAAAGTGACATGGGGGTTTGAACCCCATGTTTGTGTCATGCACATCAACTTCACAACCCCTACTATTAAGCTTCTCAAACAAATATCATGCCATGCCCTCTCACATATGGACATGTGGAGGTGCAAGGCTTGCTTGCAAAGGTGGAATGCTACTCACACACACATCTACTCCACATCACCCACAAGCACATCATGCTCTAGATCAACACACATACCTACTCATGCTAAACATAGCTTGCATCACATGGCAACCATACACACATCATAACCCCCATAAGATGCACTTACACATGAAACTCTAGTGCATCACATACAACAAAATGTTGTGATTGCAAGCTCAAGATTATACTAGCACATGCACCTACATGCACTCCCTCTAGAGCACACACAAACATCTACTTACACACACACACCCATATATGCTCTCAAATATATGCATGTTTACCTGCACAAGTTATATCTACCATGCACATAACTATAACAAGGGGTAAAACCTACTGGTGTTCACATTTTTGGCAACACAACCTTGCTGCCCAAGCATCACAAATTACTAGCAAGGCAAAACAGCAAAAGGCAAAAACGATAGCAAGAAAATAAAAAGAGGACGCCCTGGGAATCGAACCCAGGACCTACTGGTCTACCACACCACCACACAACCACTTGGCTAACACCTGCCTCTCGATAGAACAGAGGGCTTATACAGGATAAGCCATCCCCTGCTCCTACTGTTGCACGAAAGAAAATAGACAGACAACAAAAGGGTTGAGGGGGGACTCGAACCCGCAACCTCACGAGAACAAACACGAGACTCCAACCACTGCGCTATGAATTGAAGTCTGCTAACTAGGGGAACTGTATCAAGAAAACCAGTGCCTTCAGACTACTCTGCACACGCACACACGCCGGCGACACGGAGACGACGGTGCACTTCTCTGCTGCTCCTGCTACGCGACAGGGAGGCCGACGCCTGCTGCTGCTGCACGCCTGCTACCGGAGGTCTATCACGTACTGCTACTACTCGACGGCTACACGAGGGAGGGAGTGTGACAGCCCGAGACCGACGTTCCAGAAGCTTCCCCTTTCCTTCCGTTTTCGTCGTGTGGGAATTTTCAGTTGCCGCATCATCATCGCATCATGCGCATCATCTGCATTGCATCGGCATCTCCGTTGCCGCCAGTTTTCAAAACTTGCATTCGTTAGGAGTTGCCGGTTCTCGTCGTCATCCGTTCTGAGTCCGACCGCACACGCACGCGCCCGCGGCATCGTCGAAACCCTGTTTTAATGTGCGTTTATAAACTCTCTCTGATCGAGGTGAAACTTGGCGTGCAGTCGTGATTAGTTATAGCGAGGCCGTCCGTCGAATTTCGTCGCGATCGGAGACCGTCTGGTACCCGAACGGTCGCCCGTAGCGGCAACGTCTTCGGTTATTCGTCGGACGACTGTCGGTGTTTTAAAAGTCGATGCCGCGCCGCACCACTTCCCTCTCATCTTAGCCAACGCCCCTCTACACACCTAAACCTAACCCGCCTCTCCGATCGGACCGCACGAACGCGTCCGGAGGGTCGAAAAACCCCCAGAAACCCTGCACCCTAGCCCATTTCCCTATTTAAGCCCCCCTCCCTGCCTATTTTGGGCGCCCCCCTAATCCCTCCTCGTTTTCCGCGCCACCCCACCAAACCCTAGCCTCTTACATCCCACCTGTCTCCCTCCTCCAGCCGTGGGCCCGCTAGGCCCGCGCACGGCCCGCCCGAGCCCATCTCGGCCCGAGCCGCCGCCGCCCCGGTCTGCCCCGATCTGCCCGAGCTCCTCCCATGGCCGCCCTCGCCCCACGCGCCCGAGGCCGCCGCCGCCAGCGCCGCCTCCCTGCAGCGCCCCGTCGCCAGCGCCGCCCTCGGACCTCGCCGTCGCCCTGCGTGGCCTCCCGCCGCCGCCTGTGACCGGCACCGCCGCCCTCTGCCATATTCGCGCCGGCCGCCGTCCTCCGCCCGGAGCTCGCCGCCGCCGCCGGGACTGGGGTTCCCGTGCCCGGATCCCTCCAGATCCGGCCGGCCCCCACCTTTTCCCCTCTTCTACCCCGCCGGGCCGCCCCGCCTGGAGCCGCCGCCGGCCGCCGCCGTGGCTCACACGCTCGGCCAGGAGGACGGCCTCGCCCGAGCCACCCCGCCAGCGCCTGGGCCCCGAGCCGGCCCAGCTCGGCCCAGGCCTCCTCTGCCTCCTCAACCGGGCCAGCCCGAGGTGAGAACCCTCCTTGCCACCCTATTTCTCGCACCAGGCGCGGTATAGAGAGATGCGCCCAGCAGTTTTGGCCCGATTAGCATTTAGGGTTTTTTCTGCGACTTCATAATTTCAGTAAAATAGGATATTTTTTTTGCCCGTATCTTTTTACCCGTAAGCCGGTTCGACGCGTGTTATATACCGTTTTGGGGTAGCTTCGCGAGTAGAACACGATTATCCAACTAGTATTTTTGTTTAACGCTGTTTAGTGTGCCTAATGCCTCGTTTTACGTGCTGATTAGCTAGGATCCATTCCGTAGTTTATTTTCGAGCGTATCCGGATTGCCCGTATGCCATAGATTTAATGTCCATGTTTTAGGGACCATATTTCTACGTATTTTAGAGCGGCCACTCGTATTTTTCCGTGTAGGGTTTTGCCGGTAGTTTATTTTCCCGTTTAGAGGTATTATCTCGCATTATTGTGTGACTATATTTTGCGTTGCAAACCCCTCAAATTATATATGTTTTCGGGGTAGAAAAATCTCATGGATTTTTCTGTGCAATTAGTCTTAGCTTTTGAGGAAGTTAGTTCGAGAGATATTTTGCTATGTTGCCCTTTTGATTAACTCGTAGGATTTAATCCGTGCGTCGTTTGACGGAGTTGTCAACTAGAGAGTTGATCTTGGATGTTTTGTTTAGTCCCTGGTATTTTTGGTTGCAATAGAAATGCATGTTTAGGTGTTGTTTGACTTCCCTCAAGTTGCTTGAATAGTGCTGTTTCAGAGGAGCTGAAATATTTCTAAGTCTGGAATCTGTTATTATTTTGTTGCTGTCTTGTCTTGCTTGCATCTTGTGATCTGTAGCTCTTTTGAGGTTGGTCCAATGGAGTTAGTTGTACCCCTTATGTTTCTCTAGCATGTTGTTAAGTTTCATGCCATTTGGACTTCTGTAGCTATGGGTTTTGCTGCTGTCAATATGCCTTCAGGCTGAAAAGTGCACTTTCAGGAGGTGTTATTTTCACTAAGTTTGAAATAGTGCGTGAGGTGCCATTTTGTGTCTTCTTTTACTAGTGCTCCTTGCTGCCATGCTAGTAGTTGTTAGTTGTTTGTAGTAGTGTGTCTTGCCCTCTTTCATGCCGTGCCTTGCTTGAGCTCCTCGGAGTTGTGTAGCCGAAGTTGTGAGGCGTAGAAAGTGCTATGTGGCTGTTCTTGGCAGATGGTAGCGTTTTCTTGTTTTGCTCGTAGTTTTCGAACCGTAGCTCCGATTTGATCGTGTCCTACATGAAACTTGCTTAGAATCTCGTGTAGCTTCATTTTCTCTTGCTGTTTGTATGTTTTGAAGTGCTCGTAGCCGCCGTTGCACACATTTTGCATTCATGCCATCATATTTTGCAGTGCTTGTATCTTTTGATCCGTAGCTCCGTTGGAGATGTTCTTTACGTGTAGATTGCTTGCCTTGACGCATAGAATCACGTGAACCTATTTTTTTTGCTCTTTAACAACCAATTAAATGTGTTAATTCAGATCTGGACAGAATTGTAAATTAACTTGTGAGGTCGTCTCGGAGGTGCTATATGTCATTTCCGACCTCACTTAAAATGCCTAGATAGGTAGTTTATTTTCCGCTTCACCTCTTGCATGTTTGACAACGTTAATATCGTCGTGTAGATAATCGGGATAGAACTAACTAATAAACGTGGAGTTTCGTCAATTTGCAACTCGTGCATATTGAACTTCACTTAATGTGTAGTGTTTGATTGTGTGAATTGTCATGCCGTGACTTGCATGTATTCAGTAGCTCATGCATCATATGTGTTGTGCATCGTGTGGTGAATATTGTGTGTTGATTCCTGTTTCTGGTTTTCCCCGTCTCGATAGAGTTCCGCACGCGTGCCGGAATGTGAGGACCCGTTCGACTACGTCGGTTCGTCTGCTTCACGGAGGCATTCTTCTTCCAAGCGGGATCTCAGGCAAGATGATCATTTCCCCAGATACCATTACTATCATCGCCATGCTAGTTTTATCGCTTCTATCGTTTATGTCTCCTTGCCTACCACATGTTAAATATCAGCCTCTCAACAATGCCATGAAACCTTCAACCTGTTTGACCTAGCAAACCACTGATTGGCTATGTTACTGCTTGCTTAACCCTGTTGTTAGCGTTGCTAGTTGCAGGTGCAGTTGCTTCCATGCAAAGCATGGGTTCCTTGTTATATCACCATATTAATGCTATCTAATTTAATGCACCTATATACTTGGTAAAAGGTGGAAGGCTCGGCCTTTCTAGCCTGGTGTTTTGTTCCACCTTTGCCCCTTTTTAGTTACCGGCTACCGGTGTTATGTTCCATAAATGAGCGCTCCTAACACGATCGGGGTTGTTATGGGGACCCCCTTGATAATTCGTTTTAGATTAAGACTGGTCTGGCAAGGCCCAACTTTGGTACTACATTTGCCTAATCACCTAATAAAATTGCATAGGGACCCGCCGGCACCCGCGGACTATTTTAATCACCCCCGGGCCAGTGCTCCTCATGAGTGTTGGTCCAAATTGGCAGACTACGGGACCACCGCGGGGCAACCCGAGGTTTGGTACTCCTAGTGTGACCCATCCGTCGTGTCCTGAGAACGAGGTACGCGACTCCTATCGGGATCGTCGACACGTCGGGCGGCCTTGCTGGATTAGTTTTACCTTTGACGAGATATCTTGTGCATCGAGATTCCGGTGATGCTTTGGGTAATCTCAGAGTTGAGGTTTTCCACTAGGGGTCCGACGAGATCACGAGCTTCGTCATTGAGGATTTCTATGCGGCTTGTGGTAATTTGTGATGGACTAGTTGGAGCACCCCTGCAGGGTTAAATCTTTCGGAAAGCCGTGCCCGCGGTTATGAGGCAACGTGGATACTTTGTTTAACACTAGTTATAGATAACTTGAAGTTAACTTAATTAAAAACATGCCAACTGCGTGCGTAACCGTGAATGTCTCTTTCATGAGTTCTTTCTCCGATCGAGGACATGGTGGGGTTATGCCTGACGTAGGTAGGTGTTCAGGATCATTCATTTGATCACCAGTAGTTCATGTCCGCTATGCGTAGATCTTCCCCCTCTTACCTCTTGTACTCGTAAGTTAGCCACCAAATATATGCTTAGTCGCTGCTGCAACCTCACCACTTAACTATACCTCACCCATTAAGCTTTGCTAGTCTTGATACCTTTGGAAATGAGATTGCTGAGTCCCTTGTGGCTCAAAGATTACTACAACACCAGTTGCAGGTACAGGTAAAGGTTACTCGACGCGAGCGCGTTGATTGTTCATTTGGAGCTGCTTCTTCTTCTTCTTCTTCTTCTTCATCGATCTAGGATGGGTTCCAGGCCGGCAGCCTGGGATAGCAAGGATGGACGTCGTTCTTATTTTCTCGTTTGTTTTCGTCCGTAGTCGGACCCTGCTCTTACTCTTGATGGTTATGTAATGTACTGATGTGACTCTGATGTAGCTTGTGGCGAGTGTAAGCCAACTCTCTGTATCTCATCTTTTCAGTACATGTACTTGTAACGATATCCATTCTTGCGACACAACGAGATGCGCTTCTATCCCTGACGAGGCCCTCGTGCCAAATTAAGGATAGGGTCGCATCTTGGGCGTGACAGGGAGCCATGCTACTCTGCAACGCCGAGACCACCACAACATCAACTACTCGATCTGCTGTTGTTGCTGCTCGGCAGAGACTCGCGACAGGGAAGAACGGCGTGCCCTTCTACTGCAGCTGCTATCACGAGGGGGAAGGACGCAGCTCTCTGCGCAACAACCACAACGCTCATCTACATGCACTGCACCACAACCAGAACCTCTACTGCTCGCGATCTGCCACCACAGAGAAGTACGCGCATACGCTCTCGCCGGATTTGAGACGGAACCGAGGAGGAGAAGGAAAGGGAGGTTGCTCCTCACCTTGGGGAAGGAGGAAAGGTCCCGGACGGAGGAGGAGGGCCCTGCCGGAGATGACGAAGAAGCTGGAGGCTCCCTGTTGCAGATCCGAAGCAGGGGAGGAAGTCCACCGAGTTCGCGGCGAAGACATAGTCGGGGCCGTCGGTGCAGTCGTTCCCCGGGGCTCCTAGCGCCGGGAATGGAGCGCGGGCACCTTCCCCGAGCCCCCGGACATGGCGGACGGCGCCGGAGACGACGACGATGGCGGGGTAGACGCGGCGAGGAGCTACTCTTCTCGGGATACCTAACCTACAGAACCTTACCGTGGGGAAGAAGAGAAGGGGATGGGGAGAAGATGGTGGCGGTGGCAGGAGGGATGGAGAGGAACCCTAGGCGATGGGGGGCACGGACGCCCAAGTTTTATGGGCCCCTCGACGTCTGTGCCAGACGGCGCTACTGTCACGCCCAAGATACAACCCTATCCTCAATTTGGCACGAGGGCCTCGTCAGGGATAGAAGCGCATCTCATCGTGTTGCAAGAATGGATATCGTTACAAGTACATGTACTGAAAAGGAGAGATATATAAAGAGTTGACTTACACTCGCCACAAGCTATATCAGAGTCACATCAGTACATTACATAATCATCAAGAGTAAGAGCAGGGTCCGACTACGGACGAAAACAAACGAGAAAAATAAGAACGACGTCCATCCTTGCTATCCCAGGCTGCCGGCCTGGAACCCATCCTAGATCGATGAAGAAGAAGAAGAAGAAGCAACTCCAAATGAACAATCAATGCGCTCGCGTCAAGTAACCTTTACATGTACCTGCAACTGGTGTTGTAGTAATCTGTGAGCCACAGGGGACTCAGCAATCTCATTTCCAAAGGTATCAAGACTAGCAAAGCTTAATGGGTGAGGTATGGTTAAGTGGTGAGGTTGCAGCAGCGGCTAAGCATTTTTATGGTGGCTAACTTACGAGTACCAGAAATAAGAGGGGGAAGATCTACGCATAGCGGATGTGAACTACAGATGACCAAAAGAATGATCCTGAACACCTACCTACGTCAGTCATAACCCCACCGTGTCCTCGATCGGAGAAGGAACTCACGAAAGAGACAATCCCGGTTACGCACACAGTAGGCAAGTTTTAATTAAGTTAACTTCAAGTTATCTAGAACCAGTGTTAAACAAAGCTTCCACGTTGCCACATAACCGTGGGCACGGCTTTCAGAAAGATTAAACCCTGCAGGGATGCTCCAACTAGTCCATCACAAATTACCACAAGCCGCATAGAAATCCTCAATCACGAAGCTCGCGATCTCGTCGGATTCCCTAGTGGAAAACCTCAACTCTGAGATTACCCAAAGCATCACCGGAATCCCGATGCACAAGATATCTCGTCAAAGGTAAAACTAATCCAGCAAGGCCGCCCGACGTGTCGACGATCCCGATAGGAGTCGCGTACCTCGTACTGAGGACACGGCGGATGAGCTAGACGTCGGAATCGCTAAACCTCCGGGTGACCAGAGGGGCGTCGGACATCGCTCAGGTGGGACCAACACTCATGAGGAGCACCGGCCCGGGGGTTGATTAAATTATCCTCGGGGTCCGGAAAGTCCCTATGCAATTTTATTAGGTGTTTAGGCAAATGTAGTACCAAAGTTGGGCCTTGCCACACCAGCTTTAATCTAAAACGAATTATCAAGGGGGTCCCCATAACAACCCCGATCGTGTTAGGAGCGCTCATTTATGGAGCATAACACCGGTAGCCGGAAACTAGGAGGGGCAAAGGTGGAACAAAACACCTGGCTAGAAAGGCCGAGCCTTCCACCTTTTACCAAGTATATAGGTGCATTAAATTAAATAGCATTAATATGGTGATATGACAAGGAACCCATGTTATCACATGGAAGAAACTACACCTGCAACTAGCAACGCTAACAACATGGATAAGCAAGCGGTAACATAGCCAATCAGTGGTTTGCTAGGTCGAACAGGTTGAAGGTTATCATGGCATTGTTGAGAGGCTGATATGTAAACATGTGGTAGGCAACGAGACATAAACGATAGAAGTGGTAAAACTAGCATGGCAATGATAGTAATGGTATCTGGGGAAATGATCATCTTGCCTGAGATCCCGCTTGGAAGAAGAATGCCTCCGTGAAGCAGACGAACCGATGTAGTCGAACGGGTCCTCACATCCGACACGCTTGCGGAACTCTATAGAGATGAAGCAGACCGGAAATACAAATCAACACACGATATTCACCACACGAAGCACAACACATATGATGCATGAGCTACTGAATACATGCAAGTCACGGCATGACAATTCACACAATCAAACACTACACATTAAGTGAAGTTCAATATGCATGAGTTGCATATTGACGAAACTCCACGTTAATTATTTAGTTCTATTCCGATTAGAAACACGGCAATATTAATGTTTTCAAACATGCAAGAGGTGAAGAGGAAATTAAACTACCTATCTAGGCATTTTAAATGAGGTCGGAAACGACATATAGCATCTCCGAGACGACCTCACATGTTAATTTACAATTCTGTCCAGATCTGAACTAATGCATTTAATTAGTTGTTAAACAGCAAAATAAATAGGTTCATGTGATTCTACGCGTCAAGGCAAGCGATCTACACATAAAGAACATCTCCAACGGAGCTATGGTTCAAAAGATACAAGCACCGCAAGATATGATGACATGAATGCAATATGTGTGCAACGGCGGTCACGAGCACTTCAAAACATACATCACGCAAGATAAAATGAAACTACACGAGATTCTAAGCAAGTATCGTGTAGGACACGATCAAATCGGAGCTACGGTTCAACATCTACGAGCAAAACAAGAAATGACTACAATCTGCCAAAATCAGCCACATAGCATTTTCTACGCCCCACAACTATGTCTACACAACTCCGATATGCTCAAGCAAGGCATGGCACGGAAGAGGGCAAAAATCACTACTACAAACAACTAACAACAACTAGCATGGCAGCAAGGAACACTAGGGAAAGAAGTCACAAAATGGCTTCCCACACACTATTTCAGACTTAGTGAAAATTGCACCTCATGAAAGTGCAGTTTTCGATCTGAAGCAATATTGACAGCAGCAAAATCCTAAGCTACAGGACTCCAAATGGCATGAAACTTTACAGCATGCTAGAGAAACACAAGGGGTACAACTAACTCCATTGGACCAACCTCAAAAGAGCTACAGATCACAAGATAGAAGCAAGACAAGACAGCAACAAAATATAACAGATTCCAGACTTAGAAATATTTCAGCACGTCTAAAACAGCACTGTTTCTAGCAACTTGAGAGCAAGCAAAACACACCTAAACATGCATTTCTATTGCAACTAAAAATACCAGGGGCTAAACAAAACATCCAAGATCAACTCTCTAGTTGACAACTCCGTCAAACGACGCGCGGAATAAATCCTACGAATTAATCAAAAGGGCAACACGGCAAAATATCGCGCGAACTAACTTACTCGAAAGCTAAAACTAATTGCACGAAAACATATAAAATATGTGGGGTTTGCAACACAAAATAATCCCACACATTAATGTGAGAAAATAACCTATATACGGGAAAATAAACTACCGGCAAATCCCTACATGTAAAAATACAATTGACCGCTCTAAAATGCATGGAAAAATGGTCCCTAAAACATGGGCATTTTACCTAAGGCATACGGGCAATACGGATAAGCTCGAGAAATTAATACGGACTATATCCTATTGGGACAGCACGTACATCTATGCATATGGCAGCTCAAACGAAGTCAAACAATTATGCAAAACTTATAATCGGGTTCTACGCGAGAAACTACACGTTTTACATATATAATACTCTCCGATCCGACACACGGATTTAAAACTACACGCGTTTGAAAATATGTCCTTTTCTGAAAAAGGATTAAATAGCCAAAATTAATAAAAACCTACGCGGGCCAGATCTGGCTAACGGGCCGAAAATAAGCATGGATCACTATCTAACACCTAGGCGAAAAAGAAAAAGAAAAAAACACAAAGGGCCACGGGGAGCTCACCTTGGGCCGGCTCGGACCGGCCTGGTGAGGAGGCTGCGGCTTGAGGCGACGAGCGACGCGGACGGGCCGGTGGGGCGGCCTGGCAGGCCGGGGCGAGGCCCACACGGGCGAAGCGGGATCGGGCCGGGGCGACGTGGGCCCAGCTGGCCGCTGGAGGCTGGCGGATCGGGGGGAGACCGTCTCGTGGTCAACTCCCTCGTCCCGATCCGATCTGGATCGGGGACGAGGCGGCGGCTGTTGCGGCGAGCGCCAGCAGGTGGCCGGGGACACGTGAAGAGGCGGCTCCGTCGGGGCGGGACCGGGTCCGGCGGGACGAGGGACTGGCGGGGCTCGAACTGGACGGGAGGAGGAGCAGAACGCTGCTCCGGCGAGCTCGCGGCCGGCGGGACCGAGGCCACGGCCGGCTCCTGGAAGGAGGGCTCGGGAGGAGCTGCGGGCAACCGGATCTGGCCGGCCGGCGTGCTCCGGCGAGGGGCACGGGCTGCCGCTCTGCGGGAGGTCGCCGGCGGCTCGATTCCCGGAGGAGGTCGGCGGGCACGGGAGCTGCTGGCGCTGTTGCTGCGGGAGAGGGAGCCCCGGGCGCAGGGAGCTCGGGCCACGACGGCGGCGGCGCGATGGGGTTGGCCGGCCCCGATCTGGGCATGGCGGGCCCGCGGGAGGAGGGGAGGAGAGAGGCTGGAGGTGGGTGACTAGGGTTGGCACGGTTTTCGAGGCCGAGAGAGAGGGGGGGCTGAAATAAATGCTTGGGCGTCTTTATATAGACAAACGGGGGGGCTAGGTTAGCCGGAATTTCGTTCCGTATCCAACCGTGTGGTCGGATTCGGACGATTCTGAACGCGGGTATGGGTACGCGACCGTGTAGAGGGGATATCCGGAGACGAGAGGGAGAACGGGCGGCGCGGCACGAATTTTAAAACACCGACAGACGTCCGACGGTAGACCGAATACAGTGCTGCTACGGACGACCGTTCGGGTACCACACGGACTCCGATCACGACGAAATTCGACAGGCGGCCTAGCTATATTAAAATAACACCGCACGTCAAATCTCAACCCGATCAGAGGAAGTTTTATACACGCTTTAAAAACAGAGTTACGACGGTGCCGCGGGCGCGTGCGTGTGCGGTCGGGCTCAGAACGGACAACGACGAGAACCGGCAACTACTAACAATGCAAGTTTTGAAAACTGGCGGCAACGGAGATGCCGATGCAATGCAGATGATGTGCATGATGCGATGATGATGCAACAAATAGAAATAGCACATGACAAAAACGGAAAGAGAGGGGAATCTTCTGGAACGCCGGCATCGGGCTGTCACAGCTACTCTCTCTCACACACACAGATACTGATGGAAGAAGGTGCGCGGGGGGGGGGGGGCGTCAGGTGGGAGAAGGAGGAGCGAGCTGGGCTATCGCATGGGAAACAGGGAGGAGAGGATGGGCCTCGGGAGGGAGAAGTGGCCCATCTGGCACGTGGTAAGAGAAAGACTCCTGGGGTTTTTCCATTTTAAAAACAACACCAACAAAACCAATCTCCCAGGGAAAAACTATGGCAACAAAAACTAAAATAGAAATACCCATGGTCATAAGAAATTATGGCCTATTTGAATAAAATAGAAAAGAAATGTTTGGAGCCATCAAATATTTCCAAAACATAATTTTGTTGGGTCTGTTTTGTGAATATATGCACCTTTAAAACTAAGTTTCAAATCAGCAAATACACCTCTTTACATCCACCACAAACAAGCTAAAACATGGGCATTTTTAAAAGAGGGAAGGGAGAAGAGAATCTTGACATAGGAGAAATAGAGAGGAGGGGTGGAGTTGGTTTGAACCCTATACAAATACTTTCACAAGCCTCACCCCACACAAGCCATACACCACATGCAACATCATCACAAGGCAACACATGAGATCACAAGAACACCATGCAACAACAAGAACACATGGCATGATAAGGAATGCATGCATGCAAAGGAAGAGAAAAAATAATAAGGTGACATCACATAAAATAATGAGCATGGGCTCTCTCATAGCATGACAAGGTGGACCCACATGAGATAGGTTCCAAATATGGAAGGATTACATCTGGGGCACTACACCGTGTCCTCAACAAGTCCATCGGACTCATTGAGGAGACGTATAACGTGGAGTTTGATGAAAATAATGGCTCCCAAGTGGAGCAAATTGGTCTTTGTGATGTAGGTGATGAAATTCCTCCCCAAGCCATAAGAAGAATGGGGATTGGTCAAATACTCCCCATTGAGGAACCCCTTGTGGCCGAAGGAGAAGGACAATGCTCTACTCAAGTGGAGCCATCACCCCCACAAGCCCCACACGCTTCCGATGAACAAAGAGAAGACTCTCAACGAGATGAACAAGCTCAAGGTCAAGATCAATTGCCCAACAATGGTGATGTGTCCCATGATATTCAAGCACTTACCCAAGGTTCCGAACCTGCTCATGATCAAGATCAAGTGCAACCACAAGATCCAGACCAAGTAGAAGCACAAGATCAAGATCAAGAGCAACCACAAATACAAGGACAAACAAGTGAACCTGCTCAAGTCGAAAGTCAAGATGATCAGGATACTGTCTCACAATTCCCTTCTGCAGCACCAACAGCCGGTGTCAAGGGAGGTTCAAGACGCAAGGGCAAGCAAAGTAAACAAGTCGATGCTCCCCAGTTATCCAATGAAGAACGCTTGGAGCGTCGAGCAGCCAAGATTGCGAACAAGCTGAGAGTCAAGTCACATCTTATGAAGAATGTACTTGGCAGTTTAAAAAAGGGAGTATCCACCCATCAACAGATTTGGAATTATTGTGATCATCACGCGTTTGTTTCGTATTGTGAACCTCAACAGGTACAGGAAGCGCTCGATGATGAGGATTGGCTTATGTCCATGCATGAAGAACTTAACAACTTCGAGCGTAACCAAGTCTGGGATTTAGTGCCAAGACCAAAGGAGGAACATAATGTCATCGGGACCAAATGGATATTCAAGAACAAGCAAGATGCCAATGGGATTGTGATTCGAAACAAGGAAAGATTGGTGGCTCAAGGCTACTCCCACGTCGAGGGTATCGACTACGGTGAAACCTTTGCCCCTGTTGCTCGTCTAGAATCTATTCGCATGTTGCTTGCATTTGCTTCTCATCATAATTTCAAATTACAGCAAATGGATGTGAAAAGTGCCTTTCTTAATGGTCCTTTAAATGAGTTGGTCTATGTCAAACAACCCCCGGGATTCGAACATCCCAAACTCCCCAATCATGTGTACAAACTTAATAAGGCACTCTATGGCCTTAAACAAGCCCCACGTGCATGGTATGAGTATCTTACTGAGTTGTTACAAGATCCGTGGGTTTGAAATTGGGAAGATAGATACCACTCTTTTTACTAAGAGGGTTAAAGGGGATTTGTTCATATGCCAACTATATGTTGATGATATCATTTTTGGTTCTCCTAACATTTCCTTCAATGAAGAATTTGCTGCACTAATGACCGAGAAATTTGAGATGTCCATGATGGGAGAGTTGAAGTTCTTCCTCGGATTAGAGATTAAACAAGGCCTAGAAGGGACCTCCATCAAACAAGCCAAGTACACTCAAGACATGCTCAAACGGTTCGAGCTTGAAGATGTCAAGCCGGTCAAGTTCCCCATGCCAACAAGATGCAAGCTTGACAGTGATCCCAATGGTAAAGCAGTGGATCAAAAGGTATATCGCTCCATGATTAGATCCCTCCTTTACCTTTGTGCATCTAGACCAGATATTATGTTGAGTGTAGGGATATGTGCACGGTTTCAATCTGAACCAAAATAAAGTCATTATATGGTTGTTAAGCGAATCTTTCGATATTTGGCTCATACCCCAAACTTTGGTCTATGGTATCCCAAAGGAGAAAACTTCAACCTAGTGGGCTATTCTGACTCAGATTGGGCGGGAGATTGTGTGGAGAGGAAGTCAACTTCTCGAGGATGCCAATTCCTTGGTCGCTCACTGGTAAGTTGGTCTTCAAAGAAGCAGAATTGTGTCTCACTATCATCCACCGAAGCTGAGTATGTGGCAGCTGCAAGTTTTTGTGCACAATTGCTATGGATGAGGCAAACTTTAAAGGATTACGGTGTCACTTGTGACAAAGTGCCTCTTCTATGTGACAATCAAAGTGCTATCAAGATTTCCCTCAACCCAGTGCAACATATCAAGACCAAGCATATTGATATTCGCCATCACGTCATTCGTGAACATATCAAGCTTGGTGATATTGAGGTTCACTTCATCCACACTAAAGAGCAACTTGCAGATATTTTCACTAAGCCCCTAGATGAAGCAAGGTTCCGAGAGTTAAGGCATGAGCTAAATATCATTGATTCAAGTAATGTGGATTGAAGCTAGGAACTTTGCACCTCACTATGCATTCGATCTTGTTCTAGATGTAGGCATGGACATAGGGGGAGTGTTGTTCTCTAAATGAACTTTTCCTCCCCCCATTATGCATAAATTGAGCAAGTCTTTCACTTTAGCCATTACCAAATGGCACTTGTGCTTCAAAGCCGAGCGTTGGTCATGAACCCAAGGATAATTCTTCGTGGTGTCATACCTTTGTCTCAAACATAGGTGGCCTCGGCCACCGCCCTCACCTTTCTCTCATATGAAAGAAAGGATACAAAATGACGAGTCAGTATATCTTGCTGGTGCTATCTTCTTATTACACTGACTTGTCGTTTGCCCACGTCTTTATCATGTTATCCTATGTCTCATTGTGTCAGTGTTAGGGGTACTACCGCCAGGGGTAGCGGTACTACCGCCAGGACCCCAGCCTACCACGACCTGACTAGGGCTTTTAGGGCTGTCTCAAGGGGGAGCGGTACTACCGCCAGGGGGAGCGGTACTACCGCCAGGACCCCAGCAGTACTACCGCCACGGGTAGCGGTACTACCGCCAGGACCCCAGCGGTACTACCGCTGGCCTGTACCCCTTGGACTATATAAAGGAGGGGGAGCCCTTTTTTCCCTGCTCTCTTACTTCTTCCTCGTGGCTCTCCCTTCCCCAACCCCGAACTCCCCCGATTTGGATCTCTTTCTGTGGAGCCCCTTCTCTCCGTTGAGTTGGAGGATTTGCTCCACTCCTCCTTCCTCTACCAAGGGCCATGGACTCTGGTAAAGCTCCTCCCTTTATTCTCTTGATTGGTATTTTCTTGTTCTAGGGGTAGGAGCAATGGTGATTTGGATCCATGACCATGGTTTTGTGCTTCGTTCTTGGATGGAACGAAGGAGATATTCTAGGGGAGTGTAGGTTCTATGATTCATTGCATTTATATTGACATGCTCAAGGTTCTTCATGCTTTAGATCAAGCACTTTGTCTCTTATCTTGGATTAGATCTAAAACTTGGATCCTCTTGACTAGGCATGTCTTTATCTAGATGATTCTAGAGATCCTCATGTGCTTAGGGCTATGGTGGTTTTTGTAGTGATTATATGTAGTACCCATGGCCCTCTTAAATGCAATCTAGTCGTTCCTATGGGTCTTATTCTATTCAGATCTGAAAGTCAACCCCCTAGCGGTACTACCGCTAGGACCCCAGCGGTACTACCGCCAGGGGTAGCGGTACTACCGCGAGGAGGATATTTTTTATTCTTTTCCTTTTTTTGGCAATGTGAGTTTACTTTTATGCCTCTTTTTGTTCATTGCCTTGACTCCTCCTGTCGCTCTTTTTCGGTCTGTGTCTTGTGTGTCACAGGTGGTGCTCGCCGCTCGAATCCCCCACGGGACACCCAGCCGAAGCGGTATCGCACTCAAGATGCTCTAGAGGGCTCCGCCACTTCCGGTCTCCAACCCAAAAAGAAGTCTTTCAAGAAGACAGCTCACAAGGACAAGGGGATCAACGTTCGCACTATGCCCCCTAAGGATTTTCTGCGGTTCCGCACCAAAAATCACTATCTAGAAGAGAAGGCTCAGATCAAGGATATCGAGCATGTTTGGTCACGGGATCACTGCAGGATCTATCGCGACATCATCAAGCACTTCAAGAAGATGTTTGTTCCAGTTCAGTGGATTGACTTGGCTCACCTTCAGCGGAACCCGGATTACTTTGGTGAGGCTCTCTCTTTGATTGACAAGCTTGGCATTAAGGAGATCATCACCTTCAAGCACGACTTTGATCCAGATGTTGTCACCCAATTATATGTCATTGTTCACTTCTCACCTGATGAAGAGCGCACCATGACTTGGATGACTGGTACTCAGAAGATGACAGGTTCCTGGTCAGAATTCATGAAGCTTCTCAAGGTCGACTTTCAGGGAGCTGACAATCCTCTTGGGTCGCGTCCTCATGCTCCAGCTTCATCTACTAGGGCCCCCGCCAAGGATAGGTTGCAGCAACTTTATGTGAAGAAAGGTGTGCTCCCCAAGCATCTGGATATCATGCATCATATCTTTCGCAACACTCTCTTTCCTTGCATTGGCAACTTTGACGAGGTGCATGGTTATCTAGCTGAGATGCTTCTGCTTTGTGAGGAGGCTATGACTAAGGAATCTGCCCCTCTCAATATTTCTGACGTGATGTTCAATGAGCTCTGGAACTGCATCATGAACCGCAAGGTTCCCATCTACGGGCCCTACTTGTTTGCCTATATTCGCCAGAGGTGGCACGATGTCTATTTGATTGAGGAGTTCCACCTTCAGGCTGATTACTTTGTGCACGATCCTATCAGGCTCCGCATCAAGGACAAATGGGCCAACCCATCCACTTCGTCTCAGTACATGGACACTAACACAGAGACTGTTGCTGAAAGAGGCCCCGCTTCTCGGTCCCACTCTTCTGCTATGCCATCTTGGGCAGTGAAACTGAAGGATAAAATGAAGACTCTCTTCTGTAAGCAGGCCAAGGGACAGTATCAGACTCATGTGGCCCAGAAGGAGAACCGTCAGAGACACAAGCGTGTCCTGAGGACACTTGATGTTGATATCTCCAGCGGCTCAGAGGACGACATCACTCCAGAGTCTGCTTGGATGCGGGCTCAAGGTTATCAGTGGTCTGATACAAAGGAGGAGGCGTCTGAGGAGGACAATGAGGAGGAGCACGACGATCCGGATGCCACGGACGAGTCTGGGGCTGATGAGGATGAGGAGTGACCACCTGTGTCATTAGGTGTGCCCCTTTTTGGTGTCTTGTGCCAAAGGGGGAGAGAGTCTAGGAGCTAGATTTGATATTTGAGCTTTGCTTATCTTATCGTGTTTGCTTTGAACTTGGTTTGCTTTTATTTGCTATCTTTGCTTTGTGTGATGTGAGACTTGAACTAGTGTGAGATTTATTTCTATCATATGCTGTGAGTCATATGCTCCTTATTTTTCTATACCACTATCTTTATGTTCACATGCTATTCACTGTGCAAATCCGGTATTGTCATCAATCCACCAAAAAGGGGGAGATTGTTAGGGCATAGTTAATGCCTAAGTAATTTTGGTGATTGATGACAGTACCGCAAAGGACTAATCGTGTGTGTTAAGGTTTCAGATAACACATGTCAACGGCACCAGACGACTCGCCCCCTCTTTCCATGGAACAGAAGCACGGTGTACTCTACGATTCTCCTTCTTTGAGTCATAGGAACGTCGTACTATTAAGAGGGGACCCGTAGTGGAAAGGTTTGGGTGGAATCAATTTTACACGCACACACTTTATCTCCTTTCCCCTTACGTGCAACTTTGGAGTGGCTCCCGCATCTGTTTTTATCTCATCTAAGCAAAAGGTCTCTCAGCGGTAGTACCGTTGTGCCTAGCAGTACTACTACCGTTGGCCCTAGCGGTAGTACCGATGGGCCTAGCGGTAGTACCGTTGGCCCTAGGGGTAGTACCGCTGGGCCTAGCGGTAGTACCACTGTGCTGGCGGTAGTACCATGCCTGGTCAGCGGTAGTACTGCTCCAGGAGCTTAGTACCGCCTTCCCAGCGGTTGTACTTCGTCGGACCTTTTTGCGAAGACTTTCTTGGCGGTGGTTGGCCCGGTAGTTCTTCTGCACTACCATGGGCCCAACGGTAGTACCGCTGCTGCCAGCGGTAGTACCGCTGGAGTGCCAGCGGTAGTACCGCTGGAGTGCTAGCGGTAGTACCGTTGCAGCCAGCGGTAGTACCGCTAGGCTTGGGCTGTGAGTGGGAAAACGGTTGGATTCCCCCCCCCCCCACTATATAAGGGGTTCTTCTTGCTGTAGAACCCTACCTTTGACCCTCCCAAGCTCCATTGTTGCTCCCTAAGCTCAAAAGTGCCCGATCTCTCTCCCTATCCAATCAAACTTGTTGATTCTTTAGGGATTGGTTGAGAAGGCCTAGATCTACACTTCCACCAAGAAAAAAGTTGATTCCCCCACCAATCCCTTGCGGATCTTGTTACTCTTGGGTGTTTGAGCATCCTAGACGGTTGAGGTCACCTCGGAGCCACATTCCATTGTGGTGAAGCTTCATGGTCTTGTTGGGAGCCTCCAAGCTTTGTGTGGAGTTTGCCCCAACCTTGTTTGTAAAGGTTCGGTCGCCGCCTTCAAGGGCACCTATAGTGGAATCACGGTACCTTGCATCATGTGAGGGCGTGAGGAGAATACGGTGGCCCTAGTGGCTTATTGGGGAGCATTGTGCCTCCACACCGCTCCAACGGAGACGTACTTCCTGTCAAAGGGAAGGAACTTCGGTAACACATCCTCGTCTTCATTGGTTCCACTTGTGGTTATCTCTAACCTTTACTTCGTGTATGCTTGTGTTGTTGTCTATCTCTTACTTGTCTTAGTTGTTCTTGTTGTTAGCTTCATATAGGTTCACCTCGTTGTTGCTATTTTAGTGAACCCGTATGTTGCTTACTGTAACTTGCTAAGATTAATTAAAAAGTGGTCGTTGCCTATTCACCCCCCCCCCCTCTAGTCAACCATATCGATCCTTTCATACACTACTCTCATTGTTAAAGTAATATAAAACACATGTTAACACTCCATGTTACAGCAAGTGATTTCAGACGATATTATCTCAAAGTATAAGATAACAAGTTTTTGGGTCGACTCAATATGATCATTCTTCTAACATCATAATCTCAATGTTGTATTTGGACTATCGTTACGCTTAATGATATCCTAAGATTTGGAAAACATGATCACTGACACGTCCATTTTGCATCATGCTTTCATGTTGATACTTATCGCTTTTTGGGCTGTTATTTCACTTCACGGTACAATACTTATGTCTTTTCTCTCTTATTTTGCAAGGTTTACATGAAGAGGGAGAATGCCGACAGCTGGAATTCTGGCCTGAAAAAGGAGCAAGTTTGAGATGCCTATTCTGCGCAACTCCAAAAGCCGTGAAAATCAACGTGGATTTTTTTGGGGATTTATAAAAAATACTGGGCCGAAGAAGTGCCAGAGGGGCGCCAGCAGATGGCCACAAGCCTGCTAGGCGCGGCCACCCCCCTGGTCGCGCCTAGGGGGCTTGTGGGCTCCCTGCTGGCCCACTGGCCCCCCTCTTTTGCTACAAGAAGGGTTTCGGTCTAGAAAAAATCAAGAGGAGGCTTTTCGGAGGATTCGCCGCCGCCACGAGGTGGAACTTGAGCAGAACCAATCTAAAGCTCCGGCAGGACGATCCTGCCGAGGAAACTTCCCCCTCGGAGGGGGAAATCGTCGCCATCATCATCACCAACACTCCTCTCATTGGAGGGGACTCATCACCATCAATATCTTCATCAGCACCATCTCATCTCCAAACCCTAGTTCATCTCTTGTAACCAATCTCTGTCTCGCGACTCCGATTGGTACTTGTAAGGTTGCTAGTAGTGTTAATTACTCTTTGTAGTTGATGCTAGTTGGATTACCTGGTGGAAGAGTTTATGTTCAGATCTTTGATGATACTCATTACCTCTCTGGTCATGATTATGATTATGCTTTGTGAGTAGTTATTTTTGTTCCTGAGGACATGGGATAAGTCATTCTATAAGTAGTCATGTGAATTTGGTATTCGTTCGATATTTTGATGTGTTGTATGTTGTTTTTCCTCTAGTGGTGTTATGTGAACGTCGACTACATAACACTTCACCATTATTTGGGCCTAGAGGAAGGCATTGGGAAGTAGTAAGTAGATGATGGGTTGCTAGAGTGACAGAAGCTTAAACCTTAGTTTATGCGTTGCTTCGTAAGGGGCTGATTTGGATCCACTAGTTTAATGCTATGGTTAGACTTTGTCTTAATTCTTCTTTCGTAGTTGCGGATGCTTGTGAGAGGGGTTAATCATAAGTGGGATGCTTGTCCAAGTAAGGGAAGCACCCAAGCGCCTGTCCACCCACATATCAAACTATCAAAGTAACGAACGCGAATCATATGAACATGATGAAAACTAGCATGACAGAAATTCCCGTGTGTCCTCGGGAGCGTTTTTATTCCTATAAGAGTTTGTACAGGCTTGTTCCTTGCTACAAAAGGGATTGTGCCACTTTGCTGCACCGTTGTTACTTTTTTTACTTGGTACTTGCTACGAACCATCTCACCACACAACCACTTGTTACCGATAATTTCAGTGCTTGCAGATATTACCTTGTTGAAAACCACTTGTCAGATCCTTCTGCTCCTCGTTGGGTTCGACACTCTTACTTATCAAAAGGACTATGATTGATCCCCTATACTTGTGGGTCATCAAGACTCTTTTCTGGCGCCGTTGCCGGGGAGTGAAGCGCCTTTGGTAAGTGGAACTTGGTAAGGAAACATTCATATAGTGTGCTGAAATTTATTGTCACTTGTCACTATGGAAACTAATCCTTTGAGGGGCTTGTTCGGGGTATCTTCACGTCGAACGGAAGCACAAAGAGTTGCTCCTCAACCTGATGCACCTACTGAAAATATTTTCTTTGAATTTCCTTCGGGTATGCTTGAGAAACTGCTGGCTAATCCTTTTACACGAGATGGAACATCACATCCAGATTTGCATCTAATCTATGTAGATGGAGTTTGTGGTTTATTTAAGCTTGCATGTTTGCCTGAGGATGAGGTCAAGAAGAAGGTCTTTCCCTTATCTTTGAGGGATAAGGCGTTGACATGGTATAGGCTATGTGATGATCCTGTATCATGGAACTACAATCGGTTGAAATTGGAATTTCATCAAAAGTTTTATCCTATGCATCTAGTACATCGTGATCGGAATTATATTTATAATTTTTGGCCTCGTGACAAAGAAAGCATCGCTCAAGCTTGGGGAGGCTTAAATCAATGTTATATTCATGCCCCAATCATGAGATCTTGAGAGAAATTATCATTCAGAACTTCTATGCTCGGCTTTCTCATGATGATCGCTCCATGCTTGACAGTTCTTGTACCGATTCTTTTGTGAAGAGAGATATTGACTTCAAATGGAATTTATTGGAGAGAATTAAACGCAACCCTGAAGATTGGGAGCTTGATGAAGGTAAGGAGTAAGGTATGAATTTCAAGTTTGATTGCATTAAATCCTTTGTTGAAACAAATACTTTTTGTGATTTTAGCGCTAAGTATGGACTTGACTCTGAGATAGTAGCTTGATTGTGTGAATCATTTGCTGCTCATATTCCCAAAGAGAAGTGGTTTAAATATCATCCTCCTTTAGAAGTCAAGTAGTTAAACCCAATCCAGTTGAAGAGAAAGTCATTGCCTATAATGATCCTATTGTTCCCAGTGCTTACATTGAGAAACCATCTTTCCCTGTTAGGATAAAGGATCATTCTAAAGCTTCAACTGTGATACGTAGAGGCTACATTAGAACACCTACACCCCGTGAGCAAATTAGAGTTGAAACTAGCATTGCTATTATCAAAGATCTCCTGTCCGACGATGTTGAGGGACATAATATTCACTTCTGTGAAGATGCTGCTAGAATTGCTAAACCTCACGCTAGAGACAAACATAGGCCTGTTGTTGGCACGCCTGTTGTTTCTGTTAAGATAGGAGATCATTGTTATCATGGTTTATGTGACGTGGATGCTAGTGTTAGTGCAATACCTCAATCCTTATATGATGTAATCAAGGACTAGATTGCACCTATTGAGATAGAACCTATTGATGTCACTATTCAGCTTGTCAATAGAGATACTATCTGCCGTGTGGGAATTGTTAGGGATGTTGAAGTCTTGTGTGGTAAAACGAAGTATCCTGCTGATTTTCTCGTTCTTGCTACCACCCAAGATAGCTTTTGTCCCATCATATTTGGCAGACCTTTTCTCAATACTGTCAATGCTCATATTGATTGTGAGAAGCAAACTGTCACTATTGGCTTTGAAGGTGTGTCACACGAGTTCAATTTCTCCAAGTTTGGTAGACAACCGCATGAAAAAGAGTTGCCTAGTAAGGATGAAACTATTGCCTTAGCTTCTATTGTCGTGCCTCCTACTGATCCTTTAGAGCAATACTTGCTTGAGCATGAAAATGATATGCATATGGATGAAAGGGATGAGATAGATAGAGTTGTCTTAGAACAATATCCTATCCTTAAGAACAATCTGCCTGTTGAACTGCTTGGGGATCCACCCCCACCAAAGGGTGATCCTGTGTTCGAGCTTAAACAGTTGCCTGATACTCTTAAGTATGCTTATCTTGATGGAAAAGAGATATATCCTGTTATTATTAGTGCTAGCCTCTCAGAGCATGAAGAGAAGAAGTTACTAAAAACTCTGAGGAAGCATCGTGCTGCTATTGGATATACTCTTGATGATCTTAAGGGCATTAGTCCCACTCTATGCGAGCACAAGATTAAAACTGATCCTGATTCCAAACCAGTTGATGATCATCAACAGAGATTAAATCCTAAGATGAAAGAGGTAGTAAGAAAAGAAATACTAAAGCTCCTGGAAGCAGGTATTATCTATCCTGTTGCTCATAGTGATTGGGTAAGTCCGGTGCATTACGTCCCTAAGAAGGGATGTATTACCGTTGTCCCTACTGATAAGGATGAATTGATCCCACAGAGGATTATTACTGGCTATAGGATGGTGATTGATTTTAGGAAATTGAATAAATCCACTAGGAAAGATCATTACCCTTTGCCTTTTATCGACCAAATGCTAGAAAGACTGTCTAAACACACACACTTCTTCTTTCTAGACGGTTATTCTGGTTTCTCCCAAATACCAGTTGCACAATCTGACCAGGAGAAAACCACTTTCACATGTCCTTTCGGTACCTTTGCCTATAGACGTATGCCTTTTGGCTTATGTAATGCACCTGCCACCTTTCAAATATGTATGATGGCTATATTCTTTGACTTTTGTGAAAAGATTGTCGAGGTTTTCATGGATGACTTCTTTGTTTACGGGTCTTCTTTTGATGATTGCCTCAGCAACCTTGATCGGGTCTTGCAGAGATGTAAAGATACCAATCTTGTCTTGAATTGGGAGAAGTGCCACTTTATGGTTAATGAAGGCATCGTCTTAGGTCATAAAATTTCTGAAAGAGGTATTAAAGTTGATAAGGCTAAGATTGATGCAATCCAGAAAATGCCATACCCCACAGATATCAAAGGTAAAGGGAGTTTCCTTGGTCATGCTGGTTTCTATAGAAGGTTCACTAAGACTTCTCTAAGATTTCTAGGCCTCTTACCAATCTCTTGCAAAAGGATATTCCTTTTGTTTTTGACGATGATTGTGAGGAAGCCTTCGAAATACTTAAGAAGGCTTTGATAACCGCACCTATTGTTCAACCACCTGATTGGAACTTACCTTTTGAAATCATGTGTGATGCTAGTGATTATGTTGTTGGTGATGTCCTAGGGCAAAGAGTTGATAAGAAGTTGAATGTTATTCACTATGCTAGTAAAACTCTAGAAGTGCCCGAAGAAACTATGCTACTACGGAAAAGGAATTTTTAGCAGTCGTGTTTGCATGTGAAAAGTTCAGGTCTTACATAGTTGATTCTAAAGTCACTATTCACACTGATCATGCTGCTATTAAGTACCTCATGGAGAAGAAAGACGCTAAACCTAGACTTATCAGATGGGTTCTCTTGCTACAAGAATTTGATTTGCACGTTGTTGACAGGAAGGGTGCTGATAACCCCGTAGCAGATAACTTGTGTAGGTTGGAGAATGTTCTTGATGACCCACAACCTATTGATGATAGCTTTCCTGGTGAGCAATTGAATGCCATCAATACTTCACGTAGTGCACCGTGGTATGCTGATTATGCAAACTATATCGTTGCCAAATATATACCACCTAGTTTCACATACCAGCAAAAGAAGAAATTCTTCTTTGATTTAAGACATTACTTTTGGGATGATCCTCACCTTTATAAGGAAGGAGCAGATGGTGTTATTAGACGTTGTGTACCTCAACATGAACAGTGACAGATCCTACAGAAGTGTCACTCCGAGGCCTACGGAGGACACCATGCGGGAGATAGAACTGCCCGCAAGGTATTGCAATCAGGTTTCTATTGGCCCACTCTCTTCAAGGATGCTCGTAAGTTTGTCTTGTCTTGTGACGAATGTCAAAGAATAGGTAATACCGGTAAACGTCAGGAAATGCCTATGAATTATTCACTTGTCATTGAACCATTTGATGTCTGGGGCTTTGATTATATGGGACCTTTTCCAAAATGCAACGGGTATACTCATATCCTAGTTGCTGTTGATTACGTCACTAAGTGGGTAGAAGCTATCCCCACTATTAGTGCTGATCACAACACCTCTATCAGGATGCTTAAAGAAGTTATTTTCCCTAGATTTGGAGTCCCTAGATATCTAATGACCGACGGTGGTTCACATTTCATTCATGGCGCTTTCCGTAAAACGCTTGCTAATTATGATGTCAACCATAGAATTGCGTCTCCACATCACCCTCAGTCCAGTGGTCAAGTAGAGCTAAGTAATAGAGAGATTAAACTAATTCTGCAAAAGACTGTCAATAGGTCTAGAAAGAATTGGTCTAAGAAGCTCGATGATGCACAGTGGGCTTATAGAACTGCCTATAAGAATCCCATGGGCATGTCTCCGTACAAAATGGTCTATGGTAAAGCTTGTCATTTACCTCTTCAGCGAGAGCATAAAGCTTATTGGGCAATCAAAGAGCTCAACTATGATTTCAAACTTGCTGGTGAGAAGAGGTTATTTGACATTAACTCGCTTGATGAATGGAGAGCTCAGGCATATGAAAATGCCAAGTTGTTCAAATAAAAGGTTAAGATGTGGCATGATAAGAGGATACAAAAGCATGAGTTCAATGTAGGTGATTATGTCTTGCTATATAATTCTCGTTTAAGATTTTTTGCAGGCAAGCTTCTCTCTAAATAGGAAGATCCCTATATTGTTGAGTAAGTATATCGTTCCGGTGCTATCAAGATCAACAACACGGAAGGTAATTGTCCGAGAGTTGTAAATGGGCAGAAAATCAAGCATTATATCTCAGGTACTCCCATTAATGTTGAAAGCAATATTATCAATACCATAACTCCAGAAGAATACCTAAGGGATATTTATCAGCCTATTTCAGACTCCGAAAACAAAGAGGTATGTGATTCGGTGAGAAAACAGACTCCAAAACTTTTCCAGTAGGATTTTTTCTCCGTTTTGGATTATTTTAAAAAAAATTAGAAAAATTGGAAGTAGTCCGGAAAGCGTGCGAGGAGGCGACAAGCCTGCCAGGCGCGGGCCCACCCCCTGGCCGCTCCTGGGGGGCTTTGTGGCCACCTCGTGCGCCTCCCGGACTCCGTTTTCGTGCGGAGTACACCTTATGGTGTGAAAAAAATCATTATATATTCTCCCGAAAGGTCTGACCCTCGTATCACCAAATTTCCTCTGTTTTCGTTTTGAGCTTGTTTCTGCTGGAGATCTAGATCGCTATGACGTCCCCAAAAGCTCCGAATGACAAGATCTTCGAGAAGGTCATCAATCCCTACCTCGCGGGAGTGCTGCAACACCCTCAATCTATCGAGATGCGTGAGGGGATGTTGCACATCCGTGATGTTGAGGGGCCCAGACCGGAAGCATGGAGGCGAGGCTCGAAGCAATGGAGCAACATGTCTTCAAGTGCCAAGGGATGGTGGAGCATGGACTAAACGCCAACCACATGATGATCACGGAGTTCACCAACAAGCACAAGATTGATGCGAATGACATTGGGAAGCACCTCTCCAGGCTCTACGACAGGATTGATCACCTCCAAGCCCAGATCTATGACCTGCAGAACCAAAACTGTGAGTATGAGTATAGATTTAAATCTATACGGTTAGCTGCAGATTTGAGGATTCCGGAGACCCGTTCATCTTTCCATGATGGAGCACCTATGCCTTGGAAGACGGAAGATCAAACCCATGTTGCAACAACTCCATAACCATCACCTCCAAAGGAAGACAACTAAGCATGGGTATGGGCAATCCCCTTGGCTTGTGCCAAGTTTGGGGGAGTTGCCCCGGTATCGTATCACCATCACATCTTTTGCCTTTACCTTTGTTTTAGTTTGTTCCTTTTCAGTTTTCTCTTTCTCTAGTAGAATAAAGGTCTTGGTGTTTTAGGCTTGAGTTTTGCTTTGTGTCACCCCCAATGTATTCGAGCTCGTGAGCCATATAATAAAGAGTGTCTTAGTTGAAGGGCCTTGCCTCTTGCCATGATCAAAAGATTGAGAAAAGAACAAAAGCATGAAAGATCATGTAATGATCTTATGGGAAGTGATGGCTTCACATATAAAAAGAATGTTGATTGAAACTTGTTGAGGGTAGACAAACGTAGACCTTGGTCATTGTTGCAATTAATAGGAAGTGATAAAGAAGGAGAGGTTCACATACAAATATATCATCTTTAACACCATCTATGATTGTGAACACTCACTAAACTATTGCATGCTTAGAAGTAGATGTTGGACAAGGAAGACAACATAATGAATTGTGTTTGCTTGGTTCCGAACAATGTTATATAATTAGAGATCCCTTAGCATGTGACGATTGCTTCCACCCCATATTAGCCAAAACCTCCCGCACTAAGTAGAGATACTACTTGTGCATCCACAAACTTTCAACCCAATTTTGCCATGAGAGTCCACCATACCTACCTATGGATTGAATAAGATCCCTCAAGTAAGTTGTCATCGGTGCAAGCAATAAAAATTGCTCCCTAATATGTTTGATCTATTAGTGTGTGGAAAATAAGCTTTGTACGAACCTGTGATGAGGAAGACATAAAAGCGACAAACTGCATAATAAAGTTCTTTATCACAGGAGGCAATATAAAGTGACATTCCTCCGCACTAAGAGGACACGCATCCAAACCTCAAAAGCGCATGACAACCTCTGCTTCCCTCTGCGAAGGGCCTATCTTGTACCTTTACTTTTTGCCCTTGAAAGAGTCATGGTGGTCTTCACCAATTCCTTGTTTCGCCTTTATCTTGGCTAACGTCATATGCTTGAGAAAGATATATATTCATATGTCAACTTGGAGGTAAGTATTCATTAATTATTATTGTTGACATTACCCTTGAGGTAAGTAGTTGGGAGGTGAAACTATAAGCCCCTATCTTTCTCTGTGTCCAGCTGAAACTTTGATCTCATGAGTACCACGTGAGTTGTAGCAATTGTAGAGAACGAAAAGATGATTGAGTATGTGGATTTGCTTTACAAGCTCTTATTTGACTCTTCCTGATGTTGTGATAAATTGCAATTGCTTCAATGACTATAGGCTATCGGTTGTTAATTCTCGGTAAGGTTCTTGATTCATACTTTACTTTGTGAAGGAATTGTCACTTTAGCATGAGAGATTATATGTTGGTATTGTTGTTCTAATCATGATCATGATGCCTACATGTTCGTATCTTGTTTTGTCGACACCTCTCTCTCTAAACATGTGGTCATGTTTATTAATCTAGGCTTTCGCTTGAGGACAAGCGAGGTCTAAGCTTGGGGGGAGTTGATACGTCCGTTTTGCATCATGCTTTCATGTTGATATTTATCGCTTTTTGGGCTGTTATTTCACTTCACGGTACAATACTTATGCCTTTTCTCTCTTATTTTGCAAGGTTTACATGAAGAGGGAGAATGCCGGTAGCTGGAATTCTGGCCTGAAAAAGGAGCAAGTTTGAGATGCCTATTCTGCGCAACTCCAAAAGCCGTGAAAATCAACGTGGATTTTTTTTGGGATTTATAAAAATACTGGGCCGAAGAAGTGCGAGAGGGGCGCCAGCAGGTGGCCACAAGCCTGCTAGGCGCGGCCACCCCCTGGCCGCGCCTAGGGGGCTTGTGGGCTCCCTGCTGGCCCACTGGCCCCCCTATTTTGCTACAAGAAGGGTTTCGGTCTCGAAAAAAAATCAAGAGGAGGCTTTTCGGAGGATTCGCCGTCGCCATGAGGCGGAACTTGAGCAGAACCAATCTAGAGCTCCGGCAGGACGATCCTACCGGGGAAACTTCTCTCCCGGAGGGGAAAATCATCACCATCGTCATCACCAACACTCCTCTCATCGGAGGAGACTCATCACCATCAACATCTTCATCTCCAAACCCTAGTTCATCTCTTGTAACCAATCTCCGTCTCGCGACTCCGATTGGTACTTGTAAGGTTGCTAGTAGTGTTAATTACTCTTTGTAGTTGATGCTAGTTGGATTACTTGGTGGAAGAGTTTATGTTCAGATCTTTGATGCTACTCATTACCTCTCTAGTCATGATTATGATTATGCTTTGTGAGTAGTTATTTTTGTTCCTGAGGACATGGGATAAGTCATGCTGTAAGTAGTCATGTGAATTTGGTATTCGTTCGATATTTTGATGTGTTGTATGTTGTTTTTCCTCTAGTGGTGTTATGTGAACGTCGACTACATAACACTTCACCATTATTTGGGCCTAGAGGAAGGCATTGGAAAGTAGTAAGTAGATGATGGGTTGCTAGAGTGGCAGAAGCTTAAACCCTAGTTTATGCGTTGCTTCGTAAGGGGCTGATTTGGATCCACTAGTTTAATGCTATGGTTAGACTTTGTCTTAATTCTTCTTTCGTAGTTGCGGATGCTTGCGAGAGGGGTTAATCATAAGTGGGATGCTTGTCCAAGTAAGGGCAGTACCCTAGCGCCGGTCCACCCACATATCAAACTATCAAAGTAACGAACGCGAATCATATGAACATGATGAAAACTAGCATGACAGAAATTCCCGTGTGTCCTCGGGAGCGTTTTTATTCCTATAAGAGTTTGTCCAGGCTTGTCCCTTGCTACAAAAGGGATTGGGCCACTTTGCTGCACCGTTGTTACTTTTATTACTTGCTACTTGCTACGAATCATCTCACCACACAACCACTTGTTACCGATAATTTCAGTGCTTGCAGATATTACCTTGCTGAAAACCACTTGTCAGATCCTTCTGCTCCTCGTTGAGCTCGACACTCTTACTTATCGAAAGGACTACGATTGATCCCATATACTTGTGGGTCATCAATCACCAACAACACTTGAGAAAGTCTAAGAGGCAAGACTAGGGATCTCTATTTAACCATTTATCATTCCACACGTGCATATGAGTTTTCCACTTAATCGCATATTCGAGGATCATAGCAGTTATATCATAGAATATAAACTCTTAATTATGAATATGGAAATATAATTGTATAATATTATTGCCTTTAGGGTATATTTCAACACTACTCACATATGGTCATGGAAGCAACAAGGCTGATGAATAAGCTTCTGATGATAGATTTCTTCCCCCGCATGGTGTCGGAACAAGCCTCCAAATCGGATCTCTTTAGAGCAACAACTTTCGGCGGCGGAAAAAATCAAAGAAATTTGGTACAAAGTGTTTCGTGATTTTAGGATTTATAGGTGAAAGACTGGGCGAGAGATTATGCACATGGCCCAACATGGCCTAGTGGTGCGGGTCCACCCGTGGCCACACCACCTAGTTACGTGGGTCCCCTAGCAGGTCTCGACACTTTCTGGACTCCTCATGATGCAAAAAAATCATATTACATTCTCCGGATTTTTGACCTCTGTAGACATGGATTTTCTGAAAAGTCAACAACATGCACAAAACAACAACTCGTTTTTTGATCTATGTGGACATGGATTTTCTAAAAAGTCGAGAACATGCAGAAAACAACAACTAACTATGGGCACCTAATTAATAGGCTACTCGAGAAAAATAATATAATTTGGTATAAAAAGTATTCGAAATTAAATATTATAATAGCGTAAAACAATTAGAAAACATATGTTTGAGACATATCAAGTAGTGCTGATGAGCACGATGACAATTGGAGATGCGGGGTGACAACGACATGAGCGTGCAAGGAGGAAGAAAGAGAATTGGATCGAGGGGATTGACCTAAATCTACTAGGATTCGTTTTCTCTTCTTTAGGAGAGGGGGGGGGGATTTCATCATTGGGGGAAATACAAGATAAATAAATTGTCATGTTTTGACTAGAACCAAGCTCAAATGTCTGCAATGACATTTATGGATGTGACAATTGAAGTGACGTTTTAAGTTCTAGAAATGTTGTAGTGGTATTTCTGGGAATCACAAAAATTACAGCGGTATTTATCGATTAACCATTTTTCTTTGATTTTGAAGCATACTTTTTTTTTCTTTGAAGAACTGAATTTGAAGCATACTGTCTATTGAAAAAGAAAAGGTCTGTAAAAGAAGGCCAAGGCCGCATCTAGGTTTTCCGTTGCCCGGAAAAAAAGAAGTCAGGCTAGGGTCTACAAATACGGCCCATCGTCTCTCGTCTGAGATAAACGCCTGGCAAAAGAAGTGGGAGAGAGAAAGAGCTCTGGACGACTGAAACCCTACCCGGAGCCCCGCCCCCGCCGCCGTCGCCTCTCCCTCTCGCTGTAAGAGTTGGAAACCCTTTCACCCGAGAATCCGTCTCTCTCCCATCCAACCCGATCTGATCCGGCTCCTGCGTCCTCCTTTCTAGGTTTAGAGCCGTCGCGCCGCCAGCAGAAGAGGGGGTGAAGAAGGCCAGCGTCACCATGGCGGACGAGGAGCAGATGGAGCGGAAGGAGGAGGCCACCGAGGTGAAACGCTCTCTTATCGGTTTCTCTCTGCACGTCTGTTTCGGCGGATTCGTCTTTGGTTTGGACGGCGACTAGGCTGCCAAACCAAGGGGAACGGATATAATTTCGTGCCTGCTGTTTGTCTGGTTTGTGAATTCGAGACGATGGGGTCCATCTGTCGATTTGTATGCTTTGGTTGAAGATGTCTAATCTGCAAGAGCGATTTAAGCTGCTAAGCCAATGGTGGTTGTGTGACGTGTAGTCAGATGCGGTACTGCCATGGTTCGCTCTACGGGCAGCAATTCTTATATTTGCTAAACGTACGAGACTTAACAATTAAGCATAGGATTTGAAGCTCGTGTAGCATTAAACAGTAGTACGTGATTTTTTAGGACATTTGAACTCTTAATGTCTGCCTATGCTGTAAGTAGATTTTTCTATCAGATGACCTAGATTTTTGCATCAGACCAGGTAAACAATTCATGTTGGAGATATTGGTGTTGTTATGCATCCCTGCCAATGACTATCATGGAAACAAAAGTGTGATGCTAACATTTGAAATTATATGTCACCATAATGTTGCCTTGTACTGAAATTACTGGATAACTTCACTGTTTTTATTTGACGGGCAAACAGTAGGGGAATCCCTTCATTGAATGAAGAGGTGGGAAGAAGACAGTGTGCTTCACTGTTTATTAGTATTAGTATTATGTTTAGTTTGGTTCCAAATAGTTGTATTCCAATGTTTTATATATTTGTTGTGCCATGCTTGTATTTCCTGTCTCTTGTGCACATTTATTGATAATGTTTATGATGTTTTGCAGATTGCACCTTTTGATCCAACCAAGAAGAAGAAGAAGAAGAAGGTCGTCATCCAAGATCCAGCTGATGAGGTTGATAAGCTGGCAGAGAAGACAGAGGGCTTGTCAGGTCTGTGTATTGATGCAAAAAAAAGATCTCATTATCTGCTGCCTGTTGTTGCTGAAAGTTTTCTGCATTATTTTCAGTCACTGAATCTGGCGAGCCAAGCTTCGCGGGATTGAAAAAGAAAAAGAAGAAAGTTGTGAGTTCATTATGCTGAGTTTGTGCCTCTGCTGTGTTTTGCTTATTTCCAATGCTGTTTGAAAAAGTTGTGAGATGTCTATTATCTATTTTGTACTCCCCAAGTCCTTTTAGAGATTCACTATGGACTACACACGGAGCAAAATGAATGAATCTACACTCTAAAGTATGTCTACATACATCCGTATGTAGTCCGTAGTGAAATCTCTAAAAGACCTGTATTTAGGAACGGAGGGAGTATATGACATTAGATTATGTTGTCATGTTCTCCTTTCTCATGCCAAACCTAATGAGATGCCAATGCAATAAGCCACTACAATGCCCAAGCCTCAGGGTTCATCACTGTTGAAAATACTGTTTGGACTATCAGTTTTGTCTTGCTATTTGCTCTAACTCACCGATGTTCAAATTTCAGGTGGAACTTGATCCATCGCTTGTTGAGGCTGGAGATGGTGAAGACACTCTTGGTAAATATATTGATATATTGATTGTCAGTATTTTATTTATCTTCATTACGTTCGCTGTTGTATCTGAGCATGTATGTAATGTCCAGATGATCAAGTCGGAGAGGATGAACAAGGAGAAGGGATTGTGCTGGGTGGAGCAACCCAATACCCATGGGAAGGAACTGATAGAGATTACAAATACGATGAGGTAATTGTACTTCCATGTCTGTTTAATTAACATTTTACTATCCTATTATTGAATGTTGACAAATGACAGACCATTAGTTCTGCGAACAAACTAATATTAAAGATCATTTGTTTAATCATTTCATTTCAGTTGCTTTACAGTGCATATTGAGAAGCGTTCTTAAGTTCTTTCTGTGTGCTTTTTGATTTAGTTCTTTGTTATTTATTTATTAGATGCTATTGGTACATGACGAGAATATTGGATAGTGCTCAGTTTCATTTTGGTGAAATCTAATCATCAAGCTGTTTGGTTACAGCTGCTTGGCAGAGTCTTCAATATCCTGCGTGAGAATAATCCAGATCTTGCTGGTGATAGACGAAGAACAGTTATGCGGCCTCCTCAAGTTCTTAGGGAAGGCACAAAGAAGACAGTTTTTGTGAACTTCATGGACTTGTGCAAAACGTAATTCTTCTTTGTTTTTGCCCCATATGATATTGTTTTCTGTTACTTTGTTTTATTTGAATATTTTAAATTTGATTTGAAAATTGTAAGGCTATCATGAGCTAACTTAAGTGATATTTCCACTTTTCAGAATGCATAGGCAACCTGAACATGTGATGATGTTTTTACTTGCTGAGATGGGAACAAGTGGATCCCTTGATGGGCAACAAAGGTTAGTTATCAAAGGAAGATTTGCCCCGAAGAACTTTGAAGCTATACTCAGGAGATACATCAGTAAGTTTCCTTATTATTCCTTGACCTAGTTTCTGCTCCTTTTTGGCTAAAGTTTATGAAGTCCTGGCTTTTTACGTGTAAGCATAACATCAAATTAAATATTTCAGCCTGCAGCTGTGTTGCTAAAAAATCACTACAGTTGTTTTTGTTTTCAATTTTTCAATTTTTAAGGTTTAGTTATTGTTGTGCGTGGCCATTTTACCCTGTGGAATCAAGGGAATCGTACCAACTTTAGGGCTCCTTTGATTCAAAGGAATTCTATAGGATTTTTGGAGGATTGAAATCCTTAGGATTTTTTTCTACATCGGTCCTTTGATTCATAGGATTGAATCCCATAGGAACTTTTCCTATGGAATCTTTTGTACTACATTTCATAGGAAATCTAACATCCACTCCAATCTCTTTTTACAATTCCTTTGTTTTTCCATTGGCATCAAACACTCCTTACTAATCATATAGGGTTCAAATGAACATGCCACTCCAACCCTCTAGTTTTCCTATTCCTGCGTTTTCAAAATCCTGTGAATTAAAGAGGCATTGAACTTCAGTGTTCTGCGTTGAATATAAAGGTTGGTAGTTTTATCTGAAATTAAAAGGCACCATGATGCCAAATAATCCTTGCAAGTTAACTCCCAATCTCTAATGGCCCCAGTAAGAAAGACGTAACTATGGCGTATGAAGTATGATGGTCACCTGCTGTGAATGAGCTTTATATTTTTCTTGTGGCATGATCGTCCAATCATAACCTAGAGCTTCTGGACGTGGAATAGTAATCTCAGCTGCTTTTGATTTCCTATAAGCTCAATGGACTAACTTTTGCTGTCTCCACGTTCACTTGTTTCAGATGAATATGTCATATGTAATGGATGTAAGAGCCCAGATACCATCCTTTCCAAGGAGAATCGGTTGTTCTTCCTTCGTTGTGAACAAGTAAGATTGTTACACTCAATTACTGTGGGAAATATAGACCATTCATTTTTTCTACAATTACTGACTTTCAGTTCAGACATTTGTCTGAATGATCTTTAGTGCTAGATCTAGACCATTCATTTTTTTTTTACAATTATGCTGACTTCTGGCTCTCAACAACTGTTTCGAGGGGTTGTATCCACTGCAAACTAGTGGCAGTGGTAACTATGAGAACATCGTATTGGTTTATTGCTTCTTCCTGCAGAGTGTGTATTACTATGTTTGTTTTGACTCTATCCCTACAACTGTTTTGACTTCCGCTTCCTACCTTTGGATGAATCATCACGAGAGTAGCAATATAGTATTTGTCTCTGTTGTCATGTCGTACTTTTTATCAACTTTGCCTTTGAGCTGCCAGGTTGCATTATATGACAAGCATTTGTGTGATAAATGTGTCATACTTCCTGCAGAGTGTGTGTTACTATGTTTGTTTGCCACTTATGGAGGTCTTTCCATGATAAGCTGCTTAGTTATTTGATACGTTTGACAGTAGGTTCTGATAATTTTACAAGCATCTGAGACTTAAAAGATGTATCATGGGTCCTTCGTGTTCCTGTTTATTGTTTTGAACTAATATCGTTTTATTTGCATTTGCATTAGTTATTACTAGTGGTTCCTGTGCTAGTAGGATATCTTGTTTCTACCTATGATGAGTTGCAAACAGTATTGCCTACATTGTTTGATCACTCTTATGAGAACTTCTGCAACCTCTGAGGATGGAACACTGCCTTTTATTTGACCTAGTCTTCTATGCTGATGATTAGTTGCAGAATCATTTTTCCTACGTTATTTGAAAATTATTTTGTGGCAATAATTTTAACATCTAAGGTTTTTCAGTACGATGGTTCTTCCGTTTGTGTTTATTCTTTTAGCTAAATGTGTTATTTATTGCTTAGTAGTCATTCCTTGGCTGCCTACCTATGATGAGTTGCGAACTTTATTGCCTACATTGTTTGATCAATCTTATGAGAAACTTCTGCAACGTCTGAGGATGTAAAAAAATGCACTAAATCAATTAATCTTCTTTTTTGTATTTTTGTCATTTACGTTTACATTCCAATACTTGTGGCTTGTGGGCTTTCTACCTATGATGAGTTGCAAACCTTATTGCCTACATTGTTTGACCAATCTTGTGAGAAATTTATGCAATGTCTGAGGATGGAACGTCGGCAACCCTTCGGCGTATGAGGATGGAACATGTTCTTGTCCATTCCAACGCCCAAAGGGTCAAAAGGGCTACCGCAACGGTTTGACCAATCTTGGGAGTATTTTGTTTGCCCTAGATTTCAGATGTTAGTTTGCATTTCTGGGGTAGTGCTGATGATGAGTCAAGTTATTGCCTACATTGTTTGACAAATATGTGATAATAATCGCAGCAACTGAGGCTTGTGCGTTATTATATGATCATGTCTCTTTTGGCTCTTCTGTTTTTCACCTGCCTGCCTCTAGCTAAAAACTAATATGCTTCTGTGGCCACTTTACCAGTGATAAGGTGCTAACCTTTATTGCCTACATTGTTTAACGAACCTCATGAGAACTAATGCAACATCTGAGGATGAATCATAGCCATTAATTCGATCTGGTGCAGTTTAGGATTTTCTTATGCACACACTAACGTTTGATTTGATTTATTTACCTTGATCAGTGTGGTTCGTCAAGGTCAGTTGCTCCTATCAAGGCTGGATTTGTGGCGCAAGTTGGGCGTCGGAAGGCTGGAACTTAAGCTGCTCTGTCAACGTAATCCAACAATTTGCCGATTTACAAACAATCTTTATTGTCCAGCTTATACTGTGCCTAGACCGCCTTGTGGTTTTTGTTATTTCGTGTACTATGAATATGAATGCTGCTGCTGCTGCTGTGAATTTCTATTTATCTCAGAGGATCTAAGTTTGCTGCCTATTGCTGGCTCCTTTGCCTTTTGTGCTTGTCTGGTGTTAGTGAGATCTGCTTGAGTTGATATGTATTATTTCGTTCAAACGCCCCAGTAATGGAGGGATGTACGGTAGCCATTTGGGCGGTTGGAAGGAATGCCAACCACGCAGCCCCGTTGGTAAGGAAAGAAAAATCCCGGCAATCGAAACACAGCCTCACAAGAAAACAGGTCGTGATAAGAGGATAAGCCGACGTGTCCTTTGTGCCTGACCTAAGCTATCAAACGACTGGAGCGAAGCTCGCTGCCTCCCTTTGCACAACCTCCTCTCCCCGCGCCGCATCCTCGAGCAGAAAGAAAGAAAGAGATGAGGTCTCCCGTCCCCGCAATGCTCACCGCCCCTTCGGCAGCAGCGGCCGTCGCCAAGCCGCTCCCCGCGGCTCGCTCCAGCACGACGGCGGCACTCCACGCGACCGGCAGCAGCAGGCGGGACGTGATGACCGGCACCGGCACCGGCGTGGGAGCCGCGCTGCTGATGGCGCTGTCGCCGCAGCGCGCTCGTGCGGCTTCGGACGACGAGTACGTGACGGAGACGACGGAAGTGATCGGGAAGGTGCGGTCGACCATCAGCATGGACAAGACGGACCCCAAGGTGGCGGACGCGGTGACTGAGCTCCGGGAGATGTCCAACTCGTGGGTTGCCAAGTACCGGCGCGAGAAGGCGCTGCTGGGGCGGCAGTCGTTCCGGGACATGTACTCGGCGCTCAACGCCGTGTCGGGCCACTACATCAGCTTCGGCCCCACCGCGCCCATCCCCAACAAGCGCCGCATCCGCATCCTCGAGGAGATGGACGCCGTCGAGAAGTCGCTCAAGCGCGGGCGCTGAAGATAATGTGTGTTTCCTTCCGTCATGAGGATGAGGATGAGGATGGGATGGCCATGGGGTACCTCGCGGTGCTTGTCCCGTGCGTGGGTTCCGATTTTGAGCCTCGACTTTATCAATTGTTTCTACGACTTGTCTGAATCGGCTCATGATCCACATGGTGAGAATATTGTTGGCCTTCCTTGATTTTGTCTTGTACTGTATCAGCGTCTTCCTTGTTCCTCCTTGCATTGCGTCTGCCTGCCCAGCGCAGTCCAGCTGCCGAGCGGAACGGCTTTGTTCTGTGGATGGCTAGTGTTAGTGGATTCACAATGACAATCGTTAGTGTTGTACTGTATCAGCGTCTTCCTTATTCCTCCTTGCATTGCGTGCCTCAACACAGTCCAGACAGTGCTAGTGGATTCACAATATCATTCTTTAGCTGCGAGTAGCAATGCTATTGGCAAAACACGAAGGACTTTGTATTTGCTTGCTACACGCAATAAGGTTTGCCAGTGTGCTATCGTCGTTGACGGGCTACTCATGTATCTTAAAATGGAGTACGTTACGCTGAGTTTTTAGAGGGCAAAATAACTTCCGTTCGAGACAAAAAAATTCTCATTAGCAAGTTGCTAGACTTTTCTTAAACTACAGTGCATTTTGAAGTCTACCGATAGAGGCCAGGGGTTATCCTCGTTGACGGGCTACTCATGTATCTTAAAATGGAGTACTTTACGCTGAGTTTCTAGAGGGCAAAATAACTTCGGTTCGAGCAGGGCCGGGCCATAGATATACGGGCCCTGGGGCAAGACAACAATAAGGGGTCCTTGTTTACTCAAAAAGCTCAAAATATTTTATATTTCAAAACCAAAGTAATATCCAATACATAGCGCAGTCTGATGATTTTAATTTGGACTCTAAAACTGACAGTACAATTTATTTGTCGATCAAGTGAACTACATCATGATAGTAAGGAGATGAAGGTCGACAAAAGCTCTCTTTTTACAAAAGCTTGCATTCCTAAATTTGAATGAAGACTGTCATTTTGTTCTGCAAAATAAAAATTCCTGTCAAAACTGGTTGCTACATAAATCTTTTGTGTTACCATCAAATAAAAAGTTAGGCATGAACTTACATTTGTTTCTCGATCCTCGCCAATCGGCCCTCTTCTTCATTCCAAAATTCTTCACAGCATAGTAACTCAATTCTTTCAAACATTCCTGCTCAAGGCATAGTAAAGTTAACTGAGAATTTCACGTCTATACCAGAACTTGGAAATTCTTCTAACACTTCTTGAAGCAAAGTCATCAATTATTGCATCAACATTTATTTCATCCAACTTATCTTTCTCAATACATAAAGTAGCAAGACCATTTAATCTTTCTTGTGACATTGTTGACCTCAAGTAGTTCTTTAACAATTTCAACTTGGAAAAGCTACGCTCCGCTGATGCTACGGTCATTGGTACAGTGAACAAAATTCGATAAGCAATTAAAACATTTGGAAAGCAGTCAATATCTCTACTAACACAAAAATCTCCATAGCATGCAATGGCAAATCTGATTCTGGTAAAGTCATTTGCAGCAGTCTTATTTCAGAAAAAAGATCATCTAACTCAACATCGCATGAACCATTTAGTGAAAATGTTTCTACAAACTTAGCACAACATTTGCGTAGTTCGACATCATCCAATAACTTCATGTCTTTTGAGCTAAGTAAGAAGCCAAATATACTTTTGAAAACTTTGAGTTCTTTGAATCTAGTTCTCAGAGAGACCTTTGCAATATCAACCACAACTAAAAAGTAATTAACTTCGAACGCCTTCTCAGCTTTTAGAACTTCTTCATCGTTATCAGGTTCATCAAATTGTTTCTTCCTAGTAACATTACGTTTTATTGGAAATGATGGTTCTATGCCCATATCAATTGCAAGACCTTTGGCGATAGTTAAACAAGATGCAAATCCTTCATCTCTATACTTATCAAAAAATTGCATTACGCCTTCAATTTGCTGCAAGGTAGAGTCAACACACATAGATGCAGACTGCAACTTCTTGCTCACCATGTTTACAACAAATAATATATCATGCCAAATAACCATGCCAAGTAAAAACTAAAAACTACCAAGCGCATCAAATAATTTTTTTGCATCGCTCTTTGACTTGGCATCATCACAAATTTTACATAACTCGGACAAAGCGATCCTTAATTGTGGAGCTTGATATCTAATAGCCTTTACACTTTTGATTCGACTCTCCCACCGAGTATTAGACAAACCTTTTACCGTTAAACTAGGAATATGATCAAGTAAAACTTTCCATCTTTTAGTGGAACTTGAAAATAAAACATAGATTCGTTGCACAATTCCAAAGAAGGATATAGCTTCACTACAAGAACTTGCCATATCACACAAAGTAAGATTGAGGCTATGACACGCACATGGCATATATAAATCTCCTGGATTTTTTTCAAGTAAACGACTCTGTACCCCTTGTTTGTTTCCTTTCATGTTGGAACCATTATCGTACCCTTGGCCCCTTACATTATCAATATTTAAGCCATAAGACTCAACTGCATCAAGAAGTACATTAAAAAGACCCAAACCAGAAGTGTCATCCACTGTCAAAAATTCCATTAAAAAATCTTCTATTTTTATTTTTCTATTTGACATGTTAACACATCGAATAATTAGGGTCATTTGTTCTTGATGGTTAACATCTGGAGTACAATCAAGGATTATGGAGAAATATTTAGCTTCTTTAATAATTTGTAAGATAGAACTAGTAACACTAAAGGCCAATAGAGAAATCAACTCATTCTGAATTTTGTGGCTGAGATAGTGATGATAAATTTCATCATTCTGAATTCTTCTAAGATGTTCTTGCATTATTGGATCAAATTCACCAATCATCTCTACACATGCCAAAAAATTACCATTGTTGTGTTGATAAAGTTTCTCACTAGATCCACGGAAAGCCAAGTTACGTTTACCAAGATATTTAACAATTGCTACTAATCTCACTAACACTTGTCTCAAACGTTCTTTCTCCTTATTAATCTACTGCTGCAAATCCTTATCAATGGTTTTATTTTTGGCCAGTCTAACTTTTAACTCATTCCAAGTGTTCATGGTTTTAATGTGTTCTACACCATTTTCATGTTCTTTAAGCCTCTTGCTAAGATGCTTCCAGTCACTCAGCCCATTACCAGCTAACGCACTCTTGTTGCTATGGGATTTGAAAAGCTTGCAACAAAAACAATACACTTTGTTAGCATGTTCAGAGTAAACCAACCATTTCCTGGCATGTACCTCTCCATTCCTCAACTTTCTAGAATAATAAGATAGTGAAAAATGTCTAGAATTACTATTTGGAGGGAACACAATATCATCATTCCTTACAGGGCCCTTCTCAAGTAAAATATCCCTTGCCTTATCATCTAGATTATCCCAGTTTCGTGGGTCAAAAATATCAATAGTGGATGGTTCTTGTTTATCGACACTCGGTGCAGGGCCCTGACTCGGTGATTCACAATTTGATGAACGAGTTACATTTTCCTGCTCGCTAGAATTACCATTACCCACATCCATATCATCATCAGTAGCATTTGCATTCTCAGTTGGTTGTTCAACACATACTATGGCCAATTCCAGGGGACCTCTAGAAGAACTACCAGGTTTGAAATATCTGTTAAGTGATCCTTTTAGAGATTTTACCTCGTCATCTTTTTGCTTTTTTATCTTCCTTTTGTTACTACCAGATAAATGCTTTCTAAAGGACATGTTACTTATCAAGAACAAGCAGCATAAAATGATTAAAACAGGGAACAAAGGCACCTGAATGTTGATGTAGGCGGACAAATCAGCAGATCCGTGAGTGGCAGTCAACAGGACCCTTCTCCAGTTCTGTAGTTCAGCTGTTCGATGTTCATGTGATTTGTTTCACCAGGAAGAAAAAAATCTGTTCTAAAAGAAAATGAACTAGTGAAGAACCTGATTACCTGAAACAGATCCAACCTGCCTTCGGCCCCTCCCCTTGCCTGTCTTCATCCCCTCCCCCTGGCGGCCTGGCAGCAGGCACTGGCAGCGAACAAGAACAGCAGCGATTCCCAGCGAACAAGAACAACAGTCCCTCCCCCCGCCTCAAATATATCCCCTATTCCCTTGTCCACTGAAAGTCTGAAACAGAGAAAGAGAGATATTAGAGAATAGAGATGCAGACAGGGCCAGGGTCATCTATTTATCTGAAAGGAGGAACAGGATCACCGGGAAGTGAGGAATGGGTTCTCCAAGACTCCAACGTCTAGCTGATGCCTGATGGGGAAGTGAGCAGGAAGCGGTGGCGCTGTTCAATGAGGAACGGGAAGATCTTTGAAGAAGGAAGGCGAGCAGATTGGGGATCGGATTTGCGTCATTAGTCTCCATTAATGGCCGACGGTGATTTTGGAATCGGAGACGACGTTGTTCTCGGAGTCTGGGAGTCTGTCTCGAGAAGGAAGGAGAAGATTTACTCTCGCCTCTCGGTCTCTCGCTCAGAACGAGAAGGAACGACCGAACGAGAAGACGCGCAGGGCCACTGCAAGGTAGTCAAAGTATTACCTGGGCTGAGGCCCCTGTCTTCCCGCGGCCCAGGGCGGGCGCCCCGTTTGCCCGGCCTATGGGCCGGCCCTGGGTTCGAGACAAAAAGACACTTATTAGCAAGTTGCTAGACTTTTCTTAAACTACAGTGCATTTTGAAGTCTACCAATAGAGGCCAGGGGTTATCATCATTTTCAGAAAAAATAAAGTCTACAGATCAACATTCAATCATCCCCATCTCCCAAAATCCAAGTCACTCAATATATGGTTCATTCCTTCGGTGAAGAAATAAAAAAGTGTTTAGATCATAGAGAGAGTACATATTAATTTTTTTCCAAAGTCAACACTCCTTCAAAGAGTGCATTTAAGATTTGAAAACTCGAAGGTCTTAGAAAATTAGGGTTCATGCACATTTAAAAAAAGGTGATTCAGATCTATTATCAAGCTTCACGTGAAGTGCATAACACCTCAAACATAATAAAATGTACACTAAGATTCCAAGACCACCTAATGACCACTACCGACGTAAGAACGAGGCGTCGATGCACCAATGTCGCTGCCCCTTACCGGAGCCGACTTTACCTTGTTATTATAGTCGGGAAGTGTGATGACCGGTTTTTGAATAAAAGAATTAATTGGAAATCAGCCATGTGCGTCCTCAGTGAAGAAAATATTTCTCACTCACATACTCATCTTGATACAGAAAACCACTAGTACTTAATATTATACAAACAGAGCAAGGCTTGCTTTGCAATTATTACAACATATCCAAGTCTTAGGAAAAATGAAATGTTACAGTGGTCTTAGGGTGACTCTACTGCTCGTGAAAATAAAAGGGACACGTCACATCAGAGTAATGTGACATGACAAGTACTACTACACGTTAAGCATCAGAGTGAAGCTCAAGGATTTATTCGAGGTGGCGGAAGCGATGGAATAAAACAACGACGGACTCTAGGATTGCAAGACTGACTGGGACTCCTTTAGACATCGGACTCGCTATCGAACTCTTCATCCATGAGATCTCCTTCATCCATATCTGGCCATAACAACAAGCCAGTGAGTACTTCGAAAAGTACTCGCAAACCATTTGCACAAAAGATGAGATGCATGCAGTTGATTTTAATATGCATGGTTATATTCAGGTTATATCCAAAATATAAGTGCTGAAAGTAAATTAAGTTAGTGGATAAATCAGGCCGTAGTCCTCCCGAGATATCCTTAATAGAAAAGTAAAATACACCGATCGGGTGTCTGGAGCGACGCCTCAAAAGGTTAACATGGGTTAGTAAAACCACCGCCAGACGTGTGAGCGACACCACATACAGGGCATAACATAAAAGAAATAAATAACAAGCCACAAACGGGCGTCCTTGCGATACCACAGTAAGGGCAAAATAAATAACAAACCACAGTTGGGTGTCTCAGCGACAACATAGAAAGGGCAAAATAAATAACAGGCCATAGTCGGGCGTCTCAGCGACACCACAGAAAGGGCAAATTAAATAACATGCCAGAGTCGGGCGTCTCAGCGACACCACATAAAGGGCATAATAAATAAATAACAGGCCGCAGTCGGGCTTCTCACCGACACCACAGAAAGGGCATAATAAATAAATAACAAGCCGCAGTCGGGCGTCTCAGCGACACCACAGAAAGGGCATAATAAATAAATAACAAGAAGTATCCGGGTGGTACAACCAACCTTCAGGATAATTCTTGAACCAAAAAAAATATTTGATCATGTTCCACAGTTTTATATGATACCCCACAACCATTATTATCACCATTACTTATACTCCAAAGACCGACTCTAGGACCGACACTTGACTTGTCAAACAACATCCTTGACCGGGGACACGACTACTCGAATAGTTTTGACTCTGCAGAGGGTGTACTCTTTACCCATAGCTCACGGTTTTTGCTAGTCATCATGACTAATCCCGCGTACGGCAATTTAGAAGTGGACACTCAGAACCAGCACACACCCATTTTACCTCCGCGAAGCCCGACTTCACACGGACTATGCTTCCAAGGCAAAACCATAAGACGGGGAGGCTCCGACCTCGACTAGCATGGGATCAAAAATAATTTATACCGCACACTCACGAGGAGTGCCCTCCCTTCCGGTCCCAGACCGAAAACACCCATGCCCCCTGACCGGATGACTGGATTTAGTCCAGGGCCATGGATACCTTCATACCGGTCCCTCTAATGGTGTGTGACTGATAATAGGTCTACAACTGACTATATTGAAACCATTATTCAGAAAACGGTGGTAGCATGATATAGAAGTATGACACGGACAAGACTCGATCTAGGTCGATACTGGAGTTTAACCAAGTTTTTACCGGCACCATCGTGCACATGTCATGACAAGGCCATAACCTATCACCTTCCGCGTGACTAGGCTATTCCAAGACCTTTCATAACTACCACTTACCATCATCATATTTTACCATTGTTGAAATATATGTAGCATGTATGAGATATGCAAGGTGACGAATATTAAATATGAGTTAGGTTAGAAAACAACACATCAAGAGTTCAAACATGCTTGCCTGGTTCCACGTAGTCGGGATCAAGCTCGATGCAGTTAACGTCGGTGTTCTCGGTGTCAGGATCTATGGTATAAAGCAAACAATGGCATAAGTGGTACTGCCTAGCTACTGGTTCCAAAATATTTTTTGAAAAATCTTAAAATAAACTAGGCATTACCAGGATCCTTCTGCAAAAAAATCACTGAAAAATAAGTTGTGGATCAAAAGTTATAGCCAAAACAGTTTCAGGGACTAATCTGTAATAAGAATTATTAGAAACATGGGCTAGCTTGAGATATGTCAAAGCGCCCGAGGGGAAAGGCGTTTCCCTGCAAGGAAAACGACTTTTAGCCGAATACGCTTCCTGCGAAACGCTTCGGAGGAGAGGGAGACATCGACAAGGGGGGTCCCCTGTCACGTTCGAAGGCCTCACAGGCGCGAGAAGCACCAGGTGATCGCCGACGACGATAGGAGGGAGGAGAGAGCCAGCTAAGGGTGCGGCACCACTCACCGTTGACTCACTCGTCTGATGGAAGAGGATTTGGTTGAGGGGGAAGCTCCACGTCGACGGCAGCAAGTCTCCGGCGGACAACAACTCCGGTGAGATGCGGGGATCGACGACAGAGAGCTCATGCGATCAAATTGAGCGATGGGTAAGAAGGAGAGGGGCTCCTAGACGCGAATGGAAGCCTCTGGAGGCCCTACCGATGCTTACACGACTCGGGAATGGCCGGATTCCGAAGCGGATCGGGGCGGCCGAAGCTGGGGAAGAAGGTCCCTCGAGGGCCTCCTCCTGGATCGGCTGGTGCAGGGGACTGAAGGTGGACTATGGAGAGGTGTGAGATGGGTTCCGAAGCTCTGGGGAGGGGCTCTACTTATAGGCGCCACGGGAGGAGCTTCGGCATTAATTCCGGCGAGCAATTCCGGTGAAGCAGAGGCTCGGGCAGACGATTAGGTGGCGCGGTTCGAACCTAACCACCACGAGGGTCTCATTTTTGACCAAATGGGAGCTGGTCATCGACTGAGACGACGCGATGATGACGCGGCCATTGCTAAGCTCTGCGGCGGTAGAAACCGTGCTCTGAGCAGCTCGGTGCGTGGCGATGGCTTTCGCGGCACACTCGCGATGGGGGACATGCGGAGGCTGCAGATGCGATGGACGGTGCCGGGCGGTGCGGGGTTGCAGTAGGGAGGTGTTGCGGCTGTTGCAGAGCCGCTGCCAGAGCTTGGCCGGCTCTGTCAGCTAGCCACCGACGGGGAGAAGAGTCCAAGGCGATGCGCGATGCAGGGGATAAGCTCTACGCACAGGATCGACGGCTAAGGCGACGATACTAGCGAGATTGACGACGGGAGAGGGCTGTGGCTCTGACTGAAGTAGGTCTGAAGACTTAAATTCAGACATGCACAATCAGAGTGCCGGTGAGGTGCTCGAAGATTTGAAAAAGGCATCTACAAGATGAATTTGGAGCTGAAATTTTTTGGGGAGCACTCTCATTGGAAGACAAAGCATTGCAGAATTTTTGGAGAAGCTCGGGACATATTTGCACAGAAAATAAGTTTCTGTGGTCAACTTCAGTCAAACAGAATTTGAAAATTTTCAACTTGGCAACTCAAAGTTTCTGGTGAAAATGATATAAGACACTAGGGGCTTCAAATTGCTAGAGTTTGGGGTCAAGAATCCAAAGGAATAGAGGAGTTCCTTTGTAAAATGGCAGAGGTTCAAACTGATTACAAAAAATCTCTTTTATTCAAATAAAATAATTAAGGGTGATCCATCCCTTCTAAAATTTTGGAAAACATTCAAGGTAAAACCTTAGGGCTAGGTAAAGTGTAAAAAGATTTAAAACAGAAGGTGATGAGTAAATATTTTGATAGAAGAATTGAAAGTTTATGGAAAAATCTCCAAAGTTGCAAAAGAAAGAATATTCTTTCAAACCAATTCATTTTGATAAAGGGCCAAAAGAATATCTCTAAAACTTGTTTGGTGGAAAAAGAAGCTCCAAAAGGTTTCCTCAAGAAGGTTAGCAAGAGAGCTTAAAAAAATTTGTCAAGCCAAAAATTTAAAAATCCAAGGAAATCAAAATTTAAAAATCCTGGGTGTTACAGGAAGTCTTCATGCATGTGGCCCTAGGACCAATGCACTAGAGCCGCAATCACCATCATTGGACCCTTGAATAAATTTGAAGCATCTCACACCAAATCTCGTCACATGACGAAAAATCCTAACATCATTGTCCTAAGAAGAAGAGGTGAAAGTGCGTTATATCGACTAGGGGGTGGGGTGAATAGGCAATTTTTATGAATTCGTCACTCAGGAATTTCCTTGTGAGGAAATTTCTCAGTCACGAACAGTGAGCGACGGATTAAATACTTAGGCAAAAGTGCAACACAACAACAACATAGTCTTCATGATGAAATGAAACATACGACTCGCAATAGTAGCATGTTTAGGATGTGTAGATGAAGAACAAGTGAAGTGAAGAATTTGGGATGAGGAAATTGTAAAAGTCTCGAGTCAAATTCTTCGAACAGTAACGATCAATTTCATCAACACATAAATGAGGAAATAGAAGGATTGAGGAACTAGAGCCAGGTACTCGATGAAGACAGTGATTTCATGACCCAGTTCCAACTGCCGTGACAGTCGTATGTTTGGTTTGGGGCGGCTTGGTATTTAAACCGAAGGACACACAGTTCTAGGACACGCGGTCCTTATTGTATTCTCCTTGAGATAAGGACACACAATTCTCGCCAACACTCGTGCTAAGTCTTCACGGCGGACTTCCAAACCCTCACAAACTCGGTCACCCGACGATCCACAGTTGACTATTGTATGCTCTAGACCATGACGCCTAACTGTCTCGAGGATGCACATTCCTCAAAGGTAACAAGCGTCGGTTCCACACAGGAACAGTCTCTTTAGTGATGCTTAATCACTTTGTGTTTTGGTTTGGTTGTTTGGTGTTTTTTCTGACTGATGATTTTCTCTCAAAGTCTTCGAGGAATGGGTTGCTCTCAAATGACAAGTGTCAGTTTCTCTCGCGGAGCAGCCAACTAGCTAGTGGTTATGGGGAGGCTATTTATAGTGTGGGAGCAATCCCAGCATGATTTGACATAAATGCCCCAATGATATGACCGTTATGTGGATAAGGTTGGGGATAGCTGGCACGCGGCGCAGCAACGGTCGGAATCTTTCAAGCTATGAAAGTCCTCATGTCTTTCATATTCCTCGTGTAACGCCCAAGATGCGATCCTATCCTTATTTTGGCACGAGGGCCTCGACGGGGATAGAAGCGCATCTCGTCGTTTTGCAAGAATGGATATTGCTATAAGTACATGTACTGAAGAGAAGAGTATATGGAATTGGCTTACACTCGCCACAAGCTACATCAGAGTCACATCAGTACAATACATAACTATCACGAAGAAGAGCAGGGTCCGACTACGGACGAAAACAAACGAGAAAAGAACGACGTCCATCCTTGCTATCCCAGGCTACCGGCCTGGAACCCATCCTAGATCGATGATGATGAAGAAGAAACTCCAAATGAACAATCATCGCGCTCACGTCGTAATCACCTTACCTGTACCTACAACTGGTGTTGTAGTAATATGTGAGCCACAGGGGACTCAGCAATCTCATTTCCAAAGGTATCAAGACTAGCAAAGCTTAATGGGTGAGGTATGGTTAAGTGGTGAGGCTGCAGCAAGCGACTAAGCATTTATTTAGTGGCTAACTTAGGAGTACAAGAATAAAGAGGGGGAAGATCTACGCATAGCGGACGTGAACTACTGATGATCAAATGAATGATCCTGAACACCTACTTACGTCAGACATAACCCCACCGTGTCCTCGATCGGAGAAGGAGCTCACGAAAGAGACAGTCACGGTTACACACTCAGTTGGCAAGTTTTAATTAAGCTTACTTCAAGTTATCTAAAACCGGATGTTAAACAAAGTTTCCAAGTTGCCACATAACCGCGGGCACGGCTTTCTGAAAGATTTAACCCTGCAGGGGTGCTCCAACTAGTCCATCACAAACTACCGCATGCTGCGACGGAATGACCTCGATCAGGGAAACCCGTGATCTCCTCGGATCCCTATTGGAAAACCTCAACCTCGAGTTAGCTCAAAGCATCCTCGGAATCCCTCGCACAAGACGCTCGATAAAGGTAAAACAAGTCCAGCAAGGCCGCCTGACGTGCCGACAATCCCGATAGGAGCCGCGTATCTCGTTCTCAGGGCACACCGGATGAGCGATGGTTACCACGCCAAACGCCGAGTTGCCCCGGGTAGCGTTAATAACCTGCTCCGTTTGGGACCAACACCATCAACACTGCCCCCCTGCATTATGATGAATTACTCCTCGGGTAGCGCTAACTCCCTATGCTTTTCAATATTAATAGAATTATTATGTTGGGCAAATATAGTACCAATGTTGGGCCTTGCCATACGAGCTTTATCCTAAAACGAGAATCTAGGGCGTCCCCATAACAACCCCAAGCATTTCAGGAGCGCTCATTTATGGAACATAACATGGGTAGCCGAAACTAAGGGGGCAAAGGTGGAACAAAACACCAGGTTAGAAAGGCCGATCCTTCCACCTTTTACCAAGTATATAGGTGCATTAAATTAAGTAGCAATTAATAGGGTGATATAAAAAGGAACCCATGTTATCACATGGAAGCAACTGCTCCTGCAACTAGCAACGCTAACACATGGTTAAGCAAGCGGTAACATAGCCAATCAGTGGTTTGCTAGGTTGTGAACGGGTTGATGGTTTTCATGGCAATGTTGAGAGGCTGATGTTTAACAGGTGGTAGGCAGTGAGACATAGCGATAGAAACGATAAAACTAGCATGGAAATGATAGTAATGGTATCTGGAGAAATGGTCATCTTGCCTGAGATCCTGCTTTGAAGAAGAACGACTCCGTGAAGCCGACGAACCGATGTAGTCGAAGGGTCCTCACATTCCGACACGCTTGCGGAACTCTATCGAGATGAAGCAAACCCGAAACAAGCATCAACACAGATATTCACCACGACACATGCACGACAAGATGCAATCCACATACGATGCATGATCAACTGAATATATGCAAGACATGGCATGTCAATTCACAACAATCAAACACTACACATTAAGTGAAGTTCAATATGCAACGCGTTACATATTGACGAAACTCCACATCCGAATTATTTAGTTCTATCCCGATTAGGTACACGACAATATTAAATGTGGTTAAACATGGAAAGAGGTGAAGCGTAATTAATCTACCTATCTAGGCATTTTAAATGAGGTCGGAAACAACTTATAACATCTCCGGACTGACCTCATACATTTATTTATAATTCTGTCCAGATCTGAACTAATATGTTTTAATATTGTTTAAACAGGAAAATAAATAGGTTCACGTGATTCTACGCATTATTCCAATCAATTTACACATAGAGAACATCTCCAACGGATGTACGGTTCAAAAGATATGATCACCGCAAGATATGATGGCATGAATGCAATATGTGTGCAACGACAGTCACAAGCATTCAAAAACATACAACCAGCAAGATAATATGAACCTACATGAGAGTCTAAGCAAGTTTCATGTAGGGCACGATCAAAACGGAGCAACGGTTCAAAAAATACAAGCTACACAAGAAATAGTCATAATCTGCCAAAAACAACAACATGGCATTTTCTACACCCCAAAACAACAAGCTACATAAATCGAAAATGTCAAACAAGACATGAGACAGTAGAGGGTAAGATGCACTTCAACACCCTACTGACAACATCTAGCATGGCAGCATGGATCACTAGGAAAAGGACTCACAAAATGGCATCTCACACACATTTTCAGATTTAGTGAAATATCAGTTTTTGACAGTGCAGTTTTCGATCTGAAGGATATTGACAGCAGCAACACTATATGTTACGGGGCACCAAATGGAATGAAAATTCACATCATGCTAGAGAATCTGAAGGACTACAACTAATTCCATTGCACGAACCCCAAGAGAGCTATAGATCACTAGCAAAACTCATGTGAAAGGACGTGGATGTCGCCTAGGGGGGGTGAATATGCGCCTTAAAATAATTACGATTTAGGCTTGAACAAAGGCGGAATAAAACTAACGTTTAATTTGTCAAGCACAAAACCTACACCAACTAGGCTCACCTATGTGCACCAACAACTTATGCTAAGCAAGATAAACAACTAAGTGATAGCAAGATATATGACAATAAACAATATGGCTATCACAAAGTAAAGTGCATAAGTAAAGGGTTTGGGTAAGAGATAACCGAGGCACGCGGAGACGATGATGTATCCCGAAGTTCACACCCTTGCGGATGCTAATCTCCGTTGGAGAGGTGTGGAGGCACAATGCTCCCCAAGATGCCACTAAGGCCACCGTAATCTCCTCACGCTCTCACACAATGCAAGATGCCGTGATTCCACTAAGGGACCCTTGAGGGCGGTCACCAAACCCGTACAAATGGCAAACCTTGGGGGCGGTCACCGATACCGGTACAAATTGCTCGGGGCAATCTCCACAACCTAATTGGAGACCCCGACGCTTGCCCAGAGCGTTACACCGCAATGATTGAGCTCCGAGACACCACCAAGCTTCTAGGACGCCAAAGCATTCACGAAGAACAGTATCTAGGGTACTAAGTACCAAAGGTAATAAGCTTCTCCAACTTCACTTCCACGTATCACCGTGGAGAACTCAAACAATGCAACTAATGCAATGGCAAGGGCACACGGGGTTCCCAAATCCTTCTCTCCCAAATCCCACCAAAGCAACTAATGCTAGGGAGGAAAATGAGAGGAAGAACGAAGAAGAACACGAAGAACTCCAAGATCTAGACCCAAGGGGTTCCCCTCACTTAGAGGAGAAAGTGATTGGTGGAAATGTGGATCTAGATCTCCTCTCTCTTTTCCCTCAAGAACTAGCAAGAATCATTGGAGGGATGGAGAGTTAGCAAGCTCAAAGAAGGTCAACAATGGGGGAAGAACACAAGCTAAAGAGATAAGGTTCAATGGGGAAGAAGACCCCCTTTTATAGGTGGGGAAAAAACCAACCGTTAAGCCTCACAGCCCGCACAAAGCGGTACTACCGCTCATGGAGCGGTACTACCGCTCGGTAGGTTCACCAACCATGCCGAGGCCAAAAAGTATGCAAAAAACAGTCCGACGGAGCGGTACTACCGCTAGGGAGCGGTAGTAAAAAATTACTACCGCTCCAGGGGCGGTACTACCTCTCCGGGGGCGGTACTACCGGTACAGGAGCGGTACTACCGCTGGCACGAGGAGGGGTACTACCGATGGATACTGAAACTGCTGTAACTTTCGCATACGGACTCCGAATTCAACGAAACCAAGTTTGTTGGAAAGAAAACAACATGGACTAACACAATCGTGATAGAAATATCAATAAGAAGAAAGTGAGAAAAGTCCCATAATAAAATGGTGAGAACCCTTCTTCGAATAAGACCTGTAAAAACTCCCAACATCGAAAACATCATAGAAGACGCATATGGACTCCGTTTTCGATGAACTCGAGCTTGTCATAAAGATGAACATAAGCTCTAAAAATCACAAAGAGAAACACCAAACAAGAACCAAGAAGTATGATGCAAGGATGCAAATGGTCTGAGCTCTCAACGAAAGACACGATCAAGCTACTCACTTGAGAGCCCTCCTTGACAGTACGACAATCTATCCTAAAAAAACCTATCAAGGGAAAACCTATACCTTGCACCTAGTCCTCTTGAGCTAGATGACGATGATCTTGGCTTCCTCAACATGGACCACCTTTCTTGCTTGCGTTGACTTGATGAAGACTAGTTGATTGCTCCCCCATACACACTCTGGGTGAGCCGCTCTTCAGCATATCTTCACAAGTCCATTGCCACCATCCTCCACCACTTGACGTCATCCTCCATGGGTTGTATGATATCTTCCTCTTGACGCAAGCCCATGGAAACACACCTAACCCCACATAGAACTCTCACGAAGACCATGGGTTAGTACACAAATACGTAATGGACAATGCTTACTATACCATGGGATCACTTGATCCCTCTCGGTACATCTTGTACGCTTTGTGTGTTGATCATCTTGATTTACTCTTTGTCTGACGATCTTGATCAACCTTGTGTCTCTATGACCATTCTTTGGATAATACCTTGAATACCACCTTGGTCATCATATAAACTCATTGAACCCAACAGATGGACTTCAAGAAGTGCCTATGGACAAATCCTATAAATATAACTTAAGGCAACCATTAGTCCATATGAATTGTCATCAATTACCAAAACCACATATGGAGATATATGCTCTAACAATCTCCCCCATTTTGGTAATTGATGACAACCACTTCAAGAGAGTTTATATAAGGAAATAAGCATAACCAAGCGCACACATACAAAGCAATAATGCATGCGTGCAAGATGTAAATGCTTATGCAATAAAAGCAAAACCCTCTAAACATATCCAAAGTAAACTCTCTAAACTTCTCCCCCATTGGCATCGATTGCCAAAATGGACGAAAAGTTTAGAAAGCCAATATATTTGGTGGTCCTCCAAAAAATGTGTACTTCTTAGCAAATGAGTGCAAACAAATACACAAATACAATGATAAGTAGTTGGAGGAAAACAAACTATATTGAGGACCCAAAGATTGAAAATAAAAGGATTGTATGCCACAAAGACATACAAAAATAGAGGCAAGCAATCAAAAGATACCAGATGGAACAAACAACCATATGGTCCTTCGAACCACATGAATAAAAGATATTATGATAAAGGCAACATAGTGTTTTATCAAAACTAGAGAAGCTCCCCATGATTTGTGCACTAATAAGAGATTTTTGTATTTGATACAAGTGCACAAAATAGGATCGTTGCTCCCCCAAAATTAATAAAAACGCACAACGAGTGCAAGAAGATAAATGAGACATAAGCATATCACTTGCACAAAACAAATGGTTGAGCAACATATAAAAGAAGCAACTTAAGAATAGGATCAACCAAAATAATGTGTGTGAGTCATGGCAAAGCACTTGAGAAGACTAAGATAAGGATGAGCATTACTCATCAACATAGTCTTGATGAAATGAGACACAAAGTGCAAGACATATCATTCCCACACACACATACTAGAAAATGGGTTCACAAGCTTACTAATAAACAAAATAAGAACCAACGCTTGTGACAACCCATGGTGAAGATAGGAAATAAGAACCTTGTCAAGAGGAGGGATACCAATCGAAATGGCAAAACCCTCATAAAGACAAGCATGAGGAAAAAATAATCTTCACGGCCAAAGAGTGCATCAAGATGTAGGAAAATAAGATGCGCACTCAAGACAAATCCTTTCATGAAGCCACCAAAAACTAAAAAAGGAAATGCAACGGTGGACATGAAAGAAAAGAGGATATCAATTAGAGATGTAACTTCTCTAACGTGTAAAAGATTCTAAGTAGAAGACAATCATGATGATATATATCCACAAAGAAGGATGTACACATGAAATGGTTACAAGAAGGAACAAACAAGATATCCAAAAGGAAGTCATAAATATATAAATAAGATCTTTGCTTGGAAGCATAGCACATGGCCTAATATTTTCTTATTGTACAATATGAACTTCCAACATACGAACATCAAAGACATCCCAACTAGCAATAAGACATCATCGTTCGGATGCTTTGAGAAAGGAAACAAGTACTACAAGAACGAATCAAGAGATTCATGCCATGATGCAACCTGGAAAAGAAAAGACAGGTTTGGGCCTTTGCAAGAAATGAATGCATGAAGTAGATACTTGTTACCGAGACAACATTGGATTGATGTAGTAGATAGTTGTTCGTTGATCATCCTAACTTGGCTCCAATAACCACATGGTATAAACACCTTCCTTATAGGTAAGCCGAGCATCCAGCGCATCTCCAATTGTTCCTGGAACAACAAAACAAACAAAATGGTGCCCAAGCTCATTGGGACCAAAGAGTTAGAAAACCAACAATACATAGGACAAACTCCACATAAATATGTGCACATATATATGAATTTGAATTTCATGCACACTTTAACCAATTTATGACAAGGTGGAGTTTCCCCTATATATTGGGTCAAAGAAAGAAAGCAAGCAAAAGAAGCTATATATAGTAAATATGCATGCTCAAGGCTTTCAAGAATCAACTCAACACAAAGTTGATAATACACCAAAAAAATTGGTATCAAGTGATAATAAGATACCAAACTAAAAACTATCACTTGAAGGATACCAATTAAAAGATACCTCAAGGAATGAGATATCCATTTACACATGCCAAATAAAAAGAAACAAGATACCAATTGAAGGAAAACAAACACGAGGTATCTAGTTTCCAAAAGAGCGCTAGGTTCCAACAAACCAAACCCTCGACAAATTTTCATGATGGCACAAAGCATCATAAAGAGCAAGACTTGCCTCCCATCAACACACACTTGACGGGGACCAAAAGATTTTATGATGGGTGAATAAAGAGAGTGTTCTAAAGAAAATAGGATAGCTCCCCCAAGGGATGTGCATTATATAGAATTTGCATTTAAATACAAAACGCACAAGATGGGATCATCACTTTCTCTATATCTATAAAACACTAGACATGTTAAAATAGATCCACAAGAGGCAAGGAAGACAAACGAAACACAAAATCCAATGTAAAGATGATTAGCAATTCCTACCACATGATGGGAATACCAATTGTCAAGGACAAGAAGTATTTTGGAAATGATACTCATTGGTAGATCGCAAATATATCCAAGATCATCTTTACCCATAAAACGCAAGCAAATGACACTTGTAGAGCAAACATGCCACCTAGGAAAAAGATAATTTACAATATCAACACTAAGTGGCAATACCTCAAATGTACACATTCTCTAGGCTTGTAATATGCACATAGCATATTACTCCCCCATAATGTGATAACCCAACAATATTAACAAGTGGAAAATTAAAACCAACAAGAGATAATTAATGGACCATATAGAATTTGAATTTCTCATGAGTAAGACATACCACATAGAAACTAGATAATCTTGAAATATCAATCCTAAGTGGTATTCCCCATGTATACACATTTATAGAATTGTGAGGTGTGCAAAGCACATCACTCCCCCACAATGGGATAATCCATTAATCTCTCACAAGAGCCAACAAAGATACAAACAAGATGCAAAAAGGCTCAATACAAGACTCACATGTACATGATATGCAAACCAACATACACATACTCGATTACTAAACATAAGCAAGTTGGAAGCACAACATGTACAAACACATGCAAGGTACAAAACCACAACATGTAAAGGGGCAAGCAACTAACAATGTAAACAGTTTAAGTACAAGTTACCGTAAGGAGGCACATTGGATATAAGATAGAAACTCGATAATCCAAATGACTTGGCTTGAGAAAATATGAATGATGAAGACCCCTTAATTCTTCATTATGTATCCAAGTCTCTAATGTCGTCCACAAACACCTATTGATCAAGTTTGAGCTTGTTGGTCCCCAACCACGTTGGGTCCTAAGAGGTTAGTCACAATAGGCTTGGCAACCCAAATGGTACTTTTCTTGACACCACTTTGAGTACCAACAAACTTGGCAAACACATTGCCAACCTTATCCTTCCCAAGTGAATAGATATCATCAATAATGATTGGGTTGGATAAATTACCTCTCGTGCAAGAAGAAGCGAAGTGACCCTTCTCACGACATAAGTAGCAACATCTACCCTTCAATTTCTTCCCTATTGATTTATCAACATGAGGAGTGTTGGCTTGGGTCTTCTTGGGAAGGGGCCTTTCTTCAACTTGTAGTTGAGTATGTGAGTGCACTTTTGGCCTCTTCCCTTGTTGCTTGTGACTTTGGGGCTTCTTCTTTAGTGGGCAAGATCTAACATGGTGCCCTTCAATTTTGCACTTGAAGCAAATAATCTTGGCTGAATTCTTGACTTGTTCTTGGTCCTTCTTCTTGAAGATTTTGGACTTATTCTTCTTGTTGGAGTTGAATCCAAGTCCATATTTGTCATTTGGGGATTTTTGCCCACACAAGACATTGTTGAGTGTGGACATTCCTTCATGACTCTTTTCCAAGTCTTTCTTCAAGGAAGTGACTTGGGCCTTGAGCTCTTTGATTTCCTCTACATGGTTAGTATCAACACAAGTACTAGAGGAAGTATAAGCTTCATTGTTAGAGCAACAAGGCATGGAAATTAGTTCATCACAAGATGTAGCAACATTGTGAGTAGATGAATTACGAGGACTAGCACATGGCGATATAGCTTTTTGACCAGAAGTAGTGCTAATGTCCACATGAGGCTCACTCGATGTTACCTTGGTAGTAATGGCCTCATGAGCTAAGTTTAGCACATTATGGGATACTAGAAGATCATCATGAGAGCTTGTGAGCATTACATGACTTTCTTCCAATTTCCCATAATTGCTAGATAGCAACTCGAGTTGAGCCCTTAGCTCAACATTCTCCTTTAAAATGGAGCTTCACAAGAAGTAGAATTAGTAGCACAAGCATCATTATTAACAATAAGAGGTGAAGACAACTTTGCAATCTCTTTAGCATATGAAGCTTCAAGTTGAGCATGAGACTCGGTGAGTTCGATGAGCAAACTCTTAATAGCCTTTGAGCCATTTTCGAGGTGCTCATAGTCCTCAACGAGTTTAGCATGTGCAAATTCAAGCTTATTGTTTTTAGTTCTAAAATCATTAGCCACCTCGAGAGCTCTATCATGGGATTCCTTTAATCTATATAATTCTATAGCAAAGGTTTCCTCAAGAGATTCCTTGGTGGTTTGTTCATATTCAAGAGCTTGAGATAGCTCCACGATCTCGTTAGTGTATTCACGCTCATGACCTTCCATTGTCTCAATGGTGGCCTCATGCTCCTCGAGATGAGCTTCCAACTCCTCAATGTATTTCTTGCCCTCAGTGGCAATAAACATGATTTCCAAGAAGTTGGAACAAGCAAGTTTATTCTTATAAAGATATTTAAAAATCATTTCACCCTTAACTTTTAAGGATGCAATATTATCACTCTCTTCATCATTATTCTCATCCCCATTATCATCAACATCATCATCATGAGATATATTGGGATTCAAAGTAGGAGATACCTTTGAAGCCTTAGCCATAAGGAAAAATTGAGTCACAATAGATGATGATTTAGGATCCCTTGAAGCATCATTCAAGGCCACATCTTGTTCCATGGAGTGATGAATTTCCTCTACATTGTTAGCACAACAACTCGAGGAAATATATACATTTTTATCATGGCAACAAGATATAGGAAGCATATCATCATGAGATTTAGTCAAGCAGATTTTACATGATATGCAAGGACTATCAACACAAGCATGTAAAGCATTTAGAGTGCTCGAAGTGTTAATGCCCAAAGATGAAGCATTGCAATAATATAGTGATGAAGCATCATCAACAATAAACCCACTATCATCATTGCAATGATCACCACTACTCACCATATCATTACCTTGTGGCAATCCACATGTAGGTGAAGTAGATGAAGTTGAGAAGACCACACGACCGGAGGTGGAGGGAGAACAATCATTCCCACAAATCTTGGACATACCATATTTATCTTGAAGCTTTGTCCACAACTCATGAGCATCCCAGAATGGCATGAGTTGAAATATAACTACATTGCTCAAAGCATCAAAAAGCACATTAGAAGCTTGAGCATTGAGATAAGAGTTTTTATAATCCTCTAAAGATATATTTTGAGAATACTTTGGAGGAGAAAAACCCATATCTACAATTCGCTCTAAATTTGGGTCCAAGACCCGAAAGTGATTAAGCAACCGAATTACCCAAACATCAAAATTTGTGCCATCGAAACTAAGAGTGTCAGTGAATCCTAAACCCCTAGTCGACATCCTTACTATCTAGGTGGTTAAACCTAATAAAGAGAGACCTAGCTCTGATACCAATTGAAAGGACGTGGATGTCGCCTAGGGGGGGTGAATATGCGCCTTAAAATAATTACGATTTAGGCTTGAACAAAGGCGGAATATAACTAACGTTTAATTTGTCAAGCACAAAACCTACACCAACTAGGCTCACCTATGTGCACCAACAACTTATGCTAAGCAAGATAAACAACTAAGTGATAGCAAGATATATGACAATAAACAATATGGCTATCACAAAGTAAAGTGCATAAGTAAAGGGTTTGGGTAAGAGATAACCGAGGCACGCGGAGACGATGATGTATCCCGAAGTTCACACCCTTGCGGATGCTAATCTCCGTAGGAGCGATGTGGAGGCACAATGCTCCCCAAGATGCCACTAAGGCCACCGTAATCTCCTCACGCTCTCGCACAATGCAAGATGTCGTGATTCCACTAAGGGACCCTTGAGGGCGGTCACCGAACCCGTACAAATGGAAAACCTTGGGGGCGGTCACCGATACCCGTACAAATTGCTCGGGGCAATCTCCACAACCTAATTGGAGACCCCGACGCTTGCCCGGAGCTTTACACCATAATGATTGAGCTCCGAGACACCACCAAGCTTCTAGGACGCCAAAGCATCCACGAAGAACAATATCTAGGGTACTAAGTACCAAAGGTAATAAGCTTCTCAAACTTCACTCCCACGTATCACCGTGGAGAACTCAAATGATGCAACTAATGCAATGGCAAGGGCACACAGGGTGCCCAAATCCTTCTCTCCCAAATCCCACCAAAGCAACTAATGCTAGGGAGGAAAATGAGAGGAAGAACGAAGAAGAACACGAAGAACTCCAAGATCTAGACCCAAGGGGTTCCCCTCACTTAGAGGAGAAAGTGATTGGTGGAAATGTGGATCTAGATCTCCTCTCTCTTTTCCCTCAAGAACTAGCAAGAATCATTGGACGGATTGAGAGTTAGAAAGCTCAAAGAAGGTCAACAATGGGGGAAGAACACGAGCTAAAGAGATAAGGTTCAATGGGGAAGAAGACCCCTATTATAGGTGGGGAAAAATCCAACCGTTAAGCCTCACAGCCCGCATAGAGCGGTACTACCGCTCATGGAGCGGTACCACCGCTCGGTAGGTTCACTAACCATGCCGAGGACAAAAAGTATGCAAAAAAAGTACGACGGAGCGGTACTACCGCTCCTGGAGCGGTAGTAAAAAATTACTACCGCTCCGGGGGCGGTACTACCGCTGGCACGAGGAGCGGTACTACCGGTGGATACTGAAACTGCTGTAACTTTCGCATACGGACTCCGAATTCAACGAAACCAAGTTTGTTGGAAAGCTAACGACATGGGATAACACAATCTTGATAGAAATATCAATAAGAAGCAAGTGAGGAAAGTCCCATTATAAAATTGTGAGAACCCTTCTTCGAATAAGACCGGTAAAACCTCCCAACATCGAAAACATCATAGAAGACGCATATGGATTCCGTTTTCGATGAACTCGAGCTTGCCATGAAGATGACCATAAGCTCTAAAACTCACAAAGAGAAACACCAACAAAGAACCAAGAAGTATGATGCAAGGATGCAAATGGTTTGAGCTCTCAACGAACGACACGATCAAGCTACTCACTTGAGAGCCCCCCTTGACAGTACGACAATCTATCCTAAAACAGAAAACCTATCAAGGGCAAACCTATACCTCTCACCTCGTCCTCTTGAGCCATATGACGATGATCTTGGCTTCCTCAACATGGACCACCTTTCTTGCTTGCGTTGACTTGATGAAGACTAGTTGATTGCTCCCCCATACACACTCTGGGTGAGCTGCTCTTCAGCATATCTTCACAAGTCCATTGCCACCATCCTCCACCACTTGACGTCATCCTCCTTGGGTTGTATGAGATCTTCCTCTTGATGCAAGCCCATGGAAACACACCTAACCCAATGTAGAACTCTCACGAAGACCATGGGTTAGTACACAAATACGTAATGGACAATGCTTACCATACCATGGGATCACTTGATCCCTGTCGGTACATCTTGTACGCTTTGTGTGTTGATCATCTTGATTTACTCTTTGTCTGACGATCTTGATCAACCTTGTGTCCCTATGACCATTCTTTGGATAATACCTTGAATACCACCTTGGTCATCATATAAACTCCTTGAACCCAACAGATGGACTTCAAGAAGTGCCTATCACACAAAATAAACAAAAGGGCAACATGAAAAAAATATCACGCACACTAACTTGCTCAAAAGCTAAAACTAAATGCACAGTTAAATTCTATGGATTTTTCTACCCCGGAAACATATATAATATGTGGGGTTGAAAAATAAAACTAATGCCACACATATATGCGAGAATATGTCCTAAACACGACATAACAAAGTAGCGACGGAACCTACATGGAAAAATGCAAAATCTACTCTAAAATACATGGCAACGGGTCCCGAACAACATGACCATTTTATCTATGAGATTTTAACAAACCGGACACGTGCAAAAATAGCTACGCATTAATTCCCTATTAGGACAGCACACAAAACTAGGTAATCAACGGGTCAAACCACTCCAAACGTGCATACAAGTTGCAAAATATGAATCTACACGAAAAACTAATCAAGTTACGTATTTAAATCGTTGCGATCCGACGCACGGTTAATTATCTACGGGCATTGAAATTATTTATATCCCTGAAATTAATTAAATCTCCGGTTAATAGAAAAAATCTACTCGGGCCGAATCTGGTCTACCGGGCCTAACATGGCATGGGTGCAGGATAATTAAATCCTGCCCGGGGCACAACATAGGAGGGCGTGGGGGCTCACCTTCGTGGGCCTGGTGTGACAACCCGAGACCGACGTTCAAGAAGCTTCCCCTTTATTCCCTTTTCGTCGTGTTATTATTTTATTTGTCGCATCATCATCGCATCATGCGCATCATCTGCATTGCATCGGCATCCCGTTGCCGCCAGTTTTCAAACCTGCATCCGTTGTTAGTTGTCGGGTCTCACCGTTCTCGTCGTTGTCCGTTCTGAGCCCGACCACACTCGCACGCGCCCGCGGCATTGTTTAAATCTTGTTTTAAAAGTGTGTGTAAAACTTTCTCTGATTGAGTTGAAACTTTTCGAGGGTAGAGTATTCAACCCAAATTTGTTGGTTCACGCAACGGGAAGTGAAAGAATATTCTCAAGTATTAGCACCTGAATGCGTCAGATTCAACCACACCTGAAAGATTAGTATCTGCAAGCAAAGTATCAGCAGCAAAGTAGTATGATAGCAACAGTGCCAGAAACGATCTGTTGACAAGGTAGACTATCCCTAACGGTTGTATCAATGGCGCCAGAAGTTGCCCGTGGACGGGAAATATTCTTCCCCGACACTCCACACCACTTATAGTGCTAAAACCATGGCTCACGCTCATGTATTGCGTGAGAGTTGAAAAGGTTTGAGAAAGTAAAGGTGTGAAAACAATTACTTGGCCAATACCGGGGTTGTGCATGATTTAAATTCGTTGTGCAATGATGATAGAGCATAGCCAGACTATATGATCTTGTAGGGATAACTTTATTTTTGCCTTGTTATTTTGAAAGTTCATGATTACTTTGCTAGTTTGCTTGAATTATTATCGTTTCCACGTCAATAGCAAACTATTGTTTTGAATCTGAACATTCACGTCACATAAGAGGAGTTACAAAGGACATCTATGCTAGGTAGCATGAAAGCATCAAAAATTCATTCTTTATCACTTCCCTACTCGAGGACGAGCAGGAGTTAAGCTTGGGGATGCTTGATACGTCTCAAACGTATCTCTAAATTTTGATGGTTTCACGCTGTTATCTTGTCAACTTTGGATGTTTTGTTTACCTTTTATATCTTTTTTGGGACTAACTTATTAACTCAGTGCCAAGCGCCAGTTCCTATTTTTTCTGTGTTTTTGACTCTTTTCAGATCTGATTTTGGAATGGAGTCCAAACGGAATAAAATCCCCAAAATGATTTTTTCCAGAACGGAAGAAGATGAGGGCTTGAGGGCCAAGCAAGTGGGCCCACAGGGAGCCCACAAGCCCTGTTGCCGCGACCAGGGGGGATGCCGTGGCAACCAAGCTTGTGGCCTCCCTGGTGCTCCCCTGCCCTAGGTGTTTGGCCTATATATTCCCTAAAAATCCAGAAAAAATCAGGGCGTCCACGAAAACACTTTTCCACTGCCGCAAGCTTCCGTTTCCGCGAGATCTCATCTGGAGACCCTTTCCGGTGCCCTGCCGGAGGGGACTTTGGAGTTGGAGGGCTTCTTCATCAACATCATCGCCCCTCCAATGACTCCTGCGTAGTTCACTTCAGACCTACGGGTCCGTAGTTAGTAGCTAGATGGCTTCTTCTCTCTCTTGGATCTTCAATACAAAGTTCTCCATGATCTTCATGGAGATCTATCCGATGTAATCCTCTTTGGCGGTGCGTTTGTCGAGATCCGATGAATTGTGGATTTGTGATCAGATTATCTATGATATATATTTGAGTCTTTGCTGATTTCTTATATGCTTTCATGAGAGCAGCCACTAGTAAATGCTACGGCCCCCAGGTCTATTCACACCTATCGTTTACACCTTCGCTTTTACTTTGCTTTGTTACTTTGTTGCTTTCAGTTCTCACTTGGCAAACAATCTATAAGGGGTTGACAACCCCTTCATAGCGTTGGGAGCAAGCTTTTTGTGTTTGTGGAGGCACTTGTGATACTCCTTCACTGGATCGATACCTTGGTTCTCAAAACTGAGGGAAATACTTACCACCGCTGTGCTACATCACCCTTTCCGCTTCGAGGGAACACCAACGCAAGGATCCAAGGCCACGGAGAAATCCTTTGCATATTTGCCTAGGAAGTCCCTAAAGGCGTAGCCGTAGCAGAAGGATTCCTGGTGCCGTTGCTGAGGAGAATCAAGACAAGAACAGTCTCCCGTCAGCAAGTGTTTCTGGCGCCGCTGGAAGGTCTTTTGTTGCATCAACATGGCTATATCATGTAGTTTGGTAAGACGGGCTACGACCCTCTCAGACTCATAACCGTGGAAAGGATCAGATTCGACTAGATAGATTATCTCAGGGTCGACAGGGAATTCATAATCCTTATCGGTGATAAAGATAGGTGAAGTGGCAAACTTCGGGTCGTATTTCATCCTAGCTTTAAGAGATTTTTCCTTCCACTGGAGAAGTAATTTCTCAGCGTCATAGGCATCCTTACATGCAAGAAAATCCTCAGCTATCTCTCCCTCCATAACATAACCCTCAGGTATATCAGGCAATTCATATCTAGGAGAGCTAGATCTAGCAGGAGCAAAAGCAGGTTCTATCTCAATAGTATCGGCAGTTTCAGAAGCATCACAAGCATTGGCAATAACTCTAGCAATATGAGCATCAAGGAATACCCCTAGTGGCATATCAGGCAAAGTAGTATCTCTAGCAGTATCAAGCATAGCATCATCAGGCAAAATAACATCTCTAGCATCATCAAGCAAAGCAGTATCAGGCATTGCATCTCTAGCAGTATCAGGCATAGCACCTCTAGCAGTATCAGGCATAGTAGCATCATAAGCATCATCAAGCATAGGCGACATATCAATATTTCTAGCAGGAGGCGGTGTCGCAAACATACTCATAACTGAAGGTGAATCAAGTGCAGAGCTAGATGGCAGTTCCTTACCTCCCCTCGTAGTTGAGGGCAAGACTTTGGTTTTTGGATCTTTCAGATTCTTCATAGTGATCAGCAGATATAAATCCCAAGTGACTCAGAGAATATAGCAATCCTTCCCCGACAACGGCGCCAGAAAAATGTTGCTGACGTGCAACTATTCCTGACTTGATGCCTCCACGGCAATGGAGCCAGAAAAAAGCTTGTCCCAGTTGCTCAACAATTAGAAATTGTCTTGCAATAGCCCACCAGGGCGTGGGATCGCGGCAGTTTTCGAGGGTAGAGTATTCAACCCAAATTTGTTGGTTCGCGCGACGGGAAGTGAAAGAATATTCTCAAGTATTAGCAGTTGAATGCGTCAGATTCAACCACACCTGAAAGATTAGTATATGCAAGCAAAGTATCAGCAGCAAAGTAGTATGATAGCAACGGTGCCAGAAATGATCTGTTGATATGGCAGACTATTCCTAACGGTTGTATCAATGGCGCCAGAAGTTGCCCGTGGACGGGAAATATTCTTTCCCGACAACGGTGCGAGAAAAAGTATCGTAGCAGGTAGCAACAGTGTAACGAGTAACATCAGTGGCAAGGAACAGCAGTAGTGACAGCAGTAGCAAGTAGCAATAGTAGCGAGTAACAGCAGCAGCGAGTAACAGTAGCAGCAACAGTGGTAACAGCAGCAGAGCAAAACAAGTAACAACAGCAGAGCAAAGCAAGTAACAGCAACAGTGGGACAAACTCGTAGGCAATGGATCGGTGATTCGTTGGATGACATTCATCATGCAACAGTTATAACATGGAGAGATATGTGGCTAGTTCCCGTTCGTCAATGTGATGTAGGCATGCATTCCGTGTGTCATCATACGTGCTTAGGGAAAAGAACTTGCATGGCATATATTGTGCATCCCTCCCGTGGCAGCGGGGTCCAAATGGATACTACGGGATATTAAGGTTCTCCTTTTAATAAAGAACCGGACCAATGCATTAGCACTTGGTGAACACATGAACTCCTCAAACTATGGTCATCACCGGGAGTGGTTCTGGTTATTGTCACTCCGGGGTTGCCGGATCATAACACATAGTAGGTAACTACAACTTGCAAGATTGGATCTAAACACACATAAATTGGTGACAACATAATAATTTCAGATCTGAAATAATGGCACTCGGGCCCTAATGACAAGCATTAAGCATGGCAAAGTAGTAGCAACATCAATCTCAGAACATAGTGGATACTAGGGATCAATCCCCGTCAAAACTAACTCGATTACATAATAGATCTCATCCTACTCATCACCGCCCAGCGAGCCTACGAATAGATTATTCACGAACGATGAAGAGCTTCATGGAATTAGAGAGGGAAGAAGGTTGATGATGACTATGGCGACGATCTCCCTGATTCGGAGCCCAAAACGGACTCCAGATCTGCCCTCCAGACGAAGAACAGGATGTGGCGGTGCCTCTCGATCGAAAACGCGATGAAATCTTCTCTCTTGATTTTTCCGGGATGAAAGGGAATAAATAGCGCTGGAGTTGAGGGCGGCAGAGCGACGTGGGCCCCACAATCTTGGTTGCCGTGTCCTGGGGGGGGGGGGGTGGCCGCGGCGACAAGGCTTGTGGCCCACTGGCCCGTCCCCTCCGGTGGATCTTTGCGCAGGTATTTTTCATATTTCCAAAAAATTTCAGGACGTTCCGAGAACTTTCATTTCTGCACAAAAACAACACCATGGCAATTCTGCTGAAAACAGCGTCAGTACGGGTTAGTTCCATTCAAATCATGCAAATTAGAGTCCAAAACAAGGGCAAAAGAGTTTGGAAAAGTAGATATGATGGAGACGTATCACCGCCGGAGCCTGCAGCGCCGTCCCCGCCGTCCCTTCCTGCCGAGCTCGCGGCGCCGCCCTGCTGCCCGCTAGCGCCCGAGTGCCTCCTTTGGCTGAAGCCCGAGCGCCACCGCGCCTCCTCTGCTCCCGAGCGCGCTCGCCCCCGTGCGCCTCGTCCTCTGTCGCCAGCAGCCGGCCGGAGTCCCCGAGCCACCGGAGCCCCGCGAGGACCTCACCGGCTGCAGCCCCTGCTGGTGCTCGCCGCAACCGCCGTCGCCTTGTCCCCGATCCAGATCGGATCGGGACGAGGGAGTTGACCAAGGCCCGTCGACCTCTCCTGCGTCGGCCCAGCCGCGAGGCCTCCCACGACACACCTCCAGCCAGCGCCCGAGGCCAGGCCTGCCTCCTCCTCTCCTGTCCCCATGGCCTAGATGAGCGCTCCCCCCTGCTATCCCACGCTCGAGCGATGTTTCGTTATCTTGCACCCGCATATGCATTGGTGGCCTAGTTCAGCAGATTCGGCCCAGTAGTTATTTTAGGATTTAAATTCGGTTTTATTATTTGAGGAGTTGTAGATTTAGAACGTCCGTATCTTATAAACTTAAGTCGGATTGCGGCAAGTAATATATGGATCTCGTGTAGAATTTCGCGTAGATTACGAATTTGCAACTTGCATGTGTGTTTGAAATAGTTTGACGTGCCGAATGCCTAGTTTTGCGTGGTGTCCCAATAGGTTAATCGTCCCGTATTTATATTCGCACGTGCCTAGCTTGCTCAAACTCCGTAGTAGAAATGGTCATATTTTTAGGGACCCTTTGCCATGTATTTCAGAGTAGTGGTTTCTATTTTTGCATGTAGGGTTTAGTCGCTAGTTATTATTTCGCGTTTAGGACATAATCTCGCATATACGTGTGGCGATATTTTTGTTTTGCAACCCCACATGTTATATATGTTTTCGGGGTAGAAAAATCCATAGAATTTAACTGTGTATTTAGTTTTAGCTTTTGAGCAAGTTATTGTGCGTGATATTTTGCTATGTTGCCCTTTTGTTTATTTTGTGGGATTTAATCCGTGCGTGATATGAAGGAGTTGTCAACTAGAGATTTGCCCTTGGATATGTATGCTAGCCTCTGGTGATTTTGGTTGCAATAGAAATCCATGTTTAGGTGTGGTTTGATTGCTCTCAACTTGCTAGGAAATAGTGCTGTTTTAGAGATGCTGAAGTATTTCTAAGTCTGAGATATGTTATATTTTGTTGCTGTCTTTGCATGAGTTTATCTGGTGATCTATAACTCTTTTGAGGTTGATGCAATGGAGTTAGTTGTAGACTTTAGGATTCTCTAGCATGCTGTCAATTTTCATGCCATTTGGAGTCTTGTAGCTTATGGTTTTCCTGTTGTCAATATGTCTTCAGATCGAAAACTGCACTTTCATAAACTGTGGTTTTCACTAAGTCTGAAACAGTGTGTGAGATGCCTTTTTGTGAGTTCTTTTCCTAGTGATCCATGCTTCCATGCTAGGGTTTATTAGTTGTATGTTGTAGTGCTTCTTGCCCTCTATCGTCTCATGCCTTGGTTGAGTATATTGGTGTTGTGTAGCTCGTAGTTGTGGGGTGTAGAAAATGCTATGTGGCTGATTTTGGCAGATTGTAGTGATTTCTTGTTTAGCTCGTAGTTGTTGAACCGTTGCTCCATTTTGATCGTGTCCTATATGAAACTTGCTTAGCATCTCGTGTAGTTTTATATTATCTTGCTGGTTGTGTGTTTTGAGATGCTTGTGACTGCCATTTGCACACATATTGCATTCATGCCATCATATCTTGCGGTGGTCGTATCTTTTGAACCGTAGCTCCGTTGGAGATGTTCTCTATGTGTAAATTGCTTGTAACGACGCGTAGAATCACGTGAACCTATTTGTTTTGCTGTTTAAACAAACATTTAAACGTGTTAGTTCAGATCTGGACAGAATTGTAAATTAATATGTGAGGTCGTTTCGGAGGTGCTATATGTCATTTCTGACCTCATTTAAAATGCCTAGATAGGTAGATTAATTGCGCTTGACCTCTTGCCATGTTTAATAACATTTAATATTGCCGTGTACCTAATCGGTATAGAACTAAATAACTCATATGTGGAGTTTCATCAATATGCAACTCGTTGCATATTGAACTTCACTTAATGTGTAGTGTTTGATTGTTGTGAATTGCCATGTCATGTCTTGCATATTTCTTCCGTTCATGCATCATTTGTGTTGTGCATCGTGTGGTGAATATCGTGTGTCGATTCTTGTTTCCGGTTTGCTTCGTCTCGATAGAGTTCCGCAAGCGTGTCGGATTGTGAGGACCCGTTCGACTACATCGGTTCGTCTGCTTCGCGGAGTCATTCTTCTTCCAAGCGGGATCTCAGGCAAGATGACCATTTCCCCAGATACCATTACTATCATTGCCATGCTAGTATTATCGTTTCTGTCGTTATGTCTCGTTGCCTACCACCTGTTAAATATTAGCCTCTCAACAATGCCATGAAAACCTTCAACCTGTTCACAACCTAGCAAACCACCGATTGACTATGTTACTGCTTGCTTAACCATGTGTTAGCGTTGCTAGTTGTAGGTGCAGTTGCTTCCATGCGATAACATGGGTTCCTTGTTATATCACCGTATTAAATGCTATTTAATTTAATGCACCTATATACTTGGTAAAAGGTGGAAGGCTCGGCTTTCTAGCCTGGTGTTTTGTTCCACCTTTGCCCCCTTAGTTTCAGCTACCGGTGTTATGTTCCATAATTGAGCACTCCTAACACGATCCGGGTTGTTATGGGGACCCCCTTGATAATTCATTTTAAATTAAGACTGGTCTGGCAAGGCCCAACTTTGGTACTACATTTGCCTAATAACTAAATAAATGCATAGGGACCCGCCGGCACCCGCAGAGTAATTAGTCAACCCCCGGGACAGTGCTCCTCATGAGTGTTGGTCCAACCCAGAGCACTGTGCGGGGCCAACCCAGGGCAACTTGGGTGATTTCTATCAGGCCACCGTACGCGTAGCTTATCCGTCGTGTCCTGAGAACGAGATACGCGGCTCCTATCGGGATCGTCGACACGTCGGGCGGTCTTGCTGAATTAGTTTTACCTTTGACGAGATAACTTGTGCATCGGGATTCCGGTGATGCTTTGGGTAATCTCAGCGTTGAGGTTTTCCACTAAGGAGTCCGCCGAGATCGCGAGCTTCGTGATCGAGGATTTTTATGCGGCTTGTGGTAATTTTTGATGGACTAGTTGGAGCACCCCTGCAGGGTTAAATCTTTTCGGAAAGCCATGCCCGCGGTTATGTGGCAACATGGAAACTTTTTTTAACACTGGTTCTAGATAACTTGAAGTTAACTTAATTAAAATATGCCAACTGAGTGCGTAACCGTGACTGTCTCTTTCGTGAGTTCCTTCTCCGATTGAGGACACGGTGGGGTTATGTCTGACGTAGGTAGGTGTTTAGGATCATTCATTTGATCATCAGTACTTCACGTCCGTTTTGCTTAGATTTTCCCCCCTCTTATTTCTTGCACTCGTAAGTTAGCCACATCATATAATTCTTAGACGCTTGCTACAACCTCACCACTTAACCATACCTCACCCATTAAGCTTTGCTAGTCTTGATACCTTTGGAAATGAGATTGTTGAGTCCCCTGTGGCTTACAGATTACTACAACACCAGTTGCAGGTACAGGTAAAGGTTACTTGACGCGAGTGCGTTGATTGTTCATTTGGAGTTGCTTCTTCCTCTTCTTCTTCATCGATCTAGGATGGGTTCCAGGCCGGTAGCCTGGGATAGCAAGGATGGACGTCGTGTTCTTTCCTCGTTTGTTTTCGTCCGTAGTCGGGCCCTGCTCTTCTTCATGATATTTATGTATTGTACTGGTGTGACTCTGATGTAGCTTGTGGCGAGTGTAAGCCAATTCTATATATAATCTTCTATTCAGTACATGTACTTGTAACGATATCCATTCTTGCGAAACAATGAGATGCGCTTCTATCCCCGACGAGGCCCTCGTGCCAAATTAAGGATAGGATCGCATCTTGGGCAGGCCCGACGGCTGGAGGGAAGAGGAGAGAGAGTCAGAGGCGTCTAGGATTTGGTGGGGGCACGGATTTCGAGGCAGAGGTGGGAGAAGGCCATTTATGGACGTGGGGGTGTCCATTTATAGGCAATTGGGGCTAGGGTTTGCCAAATGGGGGCGTTTTCGGACCCTTCGATCTTGATCGGACACTCCGGAAATGCCCTAAGGTTAGCTTAGGTCGTGTAGAGTGGCGTAGGCGGAGATGAGAGGGAAACAGCGCGGCGTGGCAAAGCGAGTTAAATCACCGAAACACGTCTGACGAATAACCGAAGACGATGCCGCTATGGTCGACCGTTCGGGTACCAGACGGACTCCAATTGCGACGAAATTTGGCAGGCGGCCTACCTAAATTAAAATAAGACCGCACGCCAAGTTTCATCCCAATACAAGAATATTTTAAACACAGTTTAAAAACAAATATTTAATCGATGTCGCGGCTGCGTGCGAGTTTGGTCGGGCTCAAAACAGGCAACAACGAGAACGGAGAGAACGACAACTAATAACGGATGCAAATTTTGAGAACTGGCGGCAACGGAATGCCGATGCAATGCGGATGATGTGCATGATGCGATGATGCATGCAGCAAGCAAATAATTACACGACAACCATGGACTAAAAGGGAATCTTCTGGAGCGTCGGTCTCGGCTGTCACACCTCACTTGTAGGTAATTCACACTAGCGAAAACCTAACTCCTTAGTTAGAGCAAATTCCTCAGAGACACTAAGATCTTCGTCCGTGTTGCTGAAGAATTTGAATAAATTGTAGAAGATTTCCAAAGGCTTCACTCGAAAGAATGAGTATGTGTGGGATTTGAGATGAACATCACTTGGAAACTTTTCCTTCATTTTACCTCGACCCCCATTAATAGTGCGTTGGTCGTATGACTCAAAATAAAGGAAATGAATCTACGAAAACAAAAGTCTTCACGCTTCAAACTCTCGTATCAATTTCTTCATGGACACACCAATTTCCTCGCTTTCAATGTCTTCGAGGAATTGCCAAAGTCTTCAGCCGAGAACATTCATTTTGGGGGTCGATATTCTTCAAAAAATCAAACCCCTCAGTGACTTATAGAGCATGTGTACACTCATAAATACATTAGTCTCTTAACCTATAAGTCTTCAATACACCAAAATCACTAAGGGGCACTAGGTGCACTTCCAATCTCCCCCTTTTTGGTGATTGATGACAAATAGGTTAAGTTTTCAACGGGGATAATAGTATGAAGTGTAAGTATATTGTTTGAGGAATTTGATTGCAAGATACAGAGGAACTCCCCCTGAAGATGTGCATATTTGAGGAATTTTCTTTGGACTACAAATGCAGATTGTAGATTTATACCATGGAGGTCTCCCCCTATATCTTCTAATCCATGCAAGCATTTAACATATGTCATGAGAAAATCGAAATGCATGATGGAAAGTGGTTCTGACGAATTTCAACATGCGTGCATTAATCAACGTGAGGAATAAGCATGCAAAGAAAATGGTTCAAAAGTGTCAGACCACCACTGGACATAAGTTTACAACTAATACAAAAAAATACTTCATAAAAACGAGAGTTACAACTTAAAAAAATATAGTTCATAAGCTCATAAGGTAGACCCGCTTGAAGACTAACTCAGATTACTGCCCATTTGTCATCAAGTGACGAAAGGGACGAAACTGAGGACTAACGCCCCTGAAGTATTTCAACTTGTTGGTGAAGGACGAGCACAAGCGTTGTTGGGGTCGCTCATCGTGATTGGGCCGACAACAGTGTCATCAAGATCCTCAACTTCATGAGTTGCACGCGATGAAGAAAATGAACTAGCCACCTGGTGAGGAACTTGAACTTTCTTGAATTTCTTCTTGGGCGGCCAGGACCAATCAAAGTCTTGCTGAAATTCCATTTCAGTGAGTTCTTAAGGAGTCTTGAGGTGAGACGGAATGGCCCATGTGCGGTCGAAAATTTCGTGAAGATGATAGTGATTTTTCTTCACTACGTTTTCTGTCACAGTCATATCACGCACAATGGCACCAAACTGCGCTTTACCCACTTGTGATTGCGATCGACCTTTTGATGAAGACTCAGCAGAAGCTCATGGTTAGTCATCACGCGCGGGGCAGACTCACGAGGAACTTTAGCTGATGCTTTTGCAGCTGAGTCTTTTGATGCAGTGTCATCATTGGTTGAGTAGGATGCAGCCTTGCGAAATTGTCCATCAAGGGGACGAGATCCCTCATCAATAGCTGTTTTGCCCTTGCCTTCAATCAGCTCGAAGGATTTCTTGATGACTTCAAGTGGGAGCAAATAACTGAAGTGATTACGAAAATCAGCATTGTAAGGAATTGAGGATCTGGCCTTGATGAATCTCATAATCCATGGCGCATAAGGCTTCAGCTCAAAAGGTGGCATAGCAATAGTGGCCAAAGTCCTCATGAAGGAATCATGAAGATTTATGGGAATCCCATGAATGATGTTAAAGAGTAAATTCTTCATGATTCCCACAACGTCTTCTTCTTGAAAGTTGTGACCCTTGATGGGGCTGAGGGTTTTGGTCCAGATGCGATACATAGTCCTTGGAACATATAACAGATCTTTGACGAGGAATGTGGTCCTTGGTGGCTTGCCAAGAGCAAAAGGCTTCATCAACACTTGCATCAGGTGACCGGGCAGCTCAGATTCATCATATATGCATATGGCTCTTTTTGAGGGAATCGGAACTGGGACCGCACAAAGTAATTCCGTGGCAGGAGCTGTGTAGTAAGTGTCTTCGGTAATCCAGTCCAGAACCCAAGTGTTTACTTCTTGTGCTTCACCCAAGAGATGCAAAGTGGCATACAATTGAAGAATGAGTTCTTCATTCCAGTCGCAGATATCCATGCAGAATGGCAATAGGCCAGCATCACACAAAACGTTGAGGACTGGCCCGAAGCAGGGAATGAGTTCCATGCTTGCATGAGGAATTTGCTGATGCTGAAAAAGCTTATTCTTGTAAAAGAGCACAACACCATAGAAGTTCATGTGTGTGCTAGTCTAGAATCTCTTGCACCTTATCCTCGGGGGGTCATACGGATTTGCACCAATGAAGAAATGTTGTTCATCAAAGAATCTCTCCTTATGGAATTTGGGTCTTTTTGTACCACTGTAAGGCTGAGGAGTCTTGGGTTGAAGATATGGTTTGAATCGGCCCACAAGTTTTTGGAGCTGTTCAGTGTGAGGAACTTGAGCCACGACAACTCAGACTGAGGATTTTGAACATGAGGTTCATCAGCAGTGTCCTCACCTTGAGGAGTAGTAGTTTATTCACCCACATTTTGTTCACTGTGAGGAATATGCTTTGCAAATTCGTCAATTACCGGTGCAACAATATCCTTAGTGGCGGTTTGATTTACAGTTTCTTCAGCTGATGCAACTGATTCATCCTCTAAGATAGACTTCATCGGAGTGTGTTTGTCATCAGACCTTGTATGGATTTCTTCAATGACTGCACGTGGCTGAGGATTTTGTGGAAGTGGAGTTGCGAGTGGTGAGTTGGGATGAGCTTCTTCCCAATAATCATCATTCATAGCTCGTGTTTGGCAGCCTATGTCCACGTGTTCATGTTTTTCTTCATCGCACGCTTGTGTTCTTTGCTGAGGCGGAGGTGATGATTCTTGAGGAATTGAAGTATTTTGTTCCACTTCAATTTCTTCGTCAATCTATTATGTGGAAGAAGCACATCGAGTGTCTTTCATTTCTTCATCCCCTTCTGGGATGACATGTTTGACACCAAATGGCACCATCTCGTAAGAGGGTACCATGCTGATAGGAGTTGCATCAATAGGTGCACTTGAGGAGCTTCAAAGAGTCCTCAAGCATTTGGCTTCTGAGGAATATGTGCTTGATGACGCCTTTCGCTTCTTAGCAGCTTCCTTTTCAGCAGCCTTTGTTTTCTTCACTTCAGATGGAGAAGGAAGTTTCAATTTCTTCACCTTTGAAGATTTTGGTGTTGGTGCATATTCTTCAGGCATAGCTGGCAGAGTCGTCCTGGTAGGAGCAGTTTCTTCACGCGCAACACATTCTTCTGCTGGTCTAGCACGTTCTTCATGTGCAGACTCTTCAAGCGCTTAAATTTCTTCAGCCCTGACAATTTCTTTAGGCAGTTGAGCACATGAGCTGACGTGAGGAATTTGTGGTTGCGTTTGGACTACATCCCTGGTGTTGTGATCTATGATGGCTTTGGTAGCCACTTTGACGAATTTGACATTTGCACCCTCCGACTCAGCGTGATAGCGACTTTATTCTTCACTCAGGTTTTTGATATCAGTTTGTGCAGAGCTGAGCTGATCAGGGGTTAATGATAGAATGTTGTTCTTCAGAAATCTTTCTTTCTGAGTGTGTGCTTTTCTCACCCTTTTTGCCTTTTCCACCTTCCATTTTTCTTCATTGATGAAAGCCGTTAGCACATGGCTTGGTCCACGTGGGAGCTTCAAATCATCAATCAGAGTTTGAGGATCTTGATACGAGGTGTCAATGAAGTCTAACACCACCTTGGGATCCAGCATGCGGGGAATGTTTCTGCCTTTGGCCTGTACAACCATTTCTTGTTTGTTTCTGATGATTGCAGCAAGTACTTCATCATCACCCTCTTCTTCTTCCTCAGATCCAGAGGGAACATTGAGGACCACCTTGTTAGGGATTGGTTTTTTTTCTCGTCAGCGGTCATCTTTTTCTTCATGGTTGCACTAGAAGAAGTGTGTGCAGAGTCAGAAGGAATGGGTCCTGAGGGAATTGGAGTCCCCAATGTACGCTCGCTTGTCTTGAGTTGCACTAGGAGTGAGGACTTTGTGGTAGTCGCTGGGGACTTTGCAACCACACTTGGAGCTGATTGAGGAATTTGTTGTGAGGAATGTGCAGTTGAAGACTTTGTCTTTACAGTTGATTTCTTCACCAAAGCTCGCTTCGGAGCAGTTTCTGTGCGTGAGGCTTCAACAACACACGAGGTGGCAATATCAGCTGTAGCAATAATCTCCAAATTGTATCTCCTCATGACCTCTTATGCAGTATTTTGCAGTTTACCTTGATGCTTAGCCCATTCCCGATGAAATTATTCACGAGTGACCAAGCTTGTGGGATCACCAACTTGTTGATTACGAAGAGGAGGTCTTGGGGTTGGAGGCTTTAGTGCGATTTTCCTCATGTACTTGGGAGTCAGATACGTGTACTACCTCCATTCTTTGGCACATCTCCTTTCTATTTTTTGTAAGCGCGTCTTGCGGTTTTCCTTTGTTTCCTTCCCATATATTTATTCATCTGGTGCAATATTCATCATAGATGTCTTGAGGGATTTCAAAAGCAGTGTTGGTCTCAGGATTCTTTCCACCCTTGTGTTGTTTCTTCTTTTCAGCCATTTTCTTCACTTGAGGAATTTGAACTTTTGAGGAATTTGATGAGGTGTGCAAATTTTTCTTCAAGAAATGCTCCAAATGAGTTAGGTTGATGAGAACCTAGAGATTTGCCAGAAGACATTTTGTACCTGTGAACAGAGTATAGGTGCGAAGAATTTAAGAGGTCATATGCATTCTCAGAAGATTTTCAGAAATAACTGGAATTTGACCAATACTTGTAAATGCATCTAGTTCCCCTTAGTAATTTTGGTGTATTGAAGACATATAGGTTAAGAGACTGATGTGTTTGTGAGTGTACACATGTTCTATAAGTCGCTGAGGAGTCTGAGTTATTCCAAGAATATCGACCCCTAAAAATGTATGTCTCCGACTGAAGACTTTGGTATTTCCTCGAAGACTTTGAAAGTGAGTAAATTGTGAAGAAATTGATGCGAAGACTTTGAAGCGCGAAGACTTTCGTTTTCGTAGTTTCATTTTCTGTATTCTGTGTCATAGGACCACTGTACTGTTAAAGGGGGTCGAGGTAAAACTAAGGAAAAGTTTCCAAGTGATGCTCATCTCAAAGCCTACACATACAAACCCTTCGAGTGAAGCCTTTGGAAATCTTCAATAGTTCAGTTAAATTCTTTAGTGACAGAGACGAAGATCTTTTGGTGTCTCAGGAATTTGCTCTAACTCGGGAGTTAGGTTTTCGCCAGTGTGAATTACCTACCAGTGAGGAACATGAGTGATATGAGGACTTTCACACTTGAAACGTTCCGACCGTTGCTGCGCCGCGCGCGAGCTGTCCCTAACCTTATCAACATAACAGTCATATCATTTGGGCATTTATGTCAATTCATGTCGAGGTTCCTACCCTGCTATAAATAGCTGCCCCCCATAACCACTAGTTGGTTGGATGCTCTGTAAGAGAAACTGACACTTGTCATTTGAGAGCAACCCATTCCTCGAAGACTTTGAGAGAAAATCATTAGTGAGGAAAAACCCCAAACACCCAAACCAAAACTCAAAAACCCCAAAGTGATTGAGCATCACTGAAGAGATTGTTCCTGCATGGAACCAACGCTTGTTACCTTTGAGGACTGTGCATCCTCCAAATAGTTAGGCGTCATGGTCTAGAGCATCGAGTAGTGAATTATGGATCGCCGGGTGACCAAGTTTGTGAGGATTTGAAAATCTGCACTCAAGACTTACCACGAGTGTTGGGCAAGGACTGTGTGTCCTTAGCTCAAGGAGAATATGGTAAGCACTGTGTGTCTTGGGCCTGTGTGTCCATTGGTTTAAATGTCAAGCCACTCCAAACGAGATGTACACTGTCACAACAGTTGGAACTAGGTCATCAAACCATTGTCTTCATCGAGCACCTGGTTCTAATTCCTCAACCCTTTCATTTCCTCAATTGTATATTCATGACTTTGATCTTTACCGTTTGAAGAATTTGACCAAAGACTTTCACAATTCTTCACCTTACTTATTCTTCACGTGCATATCCTGAACACGCTACTTGTGCAATCCGATTGTGTCATTTCACTCTCATGACTATGCTATTACTGTTTTGCATGCTTTCCTGAGTACTTATTCCGCTGCACGCACTTCGTGATTGAGGACTTTCCTCACAAGGAATTTCCTCACCGACGAATTCATAAAAATCGCCTATTTACCCCCTCTAGTCGATATAACGCACTTTCAAGTGGTATCAGAGCAAGGTACTTCCTTGTTTTGTGTGATTTTGGTTTAACCACCTGGAGTTTTAGTTATTTCGAATGATCAAGATCACTGCGGGTTGTCCTACCTTCTAAGGGAAGGACCTCCCCTACTAGAAGAACAAGATGCACATGTACCTTAAAGAAATTGACAACGATCTCTGGTATATTGTGGAAAGAGGTGTTCTCACTTTGCTTGAAACTATCAATGGTGCTAATGTGAAGAGATTCAAGCAACTCGACTCTCAAGCGAAGAATATCATCTGTGGCCATATGGGCAAAGGCTTTATGGCAGAGTGAGTGCTTTGGGCTCTGCAAAGTAGATGTGGGAAAGGTTGTTCAAGGTCAATGAAGGAGTGTCTACTCAACATGAATCTCGAGTTGATGTTCTTCGCAATCTCTTCAACCACTTCAAGAGACTTGATAATGAAAGCTGCCATGAAACCTTCGATTGCCTCACTGATATCTCCAATGAACTACATGCTCTTGGAGCCAGAAACATCACTGACCATGAGGTGGTGAAGAAACTGTTGAGATCTCTTGATTCTTCATTCGATACACTACTTCTGATGATTCAAGAAAGAAGAGACTACAAGGCACTAGATCCTGCTGATATTCTCGAGAGACTCAATACTCACGAACTCCAACAAGCTGAGAAACGATACCTCTATGGATCATGCTATGGAAGACCACATGTGATGAAGGCAAAGGATGTTTCCTCATTTGAAGAAGAAAAATCTGATTGCAGCCTTGGTGATCCTGAAGAACTTGGTCAGGAACTTGCTCTGCTCGTGGGGAAATTCCAGAAGTTCTCACGACGAGGCTAGTTCGTAAAGTCTTCAAGAAGAAATATGAGGAAATCAGAATCTTCATCTGAGGACTAGAAGAAGAGAAGCTGCCATAAATGCAAGAAGTCTGGTCACTATATTGCTGACCGTCCTTGCTTGGTGAAGGATTCAAAGAAGAAGAAATACAAGGATGAAAATTCTCATGACTCTAAGAAAAATAATAAGTATTCAAAGTCCTCATCCTCAAAGTCCTCATGGCACAAGAAGAACAACTTCAGAAAGGCTCGGGCTCTTATTGGCAAGGAAATGGATTCTAAGGAAGAATCTAAAGAATGTGATGAAGAGAAAGGTTTTGAAAATGAGTCAGAGTCCGGCGTGGCAAGCTTAGTTCTTGCTACCACATTCATCATCAAGTCCATCTTTGACCTCGAAGAAAACAACAACGTCAACAACACTGATGACTGTGATGACGACTTTGCTCCCACCTATTGCTTCATGGGAAAAGGTTCCATGGTACCCAACCACTCTTCCTCTTCTGACTCTAGTGACTCTGAACCTGATGACTATCAAAAACTGAGTTACTACAAGCTTGCTAATATTGCCACTAAGCAACAACTGCTCTTGAAAAGCTTCAGAAACTGCTAGACAAAAGTCATGACTTGTTGAATGAGGAAATGAATCAGACTCAAATCTTGACTCATGATGTCAAAAGTCTTCAGTTTAGGTTTGATAGTCTTCAGGAAAGTCATGTCACCCTCTTGTTCAATCATGAGAAGCTTTCTTATGAATTTCTTCAAAGAATGCAAGATCATTAGAAACTAAGGGTATCTCATGATGATATTCAAAGTGAAAATATTTTTTTGCTTGTTCAACAAATCAATACCGCTCCAGAAGAATTCATTCCACCATGTTTGAAATGCATTGAACACGAATGTGCTAATTCTTCACCTGAAAGTTCAAATGCTTGTATTGCTACAAATTCTTCGATTGTATGTGTGGTTAAAAATTCCTCACCTGAGAAAACCCCAAATGTCATTGACAAAAATGCAGGGCTGAAGGAATTGTATGTGACATGCATTTACAAAAGCCTCAACGGGCACCAAACCCTTTGCGATGTGCTCAAAAAGCAGATTCTGAACAAAAACCCTAGGAAAGAGGGTATTGCATTTGAGAGGAAGTTGAATGTTGATGGGTCATATTGGAAAACTGAGGAGTATCCCAAAACCTCATGGGTTGATGCAAAAGGACCTCTTGTTGATTCATCTACTCTATCAGGCTTTGCATGTGAAACTTCGTATTCCTCTCATGAGTCACTTGACTCCAATTATAAACTGTTCAAAAATGGTAATGATGAAGTATTTGCTAGATATGTTGGAACTAACTACGGGAATGGACCACCCTTGAGGAAAATGTGGGTTCTCAAAAGCAGCTTGGAAAGTCTTCAAGTTAATGTCCTCATGACACCACGAGTGAAGAACATGAACCCCAGATCAAATTCCTCAAGTGGACCAAAGTCTTCACGAGGATCGAAATCCTCATGTGGTCAAAACTCTACTCATACTTGCACTAATGCTTCTGATATGCAGGGAAACTACAAGGGACATAAGTCCTCGAAGAATTTCTAAAATCACTCTGTTCATAAGTCCTCAAAGAATTTCTATGCTTGTTCATTTGAGTACTCTAACCCCCTCGCGCGAAACGAAGTGCATTAGCTTCAATGCCTCAATTCTGTTATGGTGCTCGAAGGATGATATAATATTTGCCACCCCTTAAGATGTGGGTGGTGAAGAAATTGAACTAATCACTTCTATAGGTCAGGTCTCTAGATGAAAATAATTGTATGAAGAATTTGCAGGCTAATCATGATGAAATGTTTATCATTTCACACGTCCTCATTATATCTCAATTCTACTTTATGTGATGAAATTCAAGTCTGATGAATTTGATATCATATTCTTCACTCTGAAGCATTTGAGATGGTAAGAAGTACTAATTCATGTGTAGGATGACAAACCCAGAACCATAGAGTGGGTTCTTGATAGTGGATGTACAAATCATGTGACTCGTGACGAAATCTTATTGATGAATATCCCACTGACTCCATCAACATCGAAGCATATCACCTACGGAGACAAAGGTAAAAGCAAGGTATTGGGCCTCAACAAGGTGGCTATTTCTAAGGACCGACACATAGACAAAGTCATGCTTGTCGAATCCCTTGGGTTTAACCTCATGTCAGTCTCAATGCTTTGTGATCTAGATATGATTGTCATCTTTGGCAAATATCGATGCGTAGGCATCATGGAATCTGACAGATCCAAAGTCTTTGAAGGCTTTAGGAGAGGAGACTTGTACATTGTTGATTTATCTACATGCCCATAGCCGGCCACATATTTACTTGCAAAGCCTCAAAGGGCCGGCTATGGCATCGACGACTTGACATGAGGAATCTTCACACACTGGCGAAGAAGAAGCATATTATTGGCATCAGAAGTGTCAAATGCATCAAGGATAATCTCTATGGGGCTTGTGAGTCTGGAAAGATGACTGGATCCAAGCACCCCTCGAAGACTATCATGACCACCGCTCGTACTTTTGAATTGCTTCACATGGATCTCTTTGGACCTACTCATTATGCTACTCTAACGAATGCAACATCACTATATGGATGTCATTGTTGACGACTATTCTCGTTATACTTGGGTGCACATTATACTTTACGAAACTAAAGTGGAGGAAGTCTTCAAACGATTTTCCTCAAGGGCCTCGACGAACTTCAGCGTCAAGATCAAGCACATCAGGAGCGACAGTGGGACAAAGTTCAAGAACACTGGTCTTGATGACTATCTTGATGAACTTGGTATAACTCATGAATTGTCTACCCCTTATACTCCTCAAGAGAATGGCATCATGGAACGCAAGAACATGACTCTTGTTGAGATGACACGGTCTATGCTTGAAGAATATCAAACTCCTCGTCGCTTCTAGCCCGAGGCAATCAATACTGCACGCCACATCATCAACATGGTATATCTTCACAATTTCTCAAGAAGACTTCATACAAACTCCTCACTAACAAGAAACCAAATGTAAGTTATTTCAAAGTGCAAGACGCTGTATTAGAGATCCTCACTACAGTTCAAAGTTTGCACCGAAAGCACGAGAGGGTTTTATGTTTGGTTACGGAAAGTACTCGCACACCTACAGAGTCTTCAACAACTACCATAACAAGGTTGTTGAAACTGTAGATGTGCGGTTCAATAAAAATAATGGCTCGCAAAGAGAGCACCTGCCTCATGTGCTAGACGAAATGCCTCCCGAGGAAGCTAGTAAGCGCAAGGTTGTAAGTGCATCTAGTGCCCCTTAGTGATTTCGGTGTATTGAAGACTTATAGGTTAAGAGACATATGTGTTTGTGAGTGTACACATGCTCTATAAGCCGCTAAGGAGTTTGAGTTATTTGAATAATATCGACCCCTAAAAATGTATGTCTTCGGCTGAAGACTTTGCTATCTCCTCGAATACTTTGAAAGTGAGGAAATTGGTGTGTCCGTGAAGAAATTGACGCGACGACTTTTAAGCATGAAGACTTCCATTTTTGATGCTTCATTTTAGTTATTCTGTGTCATAGGACCACCGTACTGTTAAAGGGGGTCGAGGTAAAACTAAGGAAAAGTTTCCAAGTGATGCTCATCTCAAAGCCTACACATACAAATCCTTCAAGTGAAGCCTTTGGAAATCTTCAACAGTTCAATCAAATTCTTTAGTGACAGAGACGAAGATCTTCTAGTCTCTAAGGAATTTGCTCTAACTCACGAGTTTGGTTTTTGCAGTTTGAATTACCTACTAGTGAGGAACATGAGTGACATGAGGACTTTCACAGTTGAAACGTTCCGACCGTTATTGCGCCGCGCGCCAGCTGTCCCTAACCTTATAAACATAATTGTCATATCATTGGGGAATTTATGTCAATACATGTCGGTATTCCTCCCCGGTTATAAATAGCCGCCCCCGTAACCACTAGTTGGTTGGCTGCTCCGCGACAGAAACCGACACTTGTCATTTGGAGCAACCCATTCCGCGAAGACTTTGAGAGAAAATCATCAGTGAGGAAAAACCCCAAACACCCAAACCAAAACTCAAAAACCCCAAAGTGATTGAGCATCACTAGAGAGATTGTTCCTATGTGGAACCAACACTTGTTACCTTTGAGGATTGTGCATCCTCCAAACGGTTAGGCGCCATGGTCTAGAGAATCCAACAGGGAATTGTGGATCGCCGGGTGACCAAGTTTGTGAGAGTTTGGAAGTCTGCCCTGAAGACTTAGCACAAGCATTGGGCGAGGACTGTGTGTCCTTAGCTCAAGTAGAATATGGTAAGGACTGTGTGTCTTGGGACTGTGTGTCCATTGGTTTACATACCAAACCATTCCAAACCAGACGTACGACTTTCACAATAGTTGGAATTGGGTCATCAAACCATTGTCTTCATCGAGCACCTGGTTCTAATTCTTCAATCCTTTCATTTCCTCAATTGTATGTTGATGACTTTGCTCTTTACTATTTGAAGAATTTGAGTGAAGACTTTCAAAATTTCGTCACCTCAAATTCTTCACCTTACTTATTATTCACCTTACTTATTCTTCACGTGCATATCCTTAACACGCTACATGTACAATCTGATTGTTTCATTTCACTCTCATGACTATGATATCGCTGTTTTGCACGCTTTCGTGAGTACTTATTCCGCTGCACTCAGTCCGTGACTGAGGACTTTCCTCACAAGGAATTTCCTTAGTGACAAATTTATAAAAATCACCTATTCACCCCCCTCTAGTCGATATAATGCACTTTCAAGTGGTATCAGAGCAAGGTACTCCCTTGTTCTATGTGATTTTGGTTTAACCACCTGGAGTTTTAGTCATGTCGATCGCAAGTATGATCAAGGTCAATCTGGGTTGTCCTAACTTTGAAGGAAAGGACTTCCCCTACTGTAAGAACAAGATGCGCATGCACCTTGAAGAAATCGACAATGATCTCTGGTATATTGTGGAAATAGGTGTCCCCACCATGTCTGAAACTGTCAAGGCTGATGATGTGAAGAGATTCAAGCAACTCGACTCTCAAGCAAAGATTATCATATGTGGTCATTTGAGCAAAGGTCAGTATGGAAGAGTGAGTGCTTTGGGCTCTACAAAGCAAATCTAGGAAAGGTTGTCCAAGGTCAATGAAGGAGTGTCTCCTCAACGTGGCTCTCGAGTTGATGTTCTTCGCAATCTCTTCAACCACTTCAAGAGACTTGATCATGAAAACTACCAAGAAACCTTAGGTCGCCTCACTAAAATCTCCAATGAACTACAGGCTCTTGGAGCTAGAGACATCACTGACCATGAAGTGGAGAAGAAACTACCGAGATATCTTGATTCTTCATTCGATACACTAGTTCTGATGATTCAAGAATGAGGAGACTACAAGGCACTAGACCCTGCTGATATTCTTGAGAGACTCAATACTCATGAATTCCAACAAGCTGAGAAAAGAGAACTTTATGGATCAAGCTATGGAAGACCTCGTGCGTTGAAGGCAAAGGTTATTTCCTCATCTGAAGAAGAAGACTTTGATTGCAGCCTTGGTGACCCTGAAGAGCTTGGTTAAGAACTTGCTATGCCAGTGAGGAAATTCCAGAAGTTATCAAGACGAGGCCAGTTCGGAAAGTCTTCAAGAAGAGATATGAGAAAATCATAATCTTCATCTGAGGACTATAAGAAGAGAACCTGCCATAAATGCAAGAAATATGGCCACTATATTGTTGATTGTCCTCGTTGGGTGAAGGAATCAAAGAAGAAGAAATACAAGGATGATAGTTTTGATGACTCAAAGATAAATAAGAAATCTTCAATGTCCTCATCCTCAAAGTCCTCATCGCACAAGAAGAACAACTTCAGAAAGGCTTGCACTCTTATTGGCAAGGAAATGGATTCTGAGGAAGAATCTGAAGAATGTGTTGAAGAGGAAGGTTCTGAAGATGAGTCATAGTCCTTGAAACCACATTTGTCGGCATGTCCATCTTCTACCTCGAAGAAAATGACCACGTCAACAACACTGATGACTGTGATGACGACTTTGCTCCCACCTATTGCTTCATGGCAAAAGGTTCTAAGGTACCCAACCACTCTTCCTCTTCTGACTCTAGTGACTGTGAACCTGATCACTATCAAAAACCGAGTTACTACAAGCTTGTTAATATTGCCACTAAGCAACAAACTACTATTGAAAAACTTTAGAAACTGCGAGACAAAAGCGATGACCTCTTGAATGAGGAAATGGACCGGACACAAATCTTAACTGATGATGTCAAAAGTCTTCAGTCTAGGTTTGATAGTCTTTAGGATCGTCATGTCACCGTCTTGGTCGATCATGAGAAGCTCTCTTATGAATTTCTTCAAAGAAAACAAGATCTTGAGAAGCCAATGGCGTCTCATGATGATCTTTGAATTGAAAATGATTCTTTGCTTGCTCAACAGATCAGTACCGCTCATGAAGAATTCATTCCACCATGCTTGAAATGTATCGAACGTGAATTTGTTGATTCTTCACCTGAAACTTCAAATGCTTCTACTGCTACAAATTCTTCAACTTTTTCTATGGTTACAAATTTCTCACTTGAAGAAACCACAAATGTCACTCACAAAAATGCATGGTTGAAGGAATTGTATGTGACAGGCATTTACAAAAGTCTCAAAGGGCATCAAACCCTTTGCAATGTGCTCAAAAGCAGATTATGAACAAAAACCCTAGGAAAGAGGGTATTGCATTTGAGAGGAAATTGAATGTTGATGGGTCATACTGGAAACCTGAGCAGTGTCCCAAAACCTCATGGGTTGCTGCAAAAGGACCTCGTGTTGATCCATCTACTGTTAGAGCATATATCTCCATATGTGGTTTTGGTAATTGATGACAATTCCTATGGACTAATGGTTGCCTTAAGTTATATCTATAGGATTTGTCCATAGGCACTTCTTGAAGTCCATCTGTTGGGTTCAAGGAGTTTATATGATGACCAATATGGTATTCAAGGTATTATCCAAAGAATGGTCATAGAGACACAAGGTTGATCAAGATCTCAGACAAAGAGTAAATCAATATGATCAACACACAAAGCGTACAAGATGTACCGAGAGGGATCAAGTGATCTCAGGGTATGGTAAGCATTGTCCATTACGTGTTTGTGTACTAACCCATGGTCTTTGTGAGAGTTCTATGCGGGGTTAGGTGTGTTTCCATGGGCTTGCGTCTAGAGGAAGATCTCATACAACCCATGAAGGATGACGTCAAGTGGTGATCATCATCAAGATTGCGGTGTGCAAGTTCAAGTGGATCAGCACGAAGATATCATGCCTGAAGCTTGTCATCCATTGTGGTGGCAATAGACTTGTGAAGATATGCTGAAGAGTGGCTCACCCATAGTGAGTATGGGGGGAGCAATCAACTAGTCTTCATCAAGCCAACGCAATCAAGAAAGGTGGTCCATCTTGAGGAAGACAAGATCATCATCATCTAGCTCAAGAGGACGAGGTGCAAGCTATAGCTTTTCCCTTGATAGGTTTTCTATTTAGGATAGATTGCTGTACTGTCAAGGGGGGCTCTCAAGTGAGTAGCTTGAAAGTATTGTTCGTTGAGAGCTCAAACCATTTTGCATCCTTGCATCATACTTCTGGGTTCTTATTTGGTGTTTCTCTTTGTGACTTTTAGAGCTTATGGTCATCTTCGTGACAAGCTCGAGTTCATCGAAAACGGAGTCCATATGCATCTACTATGATGTTTTCGATGTTGGAGTTTTTGCCGATTCTTCATTCATAGAGGACTCACATCTCTATATCATTGGCATTTTCATATCTCCAGTCGCTATTTGGATAGCTCTTGTCGTCCTGAATCCAACAAGCTTGGGTTTGCTAGATTCGGAGCTCGTATGTGAAAGTTATGGTTGTTTCAGTGGCGAGCGGTAGTACCGCTGGACCTAGCGGTAGTACCACTGGCCCTAGCGGTAGTACTGCTAGAGCTGGCGGTAGTACCGCTGGCCCTAGAGGTAGTACCGCTAGAGCTGGCGGTAGTACCACTGTCCCAGTGGTAGTACCGCCCCTGGACAGTGGTAGTACCGCTCCAGGACTTTAGTACCGTCATCTTTGCGGCTGTACTACGTCGGAGTTTTTGCGAAGACTTTCTTGGCGGTGGTTGGCCCGGTAGTATCTTTCCGCTACCATGGGCTCAGCGGTAGTACCGCTGGAGCCAGCGATAGTACCGCTGGGCTCGGGCTGTAAGTGGGGGTAACGGTCCGATTCCTTCCCCCACTATATAAAGGGGGTCTTCTTCCCCCTTGGCCTTATCCATCCGTTGAGCTCTTGTTCTACCTCCATTGTTGACATTCTTAGAGCTTGCTTACTCTCAATCCCTCCAATGATTCTTGCTTGTTCTTGAGGGAAAAGAGAGAGGAGATCTAGATCCACATCTCCACCAATCACTTTCTCCTCTATGTGAGGGGAACCCCTTGGATCTAGATCTTGGAGTTCTTTGTGAGCTCCTTGTTCTTCCTCTAATATTTCTCCATAGCTTTTGTTGTTGTGGAGGGATTTGAGTGTGAGGGACTTGACCACTTCGTGTGTTCTTGCCATTGCATTAGTTGCATCGGTTTGAGTTCTCCCCGGTGATACGTGGAAGTGAGAAGTTGAGAAGCTTATTACCCTTTGGTACTTAGTACCCTAGAGATTGTTCTTCATGGATGCTTTGGCGTCCTAGAAGCTTGGTGGTGTCCTGGAGCTCAATCATTGTGGTGTAAAGCTCCGGGCAAGCGTCGGGGTCTCCAATTGGATTGTGGAGATTGCCCCGAGCAATTTGTACGGGTACCGGTAACCGCCCCCAAGGGTTGCCATTTGTACGGGTTCGGTGACCGCCCCCAAGGGTCCCTTAGTGGAATCACGGCATCTTGCATTGTGCGAGGGTGTGAGGAGATTACGGTGGCCTTAGTGGCATCTTGGGGAGCATTGTGCCTCCACACCGCTCCAACGGAGATTAGCATCCGCAAGGGTGTGAACTTCGGGATATATCATCGTCTCCGTGTGCCTCGGTTATCTCTTACCCGAACCCTTTACTCATGCACTTTACTTTGTGATAGCCATATTGTTTATTGTCATATATCTTGCTATCACATAGTTGCTATCTTGCTTAGCATAAGTTGTTGGTGCACATAGGTGAGCCTAGTTGTTGTATGTTTTGTGCTTGAAAAATTAAACGTTAGCTTTATTCCGCATATGTTCAAGCCTAAACCGTAATTATTTTAAAGCGCCTATTCACCCCCCCTCTAGGCGACATCCACGTCCTTTCATCTACTCTACTAGGATTTGCATGTGAAACTTCATATTTCTATGATGAGTCACTTGACTCAAACTATAAACTATTCAAAAATCAGAATGGTGAAGTATTTGTTAGATATGTTGGAACTAACTGCAGGAATAGACCACCCTTGAGGAAAATCTGGGTTCCCAAAAGCAGCTTGGAAAGTCTTCAGGTGAATGTCCTGATGACACCATGATAACCCACAAGTATAGGGGATCGCAACAGTTTCCGAGGGTAGAGTATTCAACCCAAATTTATTGATTCGACTCAAGGGGAAGCGAAAGAATATTCTCAAGTATTAGCAGTTGAGTTGTCAACTCAACCACACCTGAAAGATTTAGTGTCTGCAGCAAAGTATCAGTAGCAAAGTAGGGTGATAGCAACAGTAGCAACGGTAACCAGTAGCAGCAAAGTAACACAGTAGAAACAGAGTAACATCAACAAGAGTGACAACAGTAGTGGCAAAGTAACATAGCAAGGACCAGTAGGAAAAACTCGTAGGCATTGGATCAGTGATGGATGATTATGCCGGATGTGATTCATCATGTAACAGCTATAACACGAGAGATATGTAACTAGATCCCGTTTGTCAATCTAATGTAGGCATGTATTCTGTATGTAGTCATACATGCTTAGGGAAAAGAACTTGCATGACATCTATTGTCCATCCCTCCCGTGGCAGCGGGGTCCTAATGGAAACTACGGGATATTAAGGTTCTCCTTTTAATAAAGAACCAGACCAACGCATTAACACTTGGTTCATACATGAACTCCTCATACTATGGTCATCTCCGGGAGTGGTTCCAGCTATTGTCACTCCGGGGTTACCGTGTCATAACACATAGTAGGTGACTACAACTTGCAAGATAGGATCTAAAACACACATATATTGACGACAACATAATAGGTTCAGATCTGAAATCATGGCACTCGGGCCCTAGTGACAAGCATTAAGCATGGCAAAGTAGTAGCAACATCAATCTCAGAACATAATGGATACTAGGGATCAATCCCCGTCAAAACTAACTCGATTACATGATAGATCTCATCCAACTCATCATTGTCCAGCAAGCCTACGATAAGATTACTCACGAACGGTGAAGAGCATCATGGAATTGGCGATGGAGTAAGGTTGATGAGGATGATGATGGCGACGATTTCCCCTCTCCGGAGCCCAGAACGGACTCCACATCTGCCCTCCACATGAAGAACAGGAGGTGGCGGCGCCTCCGTATCGTAAAACACGATGAATCCTTCTCCCTGATTTTTTTCCGGACGAAACGAAATATATAGAGCTGAGATTGGAGGCGGTGGAGCCTCGTGGGCCCCACAAGCCTGCCAGGCGCGGCCAGGGGGGGGGGGGGTGGCCGCGCCTCCTTGGCTTGTGGCCCACTAGCTCACCTCCTTCGGTGGATCTTTGCGCAGGTATTTTTCATTAATTCCAGAATAATTCTCCATAAATTTTCAGGTCATTCCGAGAACTTTTATTTCTGCACAAAAACAACACCATGGCAATTCTGCTGAAAACATCGTTAGTCCGGGTTAGTTCCATTCAAATCGTGCAAATTAGAGTCCAAAACAAGGGCAAAAGAGTTCGGAAAAGTAGATACGACGGAGACTTATCAACTCCCCAAGATTAAAGCCTTGCTTGTCCTCAAGCAATTCAGTTGACAAACTGAAAGAGACAAAAGAAAAACTTTGACAAACTCTGTTTGATCTTGTTGTTGCAACTATGTCTAACTCATAACCAGAATTTCAGCAAGATCACAAGCAAACCACATAAGCAAATGACATCTAGGTCTCACGGTAAACTCATATCAATGGCATAATCAACTAGCGAGCAAATAATAATAAGTCTCAAATGTCAACACTTCAATCAAAACAATCATGAAGCAGTAGGAACAGATGGTATCTCGCTAGCTCTTTCTGAGACCGCAAAACATAAATGCAGAGCACCTTCAAAGACCAAGGGCTGACTAAACATTGTAATTCATGGCGATGAAGATCCAGTCACAGTCATACTCAACACAGTTAAAAGCAAAGCATAAAAGCGACAGAGGTGCTCTCTTATTGGTGCTTTTATAAGAGGAGGATGACTCAACAGTTACATAAATAGACAGGCCCTTCGCAGAGGGAAGCATTGATTTGCAGAGGTGCCAGAGCTCAGGCTTTGAAAACAGAGATAATAATTTTGGGTGGCATGCTTTCATTGTCAACGCAATGACTAAGAGTTCTCAAAATCTTCCACGCTACACATGCTATAGGCGGTTCCCAAACAGAAAAGTAAAGTTTTGACTCCCCCACCACCAATCAATAACACTCCACGGCTAGCCGAATCCTCGGGTGCCGTCCATACCAACATCAATCCTCGGGGAGTTTTGTTTGCAATTATCTTTTCGATTTGAGCATGGAACTGGGAATTCCAATTACCGGCCCCTTTCTCGTGAATGATAGTGAATAAACACATATCGAGGATAACACGCCTAGCACGGAAGATACTAATAGCCCCCTGTCACCACATGAGCGGTTCGGGCATGCAAAACAGATTATTTCTTGAAGATTTAGAGAGTGGCACATGCAAATTTACTTGGAACGGAAGGTAGATACCGCATATAGGTAGGTATGGTGGACTCATATGGAACAACTTTGGGTTTATGGGAGTGGATGCACAAGTAGTATTCCCGCTTAGTACAAGTGAAGGCTAGCAAAAGACTGGGAAGCGACCAACTAGAGAGCGACAAGAGTCATCAAAATGCATTGAGAATAACTAACATTGAGTGCAAGCATGAGTAGGACATAAATCACCATGAACATGAATATCATAGAGGCTATGTTGATTTTGTTTCAACTACATGCATGAACATGTGCCAAGTCAAGCCACTTGAATCATTCAAAGGAGGATACCATCCTATCATACTACAACACAGTCATCTCAAAATTCATGTGGGTATCCAAGACAAACCATTATAAGCTCCTAGCTAAGTAAGCATGGCATCAGCAACTATGATCTCTAAGTTGTCATTGCATACATGTTTCTCTCACAACAAAGCTGAATCAGGCATGATGAGCTAGTCATATTTACAAAAACAAAATAGATCGAGTTCATACCAGCTTTTCCAGGCTCAGTCACTTCATCATATATCATCATTATTGCCTTTCACTTGCACGACCGAACGATGTGAACAATAATAAGAGTGCTCGTGCATTGGACTACGCTGGAATCTGTAAGCAAACACAAAGGAGAAGGCAAAGTAATATGGTTCTTTAACAGATAAACAGATATGCAAGCGAGAGCCACTAAACATTGTAACCATGATCTTCTACCTTGACCCAAAGAAAAAGAAAACTATTTACACGGGAAAGCTCCCAACAAGCAAAAGAAGAAAAAGAAAATCTTTTGGGGTTTTCACAAACTAGACAGACACACGAAAATAAAACGAGAAAAAGAAAATAAACTAGCATGGATGATACAGTGGCAAAGTGTGAACACCGACAAACAAAGTGAAAGCATAATCAAGAATGTAAAGTCGGTGAGAAACACGTACTCCCCCAAGCTTAGGCTTTTGGGCTAAGTTGGTATACTCCCATGGAGGGAAATAACCATTCCGGGATACTCCGGAGTGGACTGAGGATGCCACTACTGTGTGAGCTCCTCTGGCTCCCACTGATAAACTGGCGTCTAGTACTCGACTGGTGGCTCGGGCACGAGCACCTGTGGTTGGGCTAAGCCCCAATATGCGTAGATGTCCGAGGACATAATAATGTACCTGCTTGCATGAAGATTGAACAAAGAATGAGCAGGCAAAGTAATAGTCTCACGAGTACCCTAACTAAACACCAGGTTATAAATCATCCTTCTACTAATATCTCTATCAAGAAAGTCATGGCGAACCATGCTATCGTAATCTAGATATCTCTCGGGAAGAAGAATCTCTTCTTCCTCTTCGAGTCTAATAGGTATCTCAAAGTGTCTAGCAAGACGAGTAGCATAGATACCTCCATAGACAATGCCTTTAGAACGGTTCGTGTTCAACCGTTGAGCTACTATAGCGCCCAAGCTATAAGTTTTATCATTATAAAGGGCTTCAAGCAAGACCGCAAGATCTGGGGAACTAAGTGACCCAGCCTTCCCATGGCCAATCAAACATTTTCCCACAAATAGTGAGAAGTACCAAAGCACGGGAAAATGAATGCTAGCAGCTCTAGCGCAAGACACTCCTCTCTCCTCTCCTACAACAATTGTATTGATGAAAGCTTCCAAGTCCCTTGGACGAGGTTCATGAATATCCCCAACGTAGGGTAATTTGCAAACATTGCAAAAATCCTGGAGTGACATGCGCTGGGGGATATCATAAAGTTTGAACTCAACCATAGGAGGATTCTTCCTCGGATAGAAGTTAAAGCTTTATACGAAGATATTAGTGAGGAGGAGGTATTGCGGACACTTATCTTCAACGAAGGCGGTAAGGCCTGCGTTTTCCACCAAGTGATAAAAGTCCTCATAAATTCCAGCGACGCGTAAGAACACGTCGCTTGGCCACTCGCACGCTCGAACTTCCGCGACTCGAGGGACCAAATACTTGGGATTCTTCTAACTTCCATCGTCCTTGGGGTCACGGCTTGAAGAGCCTCTTAAGAACCTCCTCATCTTTTCCTTTTTCTATCTCTGAAAATTTCTGAAATTTTTAGTGATTCTAAGGAAAAGTGAATAAGGCTCAACGAAACTCGTAGCAACTACTCCAACAAGTGTATAGAGGCCTTATTACACACCAAAACTACTTGGGACCAGCTAAAATTAGCATGCAAAGCTCAAGAACATGGTCACCAAGGCAGCAAAAATACGCGGAGTATAAGGCACTAGAGCAAAAACTAATTGGACCAATGGAGGAGTCACTTACCAAGGAGCAATTTCCCCAAAACAGTTCGGAGAATGGTGATTTGAGCAAAGAGATCAAAAATCCCAGCAAGAGGAGCAAGAACACGGGTTTGAGTTGTGAAACGATTTTTTCTGGAGGTAGGAGAACTAGATGAGAGCAAGAATGAGTGGAGGGGGTGCACGTGGCCCCCACAAGCCAGGTAGGCGCGGCGAGGGGGGGTGCCCGCGCCTCAAGGGCTTGTGGCCCACTGGTGCAGCCCCCAAACAAGCTCTTTGTCTCAGAATTTTTCAAAAATTCCAGAAAAAATCATACTTGATTTTCACGACGTTCGGAGAACTTTTATTTTCGGGGTACTTTTCTACCAGACGCTAAAACAGAAAATAGGGAAAACTAAACTAAACCTATCATTTTTCTTCTAAGCAACCGAAGGTAAAAGCTTGGAATAGAGGTTGTGACTCCTCAATTCATCCATCTCATGGTCATCGAAAGAAATCCGTCAGTGAGGTTGATCAAGCCTCCTCGACAGAACTTTCCGAATCACAAAAGAGAACGGAGAATTTTTTAATAGTCACTAGGTCACCTCAATGGGGATGTGTATCTCCCCAACAAGCAAATCATACTTCATCTTAACACGAGGAATAGGGCATTCAAAGCTCCCAATAAGAATCGATGAAGTTTTTTCGATAGCATTGATGCAATGTACTCGATATTGTTTTTTCGAAAAGTGCACCGTATGCTCATTACCGTTGACATGGAAAGTAACATTGCCTTTGTTGCAATCTATAACAGCCCCTGTAGTGTTTAAAAAGGGTCTTCCGAGGATGACTGCCATGGCATTGTCCTCGGGAATATCCAAGATAACAAAGTCTGTTCAGATAGTGACGTTAGCAACCACAACAGGCACATCCTCGCAAATGCCGATAGGGAAAGCAGTTGATTTGTCGGCCTTTGCAGAGAGATTTCAGTGGGTGTCAACTTATCCAGTTCAAGTCTATGATAAAGAGAAAAAGGCATAACACTAACACCAGCTCCAAGGTCGCATAAAGCAGTTCTAACATAGTTACCTTTAATAGAGCAAGGTATAGTGGGCACTCCGGGATCACTCAGTTTCTTAGGAGTTCCACCCTTGAAGGTATAATTAGCAAGCATGGTGGAAATTTCAACCTCAGATATCCTCCTCTTATTAGTCACAATATCCTTCATGTACTTAGCATACAGAGACATTTTGAACATATCTGTCAAACGCATTTGCAGAAAGACACGTGTGATCATTTCAATGAATCGCTCAAAATCCTCATCATCCTTTTTCTTGGATGGTTTAGGAGGAAAGGGCATAGGTTTCTGAACCCATGGTTCCCTTTCTTTACCATGCTTCCTAGCAGCGAAGTCGTTCTTATCGTATCTTTTATTCTTAGGCTGTGGGTTATCAAGATCAATAGGTTCAATCTCCACATCCTTATTGTTGCTAGGTTGAGCATCTTCATGAACATCACTATTGATATTATCATTAGGTTCATGTTCATCACCAGATTGTGTTTCAGCATCAGAAAAACAGGCATCGTTTGGACTCTCAGGTGTAGCAGCAACAGGGTTGCTAGCGTGCAGGTTCCTATCATCTTTCTTCTTCTTTCTAGGATGACTAGGTGCATCAGTGCTAACTCCTTGAGAATCTTGTTCAATTCTCTTAGGATGACCCTCAGGATACAAAGGTTCCTGGGTCATTCTACCGCCTCTAGTAACGACTCTGACAGAATTGTCATTCAACTCATTGAGCAAGTAATTCTGAGCCTTAAGTACTTGTTCTACCTGAGTAGTAACCATAGAGGCATGTTTACTCAAGAGCTTAAGATCATTGACATTTCTGTCCACACAAGCACTTAAATGACTAAGCATACGAGCATTCTGTTCCAATTGTCTGCTAACATAATCATTGAAACTCTGTTGTTTGGCAACAAAGTTATCAAATTCATCCAGGCATAAGCTAGCAGGTTTATCAAAAGGAATATCACTCTCATCAAACCTACGCAGAGAATTTACTTCTACTACCTGTATCGGGTTATCAAGACCATGATCTCTTTGATAGGTGGTAGATGTTTGACATCTTCAGATTTCGTGCCTTTTTCTCGCATAGATTTGTTAGCTTCTTGCATATCTTCAGGACTGAGGAATAGAATACCTCTTTTCTTCGGAGTTGGCTTAGGAGGTGGTTCGGGAATAGTCCAAGCATTCTCATTGCACAAGATGTTATTGAGTAGAATCTCAGCTTGTTCTACAGTCCGTTCCCTAAAAACACAACCGACACAACTATCTAGGTGGTCTTTGGAAGCATTGGTAAGTCCATAATAGAAGATATCAAGTATTTCATTCTTCTCAAGAGGGTGATCAGGCAAAGCATTCAGTAGTTGGACGAGCCTCCCCCAAGCTTGTGGGAGAATCTCTTCTTTAGATTGAGCAAAGTTGTATATTTCCTGCAAGGCAGCTTGCTTCTTATGGGAAGGGAAATATTTTTCAGGGAAGTAGTAGACCATATCCTGGGGGCTACACACACAACCAGGAGCAAGAGAAGTGAACCAAGTCTTAGCATCATCCTTTAGCGAGAAAGGAAACAACTTGAGGATATAGTAGTGGCGGATATTTTCCTCACTAGTGAATAGGGTGGCTATATCGTGCAGTTTGGTAAGATGTGCTACGACCGTTTCAAACTCATAACCATGAAAAAGATCAGATTCGACTAGAGTGATTAGCTCAGGGTCGACATAGAATTCATAATCCTTGTCGGTCACAAAGATAGGCGAAGTAGCAAACTTCGGGTCATATTTCATCCTAGCGTTCAGAGGTTTTTCTTTCCACTTGAGCAGTAATTTCTCAACATCATAGCTATCCTTACAAGCAAGAAAGTCCTCATCTATCTCTCCCTCCATAACATAACTCTCAGGCATAACAGGCAATTCATGCATAATAGCAGGTTCTACTTCAATAGTATCAGCAGTTTCAGAAGTATCATCACATCTAGCGGCAACTCTAGCAATTTGTGCATCAAGGAATGCACCTAGTGGCAAAGCAGTATCAAGCATAGCATCATCAGGCAAAGAAGTATCAAGCATAGCATCATTAGGCAAAGTAGTATCAAGCATAGCATCATCAGGCAAAGCAGTATCAAGCATAGCATCATCATAAGCATCATGGGCAGCTGAAGTAGCATCATCAAGCACATGCAACATATCAAGATTTCTAGCAGGAGGTGATGTCGCAAACTTACTCATAACTGAAGGTGAATCAAGTGCAGAGCTAGATGGCAGTTCCTTACCAGTCCTCGTAGTTGAGGGAAAAATTTCAGTTCTTGGATCTTTCGGATTCCTCATAGTGACCAGTAGACGTCAATCCCAAGTGACTGAGAGAATATAGTTGTGCTTCCCCGGCAACGGCGCCAGAAAATAGTCTTGGTAACCCACAAGTATAGGGGATCGCAACAGTTTGCGAGGGTAGAGTATTCAACCCAAATTTATTGATTCGACTCAAGGGGAAGCGAAAGAATATTTTCAAGTATTAGCAGTTGAGTTGTCAATTCAACCACACCTGAAAGATTTAGTGTCTGCAACAAAGTATGAGTACCAAAGTAGGGTGATAAAAACAGTAGCAACGGTAACCAGTAGCAGGAAAGTAACAGCAGTAGCAACAGAGTAACAGCAGCAACAGTGACATCAGTAGCGACAAAGTAACATAGCAAGGACCAGTAGGAAAAACTCGTCGGCATTGAATCAGAGATGGATGATTATGCCGGATGTGATTCATCATGTAACAGCTATAACACGGAGAGATATGTAACTAGCCCCCGTTCATCAATCTAATGTAGGCATGTATTTTGTATGTAGTCATACGTGCTTAGGGAAAAGAACTTGCATGACATCTATTGTCCATCCCTCCCGTGGCAGCGGGGTCCTAATGGAAACTACGGGATATTAAGGTTCTCCTTTTAATAAAGAACCGGACCAACGCATTAACACTTGGTTCATACATGAACTCCTCATACTATGGTCATCTCCGGGAGTGGTTCCAGCTATTGTCACTCCGGGGTTACCGTGTCATAACACATAGTAGGTGACTACAACTTGCAAGATAGGATCTAAAACACACATATATTGACGACAACATAATAGGTTCAGATCTGAAATCATGGCACTCGGGCCCTAGTGACAAGCATTAAGCATGGCAAAGTACTAGCAACATCAATCTCAGAACATAGTGGATACTAGGGATTAATCCCAGTCAAAACTAACTCGATTACATGATAGGTCTCATCCAACTCATCACCGTCCAGCAAGCCTACGATGAGATTACACACGAACGGTGAAGAGCATCATGGAATTGGCGATGGAGGAAGGTTGATGATGACGATGGCAACGATTTCCCCTCTTCAGAGCCGAGAACGGACTCCAGATCTGCCCTCTAGATGAAGAACAGGAGGTGGCGGTGCCTCTGTATCGTAAAACGCGATGATCTGCCCTCTAGATGAAGAACAGGAGGTGGCGGTGCCTCTGTATCGTAAAACGCGATGAATCCTTCTCCCTAATTTTTTTCCGAACGAAACGGAATATTTAGAGCTGAGATTGGAGGCGGTGGAGCCTCGTGGGCCCCACAAGCTTGCCAGGCGCGGCCGGGGGGGGGGGGGGGGTGGCCTCGCCTCCTGGTCTTGTGGCCCACTGGCTCACCTCCTCCGGTGGATCTTTGCACAGGTATTTTTCATTAATTCTAGAAAAATTCTCCGTAAATTTTTAGGTCATTCCGAGAACTTTTATTTCTGCCTAAAAACAACACCATGGCAATTCTGTTGAAAACATCATTAGTCCGGGTTAGTTCCATTCAAATCATGCAAATTAGAGTCCAAAACAAGGGCAAATGTGTTCGGAAAAGTAGATACGACGGAGACGTATCACACCACCAGTGAAGAACGGGAACCCGAGATCAAATTCCACAAGTGGACCAAAGTCATCACGAGGATCAGATTCCTCATATGGTCAAAACTCTGCTCGATTCACACTAATGCTTCTGATATGCAGGGAAACTACAAGGGACATGAATATATGCACTATTCCTCAAATCGCTATATTGATAAGTCCTCGAAGAATTTTTCTGCTTATTCATTCGAGTACTCTAACCCCCTGTTGTGAAACGAAGTGCATTAGATTAAATTCCTCAATTTTCTTATGTTGCTCGCAGGGTGATGGAATCTTTGCCACCCCATAAAATGTGGGTGGTGAAGAAATTGAATTAATCACTTCTGCAGGTGAGGTCTCCAGATGAAAGTCATCATCTCAAAAAATTGCTGGAGACCCGAGGAAATGCTTGAAAGGACATAGGCTAATCATGATGAAATGTTTATCATTTGACACATCCTCAAGTCTAATGAATTTGGTATCATATTCTTCACTCTGAAGCATATGAGAAGGTAAGAAGTACTAATTCATGTGCAGGATGACAAACCCAAAACCACAGAGTGGGTTCTTGAGAGTGTATGTACAAATCACATGACTAGTGACAAAAGCTTATTGATGAATATCCCACTGACTCCATCACCACTCAAGCATATCACATATGCACACAAAGGTAAAATCAAGGCATTGGGACTTGGTAAGGTGGCTATTTCTAAGGACCGACACATGGACAAAGTCATGCTTGTCGAATCCCTTGGGTTTAACCTCATGTTAGTCTAAATACTTTGTGATCTTGATATGATTGTTATCTTTGGCAAATATCGATGCGTAGTCATTATGGAATCTGACAAATCCAAAGTCTTCAAAGGCTTTAGGAGAGGAGACTTGTACATTTTTGATTGCTCTACAGGTCCACAGTCAGCCACGTGTCTACTTGCAAAAGGCTCATAGGGTTGGCTATGGCATCGACAACTTGGTCATGCAGGCATGAGGAATCTGCGCACACTCGCGAAGAAGAAGCATGTCATTGGCATCGGAAGTGTCAAATTCCTTAAGGATCATCTCCGCGGGTGAAAGGACGTGGATGTCGCCTAGAGGGGGGAGTGAATAGATACTTTAAAATAATTATGGTTTAGGCTTGAACAAATGTGGAATAAAATTAATGTTTAATTTGTCAAGCACAAAACCTAAAACAACTAGGCTCACCTATGTGCACCAACAAATTATGCTAAGCAAGATAAACAACTAAGTGATAGCAAGATATATAACAAGAAACAATATGGCTATCACGAAGTAAACTGCATAAGTAAAAGGCTCAGGTAAGAGATAACTGAGGCACATGGAGACGGTGATGTATCCCGGAGTTCACACCCTTGTGAATGCTAATCTCCGTTTGGAGTGGTGTGGAGGTACAATGCTCCCCAAGATGTCTCTAAGGCCACCGTAATATCCTCTTACCCTTGCACAATGCAAGATACCACTAAGGGACCCTTGAGGGTGGTCACCGAACCCGTACAAACAAGGTTGGGGCAATCTCCACAACTTAATTGGAGGCTCCCAACAACACCACGAAGCTTCACCACAGTGTACTATGGCTCCGAGATAACATCAAATGCTTGGGGAAATCTCCACAATCTAATTGGAGACCCAACGCTTGCCCAGAGCTTTACACCACAATGATTCAGCTCCAAGGCACCACCAAGCATTAGGGTACCAAGCACACAAGAGTAATAAGCTTCTCAACTTTTCACTTCCACGCATCACCATGGAGAACTCAAACCGGTGCAACTAATGCAATGGCAAGAACACACGAAGTGGTCAAGTCCCTCACACTCAAATCTCTCCACAACAAAAAAAGCTTGGGAGGAATATGATAGGAAGAACAAGGAGCACACAAAGAACTCCAAGATCAAGATCCAAGGGGTTCCCCTCACATAGAGGAGAAAGTGATTGGTGGAAATGTGGATTTAGATCTCCTCTCTCTTTTCCCTCAAGAACTAGCAAGAATCGTTGGAGGGATTGAGAGTTAGCAAGCTCAAAGAAAGTCAAAAACACGGTAAGATCACGAGCTCAACAGATAGAAAACCATTGGGGAAGAAGACCCCCTTTCATAGGCCTCCCCAAATCCAACTGTTATGTGCACATGCCGTGCACAAGCGGTACTACCGTTGGGCTGAGCAGTACTACCGTTGGAGCGGTACTACCGCCCAACCCAAGAGGTACTTCTGCTAAAAGGGCAACTGCTCATCGAAAGCTAGAGAGAAAGACAAGTGGAAGTAGGGATGGAAGTCGAGGGCGACAGTACTGCTGAAGCAGTACTACCACTCCCCCCATTTGGTACTTCTGCTCAAAGTGGAAAAATGAACCTATGAAGCCAGAGAGAAATTATAAGAGGAAGAGAGGCCGGTAGGGGAGGGCGGCAGTACCACAAGAGCGGTACTACAGCTCTGCCCCAACAGTACTTCCACCTAAGAGAGAAAATCTCTCCAAAACTGCCATTACTTTCGCATACGAGCTCCAAATTGAGCAAACTCAAGCTTGTTGGATTCCGGACGACAAGGGCTATCCAATAGTAGTTATGAAAATGCCAATGATATAGATATGTGAAACCTCTATGAAAGAAGAACCGGCAAAACCCCCCAACATCAAAAAAATCATAGAAGATGCATATGGACTCCGTTTTCGATGAACTCGAGCTTGTCATGAAGATGACCATAACCTCTTCAACTCACAAAGTGATTCACTAAAAAAGAACCAAGAAAGGTGATGCAAGGATGCAAATGGTTTGAGCTCTCAATGAACAATATGATGAAGCAACTCACTTGAGAGCCCCCCTTGAAATTACGACAATCTATCCTAAAATAGAAAAACCTATCAAGGGCAAACCTATGCCTTGCACATAGTCCACTTGAGATAGATGATGACGATCTTGAATTCCTCAAGATGGACCACCTTTCTTGATTGCGTTGGCTTGATGAAGACTAGTTGATTGCTCCCCATACTCACTATGGGTGAGCCACTCTTGAGCACATCTTCACAAGTCCATTTCCACCACAATGGACATCAAGGTTCAAGCATGATATCTTCGTGATGCTCCACTTGAAGTTGCACACCGCAATCTTGATGACGATCACCACTTGATGTCATCCTTCATGGGTTGTAGGACATTTTTATATTGACACAAGCCCATGGAAACACACCTAACCCCACACAGAACTCTCACGAACACCATGGGTTAGTACACAAAAGCGTAATGGACAATGCTTACCATACCATGGGATCACTTGGTCCCTCTTGGTACATCTTGTACGCTTTGTGTGTTGATCAACTTGATTTACTCTTTGACTTAGTATTGATCAACCTTGTGTCATTATGACCATTCTTTGGATAATACTTTGAATACCACCTTGGTCATCATATAAACTCCTTGAAACCAACAAATGGACTTCAAGAAGTGCCTATGGACAAATCTTTTGAATATAACTTAAGCCAACCATTAGTCCATAGGAATTGTCATCAATTACCAAAACCACATATGGAGAAATATGCTCTAGCAGCGGGGCTTGTGAGTCTCGAAAGATGACCAGATCCAAGCACCCCTCGAAGACTATCATGACCACCACTCGTCCTTTTGAATTGCTTCATATGGACCTCTGTGGACCTACTCATTATGCTACACTAACCAATGCAGCATCACTATATGACTTTGTCATCATTAACGACTATTCTCGTTATACTTGGGTACATATTATCCTTTACAAAATTCAAGTGCGGGAAGTCTTCAAACGATTTTCCTCAAGGGCCTTGACGAACTTCGACGTCAAGATCAAGCACATCCGGAGTGACAATGGGACATAACTCGTCTTGATGACTATCTTGATGAACTTGGTATTACTCATGAGTTGTCTGCCACTTATACTCCTCAACAGAATGGCGTCGTGGAGCGCAAGAACGGGACTCTGGTTGAGATGGCATGAACTATGCTTGAATAATATCAGACTCCTCGTAGGTTCTAGCCTCAGTCAACCAATACTGCCTGCCACATCATCAACAGGGTATATCTTCACAAACTACTAAAGAAGATTTCATACGAACTCCTCACTGACATCAAACCCAATGTAAGTTATTTCAAAGTCTTCGGTGCAAGATGTTGGATTAGGGATCCTGATCATAGTTCAAATTTTGCACCGAAAGCACATGAGGGTTTTATGCTTGGTTACGGAAAGGACTCGCAGACCTGCAGAGTCTTCAACAACTACCAAAACAAGGTTTTTGAAACTGTAGATGTGCGGTTCGATGATACTAATAGCTCGCATAGAGACCACCTGCCTCGTGTGCTAGATGAAATGCCTCATGAGTAAGCTATTAAGCTCAAGGATAATGAAGATATCATTCCTACTGAAGAAAAACCGCGTGATGAAGAAGTCGTTCCAAACAACAAATAAATTCGGGCTCGTGCACCTGTGGAAATTGCTAGAGATCAAATTCCTCAACCCGATCTTAGTGTTCAACCAGCGCATCCAAGGATTGCAAATTAAGTGCAAATTGAAAAATCGTCAATGACATCAGTGCGCCAGGTCCTCTCACTTGCTCAAAATCTTCACATTTGATTAACTTTTGTGGGCATTGTTCCTTCGTGTCTATCAGAGAATCCTTAAAAGCTGATGAAACCTTCATGGAGCCTGAGTGGATTCAAGCCATGCAAGAAGAACTTCATCAATTCAAGCTCAACAATGTGTGGGAACTTCTCAAGCGGCCTGATCCTCGCAAGCAAAATGTCATCAGCACCAAGTGAATCCACCTAAACAAGCAGGACGAATATGGTCAGGTAGTGAGGAACAAGGCACGACTTGTAGCCCAAGGCTACACATAGGTTGAAGGAATTTACTTTGATGAAACTTTTGCACCTTTTGCTAGACTTGAAGCTATTCATATATTGCGTGCTTATGCTAACCATCACAAAATCACATTGTATCAACTTGATGTGAAAAGTGCATACCTCAATGGTAAGCTTGAGGAAGAATTATATGTTGCTCAGCCCCAGGTTTTGAAGACCCAAAGCATCTTGACAAAGTCTTCAGACTCAACAAGGCTCTCTATGGCCTCAAGCAAGCCCCTCGGGCGTTGTATGACACATTGAAGGAATTCCTAGTGAAGAAAGGCTTATGACAATGAACTATTTGTGTGCCAAATATATGTGGACGATATCATCTTTGGTTGTACTAACAAACGTTACAATGACGAATTTGCCTACATGATGGGTGAAGAATACCAAATGTCCATGATGGGGGAGCTGAAATTCTTCCTAGGGCTTCAAATTCGTCAACAACACAACAACATCTTCATTTCTCAAAATAAATACCTCAAAGATGTCCTGAAGAAATTTGGCATGCATGAATGCAAATGCGTCAAAATTCCCATGCCTACCAACGAGCACCTCTGCACTGACAAAAATGGTAAAGATTTCGATTAACGGGTATATCACTCTATGATTGGCTCTTTATTGTACCTATGTGCATCTAGGCCAGACATTATGCTTAGTGTTTGCTTGTGTGCCTGTTTCCATGAAACACTGAAGGAATCACACCATAAGGATGTGAAGCATATTCTTCGATATCTAGCTCACACACCAACGCTTGGATTGTGGTACCCCAAGGGCTCAAATCTTCATCTCGTTGGATATTCTAATTCTGACTATGCTCGTGACCATGTGGATCGCAAGTCAACATCAGGCACTTGCCATTTCCTCGGACGATCCTTAGTCTATTGGTCCTCAAAGAAGCAGAATTGCGTGTCATTTTCCATTGCTGAAGCAGAGTACATTCCCATTGGTTCGTGTCGTACTCAACTACTGTGGATGAAGCAAACCATCAATGACTACAGCATCAACATGAAGAATGTGTTACTCTACCGCGATAATGAGAGTGCAATCAAGATTGCTTACAACCCAGTACAACACTCGAAGACCAAGCACATCCAGATTCGTAATCATTTTCTTCGTGATCATGTACTCAAGGGCAACATCGTCATCGACTACGGCAAGCCTGAAGGCGAACTAGCAGATATCTTCACTAAGCCCTTGGATGAAAAGAGATTTTGCAAGTTGCGGTGTGAGCTAAATATCCTAGAATCTTCGAATGTTCTACGAAAGGACACACATCCTAACACTTATGCAAAATTGATGACTTAGATATGCAACACGTGAAGTAACGTTTTTCTTGAATCAATGAAGAATAACACTCTAAGTATGAAGAATTTGATTCTTAGGACCCTACGACAATTGTACGCAGTGCCTGAAATCATCATTCTTATACGTGGGTCACGCCACCAACCTAGTATAAAATTCTACAAAGTTGAGATTTTTGCAAATTCTTCAAATCTTCTAAGTCTTCAGATTTTCAAATTCCTCAGGTTTGCAAATTCCTCAGAAGATCAAATTGTTCAAACTTTCCTAAATGTGTTCTTGATTGACTATATACTCATTAGTGAGATTTCAAAGTCCTGAACAACATTCACTTATAGCTAAGTCTTCATGTTGTGTTTTTCTTCTAAGTGAATGTGATCGGACCCATTCCCCCTCTATGCTAAGCTCAACCCAGTCCATTCCTCAAATTCTTCATATGCGTTATGTTTGAAACTCGTTCAAAGTCTTCACCGAATCTTTGTCAGTTGAAAAACTTGCGAACAATGTCCTCCAAATTTATTTCAAAAAAATTCAGCCATTACCGCTCAAACTGCATCCACTACCCATGACTGGATAAGCACTATCTCCACTAACTCCATCGCTTAATATGTGAGTGCCACCCGTCGAGCGGAGAGGAATGGACAGGGGCAATCTGGTCCACAAATTTCGGGCCGGATCTTTTCACCTGGGCTATAAATACCCCACTCTCACCCCTAAGTCACTTCTTCCTCTCGTTTCCACTTCTCACCGCTCGAAGCCAGACCTAGCGCCGCTGTTGGGAATCATCATCGCTGGTGAGGAATAGCTTCACTGCCTCGACCTCATCATCGTCGTACTCACGCCGGCCGCGGATCTCCTTCCTCCGCAACCACCATAGCTATCTTTAGCCGTCGAGTTAGGGCCTTGAAGATCTGAATCAACGAGCTTCCGTTTCGCCCTCCACAGTTCTGCGTGTTCTTCGTGTTCTTCAACCAGGGTAATTAAAATCTAATTTTACTGCCCATGTAAATCTTTCTGTTTCCATAAAATCTTCAAAAAGTGTTATTCCTGAGCAAATTCATCAAATGAACACGTCCATGTCTAGAATACTCGATAAATTTCACTAAGTTACTCAATTCTTCAAGAGATTCCTCATTTGTGTGAATTTTCGGATATGCGCAACTCTGCAACCCAAGACAAGAACACTTAGCGAAATTCCTCAAAAATAGAATTGGTTAATTTCCTAAAATATAGTCATTTTTGAAAAACTTCTAAGAACGCATATGACCTCTTCAAATTCTTCGCATCTATACTCTATTCACAGGTACAAAATGTGTGTTGACGAATCACTAGGTTCTCATCAACTTAACTCATTTGTGGCATTTCTTGAAGAAAATTTTCATACCTCATGATATTCCTCAAAAGTTCATATTCCTCAAGTGAAGAAAATGGCTGATGAGAAGAAATAGAAGGGTGGAAAGAAGGCTGATACCAACAGTGCTTTTGAGATACGTGACAACATCTATGATGAATATTGCACCCCTGGTGAAGGAGTTTATGGAAAGGAGACAAAACAAAAGTGCAAAACGCGCTTGCAGAAAATTTAGAGGAGATGGGCCAAAGAATGGAAGGAGTACAAGTATGAGACTCCTAAATACATGAAGAAATTCTCCTTGAAGCCTCCATGCAAAAGGCCTCCTCTGGGCAATCAACAAGTTGCTCATCCCACAAGCCTTGCCACTATTGAAGACTATCGTGAAGAATGGGCAAAGCAACAGGCCAAACTGCACAAAGTTGCAAAATAGGCCATGAAGAGATTCAATGAGGAATCTGCTACTCGAGCTGCTGCTGCCTCCTCCTCTGCTACTGAGGCTTCTGCTACTGAAACTGCTCCGAAGTGAGTCATGTTGAAGAAATCAGCTGACAAGCCTAAGTCCTCTTCTGTAAACACCTCACAGCAAATTCCTCAGTCAGCTCCTAATGTGGCAGCAAAGTCCTCAACTACTGCCACACAGTCCTCATCACCAATGAAGCTGACTACATGTCAGAATCCAATGGGGACTTCAATTCCCTCATGGCCCTGTGATTCTGGCTCTGCACATACTTCTTCAAATGCAAACATGAACAAGAAGATGACTGTTGGGCGAAGAAAAAGGCACAACCCTAGCAAGATGACCCTAAATGATCCTTCTGGATCAGAAGAAGAAGAAGCTGATGATGAAGTACTTGCTCCTATCATCAGAAACAAGCAAGAAAGGGCCACACACACCAACGCCACCTCAATTCCCCTCATGATGGATCTTAAGGTGATACTAGACTACATAGATCTCTGGTATGAAAATCATCAAACACCTATCGACGACTTGAAGCTTCCACATGGACCAGGTCATATGCTTTCGGCCTTCATCAATGAGGAAAAATGGAAGGTTCATAAGGTCAAACAAGACATAAAAGCACAGACTCGGAAAGAGAGCTTTCTAAAGAAAAACATTCTGACAATGACCCCTGATCATCTCCTCACCACTCAAACTCAGATCAAAAAGCTCAGTGAAGAATATCGTCTCTTTCATGCAGACTGGAAGGGTGCAAAAGTCAGATTCATCAATATTGCAAACAAAGTCATCACTTACCACAACAAACAGGTTGCAGCCTCAAAGCAACCTCAAATTCCTTAGTCTAGCTACATTGTTGAACTGCGTGACGACTCATACACGGAAGAAGAGATTCCTGCAACTGATGAACCTACCAGGGTAGCCGAAGAAATGGATGCGCGTGAAGAAATGTTACTGCGAGGCCGACTACATCACCCGTGCCTGAAGAATCTACTCCGGCACCAAAATCTTCACAAGTGAAGAAAGTGAAACTTCCTTCTGCATTAGAAGTGAAGAAAACGAAGGTTGTTGAAAAGCAAGCAACAAAGAAGAGAAAGGCTTCAACGAGCTCAGAGTCCTCAAAAGAAAAACGCTCGAGGACTTTGACAAGTTCCTCAACAACACCTATTGACGCGAGCCCTATCAACACAGCACCCTCTTACGTGGTGGTGTCGTTTGGTGTCAAACACATCATCCCAGAAGGGGATGAAGAAATGGAGGATATTTGATCTGTTGCTTCCACAGAGCCACTCGGATGAAGAGATTGAAGCAAAACCAAATCCTTCAATTCCTCAAGCCTCATCTCCTCAACCACAATAGAACACAAATGTGGGAGATGAAGAAAAAGATGAAGAAGTGGATATTGATAGCACAACACCAGCGATCAATGACGAATACTGGGAAGAGGCTCATCCCAACTCACCATTGACAACTCCACTTCCTCAAGTTCCTCCGTCCCGTGTGGATACTAAAGAAATTCATACAGGGTCTGAAGACAAGAACACTCTGATGCAATCCATCCCAGAGACTGAATCAGCTGCATCACCTGAAGAAACTAACAATCAAACAACTACTCAGGAAACTGCTGCACCAGAAATTGATGAATCTACGCAGCATATTCCTCACACTGAGAAGAGTGTGGCAGAAGAACATGTTCCTCAGAGTGAAAAGATTTCCTCTGAACCTCATGTTCATAATGCTCAGTCTACAGTAGTCATAGCTGAAATTCCTCACACTGAAGATCTTGGAAGACTTGTGGGCCATTTCAAGCCAAATCTTCAACCCAAGAATCTTCACCCTTACACTGGAACAAAAAGGCCAAAGTTTGACAAGGCGATATTCTTCGATGAACATCACCATTTCATCGACACAAATCCATTTGACTCTCCAAGGATAAGGCGCAAGAGATTCTCGACCACTAATCACCTGAACTACAAGGTGATGTACTCTTCAACAAGAACAAAGTTTTTTCACCATCAGCAAATTCCTCATGCAGATATGGAGAATATTCCTTGCTTTGATCCAGTCCTTCGTGTTCTTTTTGAAGATGGACTACTACCATTCTGCATGGACATCTGTGACTGGAATGAGGAAATCATCCTTCAATTCTATGCTTGGGTTCTGGACTAGATGACTGAAGACACTCATTACAAAGCTCCAGCCATGGAATTACTTCGTGCAGTCCGAATTCCAACTCCCTTAGAAGAAGCCAGATGAATCTATGAAGAAATTGAACTGCCCAATCACATGATGCAAGTGCTGATGAAGTCTTTGGCCCCTGGAAAGCCGCCAAGAACCACATTCCTCGTCAAGGAACTGCTCTATGTGCCCAGGACAGTATACCACATATTGACCAAAACCCTCAACCCTATCAAGGACCATAAATCTGAAGAAGAAGATGTCATGGGAATCATGAAGAATTTGCTATTCAATATCATTCATGGGATACCAATAAATCTTCACGACTTATTCATGAGGACATTGGCCCACAATGCTCTATCACCTTTTGATCTGAAGCCTTATGCGTCGTGGATTATGAAATTCATCAGGGCCAATTCTTCAATTCCTTACAATGTAGATTTTCAGAATCACCTCAGCTACTTGCCTCCACTTGAAGTCGTCAAGAAATCCTTCGAGATGTTGAAGGCAAAGGCAAATCTGTGATTGATAAATGATCTCGTCCCCTTGATGGCCAATTTCACAAAGCTGCGTCCTACTCCACTAATGATGACACTGCATCTCAAGACTTAGGTGCAAGACTTAAAGCCCCTCGTGAATCTGCACCACGTGTGATGACTGACCATAAACTCTTGCTTAGTCTTCATCAAAAGGTTGATCGCAACCACAAGTGGATAAAGCGTCAATTTGGAGCCATTGTGCATGACATAAATGCAACACAAAATGCAATGAAGAAACATCACTATTATCTTCATGAGATCTTCGACCGCACATGAGAGATTCTGCCTCACCTCAAGACCTTTGAGGAACTCACTCAAATGGAGTTCCAGCAAGATTTTGATTGGTCCTAGCCGCCCAAGAAGTTCAAGAAAATTCAAGTTCCTCACTTGGTGGCCAGTTCATATTCTCAAACACGCACGAATGATGAAGCTAAAGATCTTGACGACACAGCTGTGACAAATGACCCCAACAACCCTGACGTTCCTCCTCCACCAACAAATTGATATTCTTCAAGGGCGTTAGTCCTTAGTATTGTCCCTTTTCATCACTTGATGACAAAGGGGGAGAAATCTGAGTTAGTCTTCAAGCGGGTCTACTTTATGTGCTTTTGAACTATTTTTCTTAAGTTGCAACTCTCGTTCTTCTAAAGTGTTTTGTTGTAAAAGTTCTAAACTTATGCCCGATGGCGGTCTGACACTTCTGAACTTTTTTCTCGCATTCTTATTCCTTATGTTGATTAATGCATGCATGCTAAAATTCGTCAGACTCCACTTTCCATCATGCATTTCAATTTCCTCATGATATATGTAAAATGCGTGCATGCATTACACGATATAGTGGGAGATCTCCATGGTATAAGTCCTCAATGTGCATTTGCCACTCAGCATGATAGCGATTGTATTCTTCACTGAGGTTTTTGATCTGAGTTTGTTCATAGATGAGCTAATCAGGGTTTAATGATAGAATGTCGTTCTTGAGAAACCCTTTTTCTGAGTGTGTGCTTTTCTGGCCCTTTTTGCCTTTTCCACCTTACATTTCTCTTCATTGATGAAAGTCGTCACCACATGGCTTGGTCCAGGTGGGAGTTTCAAACCATCAATTGGAGTTTGAGGATCTTGATACCAAGTGTAAATGAATTCTAACACCACCTTGGGATCCAGCATGAGGGGAATGTTTGTGCCTTTGGCTTGTGCAACCCTTTCTTGTTTGTTTTTGATGATTGCAGCAATTACATCATCATGAGCCTCTTCTTGTTGTTTAGATCCAAAGGGAACACTGAGAACCACCTTGTTGAGGCTTGGTAGAACCATCTTGTTGAGGCTTGGTCTTTTTCGTCGTCCAGCGGTCATCTTTTTCGTCATGGTTGCACTGGAAAAAGTGTGTGCAGAGCCAGAAGCAAAGGGTCCTCAGGGAATTGGAGTCCCCATTGTACGCTCGCTTGTCTCGAGTTGCATTGGCAATGAGGACTTTGTGGTAGTCCCTGAGCCACACTTGGAGCTGACTGAGGAATTGTTTGTGAGGAATGTGCAGTTGAAGACTTTGTCTTTACAGTTGATTTCTTCACCAAAGCTCGCTTTAGAGCAGTTTCTCTGCGAGAGGCTTCAGCAGCAGAGGACGTGGTAGCAACAGAAGTCTCCAAATTGAATCTCCTCATGGCCTCTTTTGCAGTCTTTTGGAGTTTAGCCTCATTCTTAGCCCATTCTCGAGGAAATTCTTCACGAGGACCAAGCTTGTGGGTTCAACAACTTGTTGATTAGCAAGAGGAGGTCTTGGGGCTAGAGGCTTCAGTGCGTTTTTTCATGTACTTGGGAGTCACATACTTGTAATCCCTCCATTCTCTGGCCCATCTCCTTTCTATTTTTTGTAAGCGCGTCTTGCACTTTTCCTTTGTTACCTTCCCATATATTTCTTCATACGGCGTGCAGTATTCATCATAGATGTCTTGAGGGATTTCAAAAGCAGTGTTGGTCTCAGGCTTCTTTCCACCCTTCTGTTGTTTCTTCTCTTCAGCCATTTTCTTCACTTGAGTAATTTGAACTTTCGAAGAATTTGATGAGGTGTGCAAATTTTCTTCAAGAAATACTACAAATGAGTTAAGTTGATGAGAACCTAGAGATTCGTCAACATACATTTTGTATTTATGAATAGAGTATAGGTGTGAAGAATTTGAAGAGGTCATATGCGTTCTGAGAAGATTTTCAAAAATAACTCTCAAGTTGAGGAATTTGACCAATACTTGTAAGTGCATCTAGTGCCCACTAGTAATTTCTATTTATTAAAGATTTATAGGTTAAGAGACTGATGTGTTTGTGAGTGTACACAGGCTCTATAAGTCGTTGAGGAGTTCTCAGAAGCCTTTGGAAATCTTTTATATTTTAGTAAAATTATTCACAAATAGAGACGAAGATCTTGTGATCTCTAAGGAATTTGCACTAACTAAGGAGTTAGGTTTTTGCTAGTGCGAATTACCTACCAGTGAGGAACATGAGTGGCATGAGGACTTTCAGAGTTGAAACGTTCCGACTTTTGCTTTGCCGGGCGCCAGCTGTCCCTGACCTTATTGACATAATGGTCAATCATTGGGGCATTTATGTCAAATCATGTCGGGATTGCTCCTAGCTATAAATAGCCGCCCCATAACCACTAGTTGGTTGGCTGCTTTGTGATAAAAGATGACACTTGTCATTTAAGAGCAACCCATTCCTAAGACTTTGAGAGAAATTCATGAGTGAGGAAAAACCCCAAACACCCAAACCAAAACCCAAAAAACCCAAAGCAATTAAGCATCACTGAAGAGATTGTTCCTGTGTGGAACCGATGCTTGTTACCTTTGAGGATTGTGCATCCTCCGGACGGTTAGGCGTCATGGTCTAGAGCATCCAACGGTGAATTGTGGATCACCGGGTGACCAAGTTTGTCAGGGTTTGGAAGTCTGCCCTAAATACTTACCACGAGTGTTGGGCGAGGACTGTGTGTCCTTAGCTCAAGGAGAATATGGTAAGGATTGTCTTTTCTGGGATTGTGTGTCCTTTTTTCTAAATACCAAGCCGCTCCAAACGAGACGTACGACTGTCACATCAGGTCGAAATGGGTCATTAACCACTGTCTTCACCGAGTACCTGGTCCTAATTCCTAAGCCCTTTCATTTCCTCCGTTGTATGTTGACGACTTTGACCGTTACTGTTTGAAGAATCTGACTGAAGACTTTCTTAATTTCCTCACCCCAAATTCTTCACTAAACTTGTTCTTCACTTGCATATCCTGAACACGCTACTTGTGCAAACCAAATGTTTCATTTCACTCTGAAGACCATGCTATTATTGTTTTGCACACTTGCCTGAATACTTATTCCGCTGCATGCGGTTTGTGACTCGGACTTTCCTCACAACGAATTTCCTTAGTGACGAATTCATTAAAATCACCTATTCACCCCCCCCCCTCTAGTCGATATAACGCACTTTCAATATTGTCTTGAAGAATTTTGCTAAGTGTCCTTCACTTAGGTTCCAGAGTTATGCATATCAGAATATTCATAGAATTGAGGAATCATTTGAAGAATAGTGCAACTTAGTGAAATTGATCAAGTGATCTAAGAATAGGAAGTGTTCCCATGATGAATTTGCTGAGGAATAACACCTTATGAAGATTTTATGGAAACACAAAGATCTACAAGGGCAGTAAAATTATACTTTAATTACCCTTGACGAAGAACAAGACGAACACGAGGAAGTGGGGGAGTTGCTCGTCGGGTTTGATCTTCAGCGCCCTATCTTGGCGGTTGGAGACAACGACGAGGGAGAAGGAGGGAGGATATCCACGGCCGACGTGAGTACGGTGACAAGGAGGTCGAGACAGTGAATCTCTTCTTCACCAGTGATGATGATTTCCAGCGGGACGCTAGGTCTAGGCTTAGAGTAGTGAGAAGTGAGATTGAGAAGAAGAAAGTAACTGAGGGGAGTGAGTGGGGTATTTATAGCCCAGGTGAAAATGGTCCAACCCAAAGTTTTTGGACCAAACTGCCCCTGACTCTTCCTATCCGCTCGACATGTGTCACCCATGCACTAAGCGGTGGAGTTATTGGAGATCGTGCTTATCCAGACGTGGGTAGTGGGAGCCGGCAACGACCGAAAACTTTGATAAAATTTTGAGCATTTTGTTCGCAAATTCTTCAGCTGGCAAGGACTTAGTGAAGTCTTTGAATGAGTTTCCAATAGAACGCATATGAAGAATTTGAGAATAGACAGGGTTGAGCTTAGCATAGAGGGGGGAAAGCGTCCGATCACATTCACTTAACACAAAAACTAACATGAAGACTTAGCAATAAGTGAATGTTGTTGAGGACTTTGAAAGCTCAGTAATAAGGTAGTCAATTAAGAACACATGTTGAAAAGTTTGAAGAATTTGAACATTTTGAGGAATTTGAAAATCTAAAGAATTTGAAGATTTGCAGAATTTGCAAAAATCTCAACTTTGCAGAATTTCAACTTGGGTTGGTGGCGTAAACCGTCGTATAAGAGTGATGATTTCACACACCACGTACAATTGTCGTAGGGTCCTCAGAATCAAATTCTCCATTAATTTCTTCACACTTAGAGTGTTATTCCTCATTGATTGAATAAAAACGTTATTTTGTGTGTTGCACATTTAAGTCATCAATTTTGCATAAGTGTTAGGATGTGTGTCCTTTCAGAGAACATTCGAAGATTCTAAGATATTTAGCTCACAGCGCAACTTGCACAATCTCTTTTCATCGAGGGGATTAGTGAAGATATATGTCAGTTGTTCTTCAGTCTTCACGTGGTCGAGGAAGATGATTCTCTTGAGTACATGATCACGAAGAAAATGATGATGAATCTGGATGTGCTTGGTCTTTGAGTGTTGTACTGGGTTGTTTGCAATCTTGATTGCACTCTCATTGTCGCAGTAGAGTGGCCCATTCTTCATGTTGATGTTGTAGTCCTTGAGGGTTTGCTTCATCCATAGTTGTAGACAACAACACGAACGAGCGGCAATATACTCAGCTTCAACAGTGGAAAGTGACACCGAGTACTGCTTTTTCGAGGACCAACAGACTATGGATCGTTCGAGGAAATGATAGGTGTCTGATGTTGACTTGTGATCCACACGGTCATCGGCATTGTCAGAGCCAGATTATCCAACGAGATGAAGATTTGAGCCCTTGGGGTACCATAACCCAAGCGTTGGTGTGTGAGCTAGATATCGAAGAATATGCTTCACAACTTTGTGGTGTGATTCCTTTGGTGTTGCTTGGAAACGGGCAAACATGCAAACACTAAGCATAATGTCTCGCCTAGATGCACATAGGTACAATAAAGAGCCAATCATGGAGCAGTATGCGTGTTGATCTAAATCTTTACCATTTTCATCAATGTAGAGGTGGCCGTTGGTAGGCATTAGAATTTTGACGCCTTTGCATTCTTGCATGCCAAATTTCTTCACGACATCTTTGAGGTATTTCTCTTGAGAGATAAAGATGCCATTGTGTTGTTGACGAATTTGTAGTCGTAGGAAGAATTTGAACTCCCTCATCATGGAAATTTGGTATTCTTCACCCATCATGTAGGCAAATTCGTCACTATGATGTTTGTTAGTACAGTCAAAGATAATATCGTCTACATATATTTGGCACACAAATGCTTTAGTGGTGATGGAGCCAGTGGGATGTTCATCAATAGACTATTGTCACCATTCATGTGGTTTGTACATCCACTGTCAAGAACCCACTCAGTGGTTTTAGGGTTGTCATCGTGCAAATGAATTAGTACTGCTTACCATCACATATGCTTCGGAGTGAAGAAAATGATATCAAATTCATCATACTTGAATTTAATCACATAGAGTAGAGTTAATATAATGTGAGGACATGTGAAATGATAATCATTTCATGATGTTTTGCTTGCGTCCTTACAAGCATTTCCTCGGGTCTCCAGCAAAACTTTTAGATGATCGTGTTCATGTAGAAACCTGAGCTGCATAAGCGATTAATTCAATTTCTTCACCACCCACATCTGAAGGGGTGTCAAAGAGTTCATCATCCTGCGAGCACCATAAGAGAATTTTGGCATTGAAGCTAATGCACTTCGTTTCACACGAGGGGGTTAGTGTACTCGAATGCATATGCACAGAAATTCTTCGAGTACTTATGAACATACCGATTTGAGAATAGTGCACATATTCATGATCCTTGTAGTTTACCTGCATATCAGAAGCATTAGCACGAGTATGGTCATAATTTTGACCATATGAGGAGTTTGATCATCGTGAATAATTTAGTCCAGTTGAGGAAACTGATCTGGGATTCCTGTCCTTCACGGGTGGTGTCACGAGGACATTCACGTGAAGTCTTTCCAAGCTGCTTTTGGGAACCTTGATTTTCCTCAAGGGTGGTCCATTCGTGGAGTTAGTTCCAACATATCTGGCAAATGCTTCACCATTATGATTTTTGAATAGATTATAGTTGGAGTCAAATGACTCATCGGAGTAACATGAAGTTTCACATGCAAAACGTGATAATGTAGATGGATCAACGGGAGGTCCTTTTGCAGCAACCCATGAGGTTTTGGGATACTACTCAGGTTTCCAGTATGTCCATCCGCATTCAATTTCATCTCGAATGCAATACCCTCTTTTCTAGGGTTTATGTTCAGAATCTGATTTTTAGCACATCGCAAAGGGTTTGATACCCTTTGAGTCTTTTGTATATGCATGTCACATACAATTCCTTCAACACTGCATTTTGGCGAGTGACATTTGTGGTTTCCTCAAGTGAGGAATTTGTAACCACACATATAGTTGAATAATTTTTAGCAATAGAAGCATTTGAACTTTCACGTGAAGAATTAGCAGATTCATGTTCGATACATTTCATGCATGGCAGAATGAATTCTTCCTGGGTGGTACTCTACTGTTGAGCAAGCAAAGAATCATTTTCACTTCAAAGATCATCATGAGATGCCCTTAGTTTCTCAAGGTCTTGATTTCTTTGAAGAAATTCATAATAAAGCTTCTCATGATCAGCCAAGAGAGTGTCATGACATTCTTGAAGACTATCAAACTTAGGCTGAAGACTTGGAACATCATCAGTCATGGTTTGAGTCCGATCCATTTCCGCGTTCAACAGTTCATAGCTTTTGTCTAGAAGTTTCTAAAGCTTTTCAAGAGCATTTCGTTGCTTAGTGGCTATATTAGCAAGTTTGTAGTAACTGGGTTTTTGATAATCATCAGGTTCATAGTCACTTGAGTCAAAAGAGGAAGTGTGTTTGGGTACCTTGGGACCATCTTCCATGAAGCAATAGGTGGGAGCAAAGTCGTCGTCGTAGTCATCAGTGTTGTTGAAGTTGTCCATTCGTTCGAGGTCAAAACTAGACTTGCTACCAAATGTGGTAGCAAGGGCTAGGCTTGCCACACCAGACTCTGAATCCTCCTCAAATCCTTCTTCATCACATTCCTCAGATTCTTCCTCAGAATCCATTTCCTTGCCAATAAGATCACGAGCCTTTCTGAAACAGTTCTTCTTGTGCGATGACGACTTTGAAGATGAGGATTTTGAATATTTCTTCTTTTTCTTTGGGTCATGAGAAATGTCATCCTTGTACTTCTTCTTCTTTGATTCCTTCACCCAGCAAGGACAATCAGCAATGTAATGACTAGACTTCTCGCTTTTATGGTAGGTCATATTCTTGTAGTCCTGAGATGAAGATTCTAAGATTTTGATTTCCTCACATCTCTTCTCGAATAGTTTCTAAAATAACCTCGTCTCGAGAAATTCTGAAATTTCCTCACGAGCATAGCAAGTTCCTGACCAAATTCTTCATGATCACCAAGACTGTAGTTAGATTCTTCTTCTTCGCATGAGGAAACAGCCTTTGCCTTCAGCGCAGGAGATCTTCCATAGCTTGGTCCATAGAGATATCTCTTCTCATCTTGTTGTAATTCATGAGTATTGAGTCTCTCAAGAATATCTGCAGGATCTAGTAACTTGTAGTCTCTTTCGCTCTTAAATCATCATAACTAGTGTATCGAATGAAGAATCAAGAGATCTCAGCAGTTTCTTCACCACCTAATGGTCGGAGATGTCTCTGGCTCCAAGAACATGTAGCTTATTGGATATATCAATCAGGTGATCAAAGGTTTGCTGACGGCTCTCATTATCGAGTCTTTTGAAGCGGTTGAAGATATTGCGAAGAACATCGACCCGAGAGTCACTTTGAGTAGAGACACCTTCGTTGACCTTGGACAACCTATCCCAGTTGAGCTTTGGAGATCCAAAGCACTCACTCTCTCATACTGACCTTTTCTTAGATGGCCGCAACTGATATTCTTCGCTTGAGATCCGACTTAATTGAATCTCTTCACATCAACAACGTTGATAGTTGGGGTAACAGAGGGAACACCATTTCCCTCAACATACCAGAGATCGTTGTCAATTGCTTCAAGGTGCTTGCGCATCTTGTTCTTACAGTAAGGGTAGTCCGTCCCTTCAAAGGTAGGACAGCTCGCAATGACCTTGATCATACCTGCAGTCGACATAATTAAAACTCTAGGTGGTTAAACCAAAATCACACAAAACAAGGGAGTACCTTGCTCTGATACCAATTGAGAGTGTGTTATATCAATTAGGGGGGGTGAATAGGCGATTTTTATGAATTCGTCACTCAGGAATTTCCTTATGAGGAAATTGCTCAGTCACGAACAGCGAGCATTAGATTAAGTACTTAGACAAAAGCGCAACACAGCAACAACATAGTCTTCATGATGAGATGAAACATACGATTCGCACAAGTAGCGTGTTTAGGATGTGGAGGTGAAGAACAAGTGAAGTGAAGAATTTGGGTGGACATTGTCAAAGTCTTTGATAACCCACAAGTATAGGGAATCGCAACAGTTTTCGAGGGTAGAGTATTCAACCCAAATTTGTTGATTCGACACAAGGGGAATCAAAAGAATATTCTCGAGTATTAGGAGTTGAGTTCTCAATTCAACCACACCTGAAAGACTTTGTATCTGCAGCAAAGTTTTAGTAACAGAGTAGTGTGATAGCAACAGTAGCAACGGTAACAGTAGCAGTGACAGCAGTAGCGGTAACAATAGCAACAGTGACAGTAGTAGCGGCAAAGTAATGTAGCAAGGACCAGTAGGAAAAGAATCGTAAGCATTGGATCGGTGATGGATAATTATGCCAGATGACATTCATCATGTAACAGCTATAACATGGAGAGATATGTAACTAGCTCCAGTTCGTCAATGTAATGTAGGCATGTATTCCGTATATAGTCATATGTGCTTATGAAAAGAACTTGCATGTCATCTATTGTCCATCCCTCCCATGGCAGCGGGGTCCTAATGAAAACATAATAGGTTCAGATCTGAAATCATGGTACTCGGGCCCTAGTGACAAGCATTAATCATGGCAAAGTAGTAGCAACATCAATCTCAGAACATAGTGGATACTAGGGATCAATCCCCATCAAAACTAACTTGATTACATGATAGATCTCATCCAACCCATCACCGTCCAGCAAGCCTACGATGAGATTACTCATGAATGGTGAAGAGCATCATGGAATTGGCGATGAAGAAAGGTTGGTGATGACGACGGTGACGATCTCCCCTCTCCGGAGCCCAGAACGGACTCCAGATCTGCCCTCCAAAGGAAGAACAGATGGTGGCGGCGCCTTCGTATCGTAAAACACGATGAACTCTTTTCCCTGATTTTTTCCGGGCGAGAGAGACTAAATAGAGATGGAATTGGAGGCGGCGGAGCACCGAGGGCCTCACAAGCCTGCAAGGCGCAGCCAGGGGGGCCCGCGCCTCCTGGGCTTGTGGGCTCCTGGCTCCACGTCTCCAGGTGATTCTTGCGCCAGTATTTTTTATATATTCCACAAAAAATCCTCGTAAATTTCCAGGTCATTCCGAGAACATTTATTTCTATGCAAAAACAACACCATGGCAATTCTGCTGAAAACAGCGTCAGTCCGGGTTAGTTCCATTCAAATCATGCAAATTAGAGTCCAAAACAAGGGCAAAAGAGTTTGGAAAAGTATATACAATGGAGACGTATCAACTCCCCCAAGCTTAAAGCATTGATTGTCCTCAAGCAATTCACTTGACAAACTGAAAGAGACAAAAGAAAAACTTTTACGAACTCTATTTGATCTTGTTGTTGTAATTTTGTCTAACTCATATTCAGATTTTCAGCAAGATCATAAGCTAACCACATAAGCAATGACATTTAGGTCTCAAGATGAACTCATATCAATGGCATAATCAACTAGCGAGCAATAATAATAAGCATCAAACATCAACACTTCAATCAAACAATCATGAAGCAATATGAACAGATGGTATCTCACTAGCTCTTTCTGAGACCGCAAAACATAAATGCAGAGCACCTTCAAAGACCAAGGGCTCACTGAACATTGTAATTCATGGCAAAGAAGATCAAGTCACAGTCATACTCAATAACAATTAAAAGCAAAGCATAAAAAATGATGGATGTGCTCTCTAATTGGTGCTTTTATAAGGAGAGGATGACTCAACAGAAACATAAATAGATAGGCCCTTCGCAGAGGGAAGCATTGATTTGCAGAGGTGCCAGAGCTCAAGCTTTTAAAACAGAGATAAATAATTTTGGGTGGCATGCTTTTATTGTCAACGTAATGACCAAGAGTTTTCACCATCTTCCATGCTACACATGCTATAGGCGGTTCCCAAACAGAAAAGTAAAGTTTTGACTCCCCCACCACCGATCAATCACACTCCACGACTAGCCGAATCCTCGGGTGCCGTCCATACCAACAACAATCCAGGGGGAGTTTTGTTTGAAATTATCTTTTCGATTTGAGCATGGAACTGGGCATTCCAATTACCGTCCCCTTTCTCGTGAATGATAGTGAATAAACACATATCGATGATAACACGCCTAGCATGGAAGATACCGATCGCCCCTTGTTACCACATGAGCGGTTCGGGCATGAAAAACAGATTATTACATGAAAAATAGATTATTACTTGAAGGTTTAGATTATTACTTGAAGATTATTACTTCGAACGGCAGGTAGATACCGCATATAGGTAGGTATGGTGGACTCATATGGAACAACTTTGGGTTTATGGAAGTGGCTGCACAAGCAGTATTCCTGCTTAGTACAAGTGAAGGCTAGCAAAACACTGGGAAGCGACCAACTAGAGAGCGACAACAGTCATCAATATGCATTGAGATTAACCAACATTGAGTGCAAGCATGAGTAGCACATAAATCACCATAAACATGAATATATAGATGCTATGTTGATTTTGTTTCAACTACATGCGTAAACTTGCGCCAAGTCAAGACTCTTGAATCTTTCAAAGGAGGATACCATCCTATCATACTACATCATAATCATCTTGAAATTCATGTTGGCATCCAAGACAAACCATTATAAGCTCCTAGCTAATTAAGCATGGCATCAGAAACTTTGATCTCTAAGTTGTCATTGCAAACATGTTTCTCTCATAACAAAGCTGAATTAGAAACGATGAGCTAGTCATATTTACAAAAACAAAATAGATCGAGTTCATACCAGCTTTTCCAGGCTCAGTCACTTCATCATATATCGTCATTATTGCCTTTCACTTGCACGACCGAATGATGTGAACAATAATAAGAGTGTTCGTGCATTGGACTAAGCTGGAATCTTCAAGCAAACACAAAGGAGAAGACAAAGTAGTATGGCTCTATGACAGATAAACAGATATGCAAGCGAGAGCCACTAAACATTGTAACCATGGTCTTCTACCTTGACCCAAAGATAAAGAAAACTATTTACACGGTAAAGCTCCCAACAAGCAAAAGAAGAACGGGAAATCTTTTTTGGGTTTACTCAATCTAAACAAACACACGAGAAGAAAGCGAGAAAAAGAAATAAACTAGCATGGATGATATAGTGGCAGGCGTGAGCACCGACTAACAAAGTGAAAGCGTGAGCAAGAATATAAAGTCGGTGAGAAACACGTACTCCCCCAAGCTTAGGCTTTTGGCCTAAGTTGGTCTACTCCCATGGCTAGTCTGGGCGATATCCAAAATCATAATGGGGGTTGTACGGGAACGCGGTAGCTACCGCCTGAATAGCTGCCTCACGGAGGCGATCAACCTTTGCCTCCCTCTCATACTCCTCTGCCTCTCCTCTGGTTATGTAATATCTCCGTTTTACCTGAAAGTCAAAGAAGGTAGGAGCAGGAAGGGTAATATGGAAAACACATTGCCGGTTAAATATTAACCGGTATAGGAGGGATTCATTATCCCTCTCAAGGAACTGATAACGTGTCCTAGCGGCGCGATCAAGGAAAGCTGTATGGAGCGGGGGATCTCCTTCGCGGATGGGTACTCCAAGAAAATTTGCTATGCGAGTGGCATAGATCCCACCAAAGAAATCCCCTTCATTGGCATTATTATTTAGCCTCCTCACGATTATAGCTCCCATGTTGAAACTTCTATCACACGTTACTGCGCTCTTAAGAATACTAAGGTCAGGTGCGTAGAGGTGACAATGCTCAATCTTGCCGTTAATGCATCTACCTATGAAGAGGGCAAAGTAATGCAAGGCAGGAAAATGAATGCTCCCCATGGTAGCGTGCGTAATATGTCTAGTTTCTCCGACAGTTATACTAGAGATAAAATCTCTAACCAAAGACATAGGAGGATCATTGAGACTACCCCAATCAGGTATCTTGCAAATTCTATTGAAATCCTCTAAATCCATGGTATACGATTTATCGTAGATATCAAACAGTATGGATGTGTCACGGCCAGCTGAAAATTTGAATCTATGAACAAAAGAGGTAGTGAGAGAAGTATACTGTTCACAGTTATTGGAGATGAATTCTTCAAGTCTGGCGTTGTGAACAAGTGTATCAAACTCGTCTTTGAAACCTACATCAATCATGAATTCATCAGAAGGCCATTCACATGGTTGTACCTGTGTGTTCCTCGGTTGGTAAGGATCGGGCTCCAGAATCGCGACATGGGGACCCCTCTTGCTTGAAGAACCACCATCATAGTTTTTCCTGAACATCTTCCTTTTTCTGAAATTTTTAGTGACACAAAGGAAAAGTGAACAAGGCTCGACGAAACTCATAGGCACTTGGCTCCCAAGCTTCCCGATCTTCTTCCATTCCGGAAAAAATCTTTTCGGGGATTTTCTTCCGTTTGGACTCCATTTCAAAATCTCCTCTGAAAGGGGTCAAAAACATGGAAAAAAACAAGAACTGGCACTTGGCACTGAGTTAATATGTTAGTCCCAAAAAATATATAAAAGGCATGCAAAACATCCAAAGTTTGACAAGATAATAGCATGAAACCATCAAAAATTATAGATACGTTGGAGACGTATCAAGCATCCCGAGGCTTAGCTCCTGCTCGTCCTCGAGTAGGGAAGTGATAAAGAATGAATTTTTGATGTGGAATGCTACCTAGCATAGTTGTCCTTTGCAACTTCTTTCACGTGACACGAATGTTCAGATCCGTAAGATTCAAAACAATAGTTTGCTATTAACATGAAAACAATAATACTTCAAGCAAACTAGCAAGGTAATGATGAACTTTCAAAATAACAAGGCCAAAGAAAGTTATCCCTACAAAATCATATAGTCTGACTATGCTCCATCATCCTCACACAATTAATCTAAATCATGCACAACCCCGGTATTGGCCAAGTAATTGTTTTCGCACCCTTACTTTCTCAAACTTTGTATAACTATCACACAACACATGAGCGCGAACCATGGATATAGCACTATGGGTGGAATAGAGTGTGGTGGTGGTTGTGAGACAAAAAAAGGAGATGGTCACATTGACTCGGCGTATCAAAGGGCTATGGAGATTCCCATTGATAGATATCAATGTGAATGAGTAGGGATTGCCATACAAAAGATGCACTAGAGCTATAAGTATGTGAAAGCTCAAAAGGAGAGCTAGTGGGTGTGCATCCAACTTGCTTGCTCACGAAGACCTAGGGCAATTTTGAGGAAGCCCATCAATGGAATATACAAGCCAAGTTATATAGTGAAGATTCCCACTAGCATATGGTGGTGACGAAGCAAGAAGCTCTCGATCATGAAGAACATGGTGCTATCATGAAGCACAAGTGTGGAAAAAATAGTAGCATTGTCCCTTCTCTCTTTTTCTCTTTTTTCATTTGGGCTCTTAGGCCTCTTTTTTATTTTCTTTTCTTTTCTCCTATTTTTTGTTTTTGGGCTCTTTGGCCTCCTTTTTTTTATTTCCTCACATGGGACAATGCTCTAATAATGATGATCATCACACTTTTATTTACTCACAGCTCAAAGATCACAATGATGATGACTCCATAGGAAATGCCTCCGGCAGTGTACCGGGATGTGCAACGATCTAGCATGGCGTATGACGTTGAAACATCTCGCTAGCTATCTTACGATCATGCAATGGCAATATGAGAGTGACGGCACAAGTCATGAGACGGAACGGTGGGAGTTGCATGGAAATATATCTCGGAATGGCTACGAAAATGCCATAGTAGGTAGATATGGTGGCTGTTTTGAGGAAGGAATTTGGTGGGTTTGTGCACCGGCGAGAATTGTGCGACACTAGAGAGGCTAGCAATGGTGGAAGGTGAAAGTGCATCTATACCATGGGCTCACATTAGTCATGAAGAACTCACATACTTGTTGCGAATGTTTTTATTAGTAATTTAAACAAAGTGCTAAATGCATACTCCGAGGGGAAAGGTTGGTAGGTATTAACCATCGCGCGATCCCGACCTCAACACAAAGGATGACAATCAATAGATCAATTATGCTCTGACTTCTTAACATAGCGGTTCACCATACGTGCATGCTACGGGAATCACTAACTTTCAACACAAGTATCTCTAGATTCACAACGCCCTACTAACATAGCTCTCAATATTACTGAATCCACGTCTCAAAACTAATTGAGAGGAATCGAAACTTCTCTTTCTACTCAATGCTCATGAAGATGGAGGTTTTTGCATCCTCTTTGGGGTACCTATCACATTTGGGACTACTTTCATATCATAAGCCAACTACCAAATCACGCACCGCCGTGCTCTAAAAGATATAAGTGAAGCACTAGAGCAAAAGTATCTAGCTCAAAAGATATAAGTGAAGCACTAGAGCAAAAGTATCTAGCTCAAAAGATATAAGTGAAGCACTATGAGCATTCTAGCAAAATCACGATGAGTGCATGTCTCTCTCTCTCAAAAGGTGTGCAGCAAGGATGATTTTGACACAACAAAAAGAAAAGACTCCTACGATACAAGACGCTCCAAGCAAAACACATATCATGTGGTGAATAAAAATATAGCTCCAAGTAATGTTACCGATGGATTGAAGACGAAAGAGGGGATGCCTTCCCGGGGCATCCCCAAGCTTAGGCTTTTTGGTGTCCTTGAATTTGGCTTGGGATGCCTTGGGCATCCCCAAGCTTGAGCTCTTTCCACTCCTTATCTCATCGTCCATGAGAACATCACCCAAAACTTGAAAACTTCACAACACAAAACTTAAACAGAAACTCGTGATAACGTTAGTACAAGAAAACAAACTACCACTTCTTTTGGTACTGTAGCAAACTTGAATTCCATCTATATTGGTGTTGGGCTACCGTATTCTCACTTTTCCATGGCTAGTACCCCCCGATACTAACCATACTTTCATCAAAACAAGCAACCAACTCAACAAAAACAGAATCTGTCAAAAATAGACCAGTCTGTAGCAATCTGTATACTTCGTATACTTATGGTACCTCAAAAATCTGAAAAATTACGAAGGTCTCGGCAAAAAGCATATAAACCAGCAGCAAAAAGAATCAACCCAAAATCTTTTTCTGAAAAAATGAAAAATCATCTCGTGAGCGAAAACTTTCTGTCTTTTCCAGCAGGATCAAACAACCATTACCAAGAGTAGTCATAAAGGTTTTGCTTGGCTCAAACACAAAAAGAAACACAAAAAACACAATCAAAACAGAAATGTGATGGTGTAGACGCAACAAAACAGAAAGAAAAAACATAAATTCATTGGGTTGCCTCCCAACAAACGCTATTGTTTAACGCCCTTAGCTAGGCATTGATAATTCAATGATGCTCACACAAAAGCAAGAATTGAAGCACAACGAGAGCATCATAAAGCATGTGAAAATCACATCTAAGTCTAACATACTTCCTATGCATAGGGATTTTATAGGAGAACAAATTGGCAAGACAACCAATAATTACCAAATGCAAGGAAGAAGAAAGAGACAATAGCAATCTCAACATAACGAGAGGTAATTTGGTAACATGAAAGTTTCTACCACAATGTTTTCCTCTCTCACAGCAATTACATGTGGGGTCATAATCAAATTCAACAATATAGCTATCACATAGGATATTCGTTTCATGATCCACATGCATGCAAAGTTGACGCTCTTCAAAAATAGTGGGATTATCATCAACTAAAGTCATGACTTCTCCATACCCACTTTCAATAATATTGCAAATATCATATTCATCATGAAGCTTAAACAAATTTTCAAGATCATAAGAAAAATCATCACCCCACTCATGATCATTGCAACAAGTAGTGGACATAGCAAAACTAGCATCCCCAAGCTTAGGGTTTTGCATATTCTTAGCATGATTGTCACTAATAGAATTTATAGTGAAACCATTGCAATCATGCTTTTCATCCAAGGAGCCCTCGTGAATGACTTCATAAATTTCTTCCTCACAATTTTCAGATTCACGCATCTCAAGCAAAACTCCATAAAGATAGTCAAGTGCACTCAACACACTAGCAATTGGATCAACATAATTGGATCTCTTAAAGAGATTAGCAAGTGGATGAGGATCCATATCACTAGATTTTCAGCAAGCGAAGATGCAAGCATATTGAAGGCACATGGCACACAAGCGAACAGAGAGCAAGCGAGAGAAAAGGGCGAACGAAAAGGCAAACAAAAAAGGTAAAGATTTGTGAAGTGGGGGAGAGGAAAATGACAGGCAACTGGCAAACAAAGTAAATGCAAGAGATGAGTTTGCGACACCTACTTGGATGAGTTCTTGACTTGATCCTCCCCGGCAACGGCGCCAGAAATTCTTGTGCTGCGGCAACAAAAGTCCTTCCTTGGCGCTAGGATTTCTTCTTGTTACTTCTCTGGTTTGCGTCGGTTTTTCCCTTGAAGAGGAAAGGGTGATGCAGCACAGGAGCAGTAAGTATTTCCCTCAATTTGAGAACCAAGGTATCGATCCAGAAGGAGGGCCTCGTCAAGTCCAGAGTACCTGCGCAAACACAAACAAGCTTACACCCAACGCTTCAAAGGGGTTGTCAATCCCTTCAAGATTGTTTGCAAAGTGAGATCTGAAGGCGGAAAGTGCAACGAAGTAAAAAGTGTAAGGCTGAAAATATGGTGTGGAGTAGACCCTGGGGGCCATAGTGTTCACTAGAGGCTTCTCTCATAATAGCAAATATCACGGTGGGTGAACAAATTACTCTCGAGCAATTGATAGAACCGCGCAAAGTCATGACGATATCAAAGGCAATGATCAAACATATAGGCATCATGTCCGAGACAAGTAGACCGATACTTTCTACATCTACTACTATTACTCCACACATCGACCGCTATCCAGCATGCATCTAGTGTATTGAGTTCATGACGAACAGAGTAACGCCTTAAGCAAGATGACACGATGTAGAGGGATAATCTCAAACCAATGATGAAAACCCCATCTTTTTACCCTTGATGGCAACAATACGATGCATGCCTCGCTACCCCTTCGGTCACTGGGTGAGGTCACCGCACGGTATGAACCCAAAACCAAGCACTTCTCCCATTACAAGAATCATAGATCTAGTTGGCCAAACAAAACCCACAACTCGAAGAGAATTACAAGGATATAAAATCATGCATAAGAGAGATCAGAAGAAACTCAAATAAGATTCACAGATAATCTGGTCATAAATCCACAATTCATCGGATCTCGACAAACACACCGCAAAAGAAGATTACATCGGATAGATCTCCATGAAGATCATGGAGAACTTTGTATTGAAGATCCAAGAGAGAGAAGAAGCCATCTAGTTACTAGCTATGGACCCGTAGGTCTATGGTGAACTGCTCACGCATCATCGGAGAGGCCATGGTGTTGATGAAGAAGCCCTTCGTGTCCGAATCCCCCCTCCGACAGGGCACCAGAACGTGCCCCAGATGGGATCTTGCGGAGACGGAAGCTTGCGGCGGCGGAAAAGTGATTTCGATGATCTCCTCATTTTTTGTGATTTTTAGGGAATTTATAGGCGCAACCCCTAGGTCAAGGGGCGCTCAGGGGGGCCACAAGCTTGGGTGGCACAGCCTACCCCCCTGGCCGCGAGGTGGGGGCTTGTGGGTCCCTTGAGGCTCCCCTGCCTTGGCTCCCAAGATTCCCGATCTTCTTCCGTTCCAGAAAAAATCTTCTCGGGGATTTTCTTCCGTTTGGACTCCGTTTCAAAATCTTCTCTGAAAGGGGTCAAAAACATGGAAAAAACAGGAACTCGCACTTGGCACTGAGTTAATAAGTTAGTCCCAAAAAATATATAAAAGGCATGCAAAACATCCAAAGTTTGACAAGATAATAGCATGAGACCATCAAAAATTATAGATACGTTAGAGACGTATCAATGCACAAGCAGTATTCCTGCTTAGTACAAGTTAAGGCTAGCAAAAGACTGGGAAGCGACCAACTAGAGAGCGACAACAGTCATCAATATGCATTGAGATTAACCAACATTGAGTGCAAGCATGAGTAGGACATAAATCACCATAAACATGAATATCATAGGGGCTATGTTGATTTTGTTTCAACTACATGCGTAAACATATGCCAAGTCAAGACACTTGAATCATTCAAAGGAGGATACCATCCTATCATACTACATCATAATCATCTTGAAATTCATGTTGGCATCCAAGACAAACCATTATAAGCTCCTAGCTAATTAAGCATGGCATCAGAAACTACGATCTCTAAGTTGTCATTGCAAACATGTTTCTCTCACAACAAAGCTGAATTAGAAACGATGAGCTAGTCATATTTACAAAAACAAAATAGATCGAGTTCATACCAGCTTTTCCAAGCTCAGTCACTTCATCATATATCGTCATTATTGCCTTTCACTTGCACGACCGAATGATGTGAACAATAATAAGAGTGTTCGTGCATTGGACTAAGCTGGAATCTGCAAGCAAACACAAAGGAGAAGACAAAGTAATATGGCTCTTTGACAGATAAACAGATATGCAAGCGAGAGCCACTAAACATTGTAACCATGGTCTTCTACCTTGACCCAAAGAAAAAGAAAACTATTTACACGGGAAAGCTCCCAACAAGCAAAAGAAGAACAGGAAATCTTTTTGGGTTTTCTCAATCTAAAAAAACACACGAGAAGAAAGCGAGAAAAAGAAATAAACTATCATGGATGATATAGTGGCAAGGCGTGAGCACCGACTAACAAAGTGAAAGCATGAGCAAGAATATAAATTCGGTGAGAAACACGTACTCCCCCAAGCTTAGGCTTTTGGCCTAAGTTGGTCTACTCCCATGGCTGGTCCGGGCGATATCCAAAATCATAATGGGGGTTGTACGAGAACGCGGCAGCTACCGCCTGAATAGCTGCCTCACGGAGGCGAGCAGCCCTTACCTCCCTCTCATACTCCTTTGCCTCTCCTCTGGTTATGTAATATCTTTGTTTTACCTAAAAGTCAAAGAAGGTAGGAGCAGGAAGGATAATATGGAAAACACGATGTCGGTTAAATATTAACCGGTATAGGAGGGATTCATTATCCCTCTCAAGGAACTGATAACGTGTTATAGTGGCGCGATCAAGGAAAGCTGTATGGAGTGGGGGATCTCCTTCGCAGATGGGTACTCCAAGAAAATTTGCTATGCGGGTGGCATAGATCCCACCAAAGAAATCCCCTTCATTAGCATTATTATTTAGCCTCCTCACGATTATAGCTCCCATGTTGAAACTTCTATCATCTGTTACTGTGCTCTTAAGAATACTAAGGTCAGGTGCGCAGAGGTGACAATGCTCAATCTTGCCGTTAATGCATCTACCTATGAAGAGGGCAAAGTAATGCAAGGCAGGAAAATGAATGCTCCCCATGGTAGCCTACGTAATATCTCTAGTTTCTCCCACAGTTATACTAGAGATATAATCTCTAACTGAAGACTTAGGAGGATCATTGAGACTACCCCAACCAGGTAGCTTGCAAATTCTATTGAAATCCTCTAAATCCATGGTATACGATTTGTCATAGAGATCAAACAGTATGGATGTGTCACGGCCAGCTGAAAATTTGAATCTACGAACATTCACATGGTTGTACCTGTGCGTTCCTTGGTTGGTAAGGATCGGGCTCCTGAATCGCGAGACGGGGACCCCTCTTGCTTGAAGAACCACCATGATAGTTTTTCCTGAACATCTTCCTTTTTTTGAAATTTTTAGTGACTCAAAGGAAAAGTGAACAAGGCTCGACGAAACTCATAGCAACTACTCCTACAAGTGCCTAGAGACCATGTCATGCATCAAAACTGCTTGGGACCAACTAAAATTAGCATCCAAAGCTCAAGAACAGGGTCACCAAGGCAGCAAAAATACGCAATGAATAAGGCACTAGAGCAAAAAACTAATTGGACCAATGGAGGAGTCACATACCAAGGAACAATTCCCCCAAAACAGTTTGGTGAATGCGGCTTTGCACAAGGAGATCAAAAATCGCAGCAAGAAGAGCAAGAACACGGGTTTGAACTGTGGGATGATTTTTTCTAGAGGATCTCAGCTTGTTCTACGGTTCGTTCCCTAAAAACACAACCGGCACAACTATCTAGGTGGTCTATAGAAGCATCGGTATGTCCATTATAGAAGATATCAAGTATTTCATTCTTCTCAAGAGGGTGATCAGGAAAACCATTCAGCAGTTGGACAAGCCTCCCTCAAGCTTGTGGGAGACTCTCTTCCTCAGCTTGAGCAAAGTTGTATATCTCCTGCAAGGCAGCTTGCTTCTTATGGGCAGGGAAATATTTTTCATAGAAGTAGTAGACCATATCCTGGGGGCTACGCACACAACCAGGAGCAAGAGAAGTGAACCAAGTCTTAGCATCATCCTTTAGTGAGAAAGGAAACAGCTTGAGGATAAAGTAGTGGCGGATCTTTTCCTCACTAGTGAATAGGGTGGCTATATCGTGCAGTTTGCTAAGATGAGCTACAACCGTTTCAGACTCATAACCGTGAAAAGGATCAGATTCGACCAGAGTGATTAACTCAGGGTCGACAGAGAATTCATAATCCTTATCGGTCACAAAGATAGGTGAAGTAGCAAACTTCGGGTCGTATTTCATCCTAGCGTTCAAAGATTTTTCTTTCCACTTGAGCAGTAATTTCTCAACATCATAGCTATCCTTACACGCAAGAAAGTCCTCAGCTATCTCTCCCTCCATAACATAACGCTCACGCATATCAGGCAATTCAGGCATAATAGCAGGTTCTACTTCAATAGTATCAGCAGTTTTAGAAGTATCATCACATCTAGTAGCAGAAGTAGCAACATCAGGCAAAGCAGTATCAAGCATAGCATCATCATAAGCATCATGGGTAACAGAAGTAGCATCATCAAGCACATGCGACATAGCAAGATTTCTAGCAGGAGGTGAAGTCGCAAACTTACTCATAACTGAAGGTGAATCAAGTGCAGAGCTAGATGGCAGTTCCTTACATGTCCTCGTAGTTGAGGGCAAGACTTTAGTTCTTGGATCTATCGGATTCCTCATAGTGACCAGCAGACGTAAACCCCAAGTGACTCAGAGAATATAGTTGTGCTTCCCCGGCAACAGCGCCAGAAAAAGGTCTTGATAACCCACAAGTATAGGGGATCGCAACAGTTTTCGAGGGTAGAGTATTCAACCCAAATTTATTGATTCGACTCAAGGGGAAGCGAAAGAATATTCTCAAGTATTAGTAGTTGAGTTGTCAATTCAACCACGCCTGAAATATTTAGTGTCTGCAGCAAAGTATCAGTAGCAAGGTAGTATGATAGCAGCAGTGGCAACGTAACAGCAGTAGCAATAGAGTAACAGTAGCAGTAGTGACAGCAGTAGCGGCAAAGTAACGTAGCAAGGACCAGTAGGAAAAACTCGTAGGCATTGGATCGGTGATGGATGATTATGCCGGGATGCTATTCATCATGTAACAGTTATAACACGGAGAGATAAGTAACTAGCTCCAGTTCGTCAATCTAATGTAGGCATGTATTCCGTATGTAGTCATACGTGCTTAGGGAAAAGAACTTGCATGACATCTATTGTCCATCCCTCCCGTGGCAGCGGGGTCCTAATGGAAACTAAGGGATATTAAGGTTCTCCTTTTAAAAAAGAACCGAACCAACGCATTAACACTTGGTGAATACATGAACTCCTCATACTATGGTCATCTCCGGGAGTGGTTCCGGCTATTGTCACTCCGGGGTTGCCGGGTCATAACACATAGTAGGTGGCTACAACTTGCAAGATAGGATCTAAAACACACATATATTGGCGACAGCATAATAGGTTCAGATCTGAAATCATGGCACTCGGGCCCTAGTGACAAGCATTAAGCATGGCAAAGTAGTAGCAACATCAATCTCATAACATAGTGGATACTAGGGATCAATCCCCGTCAAAACTAACTCGATTACATGATAGATCTCATCCAACCCATCACCGTCCAGCAAGCCTACGAATAGATTACTCACAAACGGTGAAGAGCATCATGGAATTGGCGATGAAGGTTGACGATGACGATGGCGACGATCTCCCCTCTCCGGAGCCCAGAACGGACTCCAGATCTGCCCTCCAAATGAAGAACAGGAGGTGGTGGCGCCTCCGTATCATAAAACGCGATGAACTCTTCTCCTTGATTTTTTTCCGGACGAAAGAGGTTATATAGAGCTCGAATTGGGGGCGGCGGAGCTCCGAGGGGCTCACAAGCCTGCCAGGCCCGGCCAGGCGGGGGGGAGCGGGCCTGGTGGGCTTGTGAGCTCCTAGCTCCGTCCCTCCAGTTGATTCTTGCGCCAGTATTTTTTATATATTCCACAAAAATTCCTCGTAGATTTCCAAGTCATTCCGAGAACTTTTATTTCTGCGCAAAAACAACACCATGGCAATTCTGCTGAAAACAGCGTCAGTCCGGCTTAGTTCCATTCAAATCATGCAAATTAGAGACCAAAACAAGGGCAAAAGAGTTTGGAAAAGTAGATACGACGGAGACGTATCAACTCCCCCAAGCTTAAATCCTTGCTTGTCCTCAAGCAATTCAGTTGACAAACTGAAAGAGACAAAAGAAAAACTTTGACAAACTCTGTTTGATCTTGTTGTGGCAAATATGTCTAACTCATATCCAGAATTTCAGCAAGATCACAAGCAAACCACATAAGCAAATGACATCTAGGTCTCACGGTAAACTCATACCAACGGCATAATCAACTAGCGAGCAAATAATAATAAGTCTCAAACGTCAACACTTCAATCAAAACAATCATGAAGCAGTACGAATAGATGGTATCTCGCTAGCTCTTTCTGAGACCGCAAAACATAAATGCAGAGCACCTTCAAAGACCAAGGGCTGACTAAACATTGTAATTCATGGCAAAGAAGATCCAGTCACAGTCATACTCAACACAGTTAAAAGCAAAGCATAAAAATGACAGAGGTGCTCTCTAATTGGTGCTTTTATAAGAGGAGGATGACTCAACAAGAAAATAAATAGACAGGCCCTTCGCAGAGGGGAGCATTGATTTGCAGAGGTGCCAGAGCTCAAGCTTTTGAAAACAGAGATAATAATTTTGGTTGGCATGCTTTCATTGTCAACACAATGACTAAGATTTCTCACCATCTTCCACGCTACACATGCTATAGGCGGTTCCCAAACAGAAAAGTAAAGTTTTGACTCCTCCACCACCAATCAATCACACTCCACGACTAGCCGAATACTCGGGTGACGTCCATACCAACATCAATCCAGGGGAGTTTTGTTTGCAATTATCTTTTCGATTTGAGCATGGAACTGGGCATTCCAATTACCGGCCCCTTTCTCGTGAATGATAGTGAATAAACACATATCGAGGATAACACGCCTAGCATGGAAGATACTGATAGCCCCCTGTCACCACATGAGCGGTTCGGGCATGCAAAACACATTATTTCTTGAAGATTTAGAGAGTGGCACATGAAAATTTCCTTGGAACGGCAGGTAGATACCGCATATAGGTAGGTATGGTGGACTCATATGGAACAACTTTGGGTTTATGGAAGTGGATGTACAAGCAGTATTCCCGCTTAGTACAAGTGAAGGCTAGCAAAAGACTGGGGAGCAACCAACTAGAGAGCGACAACAGTCATCAAAATGCATTGAGATTAACTAACATTGAGTGCAACATGAGTAGGACATAAATCACCATGAACATGAGTATCATAGAGGCTATGTTGATTTTGTTTCAACTACATGCGTGAACATGCGCCAAGTCAAGCCACTTGAATCATTCAAAGGAGGATACCATCCTATCATACTACACCATAGTCATCTCAACATTCATGTGGGCATCCAAGACAAACCATTATAAGCCCCTAGCTAAGTAAGCATGGCATCAGCAACTATGATCTCTAAGTTGTCATTGCAAACATGTTTTTCACACAACAAAGCTGAATCAGGCACAATGAGCTAGTCATATTTACAAAAACAAAATAGATCGAGTCCATACCATCTTTTCCAGGCTGAGTCACTTCATCATATATCGTCATTATTGCCTTCACTTGCACGACCGATTGATGTGAACAATAATAAGAATGCTCGTGCATTGGACTAAGATGGAATCTGCAGGCAAACACAAAGGAGAAGACAAAGTAATATGGCTCTTTAACAAATAAACAGATATGCATGCGAGAGCCACTAAACATTGTAACCAAGGTCTTCTACCTTGACCCAAAGAAAAAGAAAACTATTTACACGGGAAAGCTCCCAACAAGCAAAAGAAGAACAAGAAAATCTTTTTGGGTTTTCTCAAACTAGACAGACACACGAAAAGAAAACGAGAAAAAGAAAATAAACTAGCATGGATGATACAGTGGCAAAGTGTGAACACCGACGAACAAAGTGAAAGCATAAGCAAGAATGTAAAGTCGGTGAGAAACACGTACTCCCCCAAGCTTAGGCTTTTGGCCTAAGTTGGTCTACTCCCATGGAGGGAAATAACCAGCTCCGGGGTACTCCGGAGTGGACTGAGGATGCCACTGCTGTGTGAGCTGCTCTCGCTCCCACAGATAAACCGGCGTCTGGTACTCGACTGGTGGCTCGGGCACTGGCACCTGTGGTTGGGCTAAACCCCATATGCGTAGATGTCCGAGGGCATAATAATGTACGTGCCTACATGAAGATTGAACAAAGAAGGAGCAGGCAGTGTAATAGTCTCACGAGTACCCTGACTAAATACCAGGTTATAAATCATCCTTCTATTCATATCTCTATCAAGAAAGTCATGGCGAACCATGCTATCGTAATCTAGATATCTCTCAGGAAGAAGAATCTCTTCTTCCTCTTCCAGTCTAATAGGTATCTCAAAGTGCCTAGCAAGACTAGTAGCATAGATACCTCCATAGACAATGCCTTTAGAACGGTTCGTGTTCAACCGTTGAGCTACTATAGCGCCCAATCTATAAGTTTTATAATTATAAAGGGTTTCGCGCAAGACCGCAAGATCTGGGGAACTGAGTGAGCCAGGTTTCCCACGGCCAATCAAACATTTTCCCACAAATAATGAGAAGTACCGAAGCACGGGAAAATGAATGCTAGCAGCTCTAGCGCAAGACACTCCTCTCTCCTCTCCTACAACAATAGTATCGATGAAAGCTTCCAAGTCCCTTGGACGAGGTTCATGAATATCCCCAACGTTAGGTAATTTGCAAACATTGCAAAAATCCTGGAGTGACATGCACTGGGGGATATCATAAAGTTTGAACTCAACCATAGGAGGATTCTTCCTCGGATAGAAGTTAAAGCTTTGTGTGAAGATATTAGTGAGGAGGAGGTATTGCGGACACTTATCTTCAACGAAGGCGGTAAGGCATGCGTTCTCCACCAAGTAGTAAAAGTCCTCATAAAGTCCGGCGGTGCGTAAGAACACATCGCTTGGCCACTCGCACGCTCGAACTTCTGCAACTCGAGGTACCGGATACTTGGGTTTCTTCTCACTTCCATCATCCTTGGGGTCACGGCTTGAACAACCTCTTAAGAACCTCCTCATCTTTTCCCTTTTCTATCTCTGAAAATTTCTGAAATTTTTAGTAGTTCTAAGGAGAAGTGAACAAGGCTCAACAAAACTCGTAGCAACTACTCCCACAAGTGCCTAGAGGCCATATTACGTATCAAAACTACTTGGGACCAGCTAAAATTAGCATGCAAAGCTCAAGAACAAGGTCACCAAGGCAGCAAAAATACGCGAAGTATAAGGCACTAGAGCAAAAACTAATTGGACCAATGGAGGAGTCACTTACCAAGGAGTAATTTCCCCAAAACAGTTCGGAGAATGGTGCTTTGAGCAAGGAGATTGAAAATACCAGCAAGAGGAGCAAGTACACGGGTTTGAGCTGCGAAATGAATTTTTTTTGGAGGTAGGAGAAGTGGATGAGAGCTAGAATGAGTGGAGGGGGTGCATGTGGGCCCTACAAGCCTGCCAGGCCCGACTAGGGGCGTGGCCTGGCCTCCTGGGCTTGTGACCCACTGGCGCATCCCCCAAGCTAGCTCTTCGTCTCAGTATTTTTCAAAAATTCCATAAAAAATCATACTTGATTTTCAGGACGTTCGGAGAACTTTTATTTTTGGGGTACTTTTCTACGGGACGCTAAAACGAAAAACAAGGAAAACTAAACTAAACCTATCATTTTTCTTCTAAGCAACCAAAGGTGAAAGCTTGGAACAGAGGTTTGTGATTCCTCGATTCATCCATCTCATGGTCATCGAAACAAATCCGTCAATGAAGTTGATCAAGTCTCCCTGACAAACTTTTTCGAATCGCAAAAGAGAACGTAGAATTTTCGGATAGTCACTAGGTAACCTCAATAGGGATGTGTATCTCCCCAACAAGCAAATCATACTTCATCATAACAGGAGGTATAGGGCATTCGAAGCTCCCAATAAGAATCGATGAAGTTTTTTGATAGCATTGATGCAATGTACTCGATATTGTTTCTTCGGAAAGTGCACCGTATGCTCATTACCATTGATATGGAAAGTGACATTGCCTTTGTTGCAATATATAACAGTCCCTGCGGTGTTTAAAAAGGTTCTTCCGAGGATGATCGCCATGGCATCGTCCTCGGGAATATCCAAGATAACAAAGTCTGTTAAGATAGTGACATTGGCAACCACAATAGGCACACCCTCGCAAATGCCGATAGGGAAAGCAGTTGATTTGTCGGCCATTTGCAGAGAGATTTCAGTGGGTGTCAACTTATCCAGTTCAAGTCTATGATAAAGAGAGAGAGGCATAACACTAACACCGGCTCCAAGGTCGCATAAAGCAGTTCTAACGTAGTTACCTTTAATGGAGCAAGGTATAGTGGGCACACCAGGATCACCTAGTTTCTTAGGAGTTCCACCCTTGAAGGTGTAATTAGCAAGCATGGTGGAAATATCAACCTCAGGTATCCTCCTCTTATTAGTAACAATGTCCTTCATGTACTTAGCATACGGAGACATTTTGAGCATATATGTCAAACGCATTTGCAGAAAACAGGTCTAATCATTTCAACAAAGCGCTCAAAATCCTCATCTTCCTTTTTCTTGGATGGTTTATGAGGAAAGGGCATGGGTTTCTGAACCCATGGTTCCCTTTCTTTACCATGCTTCCTATCAGTGAAGTCATTCTTATGGTATCTTCTATTCTTAGGCTGTGGGTTATCAAGATCAACAGGTTCAATCTCCACATCCTTATCATTGCTAGGTTGAGCATCTTCATGAACATCACTATTGATATTATCATAAGGCTCATGTTCATCATCAGATTGTGTCTCAGCATCAGAGGCACATACATCGTTTGGATTCTCGGGTGTATCAGCATCAGGGTTGCTAGCGTGCAAGTTCCTATCATCTTTCTTATTCTTTCTAGGATGACTAGGTGCATTAGTGCTAACTCCTTGAGAATCTTGTTCCATTCTCTTAGGATGACCCTTAGGATACAAGGGTTCCTGGGTCATTCTACCGCCTCTAGTAACGACTCTAACGGAATTGTCATTCAACTCATTGAGCAAGTCATTCTGAGCTTTAAGTACTTGTTCTACTTGAGTAGTAACCATAGAGGCATGTTTACTCAAGAGCTTAAGATCATTGACATTTCTGTCCACACAAGCACTTAAATGACTAAGCATACGAGCATTCTGTTCCAATTGTCTGCTAACATAATCATTGAAACTCTGTTTTTTGGCAACAAAGTTATCAAATTCATCCAGGCATAAGCTAGCAGGTTTATCAAAAGCAATATCACTCTCATCAAACCTACGCAGAGAATTTACTTCTACTACCTGTATCGGGTTATCAAGACCATGGATCTCTTCGATAGGTGGTAGGTTTTTGACATCTTCAGATTTAGTGCCTTTCTCTCGCATAGATTTCTTAGCTTCTTGCATATCTTCGGGACTGAGGAATAGAATACCACTTTTCTTCGGAGTTGGCTTAGGAGGTGGTTCGGGAATAGTCCAAGCATTCTCATTCACAAGATGTTATTCAATAGGATATCAGCTTGTTTTATGGTTCCTTCCCTAAAAACACAACCGGCACAACTATCTAGGTGGTCTCTAGAAGCATCGGTAAGTCCATTATAGAAGATATCAAGTATTTCATTCTTCTCAAGAGGGTGATCAGGCAAACCATTCAGCAGCTGGACGAGCCTCCCCAAGCTTGTGGGAGACTCTCTTCCTCAGCTTGAGCAAAGTTGTATATCTCCTGCAAGGCAGCTTGCTTCTTATGGGCAGGGAAATATTTTTCAGAGAAGCAGTAGACCACATCCTGGGGGCTACGCACACAACCAGGAGCAAGAGAAGTGAACCAAGTCTTAGCATCATCCTTTAGCGAGAAAGGAAACAGCTTGAGGATAAAGTAGTGGCGGATCTTTTCCTCACTAGTGAATAGGGTGGCTATATCATGTAGTTTGGTAAGATGAGCTACAACCGTTTCAGACTCATAACCGTGAAAAGGATCAGATTCGACCAGAGTGATTAACTCAGGGTCGACAGAGAATTCATAATCCATATCGGTCACAAAGATAGGTGACGTAGCAAACTTCGGGTCTTATTTCATCCTAGCGTTCAAAGATTTTTCTTTGCACTTGAGCAGTAATTTCTCAACATCATAGCTATCCTTACACGCAAGAAAGTCCTCAGCTATCTCTCCCTCCATAACATAACGCTCAGGCATATCAGGCAATTCAAGCATAATAGCAGGTTCTACTTCAATAGTATCAACAGTTTCAGAAGTATCATCACATCTAGTAGGAGAAGTAGAAACATCAGGCAAAGCAGTATCAAGCATAGCATCATCATAAGCATCATGTGTAGCAGAAGTATAGGGGATCGCAACAGTTTTCGAGGGTAGAGTATTAAACCCAAATTTATTGATTCGACTCAAGGGGAAGCGAAAGAATATTTTCAAGTATTAGTAGTTGACTTGTCAATTTAACCACACTTGAAATATTTAGTGTCTGCAGCAAAGTATCAGTAGCAAGGTAGTATGATAGCAGTTGTAGCAACGTAACAGCAGTAGCAACAGAGTAACAGTAGCACCAGTGACAACAGTAGCGGCAAAGTAACGTAGCAAGGACCAGTAGGAAAAATTCGTAGGCATTGGATCGGTGATGGATGATTATGCCGGATGCTATTCATCATCTAACACTTATAACACGGAGAGATAAGTAACTAGCTCCAGTTCGTCAATCTAATGTAGGCATGTATTCCGTATGTAGTCATACGTGCTTAGGGAAAAGAAATTGCATGACATCTATTGTCCATCCCTCCCGTGGCAGCGGGGTCCTAATGGAAACTAAGGGATATTAAGGTTCTCATTTTAATAAAGAACCGGACCAACGCATTAACACTTGGTGAATACATGAACTCCTCATACTATGGTCATCTCCGGGAGTGGTTCCGGCTATTGTCACTCCGGGGTTGTCGGGTCATAACACATAGTAGGTGACTACAACTTGCAAGATAGGATCTAAAACACACATATATTGGCGACAGCATAATAGGTTCAGATCTGAAATCATGGCACTCGGGCCCTAGTAACAATCATTAAGCATGGCAAAGTAGTAGCAACATCAATCTCAGAACATAGTGGATACTAGGGATCAATCCCCGTCAAAACTAACTCGATTACATGATAGATCTCATCCAACTCATCACCGTCCAGCAAGCCTATGAATAGATTACTCACGAATGGTGAAGAGCATCATGGAATTGGCGATGAAGGTTGATGATGATGGTGGCGACGATCTCCCCTCTCCGGAGCCCAGAACGGACTCCAGATATGCCCTCTAGATGAAGAACAGGAGGTGGCGGCGCCTCCGTATCGTAAAACGCGATGAACTCTTCTCCTTGATTTTTTTCCGGACGAAAGAGGTTATATAGAGCTGGAATTGGGGGCGGCGGAGCTACGAGGGGCTCACAAGCCTCCCAGGCCCGGCCAGGGGGGCCGGGCCTGGTGGGCTTGTGAGCTCTTGGCTCCGTCCCTCCAGTTGATTCTTGCGCCAGTATTTTTTATATATTCCACAAAAATTCCTCGTAGATTTCCATGTCATTCTGAGAACTTTTATTTCTGCGCAAAAACAAAACCATGGCAATTCTGCTGAAAACAACGTCAATCCGGGTTAGTTCCATTCAAATCATGCAAATTAGAGACCAAAACAAGGGCAAAAGAGTTTGGAAAAGTAGATACGACGGAGACGTATGAGGGGGGTGCCCGCGCCTCTTGGGCTTGTGGCCCACTGGTGCATCCCCGTGACTAGCTCTCGATCTCAGAATTTTTCAAAAATTCCAGAAACAAACATACTTGATTTTCAGGGCATTTGAAGAACTTTTATTTTCGGGACACTTTTCTGAGGGACGCAAAAAGCAGAAAACAGGAAAAACTAAAGCTAAATCTATCATTTTTCTTCTACATAACCGAAAGTAAAAGTTCGGAACAGGGGGTTGTGACTCCTAGATTCATCCATCTCATGGTCATCAAAAGAAACCCGTCAATGAGGTTGATCTAGTCTCCTTGACAAACTTTTTCGAATCGCATAAAAACGGAGAATTTTTGAATAGTCACTAGGTTACCTCAATGGGGATGTGCATAGCCCCAACAAGCAAATCATACTTCATCTTAATAGTAGGTATAGGGCATTCAAAGCTCCCAATAAGAATCGATGAAGTTCTTTCAATAGCATTGATGCAATGTACTCGATATTGTTTCTTCGGAAAGTGCACCGTATGCTCATTACCATTGACATGGAAAGTGGCATTGCCTTTGTTGCAATCAATAACAGCCCCTGCAGTGTTTAAAAAGGGTCTTCCAAGGATGACCGCCATGGCATCATCCTCGGGAATATCCAGAATAACAAAGTCCGTTAAGATAGTAACGTTAGCAACCACAACAGGCACATCCTCGCAAATGCCGATAGGGAAAGCAGTTGATTTGTCGGCCATTTGCAAGGAGATTTCAGTGGGTGTCAACTTATCCAATTCAAGTCTACGATAAAGAGAGAGAGGCATAACACTAACACCAGCTCCAAGATCGCATAAAGCAGTTCTAACATAGTTGCCTTTAATGGAGCAAGGTATAGTGGGCACTCCGGGAACACCTAGTTTCTTAGGACTTCCTCCCTTGAAGGTGTAATTAGCGAGCATGGTGGAAATCTCAACCTCAGGTATCCTCCTCTTATTAGTCACAATATCCTTCATGTACTCAGCATAAGGAGACATTTTGAGCCTATCTGTCAAACTCATTTGCAGAAAGACAGGTCTAATCATTTCAACAAATCGCTCAAAATCCTCATCATCCTTTTTCTTGGATGGTTTGGGAGGAAAGGGCATGGGTTTCTGAACCCATGGTTCCCTTTCTTCACCATGCTTCCTAGCAATGAAGTCGTTCTTATCGTATCTCCTATTCTTAGGTTTTGGGTTATCAAGATCGACTAGTTCAATCTCCACATCCTTATCATTGCTAGGTTGAGCATCAACATGAACACCACTATCGATATTATCATTAGGCTCATGTTCATCACCAGATTGTGTTTCGACATCAGAAACAGAGATATCATTTGGATTCTCGGGTGTAACAGCAACGGGGTTGCTAGCCTGCAAGTTCCTATCATCTTTCTTTTTCTTCCTAGGATGACTAGGTGCCTCGGTGCTAACTCCTTGAGAATCTTGTTCAATTCTCTTAGGATGACCCTCAGGATACAAAGGTTCCTGGGTCATTCTACCACCTCTAGTGATAACTCTAACAGACTTGTCATTCAGCTCATTGACCAAGTCATTTTGAGCCTCAAGTACTTGTTCTACCTGAGTAGTGACCATAGAGGCATGTTTACTCAAAAGCTTAAGATCATTGACACTTCTATCCACACAAGCACTTAAATGACTAAGCATACGAGCATTCTGTTCCAATCGTCTGCTAACATAATCATTGAAACTTTGTTGTTTGGCAACAAAGTTATCAAATTCATTTAATAAGCTAGCAGGATAGTCCAAGCGTTCTCATTGCATAAGATATTATTCAATAGAATCTCAGCTTGTTCCACAGTTCGTTCCCTGAAAACACAACCAGCACAACTATCTAGGTGGTCCCTAGAAGCATCGGTTAGTCCATTATGGAAGATATCAAGTATTTCATTCTTCTCAAGAGGGTGATCACGCAAAGCATTCAGTAGCTGGACAAGCCTGCCCCAAGCTTGTGGGAGACTCTCTTCTTCAACTTGCACAAAGTTATATATATCCTGGAAGGCAGCTTGTTTCTTATGGGCAGGAAAATATTTCTCAGAGAAGTAGTAGATCATATCCTGGGGACTACGCACACAACCAGGAGCAAGAGAAGTGAACCAAGTCTTAGCATCATCCTTAACGAGAAAGGAAACATCTTAAGGATATAGTAGTGGCGGATCTTTTCCTCACTTGTGAATAGGGTGGCTATATCGTGCAGCTTAGTAAGATGTGCTACAACCGTTTCGGACTCATAACCATGAAAAGGATCAGATTCGACCAAAGTGATTAACTCAGGATCGACAGAGAATTCATAATCCTTATCAGTTACAAAGATAGGCGAAGTAGCAAACTTAGGATCGTATTTCATTATAGCGTTCAGAGATTTTTTTCCATTCGTGCAATAAATTCTCAAGATCATAGCTATCCTTACAAGCAAGAAAGTCCTCAGCTACCTCTCCCTCCATAACATAACCCTCGGGTATATCAGGCAATTCATATCTAGGAGAGCTAGTTCTAACAGGTGAAATAGCAGGTTCTACTTCAATAATCTCAGCAGTTTCAGAAGTATCATCACATTCAGTAGCAACTCTAGCAATTTGTGCATCAAGAAATGCAGCTAGTGGCCAAGCAGTATCAAGCAAAGCATCATCACAAGCATCATGGATAGCAGAAGTAGCATCATCAAGCACATGCCACATATCAGAATTTCTAGCAGGTGGTGGTGTCGCAAACTTACTCATAAATGAAGGTGAATCAAGTGCAGAGCTAGATGGCAGTTCCTTACCTGTCCTCGTAGTTGAGGGCAAGATTTTAGTTTTTGGATCTCTCGGATTCCTCATAGTGATCAACAGACGTAAATCCCAAGTGACTCCGAGAATAGAGCTATGCCTCCCCGGCAACGGTGCCAGAAAAAAGTCTTGATAACCCACAAGTATAGGGGATCGCAACAGTTTTCGAGGGTAGAGTATTCAACCCAAATTTGTTGATTCGACACAAGGGGAAGCAAAAGAATATTCTCAAGTATTAGCAGTTGAGTTGTCAATTCAACCACACCTGAAATACTTAGTATCTGCAGCAAAGTTTTAGTAACAAAGTAGTGTGATAGCAACAGTAGCAACGGTAACAGTAGCAGTGACAGCAGTAGCGGTAACAATAGCAGCAGTGACAGTAATAGCAGCAAAGTAATGTAGCAAGGACCAGTAGGAAAAGACTCGTAGGCATTGGATCGGTGATGGATAATAATGCCGGATGACATTCATCATGTAACAGTTATAACATGGAGAGATATGTAACTAGCTCCAGTCCGTCAATGTAATGTAGGCATGTATTTCGTATATAGTCATACGTGCTTATGAAAAGAACTTGCATGACATCTATTGTCCATCCCTCCCGTGGCAGCGGGGTCCAAATGGAAACTACGGGATATTAAGGTTCTCCTTTTAATAGAGAACCGAAACAAAGCATTAGCACTTAGTGAATACATGAACTCCTCATACTATGGTCATCTCCGGGAGTGGTTCCGGCTATTGTCACTCCAGGGTTGCCGGGTCATAACACATAGTAGGTGACTACAACTTGCAAGGTAGGATCGAGAACACACATATATTGATGAAAACATAATAGGTTCAGATCTGAAATCATGGCACTCGGGCCCTAGTGACAAGCATTAAGCATGGCAAAGCAGTAGCAACATCAATCTCAGAACATAATGGATACTAGGGATTAATCCCCATCAAAACTAACTCGATTACATGATAGATCTCATCCAACCCATCATCGTCCAGCAAGCCTACGATGAGATTACTCACGAACGGTGAAGAGCATCATGGAATTGGTGATGAAGGAAGGTTGGTGATGACGACGGTGACTATCTCCCCTCTCCGGAGATCAGAACGAACTCCGGATCTGCCCTCCACACGAAGAACACGTGGTGGCGGCGCCTCCGTATCGTAAAAGGCGATGAACTCTTCTCCTTCATTTTTTCCGGGCAAGAGAGACTAAATAGAGCTGGAATTGGAGGCGGCGGAGCCTCGAGGGCCTCACAAGCCTGCCAGGCGCGGCCACGGGGCGCGCCTCCTGGGCTTGTGGGATCCTGGCTCCACGTCTCGAGGTGATTCTTGCGCCAGTATTTTTTATATATTCCACAAAAAATCCTCGTAAATTTCCAGGTCATTCCGAGAACTTTTATTTCTGCGCAAAACAACACCATGGCAATTATGCTGAAAACAGCGTCAGTCCGGGTTAGTTCCATTCAAATCATGCAAATTAGAGTCCAAAACAAGGGCAAAAGAGTTTGGAAAAGTAGATACGATGGAGACGTATCAGTCTTCACTCAAATTCTTCAAACGGTAACAACTAATTTCATCAACACATTAATGAGGAAATAGAAAAGTTGAGAAAATAGAACCAAGTACTTGGTGAAGGCAGTGATTTGTCTGGTTTGGAGCGGCTTGGTATTTAAACCAAAGGACACACAATCCCAGGACACATAGTCCTTACCGTATTGTCCTTGAGCTAAGGACACACAATCCTCGCCCAAAATTCATGGTAAGTCTTCACGGAAGACTTCCAAACCCTCACAAACTTGTTCTCCTTGAGCTAAGGACACACAGTTCTCGTCCAACACTCGTGGTAAGTCTTCATGGAAGACTTCCAAACCCTCACAAACCTGGTCACCTGGCGATCCACAATTGATCGTTGGATGCTCTAGACCATGACGCCTAACCGTGTGGAGGATGCACACTCCTCAAAGGTAACAAGCGTCCGTTCGACACGGGAACAATCTCTTGAGTTATGCTCAATCACTTTCGGTTTTGGGTTTTGGTTTGGGTGCTTGGGGTTTTTCCTCACTAATGAATTTCTCTCAAAGTCTTCAAGGAATGGGTTTCTCTCAAATGACAAGTGTCAGTTTATCTCGCGGAGCAGCCAACCAGCTAGTGGTTATGGGGGCGACTATTTATAGCCTGGGAGCAATCCTGACATGATTTGACATAAATGCCCCAATGATATGACCATTATGTGGATAAGGTTGGGGACATCTGGCGTGTGGCGCAGCAACGGTCGGAATCTTTCAAGCTGTGAAAGTCCTCATGTCTCTCATATTCCTCACTTGTAGGTAATTCGCACTAGCGAAAACCTGACTCCTTAGTTAGAGCAAATTCCTAAGAGACCAGAAGATCTTCGTCTCTCTCACTGAAGAATTTGACTAAACTGTGAAAGATTTCCAAAGGCTTCACTCGAAGGATTGGGTATGTGTAGGCTTTGAGATGAGCATCACTTGAAAACTCTTCCTTAGTTTTAACTCGACCACCTTTAATAATGCGGTGGTCCTATGACTCAAAAGAAAGGAAATGAAACTACGAAAACAAAAGTCTTTGCGCTTCAAAGTCCTCGTATCAATTTCTTTACGGACACACCAATTTCCTTGCTTTCAAAGTCTTCGAGGAATTACCAAAGTCTTCAGCCGAAGATATTTATTTTAGGATTCGATATTCACCGAATAACTCAAACTCCTCATCGATGTATAGAGCATGTGTACACTCATAAACACATTAGTCTCTTAACCTATAAGTCTTCAATACACCAAAATCACTAAGGGACACTAGATGCACTTACAAGAGGATAATCTAAGGCGAAGATCCATCGACTACGTTTAGATGGACAAACTTTGAGGAGGATCGAAATCCGGAAGACAAGCTCAAAGAAGAAGCGATATCATCCGCCCGAGCACCGCACCTGCAGTGACTAAAGAAACCTAAACTAAACTACCAATATGAGCGGAGGCACCTATATTTTTCTCCTCGCCACTGGCGCGGGCGGGGGCAGGGGGATTCACGGGCTCATCGCCAAAGCCTCTAATTTTCCTTTGTTGCCAAGGGATAGGGAAGGAAAAGAGATAGATGACGGTTGAACATTTGTTTTCACGTGAGGTAGACCAAAATTTCATTTGTGCCTTTGGTTTACTATTTTCATTCAGCAATTGTGGTTATGGGCAAGAACTCGCTAAACCAAACGTTTGGGAACAAAAAATAATTATTTGAAAGAGGAGACAAAAGACTTGCCCAAAGTTAAGGTATGGCTACAAAGAACCCACAACCGAATAGATATGTCGTTACTTTCCCGACATCAAGTTACCCAAACGTTTCGCTCCCACGAGGACCCAAGGCTTAGCTTCATTCTTCAAACTATGCAAAATGATTTAGGGCGGCAAAGATTTCTTCAGGAAATCTCATTCAAAGTGGTCCAATATGAGAGTCGCAATTGACTTGTTCTACGTGACCAAATCAATCCACCAACCACCAATGAAGCAATGAGACATCAAGACATCATCACTTGGAAGCTGCCCCCTGGCGATGATTACTTGGGCAAGTCGTCTAATAAAGCGCAATTCATGGGAGCTATCCTCATACCCATGAACAAGGTAATTTGTAAAGTTTATCCCTAGGTCAAATTCTTTGTCTGGCTCACAATTCAAAATCGTTTGGGATCATAATATAAAAATAATAATTGCCACGACTACTAAGGCTTGAGCATTATACAAGGCAAGGCTGCGTTGTATTATAAAAAATAAAAAAGTGCATATGCTACTAAAGCTTAGCATTAGACAAGACAAGGCTGCTCTCTAGGAGTGTCATTGATTAGAAGATTTTGCTCTTGGTCGCATATAAATAAGGAAAACTCTCCATTTCAACCTATTGATTTCTCATTCCTTTAAGTCGCCTTCGTCTTGTGCCACGTGTTCCAGCGGGACGAGCACACCGCTTACCTTTCCCTTCCTTATCTTCTCTCCTTTATCCCCAAGCGTTTATCCTTCAACGAGTTGGTGCTCCCCTGGCCTGTCCAACCACCGCTCGTCGTCGGCGCATCATGCTGCAGTGAATCTACGAGCGTGTAAAGGAGGCTCATCCACGGGTAGTTTTAATGGAAGCCGCCATGATTTTTGCTACTCGGGGCATATGACCTCGCTGCCGTTTGGGGGCCGCTTGTTGAAATTAGTAGTGGGCCTTAGGCCCATAAGAGAATTTCAGAAATCTCCAAGGGCCCATGTAGGTGGTGGCATGACAAGGTGGTGGTGGGAAGTTTAGTCCCACCCCACTAGTGGAGAAGAAGTTGGACCCCTTTATAAGGGGCTCTCTTCTACATGATATTGGAGAGTGAGAAGAGAAGATGCCCTCGCACACTCCTCCTCCGCCGCCCGCCTCGCCACGCCTCGTCACGACGCGGGTTGCGTGAATGAGCCGAGCCGAGCTCATACCTACGCGCTTATTTTTGCCGGTCAGGAACAGAGAATACGTAACGGATGCGCCACGATCTGAGACGTCGGATCGTGGGTTGTTACCGACTCGGACGTGGGTTCAGCCCACGTCTCTCCACCCGACATATAAGCAGGGCTAACGCCAACCCTAGCCGTCACGAGAATTAGATCGCATCTGCCTCACACGCTCGTTCCTTTGCTGCTGCTACCGCCGGCGACTCCGTCCCGTTCACCGCGTACACGTTCGACGGGAGAGCAGGCCTCCGAAACCCCGCCTCTCCGGTTCCTGTATGGGAGAGGGGCGATTAGGTTTTTGGGGAGCGATCACGCGACTGCTCGCCTCCGCCCGTCTGCTTCGTCTACGTCCACGTCGTCCTCATCATCGCCATGGTTGAACCGTCCGAGGCCGATCGTCTCGCCCTTGAAGCTGAGAAGAAGAGGGCCGAGGACGCTACCGCTGCATCCGCTGCCAACATCGCTGCTACGGCCAACTAGCCTACTAGAGGGTATAGCTTGTTTATCCCACTCATGTTCGTTTCAATCCTAGCAATACTACTGGCATGCATAGATGTATCAACTATATGCGTAGTATGTGCTAGATTAGTTCATGATCAGTATGTCATTAGTCTAGTCAATGCCATGCTTGTTATTATTTCATGGATTAATATACTCGGAAAATTGCCTATTTACTCAACAATCCAAAAACCTAATATGTGTAGGAATTTTTCGAGTAATGGTTTTGTTGCTGCACTGAAACCGGATAAGTTTACCGGTACTTATTTCAAGCGTTGGCAAACGAAAACCGCCTTATGGCTCACGGCTATGAACGTGTTCTGGGTAGCCAGTGTCACTCCCACGTGAACGATCTCTGCTGAACAGTAGAAGATGTTCGCGGAGGCCATCGTCCTATTCCTTGGAGCAGTTATTAGCGTGATCGGAGATAAGCTGGTTAATGCATATTTACATATGCATGTTGCCAAGGAGCTGTGGGAGGCGCTCGAATCTAAATTCGGGGCCACTGATGCTGGGAGTGAGATGTATGTTATGGAGTAGTTCCACGATTACAAAATGGTTGACAACCGTTCTATATTGGAACAGGCTCATGAGATAATATGCATAGCTAAAGAACTTGAGGTTCTTAAGTGCAATTTGTCGGGCAAGTTTGTCGCGGGCTGTATAATTGCTAAGCTCCCTAATTCCTGGAGGAACTTTGCTACTACTCTGAAACATCAGAGGCGTGAGTTCTCAGTAGAGGACATCATTGGCCATCTGAGTGTTGAGAAGAATTCGAGAGCAAAGGACTCCAAAGGAAAAGCGGCCGAAAGCTCTTCTGTTGCCAATATGGTTCATCAGAGGAACTTCAATTCCCACAAGCCCAAGGGAAAGAATTCTGTCCAATAGAATACCGACTTCAAGAAGAAGGGAAAGAAGACCTTCAAGAAGAATAAGAAGGGAGAGGGCTGCTTTACTTGTGGTTTAGAGGAACATTGGGCGAACAAGTTCCCAAACAAGTACAAGAAGCCGGCGTAGGACTCTAAATCTGCTAATATGATTGTGGGCAACAATGAAAGTGGTGCATCTGGGTACGGTAATTTATTTTCTGTATTTTTAGTTTGTCAGTCCATCGATTGGTGGGTGGACACGGGTGCAAATATTCATGTGTGTGCTGACATCTCATTGTTCTCTTCTTATCAGGCCACAGGTCGCGGGTCCGTATTGATGGGGAATGGCGCGAGTGCTTCTGTTCTTGGTGTTGGCACGGTCGATCTGAAGTTTACTTTGGGAAGGATCGTGCAGCTGAAGAACGTGCAGCATGTCCCCGCCATCAAGAAGAACCTCTTTAGTGGCTCCCTTCTGTGTAGAGAAGGGTTTAAGTTAGTATTCGAGTCTAATAAAGTAGTTGTTACGAAATATGGACCTTTTGTTGGTAAAGGTTATGAATGCGGAGGTATGTTCTGCCTTTCCCTTGCAGATTTTTGTAATAAAGTCGTGAACAATATTCATTCGAGTGTTAATGAATCTAAGGTTTGGCATTCACATCTTTGTCACATAAGTTTCGGTGTTATGCCGCGGCTAGCAAAACTGAATTTAATCCCGACTTTCACTTTAGCCAAAGGTTCTAAGTGCCATTCGTGTGTGCAAGCAAAGCAACCTCGCAAGCCTCACAAGGCTGCAGAGGAGAGACACTTGGCACCATTAGAACTCATACATTCTGATCTTTGTGAGATGAATGGTGCGTTGACTAAAGGTGGAAAGAAATATTTCATGACATTGATAGATGATTCCACTAGATATTTCCATGTGTATCTGTTAAATACTAAAGATGAGGCTCTACACTACTTTAAAATCTATAAGGCAGAAGTTGAGAATCAGCTTGAAAAGAAAATTAAACGAGTCTGGTCTGATCGTGGTGGAGAGTACTTCTCAAACGAGTTTGATTCTTTTTGTGTGGAACACGGCATTATTCATGAAAGGACGCCTCCCTATTCACCCCAGTCAAACGGGGTTGCCGAACGGAAAAGTCGTACTCTAACTGATTTGTTTAACGCCATGTTAGATACATCGGGTTTATCCAAGGCATGGTGGGAGGAGGCTATATTGACCGCATGTCATGTCCTGAGTAAGGTTCCTACAAAAGATAATGAGGTCACTCCCTATGAGGAGTGGTCGAAGAGAAGGACGACGCTCTCGTACTTACGTACTTGGGGCTGCTTGGCGAAAGTCAATGTGCCGATCCCCAAGAAGCGTAAGATTGGACCAAAGATTGTGGCCTGTGTTAATTTGGGATACGCTAAGAATAGCGTAGGCTATAGATTTCTAGTAGTGAAATCTGAGGTACCTGACGTGAAGGTCGGTACAATAATGGAGTCGAGGGATGCTACATTCTTTGAGGATATATTTCCCATGAGAGATATGCAAAGCACTTCTAGACAGGAATCTGAGATAACTCCCGAGCCTGCCATTCCTATGGAGTATTATGAACAAACACATGATGATAATCCTGAGGAGGATGACAAGGAAACCCTTGGTAGGGGCAAGAGACAAAGGACTGCAAAGACCTTTGGTGATGATTTCTTCGTATACCTCGTGGATGATAATCCCACTTCCATTTCAGAAGTGTATGCTTCTCCATATGTTGATTACTGAAAAGTTGCGGTTCGTAGCGAGATGGATTCCATCATGGCTAATGGGACATGGGAAATTACTGATCGTCCATATGGTTGCAAACCATTGGGATGCAAGTGGGTGTTCAAAAAGAAGCTTAGACCCGATGGTATGATTGAAAAGTACAAGGCTAGGCTTGTGGCCAAGGGCTATGCCCAGAAAGAAGAAGAAGATTTCTTTGATACTTATTCACATGTGGCTAGACTGACCACCATTCGAGTACTACTCTCATTGGCGGCCTCGCATGGTCTTCTCGTTCATCAAATGGACGTTAAGACGGTTTTCCTGAATGGAGAGCTAAATGAGGAAATCTATATGCAACAACCACATGGCTTTGTGATAGAAGGTTAGGAAGGAAAGGTGTGTAAGTTGCTGAAATCGTTATATGGTCTGAGACAAGCACCTAAGCAATGGCATGAGAAGTTTAATACAACTCTGACATCTGTTGGCTTCGTTGTTAATGAAGCTGACAAATGTGTATACTATCGCCATGGTGGGGGCGAAGGAGTTATATTGTGCTTGTATGTTGATGACATACTTATATTTGGAACCAACCTCAAAGTAATTGAGGAGGTCAAGTCTTTTCTGTCTCAAAACTTTGAGATGAAGGACCTTGGGGTGGTTGATGTTATCTTGAACATCAAGCTTTTGAGAGATGATGAGGATGGGATTACACTTCTGCAATCCCACTATGTTGAGAAGATTTTGAGTCGCTTTGGATATTCAGACTGCAAAATTTCTCAAACACCATACGATCCTAGTGTGCTTATTCGAAAGTTTAAAGGCACAACTACAGATCAATTGAGATTCTCTCAAATAATCGGTTCGCTTATGTACCTAGCTAGCGCAACGAGGCCTGACATCGCGTTTGCTGTGAGCAAACTTAGCCGGTTTGTTGCAAACCCGGGCGATGTTCATTGGCGTGCTGTTGAAAGAATTATGCGCTACTTGAAAGGTATTGTCAACCACGGACTTCACTATACGGGATACCCATCGGTACTTGAAGGGTATAGTGATGCGAATTGGATCTCTGATGCTGATGAGATGAAGGCCACTACCGGGTATATGTTTACTCTTGGGGTGGTGCTGTTTCCTGGAAGTCTTGCAAGCAAACGATCTTAACGAGATCGACAATGGAAGCAGAATTAACAGCATTAGACACATCTAGTGTCGAAACAGAATTTCTTCGAGATCTTTTGACGGACTTACATGTGGTTGAGAAGCCGGTTCCGGCTATCCTTATGAACTGCGATAATCAAACAGTTATTGTCAAAGTGAAGAGTTCAAAGGATAATATGAAGTCCAACAAACATATAAGAATGAGATTGAAGTATGTCAGACGTTTGAGAAACTCCGGAGTGATAGCGTTGGCTTACATCCAAACGGCTAAGAATCTGGCAGATCCCTTTACTAAAGGGCTATCACGTGTTGTGATAGATAGTGCATCGGGGGAGATGGGTATGAGACCCACATGAGTTGCCATGGCAGTAACCCAACCTATATGATCGGAGATCCCGTGAAGTAGGACGTGGGAAAACAAGCCAGTGGTGAACTGAGGAGAGTAACTTTACTAACCCACTCCATTGGAGATACAATACTCTCGGATGCTGTATGATAGGATGACTATTGTCTTAATGTGTTCTAAAGCTTATGTGTAAGCAAGATGTTGTCCTACAGAGCGATCTTTGGAGGAACACACCTATATGAGTCTGACTGCTGGTCACAGTCTATGAGATTGGGATGATCTCTAGTAAACTCATGAATAGGCCAGGAGTGTGACTTATATGCTCCACCCGAGGGGTCAGCCTTCGGTAGCCCAGTACTAGTAAGACTTGTGGTGAAGCTTCTTTACGCCAAACTGACAATTCAAGGCATAGTCCATTTTTCAGTTGTAAAGGGGTGTAGCTACTTGTTCTAGGTGAAGCTCAACCTTAACTAGGTCTTCCCTGAAATGCTGGTATATTAAAACAGTGATTGGAACGAGGGAACATGATGTGCCCTTGAGATCTGGTGGGGGATTGTTAAAATTAGTAGTGGGCCTTAGGCCCATAAGAGAATTTCAGAAATCTCCAAGGGCCCATGTAGGTGGTGGCATGACAAGATGGTGGTGGGAAGTTTAGTCCTACCCCGCTAGTGGAGAAGAAGTTGGACCCTTTATAAGGGGCTCACTTCTACATGCTATTGGAGAGTGAGAAGAGAAGATGCCCTCGTGCACTCCTCCTGCGCCGCCCGCCTCGCCACGCCATGCCTCGCCTCGACGCGGGCTGCGGGAATGAGCCGAGCGCGAGCTCATACCTACGCGCTTATTTTTGCCGGTCAGGAACAGAGAATACGTAACGGATGCGCCACGATCTGAGACGTGGGTTGTTACCGACTCGGACATGGGTTCAGCCCACGTCTCTCCACCCGGCATATAAGCAGGACTAACGCCAACCCTAGCCGTAACGAGAATCAGATCGCATCTGCCTCACGCGCTCGTTCCTTTGCTGCTGCTACCGCCGGCGACTCCGTCCCGTTCACCGCGTACACGGTCGACGGGTGAGCAGGCCTCCGAAACCCCGCCTCTCCGGTTCCTCTAGAGGAGAGGGGCGATTAGGTTTTTGGGGAGCGATCACGCGACTTCTCGCCTCCGCCCGTCTACTTCGTCTATGTCCACGTCGTCCTCGTCGTCGCCATTGCTGAACCGTCCGAGGCCGATCGTTTCGCCCTTGAAGCTGAGAGGAAGAGGGCCGAGGACGCTACCGCTGCATCCACTGCCAACATCGCTGCTACGGCCAACTGGCCTACTGAAGGGTATAGCTTGTTTATCCCACTCCTGTTCGTTTTAATCCTAGCAATACTACTGGCATGCATAGATGTATCAACTATATGCGTAGTATGTGCTAGATTAGTTCATGATCAGTATATCATTAGTCTAATCAATGCCATGCTTGTTATTATTTCATAGATTAATATACTCGAAAAATTGACTATTTACTCAAGAGAGTTGATCGGCAGCAAGCCGGATGGTGGTTTGTGACGAGTCGACCGTCGTCGCTGGATGCTGCAAAGAAGCGAGCCACCTGTGCTTCATGCCGGAGCCGTCATGGTGTTGCGAAGGATCAGCCGCTTCAATGCAGCGACGGCGTTGCCAACCGTTGTTGTAGAGCGTCGCCGGCACCGCGGAGGAGAAGCGTCTTGTGTGCTGCGTTGCAGCTTCCGCCGTGCTACAAGCGTGCAACCACCTCGCTAGTGCTGCATGCCTGATGGGGCTCGACGCCGTCGGGTCGCCGGTCCTGCGATGAAGCCCTCGTCGCCGACCATCGGTGCTGCATTGAAGTCCTCCTCGCCGGCCACCGGTGCTGCAATGAAGCCCTTTTCATCGGGGGGTGCTGCCATGGAGCTTCGCTGGGTGCCCATCAGTGTTGCATTGAAGCTTTGTCGTACAGCGCAATGCTACTATGAAGCTTCGCCGGATGTAGTCAGTGTTGCTTTGGATCACTGCCATGCTCGATGCTGCCATGGAGCAACAGCGGCGGCTCCCGGTGTTGCGAGCGGTCACCACCGACTCTCGGAGTAGCGATGCAACACTAGGTGTTCTTCTGGAGTGCTCGCTGGCTAAGTCAGAGTTGCGATGCAGCATTTGGTGTTGTATTAGGGCTCTTGCCGACAACGCCGGTGCTGCGAGGTCGTTGTGCCACGGTCGGTTATGCATCATCGATGTTGGCTGCAGAGAGAGTCGCAATGTGGATTGGTGGATTGTGGAGCATGCAACACAGAGGAGAAAGACGATGAGGGTTAAGTTGCTGAGGGAAGTGTGCACGTGCTCCAGCTGCCACAGATCGGAGTGGACTTACGCACAGCAGCGGCCTATAAATAATGGCAATTGTTTCACTATATTATTATTATTTGCCGGGTGAAAGGGAGTTTTCACTATATTAAGGATACAGATGTATCCACCACCTTACCGAGTTTCCCAAATTCCAAACGAATCAGGCTAACTCGCCTCGGGCTTTTTTCGCATTTAGGCCGGGTTAGCCCTCCCACCATAAGGCTTCAACATCACACCAGGATTGCAAACAACCACGGCCCTTCTTCCATGAACTTCTGCCAGGCAGAAAATTTGAACAACAATGTGTTCATGCACTCAGCAATATCGATGAAAAGTATTACCTCCATCCCAAGTTAGTTGTCATGTCTAGATACATCCGTATCTAGACAAATCTAAGACAACTAATTCTAGATGGAGGGAGCAATTAATGAGATGTAACTAAAGAGTAACAAGAAACAAGACGGATTGCCACAATGTCACTCCTAAGTCCCAAGCCCCATCTGCCTCCTCTTGGGTGAAATGACTAAAACAAGCACAACAGCAGGTTCATCTTACTGTGTTGAGCAAAGATAAGATAGATCTCTTAGATACCACAACTATAAAATAATCTTCAGGCTAGAGGACTCGGCCTTTGAAGGAATGGCTCCGGCCGCACGTAACTGAACCCCACGAAGTTGCTATCTGCAGCGACAGGGCTGGCCACGGGAGAGTCCAGCACGGGCATACTTGTCCAGCACTCGTCAAAGTTTGCAATGCAGGTCTGGCCAGCAACATTTGGGCAGAAGCTTGGCTGGATCTGCCGAGCCTCTAGTTTCTTCCAGTTCACTGCCTTGAACCACTTGTGGTTTTTTATTTCGTCACTGCCGCCCGGTCCACTTCCCAGTCGCCTGCCAGCTTCTTTGTGCAGTAGCTGGAAAAAAAACCGGTGTGCAATAGTAAGGGCAAATTAGCAACAAGGCATTCAGATTTACTTCTAACTAACAAAGGAATCAGCCGTCAGTCATATCTCCGAGAAGAGACATCCAGGGATCAGGCTTCACTACAAGCATTAAGGTCTCTGATTTTATTTCTCTAGGACCGAAGTAACTTATCTTACCATATTTTTAGTTTGATCACAAACTCAAACTGGGTTGACACTGAAAACAAGCAAAGGGCCGATTGCACAATGTACTCAAGGTGAACGTAGCGAACTTACCCCTTTCAGCAAAGAGTGAACCTCACTAGACAAATAAGTCGGAAGCTTCATCTTCTCCTTCACTATCTTCTGCTGAATCTTGTCCCTGTTTCCACCAAAAAATGGGGGCTGCAACATATAGACAAATAATGAGTGTGCAAAGAAAAATATATAAAGCGGGTAATTCATCTAAAATGCAGATATTTCTAGTCAGAAGATTCCTCTCAAACAACTCACCTTGCCTGTAAGCATTTCAAAAAGAAGGATCCCCACACTCCACCAGTCTGCGGCCTTATCATGACCTCTGCCCTGAACAATTTCTGGGGCCATATACTCCACAGTGCCGCACATTGAATTTGATCTAGTGTTCTCATCAAACTCCTTTGCCAGGCCAAAATCAGTTAGCATGGCCTAAAATGGAAGACTCAAGTCAATAAATTTCCCCTCTGGCGGTCATAACGTGAAGACAAGAAAAAAGTGAAATATGAAGACACATTAAAGGATCTTACATGGCCATGAGCATCCAATAAGATGTTCTCAGGCTTCAGATCTCTATGCATAATCCCATTGGCATGAAGGTGGGCTACAGCAGATACAATCTCAGCAGTATAGAGGCGTGCAAGCTCCTCCCTACCAGACAAGTAGAAGCTTAATTAAAAGGTTGTCAAATCTAGATAAGTGTAAAGACAGGACTACAGAATTAAATTACCTAAACAAGCCTTGTTGGTAAAGCTGGAAGAAGAGGTGCCCCCCATTTACAAAGTCCAAGACTAGATAAAGTCGGTACTTAGTCTGCAAGTAAGTTTTGGTTTTAGTACTGGCAGATGCATAACACTAGGAGAATATATCCACGCTTGAAAACACAGTGCACACACAGAAAATGGTAACGACCTACCTGAAAGGAGTACCTCAGCTGCACCACAAAAGGATGATCAACTTTTGTCAGTATATCTCTCTCTGCTTTCATGTACTCAGCATGGTTCTTCTCCAAAATCTTGTCTTTCCTCATGACTTTCATTGCATATATTTCTGAAGTACATTTCCTTCTCACCTGATAGACTTTGCCAAATGCTCCTTGGCCAACAAGCTTTAAGAGTTCAAAGTCGTCGAGTCCAACAGCCTCATTCTCCTTTGTTGTATTATTGAGCTCTTCATCATTAAGACCCCCCTGCTCACTTTTCTTTTCTTTAGAAAGACACTCTAGCAGATCTAATGAGCTCTCTGACTCATGTAGAGTAAGCTTACTAAGTGGCAAGGATTGGCTAACAAGTGAAGTTGGGCCAACAAGAGAATGAGATCGCTTGGTAATGACTACAGGGTCGTTGTAAACCTCCTCATTCGACTCGGCCAAAGGTGCAGGGCTGCCTGGAGTGAGGATGCTTACTTCTGTGGGGGTATGGACCGCCGTAGCACCAAAAACATCGTTAAAATCGAACTCAACATTTTCAGGAAGGACAACATCAGGAGGCCCTTTTGGCAGAAGTATCATCCCTGTAAAGAGCTTGGGGCGTTGTGTGTGGGCTGTTGTAACAGAAGGCATCTCTGAGGAAACCATCTTCAGGAACCAAGATTCAACAATCTATAATCTTGATTTCAGCTAACAGTAGCTGTGCCACTTCCCTCTACCAATTCTATGGGGCAGCTCTGTCTAAGGGAGGCTCCTTCCACAAATACCCAAGACAACGGAAGATGCAGGGCTGCGAACAATGGCCTTGAACAAGTGGAAGTTCACAGAGACAACAGGAAATCCCAGGAATCCCGGGCGAAGGCAGGGTGGGAAGCTTCCGTTGTTTCCCGATGAACAGGAAACTCTGGATGCCACTGTTCTTCCTGAATACATGAGATCAACTTGTCTATGGGCTGCACGCAGAAGGATATTATAGTTAATTCAACAATTTCACAAATAAGGAAGCTTGTGCTAAGAAGAACACTGGGATTATTCGGAGTATAAAACCATGTGCTGATCTGCAAACTGCTTCGGTAGGGCACCGTGTTATCTTTATCAGAGACAAAACGTAAAGGCAGTAAAGTGTGTTCTAAAAGTAATTTGCTACTGACGTAAAGAAATTAGTTTTCCAATCAGAGGAACAACAGCATTCCAAATTTAGCACCAAAAGTCATGAGACCCACACAACCACAGGATACCTCTGTACCTCGAAATAACCCCGATGGGAGAAACATCCATCCTATGCCCGATCTAGTGCCTATCCAAACACGAAGCCTAACTAAAATTGACGTTCCTATCTGCCAAGAATGGGAACGCATGTTAAAATAAAGCTAAACAAAAAAGAAGGGGAAGCAAACTTATTGGAGAGATCGCAATTTTACTGCGCAGCAACGCGTATCCACGAAACCTCTCGCGGCTTACACCGAAATTTAACCCTACAAAACCATACTTTTTTGTACATAATATGCCACCGAATTACACTCACAAGGACACAATTACCATGGGAGGTCAAGGCATCGGCTAAATCCCAAATCGGCCACTTGCCCCTGCCCCCTATGAGCGCCACAGATCCAAAGAAGGGAATCCTGCGCAGATCTAACAGACCCACGAATCCGCGCCCAGGCACCAACGCAATTGTACGCCGCGAAACCCGCGGCGCTCACCGGTCCGACGAGCAATCACAAAAACCATAACTGCACCCGAAATAATCGGAAAAGGACGCGTAAAAGAAGCGTGCGCGAGAAGGGACCTGGCAAACCAGGAGAAAAGTAAGGAAACGGAGGAAGGGAGAGCTGGAGAGACCGCGACGACGAACCTTTGCGGAGGGTGAGGGGGAGCGGCTGGAAGCGGCGGCGAGTGCACGGCGATCCCCTGCGGCGGGGCGGCGAGGGGGCTCCTGTTATAGAATAGGCGCGTGGGGTGCGGGGGCTCCGGTAACTGCAAGGGGACGCGTGGCGGGCTCGCGTTGGTGGACTCGAGGGGGGCTCGCGATGCGAGTTGGCTTGTGGCGAATATGCCGCGCCGCCGAGATGGGCCGCCAGTTGGACCACCTGGGCCACACTTGTCATACTCACGAGGGGGAAAGGAAGAGGCACGCGGGCATTCTGATTCTGGTGCTTGTCAATCCGCTCTCCTCGCGCAAAACGGGATGGGTTCTCTTGGTTTGGCGCCAAGGTCGCTTCTAGTTTTTGGTTTGGTTTCCCTCCTGCGAAAGGGATAGAGATAGAGCTCTGCCGTGTGCATTAGGATAAGCCGAGTCAAAGTTTCTTTTTTCTGCGGATCATGCCAAAGGGAGTATGTTAGAGAGGTTCTATAAAGAATCTTGTTTTTCACGTCTTATCTCTATTTTTAAAAGGAAATGCCATAATGGCCTATTTTATTGTTGAGAAATTATATAGAGAATCGCCGCACTACATCTCTTTCATGTAGCGGCTCGCGTAGCCTCATGTGCATGCAAAAATCTTCCACCTCATGCTTACATCATTGCATTATATGTCTTTTTAAATTTTAAAAATGGTTTATCTCACAGACTAGTAATTTGATCCGAGATTTGCTTTTACCGTTAGGTTCGTCTCGACGAGGCCTTCAAAATAAGATCTCATATTGACATGTTTCGTTGAAAAAAAATTCATCGTTCCTAGTTGCCACATTTATGTCGTTATAGTTGTCATCTTACGGGTGTATAGTTGTCATAAAAAGTATACATAGTTATCAGGACAATACTTTTTACGCATTGCAATGTTATGTGAAGCTAAAAGTGGGTATTAAAACACTAACAATAAGCAAGTAAATGCATGAATCAGCATAAGTACAATCAATTAAGTTTTTTGTGGGATATATCAACATTCATAAGCCTGATAACCAAGTTGATTTAATGTGAGAACTATATAACAAATAATGTGACAAGTAAGTGATAATAATCTAGCAAGTACCGACGAAAACAAAAGTTATCAAAACATGTCGACATGAGATCTAGTTTTGAATATCTCGTCGTGAAAAAGTCAGTAGTGGTGAAAGCGGATCATTAATTGAGATAACGGTTTGGAAGATAAAAAATGCAAAATCAAAAGAATATTTAATAATACCATACTTGTGTAATGTTGTATGCATGCAAGGAATGGATGGAAGCTAGCCCCCGCACGGAAGGACTAAAATGCGATGCCGCTCCCTAATGAAGTATTTTATTGTTTAACGCAAATGTTCACGTCGTTCATGAGAAACTCGGAAATAAAAGAGGAAGAACCATATCTACCCAATTACATGAAAACTCGGAAATAAAAGAGGAAGAACCATATCTACCCAATTACATGAAATATCATTCCTTTTGCCACCGCACGAGACGTTTGCTTCCCGTAAAAAGTGCATGAATTGGACATCTCCTAACAATCCGCTATAGTGTTAAAAAAACATGCTATAACACTAAGCTCAATTAAGGTCTTCAATTAAAATTGGATCATTCGATTTTGATCAGGTCAGCTATTTCTTAAGGAGGTTGAATTGGGTCACCCGATTTTAATCAAATCAACAATTTTTCGAGGAGATGGAACTAGGTCACTCATGGATCTATGTAATACTTATGCTTCATAAGTTTGGAGGCCGCTTAATCGGATGAGGTCTTCAATTTAAAACACGGCCACTTGATTTTGACTAGGTTAATAATTTCTTAATGAGCCCTCCTGGAGGGAAGTTTCCCCAGCAGAATCGCTCTACCGGAGAGCAAAAGGGCTCATGCCGAGATTTCTACCTTGAGACGGTGGCACTTCGTCCCAAAAGTATCCTCATTTTTTCTAGGTCGAAACCCTTGATATAGCAGAAGAGGGGCACCGGAGGCAGCCTGTGGGTCTCCCAAGGCATTAGGACGCGCCCTGGGGAGTGGGCGCACCCTGTTTCCTTGGGAGCAATAGGTGCCCCCTACGGTGGGTCTTCATTCCAATAATTCTTATATATTATATAAAAAATATACACGAAGTTTGAGGTCATTTGGAATCTAGAAAATTCCCAACTTTTGCCACGACTTCCACATCCACAATTCCAGTTTCCGACAATTTCCCTTTTTGTGTAGATCTTGCAATTTAAGAGAGAAAATGCATTATAATTGTATCATAAAGTAGAATAATGACCAAGAAAAAGTAAATCATGATGCAAAATGCATGTATCATTATGTATAATGTTCTTTTATCAATATTACACTTAAGGATGTAATCATTATGCCTTTTTCTCTTAATTTGACAGATAAACATGAAGAGGGAAAATATCGACAACTGGAATTCTGGACCTAAAAGGAGTACAATAGATATAGCTATTTTCTGGAGATCTAAATGGCATGAAATTTCATGTAGATTTATTTTTTAATACATAAAAAATAATCGAAGAAAGAAGTGTCTAAGAAGATCAACCATGGGCCCATAAAGCAAAGGGACGCGCCCTGCCCCCTTGTGAAGCCCACTCAGACCCTCCGGTCCCCATCTTCTGCTATATGAATTCATTTTCCCTAGGAAAAAAATAGAAGAACACTTTCAGGATGAAGCGCCACCATTTGAAGGCGGTAGCTGGGTAGGAGCACTGTTAGAGCATATTTCTCCATATGTGGTTTTGGTAATTGATGACAATTCCTATGGACTAATGGTTGCCTTAAGTTATATTTATAGGATTTGTCCATAGGCACTTCTTGAAGTCCATCTGTTGGGTTCAAGGAGTTTATATGATGACCAAGGTGGTATTCAAGGTATTATCCAAAGAATGGTCATAGAGACACAAGGTTGATCAAGATCGTCATACAAAGAGTAAATCAAGATGATCAACACACAAAGCGTACAAGATGTACCGAGAGGGATCAAGTGATCCCATGGTATGGTAAGCATTGTCCATTGCGTGTTTGTGTACTAACCCATGGTCTTCATGAGAGTTCTTTATGGGGTTAGGTGTGTTTCCATGGGCTTGCGTCTAGAGAAGATCTCATACAATCCATGAAGGATGACGTCAAGTGGTGATCGTCATCAAGATTGCGGTGTGCAAGTTCAAGTGGATCAACACGAAGATATCATGCTTGAAGCTTGATGTCCATTATGGTGGCAATGGACTTGTGAAGATATGTTGAAGAGCGGCTCACCCATGTTGTGTATGGGGGAGCAATCAACTAGTCTTCATCAAGCCAACGCAATCAAGAAGGTGGTCCATCTTGAGGAAGCCAAGATCATCGTCATCTAGCTCAAGAGGGCGAGGTGCAAGGTATAGGTTTGCCCTTGATAGGTTTTCTGTTTTAGGATAGATTGCCATACTCTCAAGGGGGGCTCTCAAGTGAGTAGCTCGGTCATATCGTTCATTGAGAGCTCAAACCATTTGCATCCTTGCATCATACTTCTTGGTTCTTGTTTGGTGTTTCTCTTTGTGAGCTCTTAGAGCTTATAGTCATCTTCATGACAAGCTCGAGTTCATCGAAAACGGAGTCCATATGCATCTACTATGATGTTTTCATTCATAGAGGTCTCACATCTCTATATAATTGGCATTTTCATATCTGCATGGTCTTAAGATTTCGGATAGAGGTTGTTGTTTGGATAGCTCTTGTCATCCTGAATCCAACAAGCTTGGGTTTGCTTGATTCGGAGCTCGTATGCGAATGTTATGGCTTTTTCAGTGGCGAGCGGTAGTACCTCTTGTGCCAAGCGGTAGTACCGCTCCCTAGCGGTAGTATCGCTCCGGGTGGGTGATGACCCACAAGTATAGGGGATCAATCGTAGTCCTTTCGATAAGTAAGAGTGTCAAACCCAACGAGGAGCAGAAGGCTCTGATAAAACAGTTTTCAGCAAGGTAATAACTGCAAGCACTGAAAGTAGCGGTAATAAGTGATGGTGTAGTGAGGTGAAACGTAGCAGGTGAAAAGTAACAAGTAACAAGTAGTAGCAACGATGCAGCAAAGTGGCCCAATCCCTTTTGCAGCAAGGGACAAACCTGAACAAAGTCTTATAGGAGGAAAAACGCTCCCGAGGACACACTGGGATTTCTGTCATGCTAGTTTCATCATGTTCATATGATTCACGTTCGTTACTTTGATAGTTTGACATGTGGGTGGACCGACGCTTGGGTACTGCCCTTACTTGGACAAGCATCCCACTTATGATAAACCCCTCTCGCAAGCATCCGCAACTACGAAAGAAGAATTAAGACAACGTCTAACCATAACATTAAACTAGTGGATCCAAATCAGCCCCTTACGAAGCAACGCATAGACTGGGGTTTAAGCTTCTGTCACTCTAGAAACCCATCATCTACTTACTACTTCCCAATGCCTTCCTCTAGGCCCAAATATGGTGAAGTGTTATGTAGTCGACATTCACATAACACCACTAGAGGAAAAACAACATACAACATATCAAAATACCGAACGAATACCAAATTCACATGACTATTATTAGCATGACTTATCCCATGTCCTCAGGAACAAAAGTAACTACTCACAAAGCATAATCACAATCATGATCAGAGGTGTAATGAGTAGCATAAAGGATCTGAACATAAACTCTTCCACCAAGTAATACAACTAGCATCAACTACAAAGAGTAATCAACACTACTAGCAACCTTACAAGTACCAATCGGAGTCGCGAAACGGAGATTGGTTACAAGTGATGAACTAGGGTTTGGAGATGAGATGGTGCTGATGAAGATGTTGATGGAGACGAGTCCCCTCCGATGAGAGGAGTGTTGGTGATGATGATGGCGACGATTTCCCCCTCCGAGAGGGAAGTTTCCCCAGCAAGATCGTCCTGCCGGAGCTCTAGATTGGTTATGCTCATGTTCTGCCTCGTGGCGGCGAAGAATCGACGTAAAAGCTCCGCCCTGATTTTTTTCCAGACGAAACCCTTCATATAGCAGAAGAGGGGGGCCAGTGGGCCACCAGGGTGCCCACAAGCCCTGTTACCGCGGTCAGGGGGCAGGCCGCGGCCACCAGGCTTGTGGGCCCCTGGCAGCTCCCCTCTGGCACTTCTTTTGCCCAGTATTTTTTATATATTCCCAAAAAATTCCACGTTGATTTTCAGGGCATTTGGAGTTGCGCAGAATAGAGGACTCAGACTTGCTTCTTTTCCAGTCCAGAATCCCAGCTGCCAGTATTCTCCCTCTTCAAATAAACCTTGCAAAAAAAGAGAGAAAAGGCATAAGTATGGTACCACAAAGTATAACAACAGTCCATAAAGCGATAAATATCAACATGAAAGCATGATGCAAAATGGACGTATCACCTATATACTTGGTAAATAAGAGAAGGCCTAGCCTTTTGTCGGGTGTTTTGTTCCGTTATTTCCGCCATAGTTTCCGGCTACCGGTGTTTGATTCCATAACTGATCGCTCCTAGCACGTTCGGGGTTGTTATGGTGACCCCCTTGATAAATCGTGTAGTGTTAAGACTTGTCCAACAGGACCCAACATTGGTGTTAATTTGCTAATCACTTAATAATAATCTGCATAGGGAATAGCTACCCCGAGGAATTAATCAACAACCCGGGCCAGTGCTCCTCTTGAGTGTTGGTCCAAACTAGAGCACCGTGCGGGGCCATCCCGGGGCAACTCGGGAGATTTCTCTGGCCACTGTACGCTTCGCTTATTCGGCGTGTCCTGAGACTGAGATACGCGGCTCTTATCAGGGTCGTCGACACGTCGGGAGGTCCTGCTAGTCTTGTCTTACCTTAGCGATATATCTTATGTATAGGAATCCCGGTGAAGCTTTGGTTCTCCCCAGAGTTGAGGTTTTCCTCTAAGGAATCCGATGAGATCACGAGATTCGTGATAGAGGATTACTTTGCGGCCCATGACCGCTTGTGATGGACTAGTTGGAGCACCCCTGCAGGGTTTAATCTTTCGGAAAGTTGTGCCCGCGGTTAAGTGGCAACTTGGAATATTTGTTAACATCCGGTTCTAGATAACTTGAACTAATTCTAATAAAATTGCCAACCGTGTGTGTAACCGTGACTGTCCCCTTCGAAGACCTCTCTTCGATCGGGAACACGGTGGGGTTATGATTGGCGTAAGTAGGTGTTCAAGATCACTTAGTGATCAGCTAGTTTTTCGCCCGCTAGCGTAGACCACCATCAAAACTTGTTCTACGTAAGTTAGCCACCATAAATGCTTAGGATGCTGCAACCTAAACACTGAACCTACCTTACCTAATAACTTGGCTAGTTCTGGCACCGAGGTAATAGATTGCTGAGTCCCTGTGGCTCACAGATTACTTCAACACACCAAGAGGTACAGGTACGCCCGACACAGGTGATCCCGATGGCACGCAGCTGGCGTGGCAGTATGATGAGGAGAACGACCGCATGTACGTGAACTATCCAGAAGACTGAGGCATGGTCGTGATCGTGGGCAAGCATGCAGGGTAGCATAGCCTTTTTCTCATGTTATGTAGTCCGTAGCGGAACTACCTTGTCTGAATAAATGTGTGATGTAAACTCTGATATTATCTATGAGATGGCAAATGATTCCCTATTTGTCATTCTTTATTATGTATGTGATATGTTATCGTGCTTGTGAAATGCTTAGATGCGCTTCTTTCCATTTTGGCGCCTCGTTCCCTAAATCGGAAAGAACCGCATCTTAGTCGTTACATACCTCTAGAGGCAGCGGTAGTACCGCGCCTCGCCAGCGGTAGTACCGCTATGCGCGGGCTGTAAGTGGGGGTAACGGTCTGATTCCTCCCCCCCACTATATAAAGGGGGTCTTCTTCCCCCTTGGACTTATCCATCCGTTGAGCTCGTGTTCTTCCCCCATTGTTGACCTTCTTAGAGCTTTCTAACTCTCAATCCCTCCAATGATTCTTGCTAGTTCTTGAGGGAAAAGAGAGAGGAGATCTAGATCCATATCTCCACCAATCACTTTCTCCTCTATGTGAGGGGAACCCCTTGGATCTAGATCTTGGAGTTCTTTGCGAGCTCCTTGTTCTTCCTCTCATATTTCTCCATAGCTTTTGTTGTTGTGGAGGGATTTGAGTGTGAGGGACTTAACCACTTCCTGTGTTCTTGTTGCATTAGTTGCATCGGTTTGAGTTCTCCACGGTGATACGTGGAAGTGATAAGTTGAGAAACTTATTACCCTTTGGTACTTAGTATCCTAGAGATTATGCTTCGTGGATGCTTTGGCATCCTAGAAGCTTGGTGGTGTCTCGGAGCTCAATCATTGTGGTGTAAAGCTCCGGGCAAGCGTCGGGGTCTCCAATTAGGTTGTGGAGATTGCCCCGAGCAATTTGTACGAGTACCGGTGACCGCTGATAACCCACAAGTATAGGGGATCAATTGTAGCCTTTCTCGATAAGTAAGAGTGTCGAACCCAACGAGGAGCTAAAGGTAGGACAAATATCCCCTCAAGTTCTATCGACCACCGATACAACTCTACACACACTTTACGTTTGCTTTACCTAGAACGAGTATGAAACTAGAAGTACTTTGTAGGAGTGATAGGATTGGTTTGCAAGAAAGGAAAGAACACGTAAATAAAACTAGGGGCTGGTTAGATAAAGAAACAATTACGTTAGTTTAACGAGTGTGGAAAAGTGGTGTAGGAGTTGCGGAATTGTCCCTAAGCAATTGACTACGTTACTAGACCGATAGCAAGTTTTATGTGGGAGAGGCCACTGCTAGCAAGCATTTGCAACTACTAACGATCATTAAGGTAAAACCCAACCATAGCAATAAGATATATTGGTCCCCCTTCAATCCCATATGCATCAATTTCTATGCTAGGCTGAAGCTTCTGTCACCCTTGCCCTCCAATACATAGTCCAATCAACATACTACTAACCCTATGGTGTGATCCACGCGCATGCTCATATGATGGTCACCAAAGGACATCAACATAACCACAAGAAAATTAAACCAATCATATCAATTCATCAATCACCGATAGGACAACGAAAATCGACTCAGACATCATAGGATGGCAACACATCACTGGGTAATAATATGAAGCATAAAGCACCATGTTCAAGTAGAGGGTACATCGGGTTGTGGGGGAGTGGACCGCTGAATATAGATGGGGGAAGGTGATGGAGGTGTTGGTGAAGATGACAGAGGTGTTGGTGTAGATCGCCGTCACACGATAATGTCCCGGGCGGCGTTCCGGCACCGCCGGGAGAGAGGGGGAGAGAGCCCCCCTTCTTCTTATTCTTCTTCCTTGATCTATTCCCTAGATGGGAGAAGGGTTTGCTCTCTGGTCCATGGTCTCCATGGCAGAGGAGGGGAGAGAGCCGCTCCGAGATTGGATCTCTCTCTCTATGTCCTTTTGTTTCCGCGCTCCCAGATTCTGCCTTTCACCGTTTCTTAAATTCCCGGATATCCGTAACTCCGATTGGCCTGAGATTTTAACACAATTTTCTTCCGGATATTATCTTTCTTGCAGCGAAAGAAGGGCCCCAACCGCCTTAGGGATTTGTCACAAGTCTGCCAGCCGCGGCCTAGGGGGGCGCCTCCTGGGCTTGTGACCTCCTCGGGCATCATTTCCCGTAGATTCTTCTTCCCAAAAATCATAAATATTCCAAAAAAAAATCCCCGTAGGTTTTTTTATTGCATTTGGACTTCGTTTGGTATGGATAATCTGCGAAACAAAAAAACATGCAACAAACAGGAACTGGCACTGGGCACTGGATCAATACGTTAGTCCCAAAAATAGTATAAAAAGTTGCCAAAAGTATATGAAAGTTGTAGAATATTGGCATGAAACAATCAAAAATTATAGATACGATGGAGACGTATGAGCATCCCCAAGCTTAACTCCTGCTCGTCCTCGAGTAGGTAACTGATAAAAAGGATAATTTTTGATGTGGAATGCTACCTAGCATAATCTTGATCATATAATCTAATCATGGCATGAATACTAAAAACGAGTGATTCGAAGCAATAGTCTATCATTTGACATAAATACAATAATATTTCAAGCATACTAACAAAGCAATCATGTCTTCTCAAAATATCATGGCCAAAGAAAGTTATCCCTACAAAATCATATAGTCTGGCTATGCTCCATCTTCCCCACACAACGTATTTAAATCATGCACAACCCCGGTTTTAGCCAAGCAATTGTTTCATACTTTAGTGTTCTCAAACTTTTTCAACTTTCACGCAATACATGAGCGTGAGCCATGGACATAGAACTATAGGAGAATAGAATATGGTGGTTGTGGAGAAGACAAAAAGGAGGAGATAGTCTCACATCAACTAGGCGTATCAACGGGCTATGGAGATGCCCATCAATAGATATCAATGTGAGTGAGTAGGGATTGCCATGCAACAGATGCACAAGAGCTAAAAGTGTATGAAAGCTCAAAAAGAAACTAGTGGGTGTGCATCCAACTCGCTTGCTCACGAAGACCTATGACAATTTGAGGAAGCCCATCATTGGAATATACAAGCCAAGTTCTATAATGAAAATTTCCCACTAGTATATGAAAGTGACAACATACGAGACTCTCTATCATGAAGATCATGGTGCTACTTTGAAGCACAAGTGTGGTAAAGGATAGTAGCATTGTCTCTTCTCTCTTTTCTCTCATTTTTTTTCTCTTTTTTTGGTGGGCTTCTTTGGTCTTTTTTATTTGGGCTTCATTGGCCTCTTTTATTACTTCCTCACATGGGACAATGCTCTAATAATGATGATCATCACACTTTTATTTACTTACAAATCGATAATTAGAACAAAATATGACTCTATATGAATGCCTCCGGCGGTGTATCGGGATGTGCAATGATCTAGCGTAGCAATGACATCAAAAAAGGACAAGCCATGAAAACATCATGCTAGCTATCTTACGATCATGCAAAGCAATATGACAATGATGGTGCGTGTCATAATAAACGGAACGATGGAAGTTGCATGGCAATATATCTCAGAATGGCTATGGAAATTCCATAATAGATAGGTATGGTGGCTGTTTTGAGGAAGGGTATATGGTGGGTGTAATGCACCGGCGAAAGTTGCGTATAATCCATGGACTCAACATTAGTCATAAAGAACTCACATACTTATTGCAAAAGTCTATTAGTCATCGAAACAAGGTACTACACGCATGCTCCTAAGGGAAGGATTGGTAGGAGTTAACCATCGCGCGATCCCGACTTCCACACAAAGGATGACAATCAATAAATAAATCATGCTCCGACTTCGTCACATAACGGTTCACCATACATGCATGCTATGAGAATCACAAACCTTAACACAAGTATTTCTACAAATACGCAATTACTCACTAGCATGGCTCTAATATCACATATTCATGTGGCAAAACTATTTCAAGGAATCAAACATATCATATTCAGTTATCTACAAGTTTTATGTAGGATTTTATGACTAACCACGTGAATGACCAACTCCTTTTAACTCTCTAAATAGGTATAAGTGAAGCATGAGAGTTTAATTCTTTCTACAAAATATATGCCCCGCTCTAACAAATATAAGTGAAGCAAAAGAGCATTCTACAAATGGCGGTTTTCTATGTGTAGGGAAACAAGCAATCCAAACTTCAAATGATATAAGTGAAGCACATGCAGCATTCTATAAAGCCATACTTAAAAGATATAAGTGAAGTGCAAAGAGCATTCTATAAATCAACCAAGGACTATCTCATACCAGCATGGTGCATAAAAGAAAAAGGAAAAATAAACACAAAAGACGCTCCAAGCATTTGCACATATCATGTGACGAATAAAAATATAGCTCCGAGTAAAATTACCGATAGATTGTAGACGAAAGAGGGGATGCCTTCCGGGGCATCCCCGAGCTTAGACGCTTGAGTCTTCCTTGAATATTACCTTGGGGTGCCTTGGGTATACGCAAGCTTAGGCTCTTGCCTCTCCTTATTCCTTCATCCATCGTGGTCTCACCCAAAACTTGAAAACTTCAATCACACAAAACTCAACAAAACATTCGTGAGATCCGTTAGTATAATAAAGTAAATCACCACTTTAAGTACTGTTGTGAACTCATTCCAAATTCATATTAGCATTATATCTACTGTAATCCAACTTCACCATGGTTCATACCCCCCGGTACTACCCATAGATTCATCAAAATAAGAGAACAATGCAAAGAAAACAGAATCTGTCAAAAACAGAACAGTCTGTAGTAATCTGAACTTATACCATACTTATGATACTCCAAACATTCTGAAAAATTATGACAATTAGGGAAATTTTCACATCAATCATAAGAAAAAAGAATGAACTCAAAATCTTTTTCTGGATAGGAATTAAAAATACTTTCCTGAGCACAAAGTTTCTGTCTTCTTCAGCATGATCAAACAACTATCACCCAAACTAATCATAAAGGCTTTACTTGGCACATTATTTTTATAATACAATGAAATTGTACAAGGGGATAATTATTTTTGCGAGAAACTTCCATGGAAAATTGTACATTGTTTCCATGAGCATGAACACAAGTGTTCAAGGTCGACCCTCACTTCCGCAATGCATAACCTTTCAATCGCTTCTATTTTTGAAAAAGTTTTAAGTGCCCCTCTATATTTTTTTGCTTTTAACTAAATAAAATCACTCAACAGAAATAAATGACCCTCTAAAACTTCCGGGTTGTCTCCCAGGCAGCGCTTTCTTTAAAGCCATTAAGCTAGGTATAAAGTGCTCAAGTAATGGATCCACCCGAATCCCAAGGTATATCAAAGCCAATTTTAATTAACAATGATTTGTAATTTAGTAGTGAGCACAAGGTAACATATATCATGCAATGACGAAGTCTAACTCTCTTCCTATGCATTGGCATGTCATAAAAGAACAATTCATGCACATCAAGTAAAGGCCAATACATATCATAAGCAGTTTCTTGCAATTTTATCGTATTGGAAACATAGAGAGGTGGAGATGTAGTTCCTCTCTCATAATAATTGCAAGTAGGAGCAGCAAGAACATGCATATTATATTCATCAAAATCATCATGTGTAATAGTAGAAGGCAACCCATCTATGTAATCCCTTATAAGAGCAAACTTCTCCGATATAGTGTAGTTGGGAGAGTTCAGAAAGATAATAGGACTATCATAAGTGGGTGCGATAGCAACAATTTCATTTTTAACATAAGGAACTATAGCAAGTTCATCTTCATAAGCATCATTCATATTGGCATCATGGCCACAAGCATAGCAAGCATCAAGTTCATCAAAAAGGGATATTTCAAACGAATCCAAGGGATCATAGCAATCAACATATCATTCATCCTTCGGTAAGAACGAAGGGGAATTAAACAATGTATGAGTTGAAGAGTTAATCTCATTAGAAGGTGGGCACGGGTAGCTAGTCCGCTCTTCCTCCTTTTGTTCTTCGCTCTCCTCGTCATCTTTTTCATCTAATGAGCTCACAGTTTCAGCATTTTCTTCTTCCATAGTTTCCTGCAAAATATTAGTCTCTTCTTGGGCAGCGTAGAATTTGTCCATAAATCGATAAATATGGGCATTATATTCATAATGAGTATAACAATAACGAAGCATAACCAAATTTTCAGATCGGTAAGCAGCATCATCATTATCATCACACCCTTTAAACAGAGCTTCAATTTCATAAGCACCCATAAAAGCAACAAACTCTTATATTTGTCCACATCATAGTAATCATATATAACATTAGCATAATAACCCAAGGTTTCATTAGCATTAAATTTGCAAGACAAGGGAAGGTGTTTAGCCTTCACCCTAGAGCAACAAGTAATATCATATCTCGAGCATAGCTCCCAAGCATACCATTTCAACATATGAATTTGATCCCATAAAAGTTTCCCTTTTTGAGTCAGGCAATAATCCCTAAAGTATTCACGTTGATCCAACGTGTATCCCATTATATAATTCAATGGGGTTTTCTCAGGATTATTAAAGAAGTGCATAATATTTTCCACATAACGAGAATCGAGGGTTTTAGGAGGTTCCCCATCTCCATGAGTAGCAAGTACACCTATTTTTTTTGGTATTTCGTGTTCCATATCCATAACTAAAGATAGAGAACAACTTAGAATAGCAAATAAATCTATTTAGTGATAAAGCAAACAAGCACACACGAGAATATTCACCCCACGCTATTGCTCCCCGGCAACGGCGCCAGAGAAAGGTCTTGATAACCCACAAGTATAGGGGACCAATTGTAGCCTTTCTCGATAAGTAAGAGTGTCGAACCCAACGAGGAGCTAAAGGTAGGACAAATATTCCCTCAAGTTCTATCGACCACCGATACAACTCTACGCACACTTTACGTTCGCTTTACCTAGAACAAGTATGAAACTAGAAGTACTTTGTAGGAGTGATAGGATTGGTTTGCAAGAAAGGAAAGAACACGTAAATAAAACTAGGGGCTGGTTAGATAAAGAAACAATTACGTTAGTTTAATGAGTGTGGAAAAGTGGTGGTAGCAGTTGCGGAATTGTCCCTAAGCAATTGACTACGTTACTAGACCGATATCAAGTTTTATGTGGGAGAGGCCACTGCTAGCATGTCATCCCTTACTTGGAATTCTATGCACTTATGATTGGAACTATTAGCAAGCATCCGCAACTACTAACGTTCATGAAGGTAAAACCCAACCATAGCAATAAGATATATTGGTCCCCCTTCAATCCCATGTGCATCAATTTCTATGCTAGGCTGAAGCTTCTGTCACCCTTGCCCTCCAATACATAGTCCTATCAACATACTACTAACCCTATGGTGTGATCCACGCGCGCGCTCATGTGATGGGCACCAAAGGACAGCAACATAATGATGTCAGCTGTGCTTCCCTGGCAACGGCGCCAAGAATAGTCATGTCGACGGCACGAGGAATCCTTCTGCTGCGGCTACGCCTTAAGGGACTTCCTAGGCAAATATGCAAAGGATTTCCTCATGTCCTTAGAGCCTTGCGTTGGTGTTCCCTCGAAGCGGAAAGGGTGATGTAGCACAGCGGTGGTAAGTATTTCCCTCAGTTTGAGAACCAAGGTATCAATCCAGTGGAGGAGTATCACAAGATCGTGCACAAACACAAAAGCTTGCTCCCAACGCTATGAAGGGGGTGTCAATCCCTTATAGATTGTTCGCCAAGTGAGAACTCAAAGCAACAAAGTAACAAAGTAAAGTAAAAGTGGAGGTGTAAACGATGGATGTGAATAGACCCGGGGGCCGTAGTGTTTACTAGTGGCTTCTCTCATGAAAGCAAGTAGACGGTGGGTGAACAAATTACTGTCGAGCAATTGATAGAACCGCGCAAAGTCGTGACGATATATATGGCAATGATTATATCTATACGCATCACGTCCAAAACAAGTAGACCGATACTTTCTACATCTACTACTATTACTCCACACGTCGACCGCTATCTAGCATGCATCTAGTGTATTAAGTCCAAAAGAACAGAGTAACGCCTTAAGCAAGATGACATGACGTAGATGGACAATCTCATATCAACGACAGAGCCCATCTTGTTACCCTTGATGGCAACTACTTAATGTGTGCCTTGCTGCCCCTACTGTCACTGGGAAAGGTCACCACATGGTAGAACCCAAAACCAAGCACTTCTCCCATTGCAAGAGTCATAGATCTAGTTGGCCAAACAAAACCCAAGACTCGGAGAGACTTACAAGGATATAAAATCATGCATATAAGAAATCAGCAAAGACTCAAATATATATCATAGATAATCTGATCACAAATCCACAATTCATCGGATCTCGACAAACACACCGCCAAACAAGATTACATCGGATAGATCTCCGTGAGATCATGGAGAACTTTGTATTGAAGATCCAAGAGAGAGAAGAAGCCATCTAGCTACTAACTACGGACCCGTAGGTCTGAAGTGAACTACTCATGAGTCATTGGAGGGGCGATGATGATGATGAAGAAGCCCTCCAACTCCAAAGTCCCCTCCGGCAGGGTGCCAGGAAGGGTCTCCAGATGAGATCTCGCGGAAACGGAAGCTTGCAGCGGCGGAAAAGTATTTTCGAGGCTCCCCTGATTTTTTGTTGTATTTTAGGGAATATATAGGCCAAAGATCTAGGTCAGGGGGCGGCCAGGGAGGCCACAAGCCTTGCCACCGCCGCCTCCCCCTGGTGGCGGAGTGGTGTCTTGTGGGCTCCCGGGAGCCCTCCTGGCTTGGCCCACAGGCCCCCTGATCTTCTTCCGTTGGGGAAAAAAATCATTTTGGGGATTTTATTTCGTTTGGACTCCGTTCCAAAATCAGATCTGAAAAGAGCCAAAAACACAGAAAAAACAGGAACTGGCACTTGGCACTGAATCAATAAGTTAGTCCCAAAAAAAGATATAAAAGGTACATAAAACATCCAAAGATGACAAGATAATAGCGTGAAACCATCAAAAATTATAGATACGTTTGTGACGTATCAAGCATCCCCAAGCTTAACTCCTACTCGTCCTCGAGTAGGGAAGTGATAAAGAATGAATTTTTTATGCTTTCATGCTACCTAGAATAGATGTCCTTTGTAACTCCTCTTATGTGACGTGAATGTTCAGATCCATTAGATTCAAAACAATAGTTTGCTATTGACGTGGAAACAATAATAATTCAAGCAAACTAGCAAGGTAATCATGAACTTTCAAAATAACAAGGCCAAAAGAAAGTTATCCCTACAAAAGCATATAGTCTGGCTATGCTCTATCATCATTGCACAACGAATTTAAATCATGCACAACCCCAATATTGGCCAAGTACTTGTTTCACACCTTTACTTTCTCAAACCTTTTCAACTCTCACGCAATACATGAGCGTGAGCCATGGTTATATCACTATAGATGGTGCGGAATGTGGTGGAGGTTGCAAGACAAAAAAGGAGAAGATAGTCACATTAACTAGGCATATGAATGAGCTGTGGAGATGCTCATCAATAGATATCAATGTGAGTGACTAGGGATTGCCATACAAATGATGCACTAGAGCTACGAGTATGTGAAAGCTCTTAAAGAAAACTAGTGGGTGTGCATCCAACCTGCTTGCTCACAAAGACCTAAGGCAATTTTGAGGAAGCCTATCATTGGAATATACAAGCCAGGTTATATATTGAAAATTTCCCACTAGCTATATGGTGGTGACAAAACGAGAGGCTCTCAATCATGAAGATCATGGTGCTTAATATGCACAAGTGTGAAAAAAGTGGTAGCATTGTCCCTTCTCTCTTTTTCTCTCATTTTTTTTATTTTTTTGGTGGGCTCTTTGGCCTCTTTTTTTTTGGTGGGATTCTTTGGCCTCTTTTATTTCCTCACATGGTACAATGCTCCATTAATGATGATCATCACACTTTTAACTCAAAACTTAGAGCAACTATGACTCTATATGGAATGCCTTCAGTAGTGTACCGTGGCAATGATCTAGCATGGCATAGACATGAATGGAAACATCATTCTAGCTATCTTACGATCATGCAATGGCAATGTAGATGTGGTGGCACATGTCATGGTGCTAGTTGCATGGCAATATATCTCGGAATGACTTTGAAAAAGCCATAGTAGGTAGGTATGGTGGCTGTTTTGAGGGAGGCTAATGGTGGGTTTTGTGCACCGGCGAAAGTTGCACGACACTAAGAAGATAGTGATGGTGGAAGGTGAAAGTGCATCTAAACCATGGACTCAACATTAGTCATGAAGAACTCATATACTTGTTGCAAAAGTTTTATTAGTAATCGAAACAAAGCATTCAACGCATACTCCTAGGGGAAGGGTTGGTAGGTATAAACCATCGCGCGATCCCGACCGCCACGCAAAGGATGACAATCAATATACTAATCATGCTCAGATTTCATCACATAGCGGTTCACCATACGTGCATGCTACGGGAATCACTAACTTCAACACAAGTATTTCTAGATCCACAACACCTTACTAGCATGACTTCAATATTACCATAACCACAACTCAAAACTAATTGAGATGAATCAAACTTCTCTAACTATTCAATGCACATGAAGGTGGAAGTTTTCGTATCCCTTTGGATAACTACCCCTTTTGAGACTACTTTCAAAGCATAGATCAACTACCAAGCCATGCACCGTTGTGCTCTAAAAGATATAAGTGAAGCACACAGAGCAAAAGTATCTAGCTCAAAAGATATAAGTGAAGCACATGTGAGCTGAATTGTCTACCAAAAGATATAAGTGAAGCTCGACAAAATCACGGTGAGTACATGTATCTCTCTCTAGGTGTGCAGCAAGGATTATTGTGACACAACAAAAAAAAATTTACTCCTACGATACAAGACGCTCCAAGCAAAAACACATAACATGTGGTGAATAAAAATATAGCCCCAAGTAACGTTACCGATGGATTGAAGACGAGAGAGGGGATGCCTTCCCGGGGCATCCCCAAGCTTAGGCTTTTACGGCATCCTTGAATCTCTTGGGGTGCCTTGGGCATCCCCAAGCTTGAGCTCTTGCCACTCTCTATCTCTTTGTCCATAAGAACTTCACCCAAAACTTGAAAACTTCACAACACGAAACTTAAACAGAAACTCGTGATAACATTAGTATGAGAAAGCAAACCACCACTTTCTTAGGTACTGTAGCAAACTTAAATTATACTTGTGCTGATGTTGGGTTACTGTATTTTCAATCTTCCATGGCTAATACCCCCCGATACTATCCATAGTTTCATCAAAATAAGCAACCAACACAACAAAAAACAGAATCTGTTAACAACAGACCAGTCTGTAGCAATCTGTATATTTCGTATAACTCTGGTACTTCAAAAATTCTGAACAATTACGACACTCTGAAGAATTTGTGTAGCAATCAGAAGCAAAAAGAATCAACTCAAAATCTCTTACAGAAAAGAAATGAAAATTCTTTTCGTGAGCAGAAAGTTTCTGTCTTTTTCAGCATGACCAAACGATCATCCCCAAGACTAATCATAACGGTTTTGCTTGGCACAAACGCAAAAAGAAACACAAAAAACACAATCATAACAGAATTATGAAAGTTTGGAAAACACAAAACAGAGAAAAAGGATAGATCGTTGGGTTGCCTCCCAACAAGCGCTTTTGTTTAACGCCCTTAGCTAGGCAAAAAGTGATGGAAATCACATCTAAGTCTAACATACTTCCTATGCATAGGCATTTTATAGGAAAACAAATTGGCAAGACAACCAATAGTTGCATATGCAAGGAAGAAGAAAGAGACAATAGGAATCTCAACAAAACGAGAGGTAATTTGGTAACATGAAAGTTTCTACCAAAATATTTTCCTCTCTCATAGCAATTACATGTGGGATCATATTCAAATTCAACAATATAGCTATCCCATAGGATATTCTTTTCATGATCCACATGCATGCAAAGTTGAAGCTCTTCAAAAATAGTGGGATTATCATCAACTAAAGTCATGACTTCTCCAAACCCACTTTCAATATTATTGCAAATATCATATTCATCATGAGGTTTGAACAAATTTTCAAGATCATAAGAAAGATCATCACCCCAATCATGATTATTGCAACAAGTAGGGGACATAGCAAAACTAGCATCCCCAAGCTTAGGGTTTTGCATAATTTTAGCATGATTATCACTAATAGAATTTATAGTGAAACCATTGCAATCATGCTTTTCATCCAAGGACACCTCGTGAATCACTTCTTGAATTTCTTCATCAAGATTTTCCGATTCACGCATCTCAAGCAAAGCTCCATAAAGATAGTCAAGTGCCCTCAACTCACTAGCAATTCGTTCCACATAAGTGGGTCTCTTAAACAGACTAGCAGGTGGATGAGGATCCATGTCACTAGATTTTCAGCAAGCGAAGATGCAAGCATATTGAAGGCACATGGCGCACAAGTGAACAGAAAGCAAGCGAGAGAAAAAGACAAACGGAAAATGCAAACGAAAAAGGCAAAGGAGAAAGGCAAATGAAAACGGCAAATGTGAAGTGGGGGAGAGGAAAACGAGAGGCAACTGGCAAAAATGTAAATGCAAGAGATGAGTTTGTGAGACCTACTTGGATAGATCTTGATCTCTCCTCCCCGGCAACGGCGCCAGAAATACTTCTGATGTCAGCTGTGCTTCCCTGGCAACGGCGCCAAGAATAGTCGTGTCGACGGCACCAGGAATCCTTCTGCTGCGGCTACGCCTTAAGGGACTTCCTAGGCAAATATGCAAAGGATTTCCCCCGTGGCCTTGGAGCCTTGCGTTGGTGTTCCCTCGAAGCGGAAAGGGTGATGTAGCACAGCGGTGGTAAGTATTTCCCTCAGTTTGAGAACCAAGGTATCAATCCAGTGGAGGAGTATCACAAGATCGTGCACAAACACAAAAGCTTGCTCCCAACGCTATGAAGGGGTTGTCAATCCCTCACTACTAGGAAAATGGCTATAGATGATATAGACACTAATGGCGCACCACACAAGTAGTGCGCCACCACTATATAGTAGTGGCGCACCATGTGCAGGTGTGCCATTAGTGTGATGGACACTAATGGCGCACCACACACTTGGTGCGCCACTACTATATTTTTTTTTGCAAAACTACTAATGGCGCACTAGCAGCTGATGCGCCATTAGTAACCAGGGTTACTAATGGCGCATCTGTTGGTAGTGCGCCACTACTATAAATTTTTTTTTGCAAACTACTAATGGCGCACCACAGCTGGTGCGCCATTAGTAACCAGGGTTACTAACGGCGCATCTGTTGGTAGTGCATCACTACTATTTTTTTTCAGAACTACTAATGGAACTACTAATGGCGCACCACAGAAGGTGCGCCATTAGTAACCAGGGTTACTAATGGCGCATATGTAGGTGGTGCGCCATTAGTAACCTGGGACCAGCTAGATATTTTGGACAACCACCTACCACACTCACTTTCCCCACTTTCATTCTCTCCACCTCCTCCTCCAAGCTTGTCTCGGGTGCCTCCTCCTCCTCACCTCATTTGCATCATAGTGTCCCAATAGTGTCCCCCCGCACCCTCCCCCGCTCCACCGCCGCCGAGCACCCACCGCACCCTCCCCCGCTCCACCGCCGTCGACGACCCCCCGCACCCTCCCCGGCCCGCTCCATCGCCGCCGCCGACCCCCGCACCCTCCCCTGCTCCACCGCCGCCGCCGACCCCCTGCACCCTCCCCCGCTCCACCGCCGCCGCCGACCCCCGCACCCTCCCCGACCAGCTCCACCGCCGTCGACGACCCCCCGCATCCTCCCCCGCTCCACCACCGACGACGACCCCCCGCACCCTCCCCCTCCACCACCGTCGATGATCCCCCGCACCCTCCCCCGCTCCACCGCCGCCGACGACCCCCCGCACCCTCCCCCGCTCCATCGCCGTCGACGACCCCCCGCACCCTCCCCCGCTCCACCGCCGACGACGACCCCCTACACCCTCCCCTGTCTCATCGCTCGGTTCCCCCGAACAGAATCGGCCGAGCGCACCACCCACCCCCTACCTCCCCCTCGAGCGCCATTGCTATCCCAAAAAAAAAATTACTAATGGCGCACCTCTCTAGGGTGCGCCATTGCTATCCAAAAAAAAGATTACTAATAGCGCACCTCTCTGGGATGCGCCATTGCTATATAATTTTTTTTTCTAATGGTGCACTCCATGGGGATGCGCCATTGCTATAAAAAACATTCTAATGGTGCACCGCTCGGGGTGCGCCATTCCTAACCCCTCTGTCCTCGCCTCTCCGGTGCCCTCGCCCTCGTCCACGGAGACGCCGCCCACCCCCTCCCCCACCCTCGTCCACGGAGACGCCGCCCACGGAGACGTCGCCACCGCTGCCGCCGCCCTCCCCCTCCCCCACCCTCGTCCATGGAGACGCCGCTCACCCCTCCCCCACCCTCGCCTCTCCTCTGCCCTCGCCCTCGTCCACGGAGACGCCGCTCCTCCCACTACAAGAAATATGGCCTTTTATGACCATAATATAATGACCATGGCTAATTAGTCATAAATGTATGACCAAAATTTACAAAATAGTCATGAGGCATTCAAGGGGGTCCAAACGGTATAATATTGTGACCAATTCTATCAAAACGTCGTAATATGATCACGTGAATTGGTCATAAGATATATAACACTCTCCATGGCCTTATTTTTGGTCCATCCATGCCCAAATTAATAAGGTCATCTGCTTAAATAAGGGCGACTGGGCAGACACCTATGCAATTTTGCCTATGTGTCATGTCTACATGTAATAAATTTGTCTATGTGTTGCGTATGCTCGAAATTCAACCTACATGTCTAGGACCAACATAGTATATCCAAACGTGATAGGTGGGATTTATTTGTCTTTTGTAGGATCCATATCTAACAAGACATGGGACGCTAGCACGCGTGGCTCACTTGTGTGTGTGTGGTGTTGACTTGGCACCAATACCTTGTTCTTGCTGTAAAAATTGTTTATCTATGGCGAATTATAGATGACGTTCTAAGAATGCATCATAAATAGGTCTAAAATATATGAAGGTTCAAGAATTACAATCACACAACAAAGCTACGCTCACAGGAAGCTGAAGGCTGGGCCTACTAGCAGCCACCCAAGGGAAAAAAGAAACTGAACTCTAAAACTAAAGCTAGCCAAAGTACTGCGCACGGAGAATTAAATTTTGTAGTAACTTACGCATGGAGAAGAAAAATTTCTAGATCCAGCCCATAAGCCCACAACCGACCAGCAGACCCTCACGCCTCTCTATCCCGAAAACCTAGCCAAGTCCCACAGCCGCCTCCTTCTCCCAATCCTTCCCGACCACCCCTCTTCGGCACCTCCAGATCCCATCTCGTCGCCGCCGCGACGCATCGCCGCCGCCATCCATGGCTTTCCGACGTGCCATCGTGTCCCTCGCCATCCACTCCCAGGCATCATATTGCCTCCACTGCGCCGCCGCCTCGCCTCCCACCCTCAAGCCGCCTCCGCCCCCGCCGCCCACCTTGAGTTGCCAGGTCACCGTCCCGTGCTACTCCTTCGCCGCCCCGCCCCATCACGTACGTATCCTCCCTCCCTCCCCCCTCTCCTCCGTCGCCCTAGATTCTCTTCCCCTCACCCCCTTTTCGATTTCGGTGCTCGGAAGGTCAAGGAGGTGTTCAAGGACAACGAAGACGACGCCGGCCCCCGACTCAACAATGACATCACCGCCATATTCCTTAGGCTCGTCACCGATGAAGGTGCTGACGATCCCACATCCCACCCTCCTCCTCCTCCATTCACCATTCGGATGCTGAATATATGTTTTATTCCATTTTTGCAGGGCATGATGTTATCCCCAGGTACAAGGCGCTTCAGATAGCTGTCAGGATGGGCTTGGACTTGGTCGAGGTACTGCATGTCTCCTTCAGTTTTTCGGTTGTTTGTGCCGAGGTGCTGGCAATTTTCATTTCTCATGGTTATCTCGCCACCCACGCAGATCCACCGGAAATCAAACCGTTCAGGTATACAATCATTTGTATGAGCCGTGGTTCACTAAGTCGCAAGCACAAAATGATACTTAAATTGTATACAATCTCATTTGTATGAGCCGTGGTTCACTAAGTCGCAAGCACAAAATATCTTTTCTGTCCAAAGTGTTGTTCGCCCTAGTATAAATACTAAACAAACGCATAGAGTGTCACGCTCTAATATTTTACATTAAATAACTCCTTCGGCCTGCAACATCATATCAAATTACTAATCAACTTGTTGTATATCACGTGCATCACCCATTTTTATTTGTTCGAGAGATATTATCCACATCCTGAAAGAGAGAGAGAGAGAGTTTGTCCATGGTCCAATGCGTAGCAGGGGATGCTGTAGAAAGGCAACGTACTAGGACTTTACATACTACTGTGACGCTTGCACGCGGGGCCGCTGGAGGTCAGAAAACCATATTTTAGTGAGTTAGAGCGCTGTGTCTGCATCCAAAACTAATATATCACCCGCAATAGCAGGCTGAGAGATGCAATAGCGGACGCATTATACCAAAGCCGCTATATACAAATGCAACGCAAAGGACATAGCGTTAGAGGTGCGCTATCGCAATAGTGGACGCAATAGCGGGTGTAGCGAACGCTATTTAAAACCTTGCCTCTAGACATATGGTTATTGTGAGACTTAAAGACATAATATTCTCATGTCAGTAGGATATACATAATATTCTCACTACGGCTATCGTTGATGCCTCCTGCTCAGATACAATTAAGTTTTCATGTCTCTCACTTGAGCTGTGTGTGATATGGCCTTTGAGCAGTGCTGGTTTGGCATGTCGACCATATTGGATAACATATCGCTTCATGGATTGGTGCTTGTTCTGTTTGCTGACACTTGGATGTTCATAACTTGGTTTCTCGAGCTACGAATTTATCACTTGTATCACATTTCTATCACATGTTAAACTGATGGTTTTGCTACAACCCTCCATTCAAATTAATAAAACCGTTGGCATTGCACTTTGGTTGTAGAGTATAGAGTAGATACCGAACGATGCGCTTAGAAAGTACGATACATATCTTCTTTTATTTATTTCTCTCTCCTGATTTTACCATGTTCCATACCATTGGACCGCCTTTTCCAGTATCTCTACAGCTAATCATTCCTGTAGTTTCATTGTCTTGCAGTTTTAGTTTGTTTTCATCTCTTTACTCAACGCTGTTTATTTTGGCGTAATGTAGTGGGATTGTTAACCCTTTCATTTGCTTAGCTCCCGAGTAGAATTTACAGGTTTGACTGAATTGTGGAGAGGAATGGCGATTCATTGCTGGTGCAGAGTCAGGAGTGCTTGGAGAAGGTTGCCAAGACGGTCTCCTTCCTCGCGCAGCCTGAAGGCTCATTCCTGCTGTTGCTCACAGGTAATTCAGTTCTGATGCATCTGTTCTAATACTTTTATGGAATTATATATAGGGGCTGTTGATTGTGTGCGTTTACTAGTTAGATTTTGTTTGCAATCAAGGGTGAACACTATGATCGTAGTATCATCTCCATGACTGGAAAGTTTGTGCCTATACCATTGCTTCTTTACTTCAAGCTTAAACATTTGGTATCACATCTCATTACAGCGAGCGTGTGACCTATGTAGCTGGGATTACTTTGGATTCAGCGCAACATCGGCAGCTTATATTTATAATTTGGAACCAAACATCATGTGCTTATTCTTGTATGTGAATGTTCTCTTGAAAATCTTAGCTGTATTCTTTGGAGCTTATGTGTATATATCTCTCTGTGTGTGTGTAGTCGTCACTAGTTGACAATTTAAGTATCTTGATACCTCCTAAATTTTGTAACAAACATTGCTGGTGTTGTTTTGTTAGAAGTCAATATGTATCAAAATTTGTAATTCTGAATCATCTGTTTTCTTTCTCTAACGCTTTTGATTCATGCTTCTTTTGCGAGGGGAAGTTCAAAAGGACCGCGCGCTGGAGCTCCTAAACGTGCGCCCCTTCTACTTCGTTTACTTATGTGGCGTGAAGACATAAAGCAAACCTTTGGAGCCATAGTTGTCTTTTTTGTCATCTAAAATAATAATGGTAACATATTAATACAAACAAAATAATATTCTAGCTCAAAAAATTGTATGTGAATAATGAATGGATGCTATGGAACTATATTTGTTATGGAGCTATGTATGTATGGATGCGATGGAACTATATGTATATATGGATGCTATGGAATTTTGGATGTATGGATGCTATGGAGTTTTGATATATGGATCATGAAATTTGTTATGCAACTTTGCATATATGTTATGTGTTGTGGATCAGTAAAACTATTGGGCACATATTATGTATTATATATTTGATATATATGTTAGGTGATGTTGAATTTGTGATTTTGAAACAAAACATATATATGCTAGAATACCAGATACTAATGGAGCACCATGGGCTATACTAATGGCACACCTGGGAGGCATACTAATGGCGCACCTGGGAGGCATACTAATGGCGCACCTCGGAGGCATACTAATGGCGCACCAGGGAGGCATACTAATGGCGCACCTGAGAGGAATACTAATGGCGCACCTGGGAGGCATACTAATGGCGCACCTGAGAGGCATACTAATGGCGCACCTGGGAGGCATACTAATGGCGCACCATGAGCTATACTAATGGCACACTGCCTGGTGCGCCATTAGTATACCAGATACTAATGGCGCACCTGTGGTGCACCATTAGTAAAAAATTCTAATGGCGTGATGCTAGTGGCGCACCTATAGTGCGCCATTAGTAGCCAAAATAGGTGCGCCATTAGAGGCCTTTTCCTAGTAGTGCCTTATAGATTGTTCGCCAAGTGAGAACTGAAAGCAACAAAGTAACAAAGCAAAGTAAAAGCGGAGGTGTAAACGATGGATGTGAATAGACCCGGGGGCCGTAGTGTTTACTAGTGGCTTCTCTCATGAAAGCAAGTAGACGGTGGGTGAACAAATTACTGTCGAGCAATTGATAGAACCGCGCAAAGTCGTGACAATATATATGGCAATGATTATATCTATAGGCATCACGTCCAAAACAAGTAGACCGATACTTTCTGCATCTACTACTATTACTCCACACGTCGACCGCTATCCAGCATGCATCTAGTGTATTAAGTCCAAAAGAACAGAGTAACGCCTTAAGCAAGATGACATGACATAGATGGACAATCTCATATCAACGACAGAGCCCATCTTGTTACCCTTGATGGCAACTACTTAATGTGTGCCTTGCTGCCCCTACTGTCACTGGGAAAGGTCACCACATGGTAGAACCCAAAACCAAGCACTTCTCCCATTGCAAGAATCATAGATCTAGTTGGCCAAACAAAACCCTAGACTCGAAGAGACTTACAAGGATATCAAATCATGCATATAAGAAATCAACAAAGACTCAAATATATATCATAGATAATCTGATCACAAATCCACAATTCATCGGATCTCGACAAACATTCCGCCAAACAAGATTACATCGGATAGATCTCCATGAAGATCATGGAGAACTTTGTATTGAAGATCCAAGAGAGAGAAGAAGCCATCTAGCTACTAACTACGGACCCGTAGGTCTGAAGTGAACTACTCACGAGTCATTGGAGGGGCGATGATGATGATGAAGAAGCGCTCCAACTCCAAAGTCCCCTCCGGCAGGGTGCCGTGAAGGGTCTCCAGATGAGATCTCGCGGAAACGGAAGCTTGCGGCGGTGGAAAAGTATTTTCGAGGCTCCCCTGATTTTTTGCTGTATTTTAGGGAATATATAGGCCAAAGATCTAGGTCAGGGAGCGGCCAAGGAGGCCACAAGCCCTGCCACCGCCGCCTCCCCTGGTGGCGGAGTGGGGGCTTGTAGGCTCCCAGGAGCCCTCCTGCCTTGGCCCACAGGCCCCCTGATCTTCTTCCGTTCGGGAAAAAAATCATTTCGGGGATTTTATTCCGTTTGGATTCCTTTCCAAAATCAGATCTGAAAAGACCCAAAAACACAGAAAAATAGGAACTGACACTTGGCACTGAATCAATAAGTTAGTCCCAAAAAAAGATATAAAAGGTACATAAAACATCCAAAGATGACAAGATAACAGCGTGAAACCATAAAAAATTATAAATACGTTTGAGACGTATCACATAACCACAAGCAAATTAAACCAATCATAGCAATTCATCAATCACCGATAGGAGAACGAAAATCTACTCACACATCATAGGATGGCTACACATCATTTGGATAATAATATGAAGCATAAAGCACCATGTTCAAGTAGAGGGTACATCGGGTTGCGGGAGAGTGGACCATTGAATACAGATGGGGGAAGGTGATGGAGGTGTTGGTGAAGATGGCGGGGGTGTTGGTGTAGATCGCCGTCACACGATGATGTCCCGGGCGGCGTTCCTGCGCCGCCTGGAGAGAGGGGAGAGAGCCCCCCTTCTTCTTCTTATTATTTGACCTCCTCCCTAGATGGGAGAAGGTTTTCCCCTCTGGTCCATGGTCACCATGGTGGCGGAGGGGCGAGAGCCCCTCCGAGATTGGATCTCTCTCTGTGTGTCCTTCTGTTTCTGCGCTCCCAGATTCTACCTTTCACTGTTTCTTAAATTCCCGGAGATCCGGATTGGCCTGAAATTTTAACACAATTTTCTTTTGGATATTATCTTTCTTGCGGCGAAAGAAGGGCCCCAGCCGCCTTAGGGATTGGTCACAAGCTTGCCAGCCGCGACCTAGGGGGGGGCGCCTCCTGGGCTTGTGAGCTTGATACGTCTCCAACGTATCTATAATTTTTGATGGTTCCATGCTATTATCTTGTCAAACTTTGGACGTTTTGTATGCCTTTTATATATTTTTTGGGACTAACTTATTAACTGAGTGCCAAGTGCGAGTTCTTATTTTTTCCGTGTTTTTGACCCTTTTCACAGGAGAATATTAAACGGAGTCCAAACGGACTAAAACCTCCGAAAAGATTTTTTCCGGAACAGAAGATACGCAGGGAGCGTGAGAACCAAGGAAGAGGCCACCAAGGGAGGCCACAAGCCCCCTAGGCGCGGCCAGGGGGGCCACGCCTAGCAGGCTTGTGGCCCCCCTGTGGCTCGTCTGCCCTACTTCTTCCGCCTATAAATCTCCGAAAAATCCAAAACCATGGGAGAGATCCACGAAAATACTTTTCCGCCACCGCAAGCTTCTGTCTCCGCAAGATCCCATATGGGGCACATTCTGGTGCCCTGCCGAAGGGGGATTTGGATACGGAGGGCTTCTTCATCAACACCATTGCCTCTCCGATGATGCGTGAGTAGTTCACCATAGACCTTCGGGTCCATAGCTAGTAGCTAGATGGCTTCTTCTCTCTCTTGGATCTTCAATACAAAGTTCTCCATGATTTTCATGGAGATCTATCCGATGTAATCTTCTTTTGCGGTGTGTTTGTCGAGATCCGATGAATTGTGGATTTATGATCAGATTATCTATGAATCTTATTTGAGTTTCTTATGATCTCTTATATGCATGATTTCACATCCTTGTAATTCTCTTCGAGTTGTGGGTTTTGTTTGGCCAACTTGATCTATGATTCTTGCAATGGGAAAAGTGCTTGGTTTTGGGTTCATACCGTGCAGTGACCTCACCCATTGACAGAAAGGGTAGCAAGGCACGCATCGTGTTGTTGCCATCAAGGGTAAAAAGATGGGGTTTATATCTATTGCATGAATTTATCCCTCTACATCATGTCATCTTGCTTAAGGCGTTACTCTGTTCGTCATGAACTCAATACACTAGATGCATGCTGGATAGTGGTCGATGTGTGGAGTAATAGTAGTAGATGCAGAAAGTATCGGCCTACTTGTCTCGGACGTGATGCCTATATGTATGATATTTGCCTTAGATATCGTCATGACTTTGCACGGTTCTATCAATTGCTCGATAGTAATTCGTTCACCCACCGTAATATTTGCTATCTTGAGAGAAGCCTCTAGTGAACACTATGGCCCCCGACTCTACTTCACATCATATTTTCAGCCTTACACTTTTACTTTGTTGCACTTTCCACATTCAGATCTCACCTTGCAATCAATTTTGAAGGGATTGAGAACCCCTTTGTAGCGTTGGGTGCAAGTTTTCTGTTTTTGCGCAGGTACATTGGCGCTTCGTCTTGATACTCCTACTGGATTGATACCTTGGTTCTCAAAACTGAGGGAAATACTTACTACTACTGTGCTACATCGCCCTTTCCTCTTCAAGGGAAAAATCCAAGGCAAGATCAAGAGGTAGCAAGAAGAATATCTGGCGCCGTTGCCGGGGAGGAGGATCAAGTCAAGAATAGTCTCACGTCAACGTGCCAATTTCTGGCGCCGTTGCCGGGGAACATCAAGTGAAGGTTATCCAAGTAAGTGTCGCAAGCTCATCTCTTGCATTTACTTTTTTGCCTCTCGTTTTCCTCTCCCCCACTTCTGAAAAACAAAAATTTACAAAAATATTTGCCTTTTTCGTTCGTCCTTTTATTTTGCTTGCTTTCTGCCTGCTTGAGTGGGATAGTCTACGTGTCCTCATGGCTAGACCCACCGTCTCGAACGATACTCCCGAGAGCGAAGTTCTCAATTTTAAACAAAATGAGGAAGAAAATTTAAAGGATGCTTGGTATAGGATTTGCAATGCTCAGAATAGATCTACTCGTAAGCAATCCACTACCGTCCTGCTTCACATCTTTTATGTGGGTGTTTCCCCTTGGAATAGGTGTGTTCTTGACACCATCATAGGTGGAGACTTCTTAGATAGCCATATCATTGATTCTTACGTTGCTTTGATAAATTTGGTAGGCTCACCCCCACTCATGGTTAATGGAACCACCTTAACTTTGGAACATGTGATGCGTAGGCTGGATATCATTGAAAATAAAGTTGCTACGATTGAACTCATTGAGAATAAAAATATCCACAATCAAATCACTCAATACGGATACGAGGTGGGATTGACTTTGAAAAATCTAAAGGAGAGGGAACCCACAGTTAACGAAAAACTAGGTCATGATTCCGCTAGGATTGACAAACTAGAGGATGTTATAACCAACTTGGGTTCCGCTTTTGCCGCTGTGCAGAACACTCCAATTTTTGCCCACAATAAAGCCGCCAGGTCTGTTTTTGTTCCTAAAAATAGTGGTGAACCATCTAGTAAGAGAGATGAAGACCTTAAGATGATGAGTGTTCACCCTACTTATGGTTTGAGCACCAAAGACGACGATACGTGATTCTATCACCTTATGCCTAGCTAAGGGCGTTAAACAATAGCGCTTGTTGGGAAGAAACCTAATGAATTTATCTTTGCTTTTTTACTTTCTGTTTTGTTGCGTCCACACCATCATAATTCTGTTATGATTGTGTCTTTTGTGTTTCTTTTTGTGTTTGAGCCAAGTAAAACCTTTATGACTAGTTTTGGTGATGGTTGTTTAATATTGCTGGAAAAAGACAGAAATTTTTTGTTCACGGAATTATTTTTCATTTTTATCCAGAAAGAGCTTTTGAGTTAATTCATTTTGCTTCTGGTTGATATGCCAATTGCCCAAACTGTCATAATTTTTGAGATACCAGAAGTATACAAAGTATACAGATTGCAACAGACTGGTCTGTTTTTGACATATTCTATTTTTTTGTTGTGTTGGTTGCTTATTTTGATGAAACTATGGATAGTATCGGGGGGTATTAGCCATGGAAAAGTGATAATACAGTAATCTAACACCAATATAAATAGAAATCAAGTTTTCTACAGTACCTAAAGAGGTGGTAGTTTGTTTTCTTGTGCTAATGATATCATGAGTTTCTGTTTAACTTTTGTGTTGTGAAGTTTTCAAGTTTTGGGTGATGTTCTCATGGACAAAGGGATAAAGAGTGGAAAGAGCTCAAGCTTGGGGATGCCCAAGGCATCCCAAGCCAAATTCAAAGACACCAAAAAGCCTAAGCTTGGGGATGCCCCGGGAAGGCACCCCCTCTTTCGTCTTCAATCCATCGGTAACATTACTTGGAACTATATTTTTATTCACCACATGATATGTGTTTTGCATGGAGCGTCTTGTATCGTAGGAGTCTTTTCTTTTTGTTGTGTCACAATAATCCTTGCTGCACACCTTTTGAGAGAGACATGCACTCATCGTGAATTTGCTAGAATACTCTTTGAGCTTCGCTTATATATTTTGAGTTAGGCAATTTAGCTCACATGTGCTTCACTTGTATCTTTTGAGCTAGATAATTTTCCTCTAAGTGCTTCACTTATATCTTTTAGAGTACGGCGGTGTCATATGTGGAGAAATAAGAACTCTCGATCTTCACTTATATATTTTTGAGAGTGATCTCTGTGAGTAACTTGGTAGTTGGCTTGTGCTATGAAAGTAGTCCCAAAGGTGATAGGCACCCAAAGAGGATACAATAAAACTTCCATCTTCATGTGCGTTGATTAGAAAGAGAAGTTTGATTCCTCTCAGATAGTTTTGAGACATGGATTTCATAATATTAAGAGTTATGTTAGTAGGGTGTTGTGAATCTAGAAATACTTGGGTTGAAGTTAGCGATTCCCGTAACATGCATGTATGGTGAACCGCTATGTTAGGAAGTCGGAGCATAGTTGATTTATTGATTGTCATCCTTTGTGTTGCGGTCGGGGTCGCGCGATGGTTAACACCTACCAACCCTTCCCCTAGGAGTATGCGTTTAGCACTTTGTTCCGATTACTAATAAAAACTTTCGCAATAAGTATGTGAGTTCTTCATGACTAATGTGAGTCCATGGTATAGATGCACTTTCACCTTTCACCATTGCTAGCCTCTCTAGTGCCGCGCAACTTTCACCGGTGCACAAACCCACCATATGGCTTCCTCAAAACAACCACCATACCTACCTACTATGGCATTTTCATAGCCATTCCGAGATATATTGCCATGCAACTCCCACCGTTCCGTCTCATGTCTTGTGCCGTCACTTTCATATTGCCGTTGCATGATCGTAAGATAGCTAGCGAGATGTTTCAACGTCATACGCCAAGCTAGATCGTTGCACATCCCGGTACACTGCCGGAGGCATTTCCTATAGAGTCCTCATCGTTCTAAGCACTGAGCTGTGAGTAAATTAAAGTGTGATGATCATCATTATTAGAGCATTGTCCCATGTGAGGAAATGAAAAAAAAGGCCAAAGTTGCCCAAGAAAAAAAGAAAAAGAGAGAGAGAGAGATATGGAAGGAGGCCAAAGTGCCCAAACATAAAAAATGAAAATAGAGAGAAAAATAAAAAAGGGACAATGCCACAATCTTTTCCACACTTGTGCTTCATAATAGCACCATGTTCTTCATGTTTGAGAGTCTCTTGTTTTGTCACCACCATATGCTAGTGGGAATTATATAACTTGGCTTGTATATTCCAATGATGGGCTTCCTCAAAATTGCCCTAGGTCTTCGTGAGCAAGCAAGTTGGATGCACACCCACTAGCTCTCCTTTTGATCTTTCACATACTTATAGCTCTAAGTGCATCCATTGCATGGTAATCCCTACTCTTTCACATTGATATCTATTAATGGGCATCTCCATAGCCCTTTGATACGCCGAGTCGATGTGACCATCTCCTCCTTTTTGTCTCACAACCTCACCACACTCTATTCCACCTATAGTGCTATATCCATGGCTCACACTCATGTATTGCGTGAGAGTTGAAAAAGGTTTGAGAAAGTAAGAGTGCGAAAACAATTACTTGGCCAATACCGGGGTTGCGCATGATTTAAATTAGTTGTGTGGGGACGATGGAGCATAGCCAGACTATATGATTTTGTAGGGATAATTTTCTTTGGCCTAGTTATTTCGAAAATCCATGATTACCTTGTTAGTTTGCTTGAAGTATTATTGTTTTCATGTCAATAGCAAACTATTGTTTTGAATCTTACGGATCTGAACATTCATGTCCCATGAAAGAAGTTACAAAGGACAAATATTCTAGGTAACATTCCACATCAAAAATTCAGTCTTTATCACTTCCCTACTCAAGGACGAGCATGAGTTAAGCTTGGGGATGCTTGATACGTCTCCAACGTATCTATAATTTTTGATGGTTCCATGCTATTATCTTGTCAAACTTTGGATGTTTTGTATGCCTTTTATATCTTTTTTGGGACTAACTTATTAACTCAGTGCCAAGTGCCAGTTCCTATTTTTTCCGTGTTTTTGACCCTTTTCAGAGGAGAATATTAAACGGAGTCCAAACAGAATAAAACCTCCGAAAAGATTTTTTCCGGAACAGAAGATACGCAGGGAGCGTGAGAACCAAGGCAGAGGTCACCAAGGGAGGCCACAAGCCCCCTAGGCGTGGCCAGGGGGGCCCGCGCCTAGCAAGTTTGTGGGCCCCCTGTGGCTCGTCTGCCCTACTTCTTCCGCCTATAAATCTCCGTAAAATCCAAAACCACGGGAGATATCCACGAAAATACTTTTCCGCCGCCGCAAGCTTCTGTCTCCGCAAGATCCCATCTGGGGCACGTTCTGGCGCCCTGCCGGAGGGGGGATTCGGATACGGAGGGCTTCTTCATCAACACCATTGCCTCTCCGATGATGCGTGAGTAGTTCACCATAGACCTTCGGGTCCATAGCTAGTAGCTAGATGGCTTCTGCTCTCTCTTGGATCTTCAATACAAAGTTCTCCATGATCTTCATGGAGATCTATCCGATGTAATCTTTTTTTGCGGTGTGTTTGTCGAGATCCGATGAATTGTGGATTTATGATCAAATTATCTATGAATCTTATTTGAGTTTCTTCCGATATCTTATATGCATGATTTCATATCCTTGTAATTCTCTTCGAGTTGTGGGTTTTGTTTGGCCAACTTGATCTATGATTCCTGCAATGGGAGAAGTGCTTGGTTTTGGGTTCATACCATGCGGTGACCTCACCCAGTGACAGAAGGGGTAGCGAGGCATGCATCATGTTGTTTCCATCAAGGGTAAAAAGATGGGGTTTATATCTATTGCATGAATTTATCCCTCTACATCATGTCATCTTGCTTAAGGCGTTACTCTGTTCGTCATGAACTCAATACACTAGATGCATGCTGGATAGCGGTCGATGTGTGGAGTAATAGTAGTAGATGCAGAAAGTATCGGTCTACTTGTCTCGGACGTGATGCCTATATGTATGATCATTTCCTTAGATATCATCATGACTTTGCGCGGTTCTATCAATTGCGCGGCCTGGGGGGGGTGGTCGCGCCATGCAGGCTTGTGGGCACCCCCTGGTGCCCCTGTGGCACTTCTTCGGCCAAGTATTTTTGATAAATTGGGAGAAAAATCCCCGTTGATTTTCACGGCGTTTGGAGTTGCGCAGAATAGGTATCTCAATTCGCTCCACTTTTAGTCCAAAATTCCAGTTGCTGGTATTCTCCCTCTTCATGTAAACCTTGCAAAATAAGAGAGAAAAGGCATAAGAATAGTACCGTGAAGTGAAATAACAGCCAAAGAAGCGATAAATATCAACATGAAAACATGATGCAAAATGGTCGTATCATTCACCCACCGTAATATTTGCTATCATGAGAGAAGCCTCTAGTGAACACTATGGCCCCCGGGTCTACTTCACATCATATTTTCAGCCTTACACTTTTACTTTGTTGCACATTCCGCCTTCAGATCTCACCTTGCAATCAATCTTGAAGGGCTTGACAACCCCTTTGTAGCGTTGGGTGCAAATTTGTTGTTTTTGCGCAGTACATTGGCGCTTCGTCTTGATACTCCTACTGGATTGATACCTTGGTTCTCAAAACTGAGGGAAATACTTACTGCTACTGTGTTGCATCGCACTTTCCTCTTCAAAGGAAAAATCCAACGCAAGCTCAAGAGGTAGCAGACCTCCTCGGGCATCGTTTCACGTAGATTCTTCTTCCCAAAAATCATAAATATTCCAAAACAATCCCCGTAGGTTTTTTATTGCGTTTGGACTTTTTTTGGTATGGATAATCTGCGAAACAAAAAAAACATGCAACAAACAGGAACTGGCACTCGACACTGGATCAATATGTTCGTCCCAAAAATAGTATAAAAAGTTGCCAAAAGTATATGAAAGTTGTAGAATATTGGCATGAAACAATCAAAAATTATAGATACGACGGAGACGTATCAACCGTCCCCAAGGGTTGCCATTTGTATGGGTTCGGTGACCGCCCTCAAGGGTCCCTTAGTGTAATCACGACATCTTGCATTGTGCGAGGGCGTGAGGAGATTACGGTGGCCTTAGTGGCATCTTGGAGAGCATTGTGCCTCCACACCGCTCCAACGGAGATTAGCATCTGCAAGGGTGTGAACTTCGGGATACATCATCGTCTCCACGTGCCTCGGTTATCTCTTACCCGAACCCTTTACTTATGCACTTTACTTTGTGATAGCCATATTGTTTACTGTCATATATCTTGCTATCACTTAGTTGTTTATCTTGCTTAGCATAAGTTGTTGGTGCACATGGGTGATCCTAGTTGTTTTAGGTTTTGTGCTTGACAAATTAAACGTTAGTTTTATTCCGCATTTGTTCAAGCCTAAACTGTAGTTATTTTAAAGCACCTATTCACCCCCCTCTAGGCGACATCCACATCCTTTCAAGCACTTTTGCTCGTTCTTTCCTCAGGGAAAATCGAAGCCTTCGTCATCACCACCACTCCTCTAATGATGGGAGGACCCATCTCCATCAACATATTCACCAGCACCATCTCATCTCTAAACCCTAGTTCATATCTTGTATTCAATCTTTGCCCCCAAAATCTCATATTGGTACACGTGGGTTGCTAGTATTGTTGATTACATCTTGTAGTTGATGCTAGTTGGTTTAACTGGTGGAAGATCAAATGTTTAGATTGTTAGTCATATATTTATCTCCTCTAATAATGAACATGAATATGCTTTCTGAGTAGTTCTTTTTGTTCTTGAGGACATGGGAGAAGTATATTCATAAACTCTCATGTGAAGTTGGTATTCGTTCAATATTTTGATGACATGTATGTTCTTCTTCCTCTAGTGGTTTTGTGTGAACATCGACTACATGCCACTTCACCATATTCGGGACAAGGGCAAGGAATTGTCAATATAAAGTAGATGATGGTGCGAGAGTGACATAAACTTAAACCCTAGTTTATGTACTATTTTGTAAGGGGCTGACTTTTATCCATATGTTTCATGTTATGGCTAGATTCATCTCAATTCTTCTTTCGTAGTTGTGGATGCTTGCGAGAGGGATTAACCATAAGTGGGTTATTTGTTCAAGTGAGAATAACACCCTAGCACCAATCCACCCACATATCACTTTTAGTGAATGCGGATCAACTAAAACATGATAGGCATGAATAGACAAAATTCGTGTGTGTCCTTGAAAACGCTTTGCTCAGTATAAGAAACAATGTTGGCTTATCCTTTGCACAATAAGGATTGGGATACCTTGTTGCACCTTGTTACTTGGCTTACTAATTACTTGCTATGAAATATCTTGCTATCGAACTATCTTTTACTACACTTTTACAACACTTGTAGATATTACCTTGCTGAAACCGCTTATCAATTCCTTCCGCTCCTCGTTGGGTTCGACACTCTTACTAATCAAAAAGGACTACAATTGAACCCTATACTTGTGGAGTGAAGCACTTTTGGAAAGAGTAATTTTGTAAGGAAACATATATATTACATGCTGAATTTTATCTCCGCTTGTTACTATGGAGAACAATCCTTTGAGGGGCTTGTTGGGGGTATCTTCACCATGACCGAAAGTGGAAAGACTCGTTCTTCAACCTACCGAACCTACTGGAAATATTCATTATGAAATTCCTTTGGGTATTATGGATAAATTTCTTGCTAATCCTTATGCGGGAGATGGAACAATACATCTTCATATGCACCTAATCTATATAGATGAAATTTGGATTGTTTAAACTTGCAGGTTTATCCGAAGATGGAGTTAAGAAGAAGATAGTCCTTTTATCTTTGGTGGGGGAGCATTGGCATGGTATAGGCTATTGCATGAATCTGAAACATGGGATTGGTATCGACTGAAGCTGAAATTTCACCAGAAATTTTATCCTATACACTTGGTTCATCGTGATTGGGACTATATATAAATTGTTTGCCTCGTGAAGGAGAAAGCATCACACAAGCTTGGGGGAGTCTTAAATATATGTTTCATAGATGCCCCAATCATGAGCTCTCAGGAGGAATGATTCTTCAAAACTTTAACGCTCGTTGCTTTGATGATAATAAAGCAATGCTTGATACTTTTTCGTTGGTTCTTTCATTAAGAAAAGTATTATATTAAAATGGGATCTTATTGAAGCAATTAAATGCAACTCTGAAGATTGCAAGATTGATGAAGGTAATGAGTCTGGTATAAATATTTAGTTTGATCGCGTTAAGTATTTTACAGAAACATATGTTTTTGATAAACTTAGTGCAAAGTATGGACTTGACTTTGAGATAGTAGCTAAATTTTGTGAATTCTTTGCTGATCATATTGATCTTTCTAAGTAGAAGTTCTTTAAATTTCATCCACCCATTGAAACCAATTATGAAGAATCACCTATCATTAAAGCTGAATAATTGCTTATGCTGCTAACCTAGTTTTCCTCCTACTTATATTGAGAAACCTCATTTTCCTGTTAGGATCAGGGAACATGCTAAAGCAACAACTTTGGTTCATAAGAATTATATTAGAACACCCTAACCTTATGAAAAAATTAAGGTAGAACCTCCTATTGCAATGGTTAAAGATTTCTTAGTTCATAATATAGATGGTAATGTTATTAACTTTTGTGGTGCTCCTGCTAGAATTGCCAAGCCTGTTAGAAACGAAAGATATATTTTAGATAAGAATAAGAAAGTTGCTCGCATGAATGTTGTTTCTCTTAAGATTGGAGACCATTGCTATCATGCATGGTTTATGTGATATGGGTGCAAATATTAGTGCTATTCCTTTTTATTTATATCAAGAAGTCATGGATGATATTGCACATGCTCAGATAGAAGACGTCGATGTTACTATTAAGCTTGCAAATCGAGATACTGTTTCAAGTCTTGGGATTGTGAGAGACGTTCAAGTCTTATGTGGTAAGATTAAATACCCTACTGATTTTTAGTACTTGGATCACATCAAGATAATTTATGTCCCATTATATTTGGTAGACCATTCTTGAATACTGTCAATACCTAAATTAATTGTATTAAATAAAAGATTAAGGTTAAATTTGGAGATATATTTCATGAACTTAATTTCTCTAAGTTTAATAAACAACCTCATGATAAAGAATTATGTAGTAGAGGTGATATTATAGGTCTTCCTTCTGTTGCTATACCTCCTTTGAATCCTTTAGAACAATATTTGCTATACCATGAAAATAATATGCATATGAATGAGAGAAATTAAATTGGTGAAATACTCTTTAGACAAATGCATATCCTTAAGAATAACTTGTGTGTGGTAACTTTGGGAGACCCTCTCCCACCTAAGAGTTATCCAGGGTTAATTAAAAAACTCCCCAATACTTTGAAATATGCTTACCTTGATGAAAAGAAAATATCATGTTAGTATCAATGCTAACTATAAGGGCATCTAGTGCCACCCCTTGTTGGTTTTGGAGTATTTAAGATAAACGTGGTTGAGGGACTAGTGTGTTTGTGATGGTTCACAACACAACACAGATAGAAGTCCCTGGAGTTTTGATTTAACCGTCGAAGATGACCCCTAAAAGTGTCCAAAGATATTGAATATGGTTTAATCCATTGGTGGTGCATGAAGATATATGCATGAAGCTAATAAAATGGGAAGACACGGTCCTTTGGTAATTTCTTTCTTCTTTCCCGGGTCATAGGAACCACCATATTGTTAAGTGGGGTCAAAAAGATGAAAGTCATATACTAACGTGATGCTCAATCCCAATGCCTATGTCTTCGATTGAAGACAATGATAGGAAATCTCTTCTAGAGTTTGTTGTGCCAGCATTGCTTCTAGATCAAGTAATGTTGCCACGTGTGGCATTGAAATATGACCGTTGTGACACGTGCTGATTGGCCATTAACCCATTGTCATTTCGGTCATATCATGTCGGGTTGCGTGTTAGCTATAAATAGCCCACCCCTCCACCATAAGTTGGTGGCTGCTCAAAGTTATATACGGTTGTTGTCATTTTGGAGCATCCCACCTCGAAGACATTGAGAGAGAAAGAGAGAGCTTCCTGCAAAGATAAACCCAAACACCTAGAGTCGGAGTGTCTGAGCATCACCGAAGGCATTCTGTTCTGAGAGAACTGAAGACTTGTTACACTTGAAGACTGTGATATTCCAAATGGTTAGGCGTCGTGGTCTAGAGCATCCAAGAGTCATTATGGATTGCATGGTGACCTTGCTTGTGAGGATTTCAGAAGTCTACCCCGACCACTTACTGTTGGGAATATACCTGATGATTTGACACGACCAAGAAGTATGCCCTAGCCAGGAGGTTTGACCCGACGAGGAGGTCGATCCGGCGAGTGGGGTGTCCCATGACCTGCCAGCTAATGGGCTGAGTCACACCTCCTAGCCGGGGCATACCTCCTGGCCGGGTCAAACCTCCTCGTCGGGTCGTACTTCCTGGCCAGGTCAAACCGTGAGGTATATCCCTGACATTAGCCCCCGAGCTAGCTTGAATTTATCCATGGTAAGCTCCTGAAATAAGAATAATAAATATGTTAATACACTGGCTTGCTCCTTGGCCGGCTTATTTCAATGAAGTGGCTCCTCAAAAATCCTGGTTTCTTCGAGCCGTCTTCAAAATCTTCTTGTTGTTCAATGTCCTTTGCAATGAAATATTGGCAATAAAACACCCATATGTCGTTGAGTCGACCTCCAATGCTTTGGCTTGATGAAAATATTGGAGATAAGAAAACCATATAAATTTGAGCGGATTCCATTGCTTCGGTTTTGATGAAAAATATTGGGAATATAAATTCGACTGTTATTAAATCATTTCCAACTTGTGAAGCCGGGTTGCCTGTATAGACTCTACCGGGTCACGATCCTTGATAATGTCCGGTCATGATTGTTGGTGACGCTAGGTCAAAAAACTGCACTCTGATTGACTTGATAAAATTATTGGAAATAAAGAAATACATATGATGCTGAGCCGCTCTATCAATGCTTCATCTAGATAGAAATATGTTGAGCCGTCTTCTGGGCTTTTCTATGAATAACTTGAAGAAGATGATTTTTGCAAACCTCCACCAAGAAAAATTGAGATCCTTGCTCAAAATTGACAGCCTCAAGGTGTTCTTTTATATTTTTATCTCCATATTACTTGTATCCCTCAAGCTCCGAGTTTATCAGTTCATGATGACTTGGTGGTTTGTGGTAATATCTTTTGACTGTGTACTCCCCAAATGTCGGGTAGTCTTGCCTACATCAACCTGGGACTTGTAATTGTCTTATACCTTATAAAGCTTCGGTTGGTGTATCCCCCAAGGGCCGGGTTGTTTTTGCTTGCAACAACCTGGGACTTTTGAACTTGGTTCTGAATATTGTAGATAAATAGCTTTGGAGAAATCCGGGTTGTCATCAGAGTCGTCGGATATGAGCTGAATGTCTTGAATTTCACATGTGTAGCCCCCAAGGGACGACTCATCAATATGTGATGGGCTGGCTCTTCAATTTGGACCTTATAATCTTGTTTAAACATTCAAATACTATAGCCCCCAAGTGTCGGGTCGCATGCATGTAACCACTTGGGACTTTTAGAAAATTTGAGTTGAGTATTGTAGCCCGCAAGTGCCAGGTTGTCTCCGTGCGGTGACTCGGGACTTATGTGTACTCCTTTTGACAAAAACATCATGTGATGTAGACCCATGCCCGGGTCACTTTTGATAGAAGGAATTGGTAGCTCCCAAGGGCCGGCTCATCATTACTTGGTGGGTTGGATCTTCAATGAGACTAGTCAAAATGACTATGCATTAGACCCCAAGTGTCGTGGTGCATGCTTGCAGTGACATGGGACTTTCATACTTGTTGTAATCTTGATTTTAATAATGCAGCCCCAAGTGCTGGGTTGTGTGCCTACAGCGACTCGGGACTTTGTGAGAATAATATAACTCATCATAATGTACTTCAAAAGTTCTCTTGAACTTAAATGAATCCTTGACCATGGTTGTAATGTAACCCGGTAATTTATCATTTGTACGAATATCCTGGAACAATGCCATTGTCCTTGAGATGAAATCCCTGCTTGTGGTTTGCCGCACAACCCGGCGAATATATGCTTGAGAAATTCACAAGTGTTGTAATTTACTACAGAGCACATGTTGAGGAAATCCAAGAGCCGATCAATTAGATGACCCGATATTATGAATGACGGGCCAGCTCAACAACATTTAATATAAGAGCTCAACAATATGTGAGAAACTGGATTTTTTAGAATGTTTATTTCTCCTGAGCTGATTTGAAAAACCCCAATCGTTTAACACTGGTTATGATAAACCATGATGAAAATCCGGTCAATTTTGGCTCTCAAAGACTTATTTTCTCCTACAAAACTTTATGTTGTAATCCGGTTTGAAGACCGACATGATATGTATGTATGATGCATGATGCAATGCAATATGATGTATGTGTATGATAACATGTAGTAATAATGATAAAGTACTCATAATAAGTCGGCTCAGTGAGACACGGTAAAAAGAGACCAACTTTTGAGGCTCAAGTCTTGCTTCAATGAAGTGGGTATGTGTCGGATCGAAAGTATGTCTAGGGGGTGATTAGACTACTTGACAAGATAATTTTTTTGCCTTTTCCAAATTTTAGTTGAGAGGCAACTATGGCAGTTATAGCAAGTCAAGTACACCCTACACATTCATTTCTAATAGTGTAGTAGCGGAAAGTAAAACATGCAAGTGTAACATAAAGGAGTAAGGTAGGGAGATCAAACGCATGAGGTTAACACAACGATTTTTGGCATGGTTCCGATAGGTGGCGCTACCGTACGCCCATGTTAGTGGAGACTTCCACCCACGGAGGGTAATGACTGCGAGAGTGCACATAGGGCTCCACCCACGAAGGGTCCACAAAGAAGCGGCCTTGTCTATTCCACCATGACTTTCTCCATGGAGGACTAGCCTTACTCACTGTAGTTCTTCACGAAGTAGGTGATCTCCTTGCCCTTACAAACATCTTGTTTCAACTCCACAACACGAAGTAGGAGGCCCCCAAGCGACACCTAACCAACCTAGGAGTCACCACCCTCCAAAAGGTAATAGATGTGGTAGATCAATGAACTCCTCACTCCTGTGCTTCTAAAGATAGTATCCTCAACACAAAATCACTCTCTCACAGAATATGAATTGGTAGGATAGGTTGATTTGGTGGAAAGCAGTTTGGGGAGGCTAGGGATCAAGATTCAAATGAATTGAGTGGAATATCTTGGTATCAACACATGAGTAGGTGGTTCTCTCTCAAAAAATGGATCTGGATATGAGGTGTGTGTGTTTTGAGTGCTTCTCCCACAAATGAGAGGTGGGTTAAGGTGTATATATAGGGAGCAACCAAAATCCAACCGTTACACACAAAGTGGCAAACTCGGTGACACCGAAGTTGGAAACTCGGTGGTATCGATTAGCACAAAGGTGTGAACTTCTGAATCTCGGTGAGACCGATATATGAAACTCCATGGCACCGAAAAGGTGGCTAATGGTGAAATGGCCAAACTCGGTGGCACCGATACTCAAACTAGGAAATTCCAATTTTGTGTATCGAGGCACCCGAAAGTTGGTCACTCAAACTCGGTAGCACCGATATGGATCCGGTTGCACCGATTTGGTGGGAATGGCTAGGGTTTCTGTCTGAGGTTCAACTCGGTGGGTCGAAATATGAAAGTTGGTGACATCGAATTTGTGTATGTGGAATTTGACAGAATGGTTTTGTGGGAAAACGTCTAACTATTTTGGAGGATAACTTAGAGCACTTTATGCAATCAGTTCATTTTACTACCTCACCCCCTTTTAATAGTATTGGCTTTCCTATGGACTCAAATGTGATTTCTCACAAAATAGAAAAAGAAGAGTCTTCTAGCTTGAAGCTTGAGCCAATATTATTCCTTTCTTGCATCAAGGGCCATCTCCACATAAACCTTTAGCCATAGCATCTTATGGACTTTTCTGAAATATACTAGGGAAACATATTAGTCCAATAATGCATATGTTGTGATAAATTATCAAAACCACCCTAGGGAGCAATTGTGCTTTCAATCTCCCCCTTTTTGGTAATTGGTGACAACATATAGATCAAAGCTTCGATAAAAGATATATCAATGATTAGCATCGACGCTTTGAGAAGTATGTGAAAAGAAAGAGCTCCCCCTAAATTTGTGCATTATTTAAAATTTGTGTTTGAATGCAAATGACAATCAATTGGGATCATGGGTCACTCTTCCATTTCACATACATCTTGGTGGTGCGCAAATAAGATAAGAATGAATAGTAAGCATATGACACCAACAAGATAAGTGAATGATCATCACAAGGATAGCTAAAAGATAGTAATGTAGCATCACACAAGATAAATCATATGATCACACACAAGATAAAGTCACCCAAAAGATCAAAATTTTGAAACCAAACTAGAGCAAATAAATAAAAAGCTCTCTCTCACACGAAGTATATGTTCTATACATTTCTCCCCTTTTGGCAACAAGTTACCAAAAAGTTGAAAATGTATAGAACTACTCATCTCTTTTGGCAAGTGATGATGGGGTTGACAGAAGAGCGTCCGCGAAGTGTTTTGCAGAATGTCCTGGAGCTGGAGGAGTGGACACTGGAGGTGCCTGAGTTGATGCTGGAGGTGGAGTTTAAGGTGTAGATGCTTGGGCTGATGAAGTCTGTCATGTCTCCTGAGCAGGTACAACAGCAGATCTGGGCTTGGTGCTGAACTGAGTGGTAGTGCGAGGAGGTGACTCTTCATCATTATCATCATCACTGTCATCATCATCATCTAAGCGAGGAACTTGCACTGAGTCAACTTCATGTTGAAGTTGTTTAACTATAGTGTTCAATTCCGTGACCTTCTCATCCATGTCATGAAATTTTGTGTCCACAACTCTCTCAAGGCTCTTCTCGTTTTGTAGAATATCCTGAATGTTCTTCTCCATGCCTTGGACAGAGCTAACTAGAAATGCCATTTGCTTAGCTTGAGTCCTGAGCTGTGGAACTGGTGGTGGCATGTTTCTAGCAGCCTCAACTTCTGTTGCCTCTGTTGCATCATTGCTGTAGCAGAACTGGGATCGTTGTCATCCATCACCACTTCATTATCTTCAAACACTGGTTGAAGAGGTAGATGGGGACGATCAAGTAGATATACATGCTTTCCTAGCTTGGCATTGATAAGCATATGAATGTATGGGGCATATCCACATGATCTCTTTTGATCAGCAACAGTCCTTCAGATAGTCTCTACTATCAAATCCATCACTCTGAATCTGGTGTGAGTGTCCAAGTGGTGCAGCAAGTTATGAGTGTCCTCTGATCATCTTCTTATCACCTGATTTAGGCATCAAGGTGTATCTTAGAATAGTGTTTGTTGTGGGTATTCCTGCTTGCAAGAAGTAAACTGAGCCCATCTTGTGACTAGCCAAATAATCATGAGGAATTGGCTTGTATATATTGGCCACAGAGTTGTGACTCTTCTTTGTTTCAGAATACACATGAACATCACTCTCCTTTTTTCTTAGGGGCACCAATGATAGTGTCCCACTCATCAATAGTTGACTAATATCTATGACCATCCGTCATCCAGATAATAGAACCATCTCCAGAGAAATGAACAGTCGAGTAGAATTGCATGATTAGTTCATCGTTCCATGGGGTCATCTCCTTACCAACAAAATCTTCAATGTCCACAAACTTGAAGCTGTCTTAAACATGATGAAAGTAGTCTTCATTGGCTTTGATGTAAGCCGAGTCAACAAATATCATATCACTGACAATTGGGGATTTATCAAGCAAGACGGTCTCATAGAAATCTTGTTGTTCCTTGGTGTGAAACCTTGGATCAACAATAGTTCTTCTTCGGACAACATATGGATCAGTAGCTCTCCACTTCCTTAGACGTGCATCCTTTCTCTTCTTCATATCTTCAACTATAGGATGAGCATCATTATGAATAGGCGGATGTGGTCTGAGCTTCCTGAGAATGGTTGCATCCTCATCATCCTCTTCCTCTACAGTAGGGGCACTGGAGGCAGGGCCTTTATTTTTAGCAGCTGCAGGAATGTCCTTTGTAGTTTTTCGGTGAGCTACAGACTTCTTTTCCTTATGAGACTTTGGAGCAGACTTCATAGCATCAACCATCATCTTCTTCTTGGAAGGAGCTGGAATCTCGTCTTCTTCTTCAGCATCTTCTTCAGGGTCCTCAAATATGGAGGTTTGTCTTCCAACAACACGAACTACCCTCTTCCTTGCTCTCATAGTACCAACCTTCTTAGGGGCATCATCTGTGGAAGGTGATGTGTTTTTCTTCACATAGTCAAGTGCTCTCAGGTTAGCAGCACTAGCAGATATCTTCGTGAAACTTTCCTTGGCGGATCCTTAGGAGGAGCTGAAGATTCTTATGGCACAAAATATGAGCCCTCTTCATCAGAATTAAGTTTCTTCCTCTGCCTGGTGGCTGCCTTGGACAAGCCATGGGAGCTGTAGGATCCAGGGTCAGAGTCAGACTTCTCTGGACTAGTGCCTGAATTCAACTCCACACTGGGTTCCCTGAAATCATTCTGACTGTCTTCTGAACCAGAAATCTCTAACAAGCAAGCAGAACCTCAGCAGCAAGCAACAAAACCTGTGAAGAAGATATATGAAAGACAAAAGGATAGAGCATCACAAAATTCAGATGTTTTCAAAAATTTGAACAAAAAAATCCTTGGTTTTAACTTTCCGCAGAACACATTTTGGTGGCACCGAGTTTGAACTTTTGGAGTCTCTGAGACATATGAACTCCTTAACAGAAACTTGGTCATCATTTTCGCTGGCGTTAAAAATGACAACTCGGTTTCACCGAGATCATTCTCACGAACCCCAGGTCCAAAATCGGTAGCACCGAGTTTTGCAACTCGGAGGCACCGAGATGGGGTCTGCGGATAGCTAACCCTAAAAAATTCCTCGTCCACAAAGCTACGGTATTTTCTAGTGGATGTGAAGGTTTGCACATGGTGGAACATAGATAAAACTTTCCAATGCGTGGGAATTAGATGAAGGAACGCAGTGGAGGATCCGAACCATACCCTAATTCGGCGGTGGTCGAGCTACGGCGGCAACGGCGGTGCAGAATCCGTCAGCGGCGATGAATCCCAGCGGCTGAAAGCACATATGCTCCCTTGGTGATTTTGATAATTAATGACAACATACATTGTCTCTTGGACTAACACATTTAGCTAGATATTTCAGGAAAAGTCCATAGAGAGCATTGGCTAAAGGTTTATGTGGAGACACCCGTGGATGCAAGAAAGGAATAACATTGGCTCAAGCTTCAAGCTAGAATACTCTTCATTTTATATTTGTGATAAATCACTTTTGAGTCCATAGGAAAGCGAATAGTATTAAAAGGCGGTCAGGTAGTAAAATGAACTGAATTCTCAAATGATCAAAGTTAGCCACCAAAACACCCAGTCATTTTTCCCACATATCCACTCTGTCAAGTTCCACATTCACAAATTCGGTGTCACCATTATTTCCACTTTGGACCCACCGAGTTTGAACCTCAGACAGAATCCTAGCCATTCCCATCAAATCGGTGCAACCGAAACTGCATCGGTGCTATTGAGTTCAGTGTGACCAACATTCTGTTGCCAAGTTACACAAAATCGGAATTTCTGAGTTTGAGTATCGGTGCCACCGAGTTTGGTCATCTGACCGTTAGTCACCTTTTCGGTGCCACCGAGTTCTATATATCGGTCTCACCGAGATTCAAAGTTCACACCTTTAGTACTAGTCGGTACCACCGAGTTGTCCACTTCGGTGTCACCGAGTTTGCACTTTTGTGTGTAACGGTTGGATTTTGGTTGCTGCCTATATATACCCCTTCACCCACCTCTCATTCGTGGGAGAAGTACTCAGAACACGCACTTCATTTCCAGATCCATTTTCTGAGAGAGAACCACCTACTCATGTGTTGAGACCAAGATATTCCAATCCAATCATTTGAAACTTGATCTCTAGCCTCCCCAAACTGCTTTCCACCAAATCAACCTCTCCCACCCATGCATATTCTGTGAGAGAGTGATTTGTGTTGAGGAGACTATCTTTAGAAGCACAAGAGCACGAGTTCATTGATCTACCAAATCTATTACCTTTTGGAGGGTGGTGCCTCCTAGATTGGTTAGGTGTCGCTTGGGAGCCTCCTACTTCGTGTTGTGGAGTTGAACCAAGATATTTGTAAGGGCAAGGAGATTTCCTACTTGGTGAAGATATACCGTGAGTGATGCTAGTCCCGTGTGGATGGAAGCCGTGGTGGAATAGACAAGGCCGCTTCTTTGTGGACCCCTTGTGGGTGGAGCCCTCCGTGGACTCTCGCAACCTTTACCCTTCGTGGGTTGAAGTCTCCACTAACATGGACGTACAATAGCGCCACCTATCGGAACCATGCCAAAAATCATCGTGTCAACCTCATGCATTTGATCTCCCTACCTTACTCCTCTACATTACACTTGCATGTTTTACTTTATGTTTCTATACTCATAGAACTGCATGTGTAGGGTGACTTAGACTTGTTACAACTGTTAGATTTCCGCCCTCGTAGAAATTAGATTAGGTCATATTTTTAATCTTGACAAGTAGTCTATTCACCCCCCTCTAGACACGTCTTCTATCGATCCCTCAGCGGCGGAGACGCATAGGGAGTCAAGGGCGACGACCAGGGGTCGAGGAGGCAGTGTAGAATTTTGGGATGAAACGGCTTTGACGAACTGAAATCAAAGATTTGGTCCGCTGGAATTTATACCCTTTTGCTGTCGGTGTCACCGAGATTACAAAACTGGTGTCACCGAGTTTCTCTACTATCAGTTGACAGGGAAACTCTGTGTAACCGAGTTTGTGATTTCAGTGGTACCGAGATGAAATCCTAGATCAACTCTGGGAATCAGTGAAACCGAGTTTGTGTAGTTGGTTTCACCGAGTTCATTCTCACAGAGGTTTTGGAAGTCAACCATTGGCGATACGGAACTCCGAGTGCTCCTTCACACAGGGGGATCGACAAGTTCTTGTTCAAGTTTTGTGATGAAGCATGAATAAAACTTGAGATGAGATAGCATAGATAGCTAGAGAAGGGTCCTAGGCATTCTTGTCCATCCAATTGGCAAAAGATAAATCAAAAGCCAAATAGAAACAATGGATGTCCTGAACGAGCAAACACGTGCAGAACAACATGCTCACACAATAAGAATGATAGAGAAAATATGGTGAACACGTACGAACATCCTAGCAGCTATCAAGCACAATTTGGGTTACCACTTTTACATCTATATATTAGTATTTTGACTTAGGGGCCAAGTAAGAATACTTGATCACAGGTCATACTCATTATTAAGCACAATTGGGGTTACCACTTTTACATAAGCATTAATGTGTTCATATCCTTAGGAGATGCTTGTACTCAAGATTTAGAGCAAATCCCCCCCCCCTTGATATGACATCACCCCTTAAGAGCGACAAACTAACCTTGGGTTTTGTCGTAGAAGACTTCAAGTAGGTGAAGTAGTAGTGGATGCTCAATGTTGATGAAGATCATCTTGAGTTGGGAGCAATCCTTGTTGTTTCTTACTCTTCTCACCTACATGGGTTAGTCCCAAAGCAAAAGGAACATATGCAAGAATATATATGGACATGGAGTGAAACATAAATGGGATTGTGTCCAAAGATGCATTAATTGCCTTGTTCTTTTTCTTACCTTTGAGAGAATGTGTGACTCCTTGAACTAATGCATATGGTTGAGGTTGATTGCATATAGTTCTTGCCAAAATGAATAAGAGTGAATTTCATTGGCAGAGTCACCCCTCAAGAACTCTCTAGTTCTTCCTCTTGGGAATCCACATCAACTTGAGGGGAATCCTTGGAGTTGTGGTAGCACAAGATGAGGTGGTGCTAGAAGTGTCTTTGGGAATCCACTTGACCTTGACTTGGGGTTCTTCTTCATATAGGTCAATGTCTTCTTGAAGCTTTCCCTTGCCCTTGTGGTCTTGTGGTGCAAGGTCATCTTGTGAGCTTGTTCCCTTGGGAGGAGTAGGATCATACTTCTCCTCTTGAGGAACAACCTTAGGAATGGGATATGGACCTTGTTCCCAATCATCTTCGTTGATGTTGAAGTAGGCAATACCTTGTTTCTTCCGATGTCCTCCTTGCTTGCGTACAATTTCCTCAAATTGTATACTTCCGACAAGACTCTTGAATACACCTCTATCTAAAATCCCTTTCAATAAATCTTTTTCTTCTTCAAGTGTAACTTGGATAAGAGAATCATTAGTGGAATCAAGAGAGCTACTAGCAACAATATTAGGTTTAGCTTTAGCATTGTTGTTACTAGATGAAGAAACTTTCTTGTCGTTGTTACTAGTGTTCTTGGATTTAACTTCTGGAACATAAGTAGACAAGAGTAATCATTTGGCTAGATAAGAAGAACTCTTGTTTCGAAGATCATCATTGATTGCTTTTAGGAACTCATGCTCTTGCTTTGAATTGAGCTTCTCTAAGTGTAGCTTCTCATGAGTTCTTGCAAGGTCTCTATGATCTTCTAGAGTAGTTTCATGAGCTAACTTAAGAGTGTTTAATTCTTGGGTTAGTCGTTCAATCTCTTTCTTATTGTCATAATTCAATTTCTCTTGACTAGCATGATAATTAGCAAGTTCATTTTTAGTGCAATCACTAGTTTTATCAAAGAGCAAGTCATCTTCTCCTAACAAGTCATCCTCATCACTATTAAAATCAATATACTTGGGTTGTGATACCTTGGGGCCTTTAGCCATGAAGTAGTTCCATCTCCCTCATTTGGTGAATGAAATAAGTCGTAGGAGTTGGAGGAAACGAGTGCAATGGTGGCAAGACCTTCATCTTGACTATAGTAGGAATTGGAGTGATAGCTTCTCTCGGATTGGTGATTAGACTTGGAGCGAGAGACCCATTCACCAACATGAGCTTGATGTATTCTTCTTGAGCTGCTCTTGGTGTATTTGTCCTTCTTCTCCGATTCCTTGCCTCTCCGTGAGTGTCTTCATTCATAACGATCTTCTCTACTCCTTCTCTCTCTGCGAGGTGACTCATCTATTGAGCTTCATCTTTGAGGTGACTCTTCTGTTTGTTTGTAGGGAGCCGAGCACTCACTAGAGTAGTGTCCAGGCTTCCCACAATTGTAGCAGTTTCTGTCACGACAGGACGGACGCTTCTCATCATGTTTTGAGCTTGAGTACTTCTCTTTGCTTCTACTCTTGTAGAACATGTTGAATTTTTTGACCATGAGGCTGATCTCGTCATCGGTGACAAGATTGTCCTTTGAAGTAGCGGGAGCATCACATGAAGCTTTGTAAGTACTGCTTGACTTGTTCTGCAGATCATCCTTGTCCTTGAGTGACATCCCAAGAGCGACAATCCTACCAATGACTTCAGTTGGCTTGAGATCTTTGTAGTTTGGCATCATTTGAATCAATGTGCACATTGTGTCATACTTTCCATCAAGAGCTCTAAGTATCTTCTTGATGATGAATTTGTCGGTCATCTTTTCGTTTCTAAACCGGCAATCTCATTGGTGATGAGAGCTAGCTTAGAGTACATTTCAGCGACACCTTCACCATCCTTCATCTTGAACTTGTCAAGCTGACTTTGAAGCACATCCAACTTAGAATCTCTGACATAATTAGTACCTTCATGGATATCGATCAAATTATTCCAAATTTCTTTTGCATTCTCAAGGCGGGTGATTTTGTTGAATTCTTCGGGGAAGAGACAGTTGAAGATGATGTCGCAGGCTTGTGTGTTGAGTTGCAACATCTTCAGTTCATCAGCTGTCGAATCACGATCCGGTTCACACCCTTCTCCGAAGAAATCACCTTGCACACCAACACGAAAAACACCCCAAACATGAGGATTAAAGCTAAGTATATGCATTTTCATCTTTTGCTTCCGACTAGCAAAATTAGTGCCATCAAAATATGGACCTCTACAGTGATAATTTCCCTCACTAGGTGCCATACTATCCTAGGTTGTGAAACCAATGCGATGGAGACCAAAGCTCTGATGCCACTTGTAGGATCGAAAGTATGTCTAGAGGGGGGGTGATTAGACTACTTGACAAGATTTTTTTTTGCATTTGCCCAATTTTAGTTGACAGGGAGCTATGGCAGTTAGAGCAAGTCAAGTACACCCTACACATGCATTTCTAAGAGTGTAGCAGCGGAAAGTAAAACATGCAAGTGTAACGTAAAGGAGTAAGGTAGGGTGATCAAGCGCATGAGGTTGACACTGTTGGGGAACGTTGCATGGGAAACAAAAAATTTCCTACGCACACACAATACCTATCCATGGTGATGATCATCTATGAGAGGGGAGAGTGAATCTACATACCCTTGTAGATCGCTAAGCGGAAGCGTATATAACGCGGTTGATGTAGTGGAACATCTTCACGATCCAAATCGGCGCCCGTCCCGCGATCTCATCATGATCCATCCTGATCTAGTGCCGAACGGACGGCACCTCCGCGTTCAGCACACATATAGCTTGATGACGATCTCCGCTTTATTGATCCAGCAAGAGGAGCGGAGAGGTAGATGAGTTCTCCAACATGACGGCATGGTGGTGGTGGTGAACTAATCCAGCAGGGCTTCGCCTAAGCACTGCCGAACTAGACTAGAGGAGAAACAGATCTAGAGGAATAAAAGGGCAACACGAGGCAATTAGGGTTATGTGCTGCCCTCAAAATCCCTCAATATATATAGGAGGAAGGGGAGAGGAGGCAGACTTGGCCCCTACTCCAAGCAGGTTCGGCCGAACCAAACAAGGGAGGAATCCACCTCCCACAAGGGAGGTGGAATCCTATTAGGACTCCTTCCTAATTTGGAAATTCTTTCCACCTTTTGGCTTTTTGCCTTATCCCTCCACTCCAGCCGCATGGGCCCTTAGGGGAGGCTTTGGCCAGCCCACCAGGGGCTGGTCTGCTTCCTCTCACAACCCATGAAGCCCTTGGGTCGTCACACCCATCCTGGTGGTCCCTCGATACCCTCTCGGCACTCCCGGGACAAAAATTGGACTTCCTATATATCAATCTTTACATCCGTACCATTGTGAAGCTCCTCGTGGACTCCGAACAACCTTCGGTCACCAATACCTATAAATCAACTATACCAAAATGTCACCGAACCTTAAGTGTGCAGACCCCGCGGGTTCGAGAACTATGTAGACATGACCTGAGACATTCTCCGGTCAATAACCAATAGCGGGACCTAGATGCCCATATTGGCTCCTACATATTCTACGAAGATCTTTACCAGTTGAACCACCATGTCAAGGATTCAGTTAATCCCATATGTTGTTCCCTTTGTCCTTCGGTATGTTACTTGCCCGAGATTCGATCGTTGGTATCTCTATACCCAGTTCAATATCGTTACCAGCAAGTCTCTTTACTCGTTCTGTAATACAAGATCCCCTGACTAACTCCTTAGTCATATTGCTTGCAAGGCTTGTTGTGATGGTGTATTACCGAGTGGGCCCCAGATACCTCTCCGTCACATGGAGTGACAAATCCCAGTCTTGATCCATGCAACCCAACAAACACCTTTGGAGATACCTTTAGAGCACCTTTATAGTCACCCAGTAACATTGCGATGTTTGATACACACAAGGTATTCCTCCGATGTCCGGGTGTTGCATGATCTCATGTTCATAGGAAAATATACATTGACATGGAGAAAACAGTAGCAATAAACTCACACGATCATATGCTACGTTCATAGTTTGGGTCTTGTCCATCACATGATTCTCCTAATTATGTGATCCCGTTATCAAGTGAGAACACTTGTCTATGGCTAGGAAACCTTGACCATCTTTGATCAACGAGCTAGTCAACTAGAGGCTCACTAGGGACAGTGTGTTGTCTATGTATCCACACATGTATTTGAGTTTCCAATCAATACAATTCTAGCACGGATAATAAACGATTATCATGAACAAGGAAATATAATAATAACCAATTTATTAGTGTCTCTAGGGCATATTTCCAACAAACACGACAATTTTTGGCATGGTTCCGATAGGTGGCTCTATCGTACGTCCATGTTAGTGGAGACTTCAACCCACAGAGGGTAACGGCTGCGGGAGTCCACGCAGGGCTCCACCCGCAAAGGGTCCACAAAGAAGCGGCCTTGTATATTCCACCACGGCTTCCGTCCATGGAGGACTAGCATTACTCACGGTAGATCTTCACGAAGTAGGCGATCTCCTTACCCTTACTAACATCTTGGTTCAACTCCACAACACAAAGTAGGAGGCTCCCAAGTGACACCTAACCAATCTAGGAGGCTCCACCCTCCAAAAGGTAATAGATGTGGTAGATCAATGAACTTCTTGCTCTCGTTCTTCTAGAGATAGTCTCCTCAACACAAAATCACTCTCTCATAGAATATGAATGGGTAGGAGACGTTGATTCGGTGGAAAGCAGTTTGGGGAGGCTAGAGGTCAAGATTCAAATGAATTGAGTGGAATATCTTGGTCTCAACACATGAGTAGGTGGTTATCTCTCAGAAAATGGATCTGGATATGAGGTGTGTGTGTTCTGAGTGCTTCTCCCACAAATGAGAGGTGGGCGAAGGGGTATATATAGGCAGCAACCAAAATCCAACCGTTACACACAAAGTAGCAAACTCGGTGACACCGAAGTTGGAAAGTTGGTGGTACCGATTAGCACAAAGGTGTGAACTTTTGAATCATGGTGAGAGTGATATATGAAACTAGGTGGCACCGAAAAGGTGGCTAACGGTTAGATGGCTAAACTCGGTGGCACCGATAGTCAAACTCGGAAATTCCAATTTTGTGTATCGAGGTACCCGAAAGTTGGTCACCCAAACTCGGTAGCACTGATATGGATTCAGTTGCACTGATTTGGTGGGAATGGCTAGGGTTTCTGTCTGAGGTTAAACTTGGTGGGTTTGAAATATGAAAGTTGGTGACACCGAATTTGTGTATGTGGAATTTGACAGAATGTTTTTCTGGGAAAAATGACTGAGTATTTTGGTGGCTAACTTAGAGCACTTTGAGCAATTAGTTCATTTTACTACCTCACCCCCTTTCAATAGTATTAGCTTTCCTATGGACTCAAATGTGATTTTTCACAAAATAGAAAATGAAGAGTCTTTTAGATTGAAGCTTGAACCAATATTATTCCTTTCTTGCATCAAGGGGCATCTCCACATAAACCTTTAGCCATAGCATCTTTTCAACTTTTCTAAAATATACTTGGAAAACATATTAGTCCAATGATGCATATGTTGTGATCAATTATCAAAACCACCCTAGGGAGCAATTATACTTTCAGTATGATAGCCCATGGTTTATCCTAGCTTTCACTATGCCAGCTCTCACATGACCTAAAGCAATGTTTTGACCTTGCCAACTTTAGGGTCCAAAGTGGAGTGACTAGCAAAAGTGGTGTCACCTGATCGGAGTCGCATCAAGCATACATGCAGGTTAAACATTTTGTGGCGTCTTTGCTGGATCAAGAGGGTGAGAAAGCTAAACTCGATGAGTTAGAAGCCCCCAAGTGACCGATGATCATGGAAAAGCTCGACATAGGATATGCAGAAGACAAAGCTATTACTGCCAAATAATTTGGGGTCCAGATAAGCCAGCTTGATTCCATTGATCATAACATGATAATATGATGATCTAATAAAAGAGGATACTTGTGTTTGAATAGCTAATGACGAGATGATGTATATACTTCTCGCTCCTTGTTGGTTACCCCAAGTGGAAGGTCGAGATGTAGTCAGCAACAAGTTTTCCCTTACACGGAGACTGTAAGGTTTATCGAACTAGGAGGACTCCTAGGATCAACAACTAGGTGTCTCCCACCCTAGCGCTAGCAGAAGACGTGGACCTGCACACACACAAATAACTTTGCTCCCAACGAGTACAGAGAGGTTGTCAATCTCTCTGGCCTTGTAGTTTGCAAAGGATCAAAACACAAGAAGGAATAGTAATAGTGATTGCAACGGAAAAGTAAATAAAGCGATAAATGGTGGAGGTGTAAACAATGATGGTGATATGGACCGGAGTCACATGATCCTCACTAGTGATATCTCTCTTCCAAAAGACGATAAACAACTATGCTTGGGTAAACAAATTATAGTTGGGAATTGATAGAATTATGAACACACCGCAATGCTAATTATGCTACTTGATAGTTAGAGGTTCAATAGTAATGGGCAGTACGGCAAGACAAGTAGATCGTTTATTCATCATCATCTACTTACTAATCATCCACCTAGAGATATCTATCGAGAACATCTCGCCGGTATTAAGTTGCGAGTCCCACCCAAAGTGTAAACTCATAGCAATGGACAACCGCATTATCGAACTATGCGTAAGGTAAACAATCCTTGCAAGCGTGGTCACAAGCACCGTTGTTTTCTCCCTGGTGGCAACAACACATCCCCTACTCTCATGTTTCTCTCAGTCAAGCTAGACATCGAGGGGAATGAACCCACAATCATGCATAACGCTCCCTCTTGGAGTTACAATCTACTACTCGGCCAAAGCAATAAATAGCAACGGAGAACATGCATGAATCAGTAAGGAACATAATATAAAAGGATAATAAAATATATAACTCATAACAATATGAACATAATCTCATAATCCATTGGATCCCAACAAACCAAGTATAACAATAGCAAGAGAATTTCATAGATGCCTTGATCATGTAGGGCATCCGATAAGGACTAACCATTGAAGCAAAAGATTGGAGAGAAGACATCACATAGCTACTAGTCATGGACCCATGGTCCAAGGAGGACCACTCACGGCACGTCCGGCAAGCGTCCATGGCGGGGGAGAAGCTCCCGGAGGTCAATCCTCCCTCCGGCAGGGTGCCGGGAAGAAGTCTCATGACGCTCCCGATCTCGGAAGTGCTGCAACGGCGGAACGATGGAGAAATTCGCGATTCTGGATGTGATGTAAGGGTTTTCTCTCAGAGGAGTAAATATAGGCGAAAGGAGGGCACCAGAGGGTGTGGGCCCCACCCAGGGAGGCCCCTTGGCGCGAACTAGGGCCAGGCCGCGCCCACAGGTCGTCTGGGAAGCCCGTGGCCCCCCTTTGGCCCATCTTCGGTGATCTAGAAGCTTCCGTTACGTTGATTTTTTATATATTTTTCTTGGAAATTTTTGGGCGTCGGAAAAGTGGGTAAAAGCCCCTGCAAAATAGACATCAGCACACAGAAACTAGCACTGGGTGCACCGAGTTAGTAGGTTAGTCCAAATATGCGTAATATGAAATAAAAGTGTAGCAAAACATATAACAATGTCACCCAAAAGATCATGGAACAAGCATAAATTATAGACACGTTTGGGACGTATCAACATCCCCAAGATTAATTTCTCCTCGTCCTCGAGTAGATAAATGATAACACAAACAATTTCAATGGTGACATGCTAACACACATATAAGAACTTCAAAGTAAAGCAAGTGAGATATGCAATTCAAGTCAAGACAGTAACAAGCAAGAGTCTATATCTAGTATTGAATTTAGCAAAGTAAGAACATAAAGGTGCAAGAGCTCTCACTGTCCGTGACTCAAATGTCTCCAAATGGTGTTTGCGTGCAAGAAGTGAGAGATGGGTTGAGATCATAAAATATTTTTTAATTGAGAACTCAATCTACTAAACTTCACACTTGGTCTCCTTCAGAATCTTATTTTGACTCATCCCCAGATCACTAGTCAGACACAAGTCAAAATGATCCTCTCCCTTTCGACTTTGAGCACCCATGCAATGGATGAGCGTAAGCAAGATATGTTGGCACTTAGGATGGCAAATAGAATAATGATGGGGAAGGAAGACAAAAAGGTGTGAAAGTCTCACATCAATGAGGACAACCATAGGCGAGAGAAAGCCAAATGATAGATATGATGTGAGGAGTAGGGATTTCCATGTAACGGATGCGCATATGAGCTAAGGTAAGCTCTCCAATGGAACTAGTGGGGGTGCATCGAAGTTGTTTGCTCATGAAGACCTAGAGCTCATTTGAGGAGGCTCATCATTGTAATATGCAAACCAAGTTCTATAGTGTAAGGATCCCCACATAGTTATGCATGCATGATAATCTCTATGTAGTACGAATATAGCAATGGAGTATGAGTGTGGATCTTTCAAAAGGAATAGTAGCGTTGCCCCCTTCTCTCTCTTTTTTTATTTTTGTCCATTTCTCTTTTTTTGTCCTCTTTAGCTCTTTCTTTTTATCTCTCATTTTTCCTCTTTGGGGTCTTTTGTTTTGTCCTCTTTGGGATCTTTTCCTCACTTAAGGGCAACACTCTATGTTTTACATGAAAAAAAGGAAGATGGTCACACTTTATAAGAAGTACTCAACATAAAGACAAGTGAAAACTATCATGATGTATGCAAATGTATGCCTCTGCCAGTGTAGCAGGATATGCAATGATACTAGCGTGTCATGTAGCAGTAATAAGGGCAAGCCCAACTGTCATGCGGCTCTACGATCAAGCAAAAGAATGTATGACATGAAGATCAAGTCATGAGATGGTGGATGTTGCATGGAAATGTATCTCGGAAAGGCTATGGAAATGCCTTAATAGGTAGGTATGGTGGCTGTTTTGAGGAAAGATATAATGAGGCTTATGTATGAAAGAGTGTATCATGGCATGGGTTTGGATGCACCGCCGGAGTTTGCACCAACTCTCAATGTGAGAAAGGGCAATGCATGGTACCGAAGAGGCTAGCAAAATATGGATGGTGGAAGTGCCAACAATCAAATACTCACATTAGTCCGAATAACTCATACACTTATTATCAGTAACTCTCTATCTAGTTAGGAAATTCACAAAGACATAAGTACCCCGAGGAGGAGTGTTTGGGGGTTTGGTTATCCTTGCGCATCCTCGACTCATGGTAACATGAGGGTACTCTATATATTCCAACCCCTCCAGAGGTTAGCAATCAATTTAGTAGCTAGAGTTCTCAACTAATTTTTAGTTTTTGGAAAACACACGAATTTCCCAAAATACGACACCTATCACTAATAGGCTAAATCTCTTCGCACCAATAGTCCAAACATTACTCAAATCAGCACCTCAAAACTATTGCAAGTTACTACTATACTTAAATAGCAACCTCAATTACCAACTCATGCAAGACACACAACTCAGTGCAACGAGCCAACTCTCTAAACAAGATAAGCATGATAACTCAAGAGAGTTCCAAAAACAACCTAAATAAAAGCTTTTAAAAAGATATAGCATGAAAACTAAGAGCTAAGCATGACAGTAGCTATGTAGAGGTAGAGAACACACATAAAAGATAAGCATGAAAACTATGTTGTGTTCTAGAGTGGAATGGAGCATGTTTCTCTCCCAAACAAGGTAGGCTAGGTTCCAACTTGTTATGAACATCAATAAAAACTAAAACAAACTAAAAAGTAAAGAGCGGGACGCTCCAAGCATACCACATAACATATGAAGTGATAAAAATATAGCATGGAGATGGACGAACTGATGATTGTTGATAGAGAAGGGGATGCACGGGGGCATCCCCAAACTTAGATGCTTGAGTCTCCTTGAATATTTCTTGGGGTGCATGGGGTCATCCCCAAGCTTGAGCACTTGACACTCCTTTATCTTCTTTCATCATCTCCCATCGCATACTTGAAAACTCCCTTCATACGAAACTCATCATAAGCTGATTAGAGTGGTTAGTGCCCTTCATAAAATTATTCATTACCTACAGGAAATAAAGATTTTCATGAAAATCTACTGTTTCTCATGATTGCCAAAAGGTTTTTGCAAAGTAAAAGCAAGCTTAAGATTTGCAAAATGATGAAAACGCAAAACATGGCAAAATATGTGAAAAACAGAACAACACGTAGTAATTAACTTATTCGGGGCACTGCTGCAACCCAAATCAAAAAACTCAGAACAGATGAGAGAAAGGAAATTATATAGAGCATGCTTTCAGAAAATTTAAGATAAAAAAGATGATCTGGTGATTTTTGGCGAATGTTTCCATGAGGCAGACAAAATCTGTTTCTGGACAGCATGTCACAATTTTTGAACTTTCTTGCAATCGGAGACTAAAACTTGGCACAGAGCTTAAAAATAAAGATACAATGATGTTGCTACATTAGTAACAAGCATCAAGACCACTAAAACTGAAAGTAAAAACAAATTGGGTTGCCTCCCAACAAGCGCTTTCTTTTATGCCTTGAGCTAGGCATGATGCAAAAAGATCAAGTATTATCAACTCCAAAAGAATAACTTGCCGAGTAACAGACTCATAAGGTAACTTAATCTTCTTTCTAGGGTAGCGTTCCATTCCCTTTTTAAGGGGGAATTGGAATTTAATGATGCCCTCTTTCATGTCAATGATAGCACCAATGGTGCGGAGAAAAGGATGTCCCAAAATAATTGGACATGAAGGATCACATTCAATGTCCGTAATAAGAAAATCAACGGGCACATAATTATTATTGACAATAATAAGCACATCATAAATTCTCCCTAAAGGTTTCTTTATGGAAGAATCAACAAGACGAACACCAAAAGAACATGGATCATAAGATTTCCAATCAAGCATATCATACATTCTTCTGGGCATAACGGAAGCACTAGCTCCAACATCACATAATGCAAAGCAAGAGATATTATTCAATTTAATTTGACCATAGGATCCCAACCATCTTCTAGTTTTCTAGGAATAGAAGTCTCTAGCTTGAGCTTCTCCTCCCTAGCTTTGATAATAGCATTGGTAATATGCTCGGTGAAGGCAATATTGAGTGTACTAGTGTGGGGGTCTTTAGCCATTCTTTGCAAAAAGGTGATAACTTCAGAAAGACTACAATTGTCAAAATCAAGGTTACTACCATTAATTAAAGTGGTAGTGATGTCATCTAAGTCCATTCTTTTAGTAGTCTCTAAATTAAAAGGACCTTCTTGTCCTATAGTTGAGGTATTAGCATCACCATTAATAGGTCCATTGGGACTAGGAGTGTGGTGGGTGCTAAAAGTTTTGAATTCCTCAACAACTTGTATAGTAGCAATGGTAGTGTGTGTAGGAAGGCTCTTAATTCTCTCTTCCTCTTCTTTTTCTCTAGCCCATCTCTCTTTAAGTTTGGCTAGCACTCTTATGTTCTCATTGATTTGTACTTGGATAGCATCCATGGGCGTAGTGTTCCTTTCCTCAAGTGGGGAAGTTCTAATTTTAAGCATCTCTACATCATGAGCTATGTTTTCCACCTTCAAAGAGAGACTATCTAATTGTTCTAATTTCTCTTCTACAATCTTGTTGAAGGCCTTTTGAGAAGTGATAAAGTCTTTAAGCATGCTCTCTAATTCAGAAGTGGAGTTTTTGGTGCTAGGATAATTGTTGTTGTTCCCATAGTTGTTGGATGGAAACAGTCTAGGATTGCTACCAAAATTACTCCTATAGGCATTATTATTGACGTTGTTCCTAGAGATAAAATTAACATCAACTTGCTCTATTTCTTGAGCAACCAAAGAATTTAAAGGAACATCATGAGGATCAATAGGAGCTTGCTTAGTAAGTAGAGTCATGATCATGTCAACCTTATCATTAAGGGAGGAGATCTCCTCAACAGAGTTTACCTTCCTACCTGTTGGAGCTCTCTCGGTGTGCCATCGAGAATAATTTGTCATCATTTCATCCAATATCTTTGTGGCAGCACCAAGTGTAGTTTACATAAAGGTTCCACCCACGGCCGAGTCTAACAGATTCCGCGAGGTAAAGTTCAATCCTCCATAGAAAGTTTGGATAACCATCCAAGTAGTCAAACCATGTGTAGGGCAATTCTTAACAAGAGATTTCATACGTCCCCAAGCTTGAGCAACATGTTCATTATCCAATTGCCTAAAATTCATAATGTTACTCCTCAACTGGATAATCTTAGCAGGAGGTTAATACTTCCCAATAAAAGCATCTTTGCACTTATCCCAAGAATCTATGCTATTCCTAGGGAAAGATTGAAGCCACACTTTAGCTCCTCCTCTCAAGGAGAAAGGAAAAGGCTTAAGTTTAACAATATCACCATCTACTTCTCTATATTTTTGCATATCACAAAGCTCAACAAAATTGTTCAAGTGCAAAGTAGCAGCATTTCCACCACCGGAGAATTGATCTTTCATAACAAGGTTCAGTAAAGCAGGTTTGATCTCATAGGATGTGGCTCAAGTGGCGGGAGCAGCAATAGGAGTGCAAATAAAGTCATTGTTATTGTGACTAGTGAAGTCACACAACTTTGTGTTTTCAGTGGAACTCATAGAAGCGGAAACAAGCAAGAACAAAGCAACTAATTTTTTTGCTGTTTTTGGTATAAGACTCTAAAGCAAAAACTAGAAAGCAAACTAACAAGACTAAAAAGCAAAGGTAAAAGATAGCGTGCAACTCCCCTATCTTGAAGACTGGAGTCCCCGGCAACGGCGCTAGAAAACTTTGCTTGATGGCGAGATGATGTATATACTTCTCGCACCTCGTTGGTTACCCCAAGTGGAAGGTTGAGATGTAGTCAGCAGCAAGTTTTCCCTCACACGGAGACTGTAAGGTTTATCGAACGAGGAGGACTCCTAGGATCAACAAGTAGGTGTCTCCCACCTTGGCGCTAGCAGAAGACGTGGACCTACACACACACAAATAACTTTTCTCGCAATGAGTACAGAGAGGATGTCAATCTCTCCGGCCTTGTAGTTTGCAAAGGATCAAAACACAAGCAGGAATAGTAGTAGTGATTGCAACAGAAAAGTAAATAAAGCGGTAAATGATGGAGGTCTAAACAATGATGGTGATATGGACCGGAGTCACATGATGCTCACTAGTGATGCCTCTCTCCCAAAAGACGATAAACAACTATGCTTGGGTAAACAAATTACAGTTGGGCAATTGACAGAATCATGAACGCACCGAAATGCTAATTATGCTACTTGATACTTAGAGGTTCAATAGTAATGGGCAGTACCCCAAGACAAGTAGACCGTTTATTTATCAGCATCTACTTACTAATCATCCACCTTGAGATATCTATCGAAAACATCTCGCCCGTATTAAGTTGAGAGCCCCACCCAAAGTGTAAACTCAAAGCAACGAACAACTTCATTAACGACAATGCGTAAGGTAAACAATCCTTGCAACCGTGGTCACAAGCACCGTTGTTTTCTCCCTAGTGGCAACAACACATCCCCTAGTCTCATGTTTCTGCCACTCAAGCTAGACATCGAGGGGCATGAACCCACAATCATGCATAACTCTCCCTCTTGGAGTTACAACCGACTACTCGGCCAAAGCAATAAATAGCAACAGAGAACATGCATGAATCACTAAGGAACATAATATAAAAGGATAATCAAATATATAACTCATGACAATCTGAACATAATCTCATAATCCATCGGATCCCAACAAACCGAGCATAGCAATAGCAAGAGAATTACATAGATGCCTTGATCATGTAGGGCAACTGACAAGGACTAACCATTGAAGCACAAGATTGGAAAGAAGACATCACATAGCTACTGGTCATGGACCCATGGTCCAAGGAGGACTACTCACGGCACGTCCGGGAAGCGTCCATGTCAGTGGAGAAGCTCTCGGAGGTCAATCCTTCCTCCGGCAGGGTGCCGGGAAGAGGTCTCCTGACGCTCCCGATCTCGGAAGCACTGCAGCGGCGGAACGATGGAGAAATTCACAATTCTGGATGTGATGTAAGGGTTTTCTCCCGGAGGAGTAAATATAGGTGAAAGGAGGGCACCGGGGGCGTGGGCCCCACCCAGGCGACCTCTTGGCGCGGCCTAGGGCCAGGCCGCGCCCACAGGTCGCTTGGGAGGCTCCTGGACCCCCTCTAGCCCATCTTCGGTGATCTGGAAGCTTCCGTTACACTGATTTTTTATATATTTGTCTTGGAATTTTTCGAGCGTCTGAAAAGTGGGTAAAAGCCCCTTCAAAATAGACATTAGCAGACAGAAACTAGCACTGGGTGCACTGAGTTAGTAGGTTAGTCCAAATATGTGTAAAATGATATAAAAGTGTAGCAAAACATATAACAATGTCACCCAAAAGATCATGGAACAAGCGGAAATTATAGATACGTTTGGGACGTATCAACAGCGCATCATAGCATCTTGTCATCTTTGGCAATCTTTATTTTTTTCACTCATAAGGCAGGGCACCCATGGTTCAAGTGTGCATCATGGCAGCTGGTCCTCTTGAGCGACTTCTAATTTTTTGCCAATAAGGTAGCAACCCTCGGGACCGGGTTATCTTCCTTGTAGTGACCTAGGTGTTCTTAAATTTTTTAAAATGATCAAACCTGTCGATCCATGACTGTGTAGACCTCGAGTCTTAAGTCGACTCGTGGAGGCGGCTTGAGAGTCTACATACTTTGTTGTGGCATAAGCCGGCATAAGGTTGATTACTGAATAACGAAATTTACTGAAACTGGAGACGATTTGGGGAGTAGATAATCTTCGTGATGCTCATCCTTTATCTTTTGGCCAATGTCGTGGCCTAATTGAGTTCATATGCCTCATGACATATGCTTTGTTATTTTCATGTAGTCCAACTCTCTTAGCTCCTCCGGGGCCATTTTTTCTTTGTCGTTGGCCTTTGAATTACCAGTTCAATGTTGGTCAGTTCAAATTGTAGCTTCTCCAGGGATATTTCCTTCATGGGAATCTCTTCTGTTTCTTGTGATATGTTGAAGTAAAACATATCGCTGGGATAACAGGCCAATGTATTTATCCATTGTGTAACCCAGCGTGAGTAGAAGTTGGTGCGTATTTTGGTGATGTTGTGTAAGACATGATTTTGAATGTCACTTTTCCTTTGCTTCAAGGTTGTTGAAGGAGACGGGCCGCGGGGGCGGCTTGCGTGCGTCCGTAGGACGCCTTGAGCGAGTAGGCGCGACTCCAGCGTGTTGATGTATACTGAACCATGGGGGTAGCGGCTTGAGCGTGTCCAATGGGCAGCTCGTACGGGCATATGAGGTCCCTCCATGTTGATGTAGATGTGTAAGCTTGTCACGACATTTGAAAACCAGCGTGGATAGAGAGTTGACCATGGCATTATAGGCCAACGGCGGATGGCGAGTCGGCCGTGTCATTTCTAAGTCGGCGTGAACGGTGACTCGGCCGTGTCGAGTTGATGTAGATCGTGTCGCGGCGGCGGCGGCTTGCACGTGTTCGTTGAAAGATATGGCATGAATGGATGCTGGCGCATGATAATATTGGCGCGAGCTCCATATCCAGCACTTGTCCTGCGCAGATTTTTTTGCAAACAAAGTAATTGTTTTCAAAATAAAGATTATACTGATAAAATAAATAAGGTCGATATCACATTGTATTTTTCATAGATGAACATCAGAAAGCTTCTGACATATTTGATATAGACTAGGCCGCGGGGGTGGCAGCTCGCGCGCATCCATTGCGGCTCGAACGAGCAGGCGTGGCTCCGGTGTGATGTTGTAGACCAGACCGCGGGCGCACAATATAACGCCTCTTTTGTACTGAATAGTTATGCTGCATAAAATATATTATAGTGCAGAGTAGTTATTTTTGTATAAATAATGTGTACTGAAAAATAGATAGGGAAAATAGCACCTGATTTGTTTTTGTCGGATAAACGCGGCCGTTGGTGCTGAATAATGCTTGGACACAGTCGGACGATTGTCTCGATGTACGTCTAATATGGTAGCAGCACCATGACTGCATGTTTTCTCTCTTGATGCTACATCCGATCGGGAGTTGCGGTCGTGCACGGTACGCAAAGAAAACGGACAGAGCCGTCGCTCATTCTTTCTTTGAAAATGAGTGTTTCGTTGGCGGATGATAGCACGACCTTGGTCTATTTACGTAGACCGGACCTGTTAGCGTCGTATGACACCAATGTTGGTGCGATTTTGGTCAACATAGCCTTGAGTTGACCTTTTATTGATCCAAGTAGTAGTACGCACTGCTATCCCAAGCGAGTACTAGCAAGGAGTACTACTAAGGCTGGTTATAGTGGGGAGTATCATATAGTAGTATCATGCATATGATAATATTGTATGATACTACATTCGTAGTGTATAGTATCATAAATAGTATCATAGATGACCTTATTTATTGACATGCATGGCACATAGTAGCATAACATTTGACATATTACGTGTTGAAGAACGTAGCATCGGAAACAAAAAATTTCCTACGCGCACGAAGACCTATAATGATGATGTTCATCTACGAGAGGGGATTTCCGATCTACGTATCCTTGTAGATCGCACAGCAGAAGCGTTAAGAAACGCGGCTGATGTAGTGGAACGTCCTCACGTCCCCCGATCCGCCCCGCGAACCGTCCCACAAACCGTCCCGTGATCCGTCCCACGATCCGCTCCGATCTAGTGCCGAACGGACGGCACCTCCGCATTCAGCACACGTACAACTCGACGATGATCTCGGCCTTCTTAATCCAGCAAGAGAGACGGAGAGGTAGATGAGTTCTCTGGCAGCGTGACGACGCTCCGGAGGTTGGTGGTGATCTAATCTCAGCAGGGCTCCGCCCGAACTCCGCAGAAACGCGATCTAGAGGAAAAACCGTGGAGGTATGTGGTCGGGCTGCCGTGGCAAAAGTTGTCTCAAATCAGCCCTAATAGCTCCATATATATAGGAGGAGGGAAGGGGAGGCTTGCCTTGAGGCTCAAGGAGCCCCAAGGGCTGCTCCACCAAGGGGAGGAGGAGTCCTCCTCCAATCCTAGTCCAACTAGGATTGGAAGGTGGAGTCCTTCTCTTCCTTCCCACCTCCTTTTTTTCTCTTTGATTTTCTATCTATGGCGCATAGGGCCTTCTTGGGCTGTCCCACCAGCCCACCAAGGGCTGGTGCGCCACCCCCAAGGCCTATGGGCTTCCCCGGGGTGGGCTACCCACCGTTGAACATCCGGAACTCATTCGTCATTCCCGGTACACTCCCGGTAACTCCGAAAACCTTCCGGTAATCAAATGAGGTCATCCTATATATCAATCTTCGTTTCCGGACCATTCCGGAAACCCTCGTGACGTCCGTGATCTCATCCGGGAGTCCGAACAACATTCGGTGACCAACCATATAACTCAAATACGCATAAAACAACGTCGATCCTTAAGTGTGCAGACCCCGCGGGTTCGAGAACTATGTAGACATGACCCGAGTGACTCCTCGGTCAATATCCAATAGCAGGACCTGGATGCCCATATTGGATCCTACATATTATACGAAGATCTTATCGTTTGAACCTTAGTGCCAAGGATTCATATAATCCCGTATGTCATTCCCTTTGTCCTTCGGTATGTTACTTGCCCGAGATTTGATCGTCAGTATTCGCATACCTATTTCAATCTCGTTTACCGGCAAGTCTATTTACTCGTTTCCGTAATACAAGATCTCGTGACATACACTAAGTCACATTGCTTGCAAGGCTTGTGTGTGATGTTGTATTACCGAGTGGGCCCTGAGATACCTCTCCGTCACACGGAGTGACAAATCCCAGTCTTGATCCATACTAACTCAACGGACACCTTCAGAGATACCTATAGAGCATCTTTATAGTCACCCAGTTACGTTGAGACGTTTGATACACATAAAGCATTCGTCCGGTGTCACTGAGTTATATGATCTCATGGTCATAGGAACAAATACTTGACACGCAGAAAACAGTAGCAACAAAATGACACGATCGACATGCTACATCTATTAGTTTGGGTCTAGCCCATCACATGATTCTCCTAATGATGTGATCCCGTTATCAAGTGACAACACTTGCCTATGGTCAGGAAACCTTGACCATCTTTGATCAACGAGCTAGTCAACTAGAGGCTTACTAGGGACAGTGTTTTGTCTATGTATCCACACATGCACTATGTTTCCAATCAATACAACTATAGCATGGATAATAAACGATTATCATGAACAAAGAAATATAATAATAACTAATTTATTATTGCTTCTAGGGCATATTTCCAACAGTCTCCCACTTGTACTAGAGTCAATGATCTAGTTCACATCACCATGTGAGTCCAACGAATCCAACACCCATATAGTTCTGGGGTCTGATCACGTCTCGCTCGTGAGAGAGGTTTTAGTCAACGGTTCTGAAACTTTCAAATCCGGGTGTTCTTTACAAATCTTTATGTCATCTTATAGATGCTGCTACTATGTGCTATTCGGAAATACTCCAAATATGTACTCTACTATACGAATCCGTTTCACCACTCATAGTTATTCGGATTGGTGTCAAAGCTTGCATCAACGTAACCCTTTACGACGAACTCGTTAACTACCTCCATAATCGAAAAAAAATTCCTTAGTCCATCAGTTACTAAGGATAAATTTTGACCGCTGCTAGTGATTCAATCATGGATCACTCTCTGTACCTCTCAACAGACTTTGAGTCAAGGCACACATCAGGTGCGGTACTCAGCATCGCATAGTTCAGATTCTACGGCCAAGGCATAGAAGACGACCTTCGTCTATTCTCTTTATTCTGCCGAGGTCGGGTTTTGAGTCTTACTCAAATTCACACCTTACAACACAACCAAGAACTCCTTCTTTGCTGATCTATTTTGAACTCCTTCAAAGATTTGTCAAGGCATGCATCTTGTTGAAACTTCTATCAAGTGTTTCGATCTATCTCCATAGATCTTGATGCTCAACGTTCAAGTAGCTCAATCCAGGTATTCCTTTGAAAAACTCCTTTCAAACAACCTTGTATGCTTTACAGAAATTCTACATTACTTCTGATCCACAATATGTCAACCACATATACTTATCAAAAATTCTATAGTGCTCCCACTCACTTCTTTGGAAATACAAGTTTCTCATAAACCTTGTACAAACCCAAAATCTTTGATCATCTCATCAAAGTGTATATTCCAACTCCGAGATGCTTGCACTAGTCCATTGAAGGATCGCTGGAGCTTGCATACTTGCTAGTATCTTTAGGATCGACAAAACCTCCTCGTTGTATCACATACAATGTTTGCTCAAGGAAACCGTCGAGGAAACAATGCTTTGACATCCTATGTGCAATATTTCATAAATAATGCAGCAACTACTAACATAATTCTAACAGACTTTTAGCATCGCTACGAGTGAGAAAGTCTCATCATAGTCAACTGTTTGATCTTGTCGGAAACATCTTTGCGACAAGTCGAGCTTTTCTTAATAGTGACTTATCACCATCATCGTCTGTCTTCCTTTTAAAGATCCATCTTTACTCAATAGTCCTATGACCATCAAGTAGTTCTTCCAAAGTCTACACTTTTTTTCATACATGGATCCTCTCTTGGATTTCATGGCTTGCAGCCATTTGTCGGAATCCGGGCCCACCATTGCTTTCTCCATAACTTGTAGGTTCACTGTTGCTCAACAACATGACCTTCAAGACAGGGTTACCGTACCACTCTGCAGTAGTACGTGACCTTGTCAACCTACGAGGCTTGTAGTAACTTGATCCGATGCTCGATGATCACCATCATCAGCTTTCACTTCAATTGGTGTAGGCGCCACAGGAACAACTTCCTGCACCCTGCTAAACACTGGTTGAAGTGATGGTTCAATAATCTCATCAAGTTCTACCACCCTCCCACTCAATTCTTTCGAGAGAAACTTTCCTCAAGAAAGGATCCGTTTCTAGAAACAAACACTTTGCTTTCGGATCTGAGATAGGAGATGTACCCAACTGTTTTGGATATCCTATGAAGATGCATTTATCCGCTTTGGGTTCGAGCTTATCAGACTGAAACTTTTTCACATAAGTGTCGAAGCCCCAAACTTTCAAGAAACGACAGTTTAGATTTCTCTAAACATCAGTCTATATTGTGTCATCTCAACGGAAATACGCGGTGCCCTATTTAAAGTGAATGCGGTTGTCTCTAATGCATAACCCATAAACGATAGTGGTAATTCGATAAGAGACATCATAGCATGCACCATACCGAATAATGCGTGGCTATGACGTTCAGACACATCATCACACTATGATGTTACAGGTGGCATGAACTGCGAAACAATTTCCACATTGTCTTAACTGCGTACCAAAACTCGTAACTCAGATATTCATTTATATGATCATATCGTAGACAGTTTATCCTCTTGTTACGACGAACTTCACTCCGAAACAGAATTGAAATTTTCAATATTTCAGACTTGTGATTCATTAAGTAAATACTCTTGTATCTTCTCAAATCGTCATTGAAGTAAGAACATAATGATATCCACTACGTGCCTCAGCACCCATTGGACTGCATACATCAAAATGTATCACTTCCAACAAGTTACTATCTTGTTTCATCTCAATGAAAACAAGGCCTTGCTCATGTGGTATGATTTGCATGTCACTAGTGATTCAAAATCAAGTGAGTATAAAGATCCATCAGCATGGAGCCTCTTCATGCAATTTATACCAACATAACTCAAGCGGCAGTGCCACAAGTAAGTGGTACTATCATCATTACCTCGTATCTTTTGGCACCAATATCATGAACATGTGTAACACTACGATCGAGATTCAATAAACCATTGAAGGTGATTATTCAAGCAAATAGAGTAACCATTATTCTCTTTAAATGAATAATTTTATTGCAATAAACACGATCCAATCATGTTCATGCTTAACGCAAGCACCAAATAACAATTATTTAGGTTTAACACCAATCCCGATGGTAGAGGGAGTGTGCGACTTTGATCATATCAACCTTGGAAACACTTCCAACACGTATCGTCACCTCGCCTTTAGCTAGTCTCCGTTTATGTCGTAGCTTTCATTTCGTGTTACTAATCACTTAGCAACCGAACCGGTATCCAATACCCTCGTGCTACTAGGAGTACTAGTAAAGTATACATCAACATTATGTATATCAAATATACTTCTTTCAACTTTTGCCAGCCTTCTTATCTACCAAGTATCTAGAGTTGCTCCGTCTCAGTGACCGTTCCCCTCATAACAGAAGAACTTAGTCCCGGGCTTGGGTTTAATCTGGGGTCTCTTCATTAGTGCAGCAACTGCTTTGCCGTTTCACGAAGTATCCCTTCTAGCCCTTGCCTTTATCGAAACTTAGTGGTTTTACTAACCATCAACTATTGATGCTCCTTCTTGATTTCTACTTTCGCAGTGTCAAACATCGCGAATCGCTCAAGGATCATTGTATCTATCCTTGATATGTTATAGTTCATCACGAAACTCTCACAGCTTGGTGGCAGTGACTTTGGAGAACCATCACTATCTTATCTGGAAGATCAGCTCCCACTTGATTCAAGCGATTGTCGTACTCAGATAATCTGAGCACACGCTCAACGATTGAGCTTTTCTCCTTTACTTCGTGGACAAAGAATCTTGTCGGAGGTCTCATACCTCTTAACAAGGGCACAAGCATGAAATCACAATTTCATCTCTTTAGAACATCTCTTATGTCCCGTGACGTTTCAAAACGTCTTCGGCGCCTTGCTTCTAAGCCATTAAGTATTTTGTACTGAACTATCGTGTAGTCATCAGAAACGTGTATGTCGGATGTTCACATCATCTACAGACGACGCTCGAGGTGCAGCACACCGAGTGGTGCATTAAGGACATAAGACTTCTGCGCAGCAACGAGGACAATCCTCGGTTTTACAGACTCAATCTGCAAAGTTTGCTATTATCAACTTTCAACTAAATTTTCTCTAGGAACATATAAAAATAGTAGAGCTATAGCGCAAGCTACATCGTAATTCGCAAAGACCATTAGACTATGTTCATGACAATTAGTTCAATTAATCATATTACTTAAGAACTCCCACTCAAAAAGTACATCTGTCTAGTCATTTGAGTGGTTCATGATCCAAATCCACTATCTCAAGTCCGATCATCACGTGAGTCGAGAATAGTTTCAGTGGTAAGCATCTCTATGCTAATCATATCAACTATACGATTCATGCTCGACCTTTCAGTCTCATGTGTTCCGAGACCATGTCTGCACATGCTAGGCTCGTCAAGCTTAACCCGAGTGTTCCGCGTGTGCAACTGTTTTGCACCCGTTGTATGTGAACGTTGAGTCTATCACACCCGATCATCACGTGGTGTCTCGAAACGAAGAACTGTCGCAACGGTGCACAGTCGGGGAGAACACAATTTCGTCTTGAAATTTTAGTGAGAGTTCACCTCATAATGCTACCGTCGTTCTTAGCAAGATAAGGTGCATAAAGGATTAACATCACATGCAATTCATAAGTGACATGATATGGCCATCATCATGCGCTTCTTGATCTCCATCACCAAAGCACCGACACGATCTTCTTGTCACCGGCGTCACACCATGATCTCCATCATCATGATCTCCATCAACGTGTCGCCATCGGGGTTGTCGTGCTACTCATGCTATTACTACTAAAGCTACGTCCTAGCAATATAGTAAACGCATCTGCAAGCACAAACGTTAGTTTAAAGACAACCCTATGGCTCCTGCCGGTTGCAGTACCATCGACGTGCAAGTCGATATTAACTATTACAACATGATCATCTCATACATCCAATATATCACATCACATCGTTGGCCATATCACATCACAAGCATACCTTGCAAAAACAAGTTAGACGTCCTCTAATTGTTGTTGCATGTTTTACGTGGTGACCATGGGTATCTAGTAGGATCGCATCTTACTTACGCAAACACCACAACAGAGATATATGAATTGCTATTTAACCTCATCCAAGGACCTCCTCGGTCAAATCTGATTCAACTAAAGTTGGAGAAACCGACACTCGCCGGTCATCTTTGAGCAACGGAGTTACTCGTAGCGATGAAACCAGTCTCTCGTAAGCATACGAGTAATGTCGGTCCGAGCCGCTTCGATCCAACAATACCGCGGAATCAAGAAAAGACTAAGGAGGGCAGCAAAACGCACATCACCGCCCACAAAAAATTTTGTGTTCTACTCGAGAAGACATCTACGCATGAACCTAGCTCATGATGCCACTGTTAGGGAACGTAGCATGGGAAACAAAAAATTTCCTACGCGCACGAAGACCTATCATGGTGATGTCCATCTACGAGAGTGGATTTCCGATCTACGTACCCTTGTAGATCGCACAACAGAAGCGCTAAGAAACGCGGTTGATGTAGTGGAACGTCCTCACGTCCCTCGATCCACCCCGTGAACCGCCCCATGAACCGTCCCGCGATCCGTCCCACGATCCGCTCCGATCTAGTGCCGAACGGACGGCACCTCCACGTTCAGCACACGTACAGCTCGACGATGATCTCGGCCTTCTTGATCCAACAAGAGAGACGGAGAGGTAGATGAGTTCTCCGGCAGCGTGACGGCGCTCCGGAGGTTGGTGGTGATCTATTCTCAGCAGGGCTCCGCCCGAGCTCCGCAGAAACGCGATCTAGAGGAAAAACCGTGGAGGTATGTGGTCGGGCTGCCGTGGCAAAAGTTGTCTCAAATCAGCCCTAATAGCTCCATATATATAGGAGGAGGGGAGGGGAGGCTTGCCTTGAGGCTCAAGGAGCCCCAAGGGCTGCGCCACCAAGGGGAAGAGGAGTCCTCCTTCTCTTCCTTCCCACCTCCTTTTTTTTCTTTTCTCTTTGATTTTCTATCTATGGCGCATAGGGCCTTCTTGGGCTGTCCCACCAGCCCACCAAGGGCTGGTGCGCCACCCCCAAGGCCTATGGGCTTCCCCGGGGTGGGCTGCCCCCCCGGTGAACATCCGGAACCCATTCGTCATTCCCGGTAACTCCGAAAACCTTCCGGTAATCAAATGAGGTCATCCTATATATCAATATTCATTTCCGGACCATTCCGGAAACCCTCATGACATCCGTGATCTCATCCGGGACTCCGAACAACATTCGGTAACCAACCATATAACTCAAATACGCATAAAACAACGTCGAACCTTAAGTGTGCAGACCCTGCGGGTTCGAGAACTATGTAGACATGACCCGAGTGACTCCTCGGTCAATATCCAATAGCGGGACCTGGATGCCCATATTGGATCCTACATATTCTACGAAGATCATCTCGTTTGAACCTCAGTGCCAAGGATTCATATAATCCCGTATGTCATTCCCTTTGTCCTTCGGTATGTTACTTCCCCGAGATTTGATCATCAGTATCCGCATACCTATTTCAATCTCGTTTACCGGCAAGTCTATTTACTCGTTTCCGTAATACAAGATCCCGTGACATACACTAAGTCACATTGCTTACAAGGCTTGTGTGTGATGTTGTATTACAAAGTAGGCCCCGAGATACCTCTCCATCACACGGAGTGACAAATCCCAGTCTTGATCCATACTAACTCAATGGACACCTTTGGAGATACCTGTAGAGCATCTTTATAGTCACCCAGTTATGTTGCGACGTTTGATACACACAAAGCATTCCTCCGGTGTCAGTGAGTTATATGATCTCATGGTCATAGGAACAAATACTTGACACGCAGAAAACAGTAGCAACAAAATGACACGATCAACATGCTACGTCTATTAGTTTGGGTCTAGCCCATCACATGATTCTCCTAATGATGTGATCCCGTTATCAAGTGACAACACTGGCCTATGGTCAGGAAACCTTGACCATCTTTGATCAACGAGCTAGTCAACTAGAGGCTTACTAGGGACAGTGTTTTGTCTATGTATCCACACATGCACTGTGTTTCCAATCAATACAATTATAGCATGGATAATAAACGATTATCATGAACAAAGAAATATAATAATAACTAATTTATTATTGCCTCTAGGGCATATTTCAAACATTACGGTATTTACCTATGTTACTCTAACCCCCTGTGTCTTCTTTAATTGTCTGCTACATCAGCATGTTTGCTAGTCCCAAGTACATGATACTACCTTAGTTACTCCCACTATGGCCAGCCTAAGATTACTCACAATGGGAATAACATATGTAGTAACATAGATACCACCTAAGAAAAAAAGTGTGTTGTGGCAACTAATTAATGAGAAGAGGCAGAAATTAAGTAGCTTAGATAGTTACTCATACTAGGAGTAACATAACGCATACCAAGTCAAGATGAGTCAATAAGCTAATAAATGCAAGGTTCAATGTTACTACCCCTATGTTACTATCCATTGTGGAGGTAGTAACTTAGACTAGTAACATACACATGTTACTAATCTATGTTACTCCCCATTGTGAGTAGTCTAATCCCATCCAGAAGGTGCGCATACAAGCATTGGTTTCCATTTTATTGATGCTTCACGTGGGGTTATGGCAGCAAGTACTAGTATTCCACGGTTGAATTGTTTAGTAGTAGTGGACCAGTATCATTGATTTGCCTTGTAGTGGCGCACTGCTCTCGAGTGATAATCCCCAAGTGCAAGGAATCATCATAGCAATTTCCAAAGGTGGAAGTGATAAGTATGGAGTGTCGAACCCACAAGGAGCTAAAGGTAAGATCAATATTCTCTCAAGTCCTATCTTCCATTGATACAACTCTACGTACGTCGAAAGTTTGCTTTCAACTAGGAATGAGAAATAAAACTACGGTGTGGGTATGAATGCTAGAATTTTATCTATTTTGGGCCAGCCCAATAATAATTTCATAAATTCATAATAAATCCTAGAGGCCCACGTAGCCCATTCGTGTAAGGCAAGAGGTGAAAAGTTTAGTCCCACATTGCTAGTTTAGTGGGAGTTGGACATCCTTATAAAGGAGGATGTTTCCACATATGTATGAGCTTGAGAACAAGAGATACATACACGTGCGCTCCGCCTCCTCCGCCGCTTGCCTCGCCTCGCCTCGTCACGACGAGCCGCGAGTTGCGGGAATGAGCCGAGCCAAGCCTATAAAAGGGAGGCCGCTCCTCTCTAGAGAGATGCATCAGAACTTCCTCTCGCCACCGGTTCCATTCTCTATGTTGCTGCTACGTTCTTCCCCATCCCGACTTGCGGCGTGCATCGTAGGTCAGGACAATAGGCCTCCTAAACTTTGTCTCTTCGAGTCATGTATGGGAGAAGGGCGATAAGGTTTTTGGGGAGCGCTCAACGCGACTACTGGCTTCCATCACGGACATCGACAACCACTTCCCGGATGACGACTTCTTCCCCGACGTCGACCACCTCTTCGGTAACATGTCTACTGACAACGCCAACACGAACTCTGCTGCTGCTGCAACTCAGTACGCACTCATGTTCCTTTCGTTTGAGTTCGTGCTGCAACTTCTTGCTCTAGTTTCTCTTCTAGACATGTTCTGTTTCTATTCATCTTTCCAGATGCCTTCTTGCGTGTATAGAATGACTCTATATATGTTCTCTTCTAGATTATATGTTCTCATGTCTTTTGATGTCTCATCTTTATATTACCTGCCTTGTTTCATCTCTATTATGATAGTCATGTTTTATCAACTTTTTCTGTTAATAAAATCCTATGGTAAATTGCTCATATTTCCAACAATCCAAAAACCTTTATTATAGGCAATTTACCCAAGTGGTTTTGCTGCTTCCATGAGACCTCCTATGTTTGAGGGTATTCACTATAAGAAGTGGCGCGTGAGAGCCATTTTATGGTTTCAAACCATGAGCTGCTATGATGCCACTCTTGGCAAACCTGAAGGAGATCATGATGCTCAACAGGAACAAGCTTTTTCAGAAAATGGATACCCTGTTTAAAGATGCTCTTTTGAGTGTTCTTGGTGAGAACATAGTTGATGCTTATGCATCAATTGATAATGGAAAAGATATGTGGGATGCACTCGAGGCCAAGTTTGGGGTCTCGGATGCTAGCACTGAGCTATACATCATGGAACAATTCTATGACTACAGGATGACTGAAGAGCACTCCATGGTTGAGCAAGCTCACGGGATACATTCATTTGCTAGAGAACTTGAGCACTTCAATTGTATGCTACCGGACAACTTTGTTTCCGGAGGCATCATCGCTAAGCTTCCTCCGTCGTGGAGGAACTTTGCTACCTTACTGAAGCATAAAATTGAGGAATTTTCCGTTCCGGATCTCATTGGTACTCTTGATGTGGAAGAAAGGGCGAGAGAAAAAGACACATGTGCTCAAGGTATTGAGGGAGGATCTAGTGACAATCTGGTACAGAAGAAAAACTTCCAGCCCCACAATTTCAAGAACAAGGGCAAGTTTGATGGTAAGGGGAAGTTTGATGGTAGGAATAAGGCTTCACATCACACCAACTTCAAGAAGAAGACTGGCAAAGAAAGGTGTTGTCATGTTTGCGGAGATCCTGATCATTGGGCACCCAACTGCCCTAACCGTTATGACAAGCGTCAACATGGGAAAGGCGACAAGATCGCTAATGTTGTCATTGGTGACACTGACGTGAAGGATGTTGGGTATGGTATATTTCCCACTATCCTTTCAGTATGTCGTTTCCCCGATTGGTTGATTGACACATGTGCTAATGTGCATGTATGCGGTGATATTTCCATGTTTTTGTCTTATTAGACCGTAGGGACTTCCACCATGCTCATGGGCAACGGTTCAAGTGCTTCTGTTTGTGGTGTTGGCACGGTCGATCTGAAGTTTACCTAGGCAAATATCGTGCGGCTGAAAAACATGCATTATGTCCCCTCCGTCAATAAAAATCTTGTTAGCAGATCTCTTCTGTGTAGAGATGGCTACAAGGTTGTCTTTGAGTCAAATAAATTTGTAATATCCAAGTATGGAACTTTTGTTGGTAAAGGCTATGAGCCAGGAGGCTTGTTTCGTTTATCCTTGGCAAATGTTTGCAATAAAGTTGTCAATCATGTTTGCAACAATAGTGAATCAAATGTGTGGCATTCGCGTCTCTGTCGTATTAATTTTGGTTGCATGTCGCGACTAGCCAAATTGAACTTGATCCCTAGTTTCACCACCGTCAAGGGATCTAAGTGTCAAGTTTGTGTGCAAGCCAAGCAATCTCGTAAGTCTCAGACGACTGCGGAAACAAGAAACCTTGCACCACTAGAGCTCATACATTCAGATCTATGTGAAATGAATGACATTTTGATAAAAGGTGGAAAGAAATATTTCATGACACTAATTGATGACTCCACTAGATACTCCCAAGTGTATCTTCTGAAATCTAAGGATGACGCTTTGTACTATTTCGAGATCTATAAAGCTAAAGCTGAAAACCAACTTGATGGAAAGATCAAGAGGCTTAGGTCCGATCGTGGTGGAGAGTATTTCTCAAATGAATTTGATTCTTTCTGTACGGAACATGGTATAATCCATGAGAGGACGCCTCCCTATTCACCTCAGTTAAATGGGGTAGCCGAAAGAAAGAACCGTACTCTAATTGATTTGGTTAAAGCCATGTTAGACATATCGGGTCTCTCCAAGGCATGGTGGGGGGAAGCGATATTGACTGCCTGTCATGTCCTAAATCGAGTTCCCACAAAGAATAAAGAGATAACTCCATTCGAGGAATGGGAGAAGAAAAGGTTAAACTCTCTTATCTACGAACCTGGAGATGTTTGGCGGAAGTCAATGTGCCAATTCCGAAGAAGCGCAAGCTAGGACCAAAAACTGTGGATTGTGTTTTCCTCGGATATGATTTTAATAGCATTGGATATAGATTCTGGATTGTAAAATCTGAGGTATCTGACATGCATGTCGGTACAATCATGGAGTCGAATGATGCAACTTTCTTCGAAGATATCTTTCCCATGGAGGATATGGCTACCTCATCTAATCAGGAGATGCCTAATTCATCAAATCATGAATTATTTACAATTACTAAACCTACCATTTCGATGGAACACTTTGAAAATTCTGTGGAGGGGAACAATGAAATTCCTACCAGGAGCAAGAGACACATGATTGCAAAGTCCTTTGGTGATGATTTTCTTGTGTATCTCATAGATGACACTCCTAGTTCTATTTCAGAGGCCTATGCATCTGAAGATGCTGACTACTCGAAGGAAGCGGTCCATAGTGAGATGGATTCCGTCTTGGCAAATGAAACTTGGGAGATCACTGATCGTCCTTATAGGTGCAAACCTATAGGATGCAAATGGGTATTCAAGAAGAAGCTTAGGCCTGATGGTACTATCGAGAAGTACAAGGCACGACTCGTGGCTAAGGGTTATACCCAAAAGGAAGGTGAAGACTTCTTTGATACTTACTCACTTGTGGCTCGACCGACCACTATTTGAGTACTACTTTCACTAGCCGCCTCACATGGTCTTCTGTTCATGAAATGGATGTTAAGACTGCTTTCCTAAATGGAGAGTTGGATGAGGAAATTTACATGGAACAACCATATGGGTTTGTAGTAGATGGCCAGGAAGGAAAAGTGTTCAAGTTGTTGAAGTCTTTATATGGACTTAAGCAAGCAACCAAGTAGTGGCATGAGAAGTTTGAAAGAACTTTAACAGCCGCATGCCTTGTTGTAAACGAAGCTGATAAATGTGTGTACTATCTCCATGGTGGGGGAGAGGGAGTTATCATTTGCTTGTATGTTGATGACATACTGATTTTCGGGACAAATCTGAATGTTAATAAGGAGGTCAAGGAGTTCCTATCTCACTGTTTTGAGGTGAAGGATTTAGGAGTGGCTGATGTCATTCTGAACACCAAGTTGTTGAGAGACGATGATGGCGGGATTACATTGCTTCAATCTCACTATGTGGAAAAGATCTTGAGTCGCTTTGGATATAGTGATTGCAAGCCCTCTCCAACACCATATAATGCCAGCGTGATGCTTCGAAAGAATCGAAGAATTGCTAGAGATCAACTGAAATACTCTCAGATTATTGGCTCACTTATGTACTTATCGAGTGCTACAAGACGTGACATCTCTTTTGTTGTTAGCAAACTGAGCCAGTTTGTCTCAAAACCAGGAGATGTGCATTGGAAAGATGTAGAGAGAGTTTTGCGTTATTTGAAGGCACTGCAAATTATGGAATTCACTATACTGGACACCCAAAGGTGCTTGAAGGGTATATTGATTCAAACTGGATCTCTGATGCTGATGAGATAAAGGCCACAAGCGGATATGTATTCACTCATGGAGATGGCGTTGTTTCTTGGAAGTCTTGCAAGCAAATGATCTTAACAAGGTCAACAACGGAAGCAAAACTCACAACACTATATACAGCTACGGTTGAAGCAGATTGGCTTCGCCGGCTCTTGAATGACTTGCCGGTTGTTGAGAAACCTGTACCTCGTATCCTTATGAATTGCGACAATCAAACTGTGATCATGAAAGTGAGCAGCTCAAAGGATAGAATGAAGTCATCAAGACACGTTCAGAGAAGGTTAAAATCTGTCAGGAAAATGAGAAACTCCAGAGTATTACATTGGATTATATCCAAACATCTAAAACTCTGGCAGATCCTTTTACTAAGGGTCTAGCACATAATGTGATAGATAATGCATCGAAGGAGGTATGAAACCCATAATATGAGTTGTTCACAGTGGTAACCTATTCTTTGTGATTGGAGATCCCGTGAATTAGATGTGGAAGACAAGCTGTTGGTCAACTGAGAGGAAAGTATCCTTATCATTGATAATACCACTCCATGAAGATGCAATATTTTCCTAAACTGCATGGCAGGTTGATATTCATCTTAATATGTTCTAAGTGGCTTATTGAAGCAACGATGTTGTCGTGCAGAACATCTTTTGAAGAATACACCTATATGATCTGATTGTTAACGTTGCAATCTATGAGAGTAGGGTGCTCTCTAGCAAACTCATGAAAGGTCTCGGAGTATGACGCATAAGCTCCACCCGCGGGGAAGTCCCATGGTAGCCTAGTATCGATCAAGGCTCTATGTGAAGTTAGATTCATAGAAAACTTGCAGTTCAAGGCCTAGTCCACTGTTCAAGTTTCTTACTAGTGTAGCATAGAGTTCTAGGTGGAAGTTCAACTTAACAGTCTCCACTATAGTATCGGTATATAAAACAGTGTTTTGGAACCAAAGGAAAATTTGTGTGCCTCTAGGATCTAGTGGGGGATTGCTGGAATTTTATCTATTTTGGGCCAGCCCAATAATAATTTCAGAATTTCATAATAAATCCTAGAGGCCCATGCAGCCCATTCTTGCAAGGCAAGAGGTTAAAATTTAGTCCCATATTGTTGTTTAGTGGGAGTTGGACCTCCTTATAAGGGAGGATGTTTCCACACATGTAGGAGCTTGAGAACAAGAGAGACATACACGCGTGCTCCTCCTCCTCCGCCCGCCTCGCCTCGTCACGATGCGCCGCGCTGCGGGTTGCGGGAATGAGCCGAGCCAAACTAATTTTTTGCCGCGCACAACTGGTATGCGAAAGGTCACTCGGAAGCCAAACATTTTGTTGTAGTGGAAATTGAACACGAACATTGCACCTGTCTGTTCGTTTCGTCTCCCTCATTCTCTTCGGCTCCCGTCACTGGCCTATCGCCTCCTTCTCTTCGCCTATAAAAGGGAGGTCGCTCCAGAATTTCCTCTCGCCACCGGTTCCATTCTCTGTGTTGCTACTACGTTCTTCCCCATCCCAGCTTGCGGCGTGTACCGTTGGTCGGGACAGTAGGCCTCCAAAACTCCGCCTCTTCAAGTCTTGTACGGGAGAAGGGCGATAATGTTTTGGGGGAGCGCTCAACGCGACTACTGGCTTCCATCACGGACATCGACGACCACTTCCTGGACGACCACTTCTTCCCCGACGTCGACCACCTCTTCGGTAACATGGCTACTCACAATGCCAACCCGAACCCTGCTGCTCCTGCAACTCAGTACATGCTCTTGTTCCTTTTGTTTGAGTTCCTCCACGACTTCTTGCTCTAGTTTCTCTTCTAGACATGTTGCCCTTCTATTCATCTTTCCAGATGCCTTCTTGCGTGTATAGAACGACTCTATATATATTCTCTTCTAGATCATATGTGCTCATCTCTTTTGATGTCTCATCTTTATATTACCTGCCTTGTTTCATCTCTATTATGATAGTCATGTTTTATCAACTTTTTTCTGTTAATAAAATCCTATGGTAAATTGCTCATATTTCCAACAATGAATAGGATAGCTTTGCATGACAATAGAGAACTAAAATATAAAAAATAGGTGTTGTTATCATAAAGTTATAATATATTACAATATATTACAAATAGCGAGTGTGGAATAGTGATGACTCGGTGTGCGGAATTGTCCGAGGCAATTGTTAACAAGATAGGTAATCATTATTGCAATTTTATATGAGGGAGAGGCATAAGCTAACATACTTTATCTACTTGGATCATATGCACTTATGATTGGAACTCTAGCAAGCATCCGCAGCTACTAAAGATCATTAAGGTAAAACCCAACCATAGCATTAAGGCATCAAGTCCCCTTTATCCCATATGCAACAACCCACCTACTCGGGTTTATGCTTCTGTCACTCAAGCAACCCACCATAGGCAACGCATGAACACATTGCAACATCGTACAACGGGGATCCCTCACGCTTGCGCGACACGAAGAGCACCATAGGGCAACACCAATAATAAAACATGCAACTCAAACCAATCTAGATCATCAATCAACCCATAAGACGAAGGGAATCTACTCAAAACATCATAGGATGGAAACACATCATTAGATCATAACATGTAGCATAAAGCACCATGTTCAAGTAGGGTATTACAGCGGGGTGCGGGGGAGTGGACCGCTAAAAGAAGATGAGGATGGTGATGAAGAGAGGGTCTCCCCCTTGTGCCTCCTCCTCCATGCCCCCCAAGGTGAGGAGAGGTTATCCCTCTGGTCCTTGGCCTCCATGGTGATGATGGCCCTTCCATCTTCCTCCTCCATGGTCTCCGGTGATGGTGACCCCCTCCGACAGTGTACCGGAGAGGGCCAAGATTAGTTTTTCGTGGCTCTGGAGGCTTGCGGTGGCAGAACTCCCGATCTAGGTTTCTTTTTGGGGGTTATTGTATTTATAAGAATATTTGGCGTTGGAATCTCGTCAAGGGGGTGCTCGAGGAGTCCACAAGCCACATGGGCGCGACCTAGGGGGTTGCCACGCCTGGCAGGCTTGTGACTTCCTGGTCCACTTCCTGGCCGAGCTCTTCGCTCTAGTATTTTTTATATTTTCCAAAATATTATTCCTAAATTTTCAGCTCATTCCGAGAACTTTTATTTCTACACAAAAACAACACCATGGTAATTTTGCTGAAAACAATGTCAGTCCGGGTTTGTTCTAATCAAATCATACCAAAATCATATAAAATTATTGTAAACATGGCATGAATACTTCATAAATTATAGATATGTTGTAGACGTATCAGCATCCCCAAGCTTAATTCCTGCTCGTCCTCGAGTAGGTAAATTATAAAAAAAAATATGAAGTGTGAATTCTAGCAAGTGCACAAGTTTGATCAATGAAAATTTCACTAAGTGTTTTCTAGCATCATCATATATCATAAACATTAGCTCATCTCATAAAACTTCTCATGATCAAGTAACAATCTATTCACATGTTAAAGTATAGACCATAAAGTTTCTTAAAAACTAAAAAACTATGCTTTTAGTCACCAAACAATTGCAATTCATCTTATTTTCAGGAAGGGTCTATGTAAGAGCTTTTGATTTAGCAAATTCTAAATACTCAACTATCATATAGTCTTCCACGATTGTAACACTCAAAGCATATCTTTTGAACAAATAGCATCCATAGAACACAGAGAAAGATGGGAGCTTAATGTTTCGCCTCCCAACTTATTTACCATATAGATAATTGTCAACAATAATAATTCATGATCAAATATATTTGTGTGGATATATATGTCTAGATCATTCCCAACACATGATGCTTGCCAAGAGAAAAAGGCGAAATATATAAAGTGGTGAGTATCACCATGACTCTTGCATAAAGGTAAGTACTAGAAAGTAAAAGTTAGGCCCTTCGTAGAGGGAAGCAGAGGTTGTCATGCGCTTTTTGTTTTTCGATGTGCGAACTCTTAATGCAAAGGAACGTCACTTTGTATTGCCATTTATGATAGCAACCTTTATTATGCAGCCCGTCGCTTTTATTTCTTTACCATCACAAGTTCTTACAACACTTATTTTCCTTTACAATAAAAGATCATACATATTTAGGAGCATTTTTATTGCTTTTTGCACCAATGACAACTTACTTGAAGGATCTTACTCAATCCATAGGTAGGTATGGTGGACTCATATGGAACAACTTTGGGTTTAAGGGTGTTTGGGTGCACAAGTAGTAATTCTACTTGGTGCGGAAGTTTCGACTAGTATGAGGTGGAAGCAAGCACTACATGTTGGAGGATCCATAACAATATAACTTCTATACAAATATACCCAAGCATAACTCATTACATTGTTTCCCTTGTCCAACTTCAACTAATTTTCTTAAGTTTGAAAATAATTAACGAGTATTCACAATCATAGAAGATTTCCAAGATAGTATATTTATATGTGAAATCTCTCTTCCTTCAATATTCTTTCATGAATTGTTCAACCGACCAATACAGTGTTTCCTAACTTTCAATAAATTTCACCACCTATACTTCTTATATGTGAAGTCATTACTCCCCATGGGATAAGCATATAAAACTGATATAATTTCATATTTATGATATCAATTCATTCAACCATTTACTCATAGGATATAAGTGAAACACGAGAGTAAATGCCGAAACTACTCCAAGACATATACGTGAAGGTCATTGAGTAGTCAAACAATTAAGTAGCTATGTGAGGACTTTCACTCTCTCTCTCTCTCTCTCTCTTAATAATTTTTTTCAGATATGAGTATTTTATTTAAACAGAAAGAAAAATAAAAATAGCACTCCAAGAATAGCACGCATCATGTGAACGAATAAAAAATTAGGCTCAACATAGGCTAACCGATAGTTGACGAAGAGAGGTGGGATGCATAGCATCCCCAAGCTTAGATGCTTCAGAGTTCTTGAAATTTTTACTTGGGGTGCCTTGGGCATCCCCAAGCTTGAGATTTTGTATCTTTTTCAATACTCTCGTATCCCGGTTTCACGTATTCTCAAAAACTTCATCCACACAAAACTTGAAAAGAACTCGTAAGATAGGTTAGTGCACATAATAATAAATCAACTCTTTATGTACTGCCAGGAGAAGTTGCATAATAATTGCAAACATCATCTATTATTTGCTATCATTTCCACAATTTATATCTATTAATATAGGCTATGGAAACTATAGGATACGTAGATAACAAAACTATGACAACAATCAGTCCAAACAGAACAGTCTGTAGAAATTTACGAAACAGTGTACTTATATAACTCAAAAAAATTGAAAATTTAGTACATGCTATAAAATTTATATGACAACCCTGCATAAAAATTTCAGAAACTTTCAACATTCCAGTAAAATATGATAATTCAAACACTACAGCACTAGTTTCTGTTTCTACACAGCACCAATCAAAGCATGCAATGCAAGCATCCTAATGCAATTCTTGGAACTTTTTATTGAAAAAGAAGATTATAAATAACACCTAACAGAGAACAACAAAATAAAATGACGCTCCAAGCAAAAATATAGCTCAAAGTAAGATATACCGATAATATTGAAGACGAAAGAGGGGATGCCTTCCGGGGCATCCCCAAGCTTAGGCGCTTGAGTCTTCCTTGGATATTACATTGGGGTGCCTTGGGCATCCCCAAGCTTAGGTTCTTGTAACTCCTTATTCTTCTCATATCGGTGTCTCATCCAAAACTTGAAAACTTCAATCACACAAAACTTAACGGAACTTTGTGGGTTAGTATAATAAATAATGATCATTCACTTAGGTATTGTCAAGACAAGATTCTTAATTGTTCCCACATGGTACCTACTATATTCTACTATGGGAAACGCTTCTCATCTGTAGTCTGATAGAAGTACAATGTAAGATAAATCCAATGCCATTGATCCAATTAAAATCTGATGTTTCATAAATTGTGCTCCTTGTGAAAAAAACATTATAAGGAAACTAATCACCTGCATCCCCCGCACTTAAGCCTCCCCTTGATCTGTCCTGATTCCAATCGCAGCCGCACCAGCCGGGAGCCTGCCCTGCCGAGATCCCGTCCCCACCTCCCGCGCACGCAGATGCCTCATTCTCTCCTCACTTTTGAGCAGAACAACACCCCACCGACCAGCTGCACCCCGTGCTTATCTCGCCGGCCAGCTGCACCCCGAGGTGACACTCGTACCCTCATCCTCGTAATAGGGATCAAGCCCCCCATGCTCGTGCTTCACTAGGTTAAACCAGGTGCGCCACCGGTTGCATCTACTACCCCCGTTTTGAGTACTCCCTTTTAATTTCTATATTGCAATTTTGTTTGTATTACATCCAACAACAGTCGAGTACTCAGTGATTTGTATGTTCATTGGTTGCCTAGTATTGTTCTGGTCATGTATTATCAACTTTTTATTGTTCGAGATTTGTAGACAATTCCATAACACATAGCTATGTAGGCAGGGAATCGTGGCTATTCCTAAGTGTCAATATTCACCGCTTCGAATGATGATGAGAAATGATAAGGAAACATTGTTTCATTGTTTCCTGTATAAAAGAACTTCCAAATATATCCATCTGTAGTTGGTGGTAAACTTTTTGGTTTCTTTTTTCAGAATTTTATGCTTCCAACCAACACTAATAATGCACCATTTGCATAAATTTCCAGTTTCATACCTCTAGAAAAATGGAAGCATGACCATACAGAATATATGCGTTGAGGGTTGTTTGTTTGAACTACTATTAAAAAGGCTTGTTTGTTAGTTTGTTTCCGTGCAAATATTCTATGCAATTACTGTTAGATGGGAGTCTTCTCTCATATTCATACAATGCTTGTTGATTTCATGTTCTGAGTATTGTTTTCATATCTCTGTGCATATCCATGGTTATTCACTTTTATGGGAGTCTTCTCTCATATTTATTGGATCTGATGTGTTCTTTGCTTTATGTAGTGGATCACCAAATCTTCAATGAATATTTGTGAATTTGGCATGAACATCACATAAATATGCTCTAGAGCATGGAACCAAATATATGCTTTGAGTGTTGTTTGTTAGAATTATATTTAGTTAAAAGGCTTGTTTGTTAGTATGCTTTCCATGCAATATTCCAACCACTTCCTGCTTCCAAATATATGCATCCACGGTTGGTGCAAATTTTTATTTTGGTTTCATTTCCGAGAATTACATGCTTCCGCTTCATACCTTTCTACTTCTACATTGTATGAGGCAAGAATTTTGTTACTATGGTCTTGTTTCCATCTTCATACCTTTATGCTTCTACGTTATACTCATTTTGCTATGGTTCTGAAGAAAAATTCTTATATGCCTTCATCTCATAAGGACTACAATGGGTCCAGTTCGTATGACTTCTATACTACTTTATTATCGCTTCCAAATGTTAGTTTTTATGTTTCAGTCATACACAACTTTTTCATAGTAATTCACCAAACATACCTTTGCTTCTATGCTTCCAAGTTCCAACCAAACATGTCATTGTTTCAAATGAAACTGTGTTTTGCTTCAAGCCCTTTTGAGGTGATTTGGTTACTGTTTTGGTGAGCTTATTCATGCAACTTTTATTTGCTGGTGTAGATAATGGATTGCTCGTTCTATTCCTGGTGGAGGCTATTTTTGGCATATGCGACAACTAAGGCGGAGGTGATGATTGCATCTTCCAGACATCATCGGATCCAACAATTGGGAAGAGGGTGACGACAACAAAACTGAAATTGAGGGAGAGATGATGTTGCTAGAACATGTTTAGGCACACTATGAATTGTATTTTCTATTTTTTGGAAACATGAGTAATCGAATGGAAAACTAGCATTTAATGTTGACCGGAAAATTATACTTTTTATGTTGTATTCCAATGGATGGGAACAAAAAAATTGCATCATTGTAATCAAAATGTGCTTTACACTAGATTTAACTTTTATGTTGGAAATAAATAAATCTAAATCTCGGTGGAAGAAAATTTGGCATCATCCTTAAACGTTACCCCAAAAAACTGCAAGTGTATGCCTCAAAAAAAGAGTATGAAGGAATTATATAAGGAAGCATTGTTTTTAGTCTTCGAAGCATGACTTTTATACTAGGACTGATGCCCTTAGGAGCCGAGACTGATGCCCTGTTTTCAACTAGTGTATATTGGATACAAGTACATAATTACAATGCACAATTCACATATTTGGAAGCACTAGTTTCTTATGATGGAAACAAACTCATAATATAAAGCAACCATTAATCCTGGTAAGGAAATTAGTGTCTATCGCCTCCTATGGAAGCAAATGTGATTATAGGGATTTGATTTGGTTTTGGCGTGAAAATCAGAAGCATGTTTGGATGGTGATTAAGAGGTGTTAAATTTGTTTTGTATAAACCTCCAAGGAAGTGGGACGGAATTTAAGGGAATACAGGTCCGACGGCAAGCAATCAATAAATAAAAGGAAGCAAATGAGGGAAACTCAACCGGATCTTAATTACAAATAGGACGACCATCATGCTTCCAATCCAACGGCTTATGACTAGTCTGATAGGAAACAAAATATCAGTAGTCTGATTGCTAGTGGTTCCCTTCTACTATTCCCATAATTTATATTACTGAATATAAGCTATGGGAACACTAAAATAAGCAAACTATGCATGCAAAACAGAATCTGTCAAAAACAGAACAATCTGTGAAGATTCGTAGTATAGCCATACTTTCTTGTCTCTACAAATTCTGAAACATTAGGACAACCAGAAGAATTTGTATATAAAGACCGTGTAAATTTTTTAGATCATTATCACGCTCCAATGAAAATTGAAAGTTCATGTACTGGAGTCAAAAGTTTCTGTTTTGGTTCAGCATCAATTCTACTCATCTTGTGAGTCACTCCAAAGGCTTTACTTGGCACTTTATTGAAATAAAATACACAAAACATGATTACTACAGTAGATTAATCATGTAAACTCATAAAAACAGAAGGTAAAAGTGTTGGGTTGTCTCCCAACAAGCGCTTTTCTTCAATGCCTTTTAGCTAGGCATGGTTATTTCAATGATGCTCTTCCAAGCCTAGTTCCGATGATGATTTTATTCAAACTCTAAAGATATAAGTGAAGTTCATAGAGCATTCTACAATTAATATAGATCAACCAATATGCAATCTCAAAATATATAAGTGAACTACACGAAGCAATCTATAAGGCCATACTCAAAAGATTTAAGTGAAGCACGAAGAGCATTCTATAGAGCCATACTCAAAAGATTTAAGTGAAGCACAAAGAGCATTCTACAAAGCCATACTCAAAATATTTAAGTGAAGCGCAGGAAGCATTCTATAAATCAACGAAGGACTATCTCATACAAGAAGGGTGCATAAAAGGAGAAGAAAAACACTAAATAACATATCATGTGAACAAAACAAAAACCGAGGTATACCGATAAGTGTTGAAGAATAATGATGGGATGACTTCCGGGGCATCCCCAAGCTTAGATGCTTGAGCATCCTTGAAATATTTACTTGGGGTGCCTTGGGCATCCCCAAGCTTGAACTCTTGTCTCTCTGTATTGTTCTTTCGTCGATACCTCCTCGATCTTCGAACACTTCCTTCACACAAATCTTAACAAAACCCTTGTGAGATCCGTTAGTATAATAAAGCAAATACTACTTTAAGTACTGTTGTGAACTCATTCCAAATTCACATTAGCATTATATCTACTGTAGTTAAACTTCATCATGGTTCATAGCCCCCGGTACTACCCATATATTCATCAAAATAAGAGAACAATTCATAGAAACTAGAATCTGTCAAAAACATGATAGTCTGTAGCAATCTGGAACTTAGTACACTTCTGCAACTCAATAAATTCTGAACAATTAGGAAGAAATAAACAATTTTCATACCATTACTGTGCAAAAATTTCAGAAACTTTTGACATTCCAGTAAAAAACGTAAACTGACGCACTACAACCAATGTTTTGTTTTTGCACTGCACACACCAAACAAGCAATCTAATCATCCTAAAGGGAAATCTTGGCACATTATTTTTATAATAAATGGATATATACAAGGGGATAATTATTTTTGAGAACTTCCATGAAAAATTCTACATTGCTTCCATGAGCATGAACACAAGTGTTCAAGGTCGACCCTCACTTCACCAATGCACAACCTTCCAATCACTTCTCTTTTTGAAAACTTCTTAGGCATAAGAGTCAAGTAATTATTTTTGTATTTTGCATTATTTAAGTTTTTTTTGTTTGTTTCACCCACAACTAAATAAATCGAAAAGGAAAAAATATACTTAGTGAAGAAAGCAAACAAGCACACACGAGAATATCAACCCCACGCTATTGCTCCCCAGCAACGGCGTCACAAAATAGCTTGATAATCCCCAAGTGCAAGGAATCATTGTAGCAATTTCCAAAGGTGGAAGTGATAAGTATGGAGTGTCAAACCCACAAGGAGCTAAAGGTAAGATCGATATTCTCTCAAGTCCTATCTGCCACTGATACAACTCTACGTGCGCCAAACGTTTGCTTCCAACTAGGAACGATAAATAAAACTATGTTGTGGGTATCAAGAAAATAGCTACATACTATTATCTTAAAGTTAGAATATATTACAATATATTACAAATAGCGAGTGTGGAATAGTGATGGGTCGGTGTGCGAAATTGTCCTAGGAAAATGCTAACAAGATTAGTAATCATTATTGCAATTTTATATGAGGGAGAGGCATAAGCTAACATACTTTATCTACTGAGATCATATGCACTTATGATTGGAACTCTAGCAAGCATCCGCAACTACTAAAGATCATTAAGGTAAAACCCAACCATAGCATTAAAGCATCAAGTCCCCTTTATCCCCTATGCAACAACCCACCTACTCGGGTTTATGCTTCTGTCACTCAAGCAACCCACCATAGGCAAATCATGAACACACTGCAACACCCTACAACGAGGATCCCTCATGCTTGCACGTCACGGAGACGACCATAGGACATCACCAATAATAAAACATGCAACTCAAACCAATCTAGATTATCAATCAACCCATAAGACAAAAGGAATCTACTCAAAACATCATAGGATGGCAACACATCACTGGATCATAATATGTGGTATAAAGCACCATGTTCAAGTAGGGGATTACAGCGGGGTGCGGGAGAGTGGACCGCTAAAAGAAGATGAGGATGGTGATGAAGAAGGTGATGTTGATGAAGACGATCACCGCGGTGATGGTTCCCCCGGTGGCACTCCAGCACCATCGGGAGAGAGGGGGAGAGGGTCTCCCCCTTATGCCTCCTCCTCCATGGACTCCCCCAAGGTGGGGAGAGGTTCTCCCTCTGGTCCTTGGCCTCCGTGGTGATCATGGCCCCTCCGTGTTCCTCCTCCATGGTTTCCAATGATGGTGACCCCCTCCGACAGGGTGCTGGAGAGGGCCAAGATTGGTTTATCATGGCTCTAGAGGCTTGCAGCGGCTGAGCTCCCGATCTAGGTTTCTTTTCGGGGGTTTCTGTATTTATAAGAATATTTGGCGCTGGAATCACGTCAAGGGGGTGCTCGAGGAGTCCATAAGCCACAGGGGCGCGACCGCGCCTAGCAGGCTTGTGACTTCCTGGTCCACTTCTTGGCCCAACTCTTCGCTCAGTAATTTTTATATTTTCCAAAAATACCCTCCATAAACTTTTAGCTCATTCCAAGAACTTTTGTTTCTGCACAAAAACAACACCACGGTAGTTCTGCTAAAAACATCGTTAGTCCTCTTGGCTGGGTCAAACCTCCTGGTCGGGTCATACTTCCTGGCCGGGTCAAACCGCGAGGTATATCTCCGACACCTACAAGAGTGATTGGGCGAGGTCTAAGTGACCTTGGCTCAAGGAGAATAAGGTAAAGACGAGGTCTCCAGAATTAAATCTGAGCCTCCCCAACGAGACATACAGTTGTCACAACAACTAGAACGGGTCCAACAAATAATGTGTCTTCGTCAAGCAACCGATTCTATCTTTCCACCCCTTTACATACTGTATAGTATTGTGATGCCACTACTTGCTTGTTCTTGTGTGAAGACATTCATCTGATTTGCATTTGTCTTCGTACTACATAAGTTTATCTTTGATTCACTTCTATTTCACGATGACTGATACGTCTCCGTAATATCTACTTTTCCTAACGCTTTTGCTCTTGTTTTAGACTCTAATTCACATGATTTGAATGAAACTAACTCGGACTGATGTTTTTTTCAGCAGGACTACCATGGTGTTGTTTTTGTGCACAAATAAAAGTTCTCGGAATTGGACGAAACTTTCTTGGAGAATTATTTTGGAATAAAAGAAAAATACTAGAACCTAGACCCAATAGAGGGGGCTCCCCACTAGGCCACCAGGGTGCGCTACCCCCCTCTCGCGTGCCCTTGTGGGTTGTGGGGCCCACGAGGCTCCGTTGACCCTAATGTGGATACTATAAATTCCTATTTCCCGAGAAAAAATAGGAGATGAAGTTTCATCACGTTTTACAGTACGGAGCTGTTGCCACCTCCTATTCTTCATCGGAAGGCCAGATGTGGAGTCCGCTCTAGGCTCTGGATAGGGGGATTCGCCGCCATCGTTATCACCAACCATCCCCCATCACCAATTTCATGATGCTCACCACCGAGAGTGTGTAATATCTTTGTAGGCTTGCTTTACAGTGATGTGTTGGATGAGATTCAACATGTAGTTGAGTTAGTTTTGTTAGGGATTGATCCCTAGTATCCACTATGTTCTCAGATTGATGTTGCTATGACTTTGCTATGCTTAATGCTTGTCACTAGGGCCTGAGTGCCATGATATCAGATCTGAACCTTTTATGTTTTCACCAATATATTTGTGTTCTAGATCCTACCATGCAAGTAATATGCACCTATTACATGTTATGATCCGCATAACCCAAGGTGACAATAATTGGGATTCTTTCCGGTGATGACCGTAGTTTGAGAAGTTCATGTATTCACTATGTGTTAATGCTTTGTTCATGTTCTCTATTAAAAGGATGCCCTAATATCCCTTAGTTTCCTTATGGACCCCACTACCAGTGTAGGGTAGGACAAAAGATGTCATGCAAGTTCTTTTCCATAAGAATTATGACTATATACGGATTACAGAATACATGCGTACATTATATTTACGAGTTGTCCTGTGTCGCCCTAGGTTATGACTGTTACATGATGAATATTATCCAACTTTATCACATGCCTACATTATATTTACGAATTGTTCTGTGCCTACGATATTTTCACACATTGAGCTTTGCTAAGTTACTACCGTTGCTTCTACTGTTACAACTGCTACAAAACTACTAGTTTTACCGTTACCATTACTATTCCTATCAAATATCATACTACTGTGCTACTGATCACTCTAGTGCAGATATTACCTTTCTAGGTGTGGTTTAATTGACAACTCAACTGCTAATACTTACAAAATTTTTTTGGCTCCCCTTATGTCATGTCATTAATTTCGGGTTGAATACTCTATCCTTGAAAACTGTTGCGATCCCCTATACTTGTGGGTTATAAAGACCTTTTTCTCGCGCCGTTGCATGGGACCTTAGATATATTTGTTGAGTCACTTGGGATTTATGTCTCTGGACCAAGATGAAGAATCTTAAGGTTGATAGAACCAAGATCATCCCCTCTAAGACGAGGGGAGGTAAGGAACTGTAATCTAGCTATGCACTTGATTCACCTTCTATTTAAATAAACTTGCAACTCCGCCACCTGCTATTATTTCTGATATGTCGCAAGTAATTGATGATGCCACTTCTGCTATGCATGATGCTAGGAATGATGCTATTGATGATGCTAGTACTTTACTTGATAAGACTATGCCATTAGGCGAATTTCTTGATGAACAACTTGCTAAAGCTAGAGAAACTGAGAATACTAAAATTGATGAAATTATTAAAACTCAAAATTATGATTCACCTATTGGAACCGATGCTCCTAGATATGAACAACCTGAGGTACCCGAGGGTTATGTTGTGGATGGAGAAGTACCTAGAGACTTTATTGCTTGTAAGGATAGACATGATCTTAAGAAATTACTATGCAAGCTGAAAGAAAAATCTTTGAATGCTAGAATTAAATATGATCCTAAGTTTTCTACCTCACCTATCTTTATTACTCATAAGGATTTTGAATTCTCTCTCGACCTAGAGTTAATTACTTTTGTTGAATCCGATCCTTTCCATGGCCACGAAGCTGAAATTGTTGTGGTACATCTCACTAAATTAAATGATATAGCCACCCTATTTGTTCATGAGGAAAAAATTGCTAGTACTATATTCTTAAGTTGTTTCCTTTTTCATTAACCAGTGATGCTAAGATATGGTATAATACTCTTGCTCCTGGATGTGTGCGTAGTCCCGCTCATAAGAAACAAGCTGCCTTACAGGAAATATTTAACTTTCTGCAAATTGCAGAAGAGAGTCTCCCACAAGCTTGGGGGGAGGCTTCTCCAATTACTTAATTCTTTCCTAATCATCCTCTTAAGAAAAATGGAATACTTGATATCTTTTATAATGGACTAATCGATGCTTCTAGGGACTACCTAGATAGTTGTGCTTGATTGATTTTCAAGGGACGAACTATTGAAAAAGACGAGGAATTATTGAAAAATGTATTGAAGAATGATAATGATTGGACACTTCCTGAACCACCGCCTACACCCACTCCTAAGAAGAGAGGTAACTTATTTCTCAGTCCTGAAGATATGCAAGCAGCAAAGAAATGTATGAAGGAAAAGGGTATTAAAGCTGAAGATGTTAAGAATTTACCACCTATTGAAGAAATACATGGTCATGACACACCACCATAGGTGGTAGAGGTAAATTCTTTTATAAAGTTTTATGAAGGTAACATTACTTACAATAAACATCCTAGTAAATTCTCGTATGAGTTTGGCAATTACATTACAAAGAAAAATCAGTTCAATGCAAATGTTATGAAACAATTAGAACAGAATTATGATATGATTGAACGATTAAGTGACTTGCTGTTTAGAATTGTTAATGATGTCAAAGGTGTTAGTGAACATGCTTCTAGGGTTCAAACTCGGTTAGAGCAAGTTGCTAAATCTCAAAGTGAATTGCTTAATGAAATGAACAATAATATGAATGATCATGTTGTTAGAGTAATGACTAGAGAAGGTAAAATGATCCACGAGCCACTTTATCCCGAGGGGCATCCTAAAGGAACTAAACAATATTCTGAAAGAACTAATGTTGATGCGTCTATTCCATCCAAGAAAAGGAAAAATAAAAAGGATAGAACTTTGCATACTTCTACTGAACCTCAGGTAGAAAACCTTCTCGAATTAATAATGGTGTCTTTATTTCTGATGCTGAAACACAATCTTGTAATGAACATTCACCTAGTGATAATGAAAATGACAATGATGATGTTCATGTAGATGATGAGCTAGATAATGATGAAGAACCTCACAATGATGTTGAAACAGAACCCGTTGTTGATCTTGATAACCCACGTGCTAGGAATAAACGTAATGATCAAAGAGACTTTGTTGCCAGGAAATGCGGTAAAGAAAGAGAACCATGGGTTCAGAAACCCATGCCCTTTCCACCTAAACCATCTAAGAAAAAGGTTGAGGAAGAATTCGAGCGCTTTGCGGAAATGCTTAGGCCAGTATTTTTTTGCGTCCTTGTTTGATTGATATTTTGAAAATGGCCCCTTATGCTAAATACATGAAATATATTGCCACTAATAAAAGAAAAATACCTGAAGCTAAAATCTCCATCATGCTTGCTAATTACTCTTTTAAGGATGGAGTACCTAAGAAATTAGAAGTTCTAGGAATACTAACTATACCATGCTCTATCAAAAGAAATTGTGTCAAAACTGCCTTATGTGATTTAGGGGCTAGTGTTAGTGTTATGCCCTTATCTTTGTATAGAAGACTTGATTTAAATAAACTCACACCTACTGAAATATCTTTGCAAACGGTTGACAAATCAAATGCCATGCCTATCGGTATTTGTGAGGATGTGCCCGTTGTTGTTGCAAATGTTGCTATCATAACAGACTTTGTTATACTTGAGATGCCCGAGGGCGACAACATGTCGATTATCCTTGGTAGACCCTTTTTGAATACTGCAGGGGCTATTATTGATTGCAATAAAAGCAAGGTCACTTTTCATATCAATGGTAATGAGCATACAATGCGCTTTTCGAAGAAACAATTTCAAGTGAATGGTATATAGTTATTGAAAAGACTCCAACAATTATTATTGGAAGTTTCCAACTTCCCCTTCCAGCTGCCAAAAAGAAATATGAAATACTTATTGTTGGGGATATGCGTATCCCCATTGAGGTAACTTAGTGTTTTATGAAGATTCTTCGGGTTCATGATAATTGAAGGTGGTTGTTAATAAGACTTGATCACCTTATTAATTGATTACTTTCGAGAGGCATGTGGTCGATGAATTTAGTAAGCACAACCTTCTGTCCGTAGTTCTTGTTTTATGTTATTTTTGGTTAAATGCAATAAAATGCCATGTTTATCCTGTTTTCTGAATTATATGTGCAATATTAAATAGTCCAAAAATATAAGTGCTCGGAATGTCATAAAACTTTAACACAGATTTTTCTGAATATTTCAGAATTTTTGTTACTAAAAACACCCAGGGTGGTGCCCCAGGTGCCCACTAGCCACGAGGGCGTGCCACACACACGTAAAGTTCCTGCTAGGTAGTGGGCCCCACGAGAATCCACTCAGTCACTCCTCTAGCTCACTTCATCACCTACCTCCAAAAAAATCCATGTAGCTCTCTCTCTCTCTCTCTCTCTCTCTCTCTCTCTCGTGTTCTTGCTCCCAAAGCTGAGATTTTTGATCTCTTTGCTCGGAGCTCCTTTTCCGAAAATGTTTTGGGGAATTGCTACTTGGTATGTGACTCCTCCATTCTTCCAATTACTTTTTACGAGAGTGGTTTATATTTTGAGTAATTAGCTACTGTTGTTTATACTCAAAATGAGCTTGCATGTTGCATTCTTTGAGTTCCAAGTAGTCTGAATGCTTAATATAACCTCTATACATCCGTGTAAGTAGTTGCTATCAGTTTTGTAGAGTTTTATTGATATAATTTTGTTCCCCAAAAATTCCAGAAATTTGTTCATAGGAAAAATGGATATCTTCCAGAGGTATTCCTCCAAAAGGGATGGCAGGGGATTCATTTGGGGAATCATCGGAGAGCGATCTCAACACTCCGCGAATGACGGAGTTCTGGCCGTTAGAATGGGCGCATAATGCTTTCATGAATGAAGCCAGGTTCTACCAAGAGTTCGACCAAATCGTTGCAAATGCCAGGCCGACCAACTTCTTCGCAGATGAGAGTGACCAACACCACATCCTTACGAATTCCTTTGTGCAAAACTTCATTTCTTGAATAAGCTAGAACCTCCCGCGGTGCCTTTGTTTTTTATTCTGAAACCCATCACATACCACTTAGTAAATTCTACGAGATATGTGTGTTCCCTTCTGATGAGGAATTAAGAGATCCTAGACTAGCAGAGTTTGATGGTTTCCTTCGCACCTTAACCATGGGAGAGGAAAGGGGCGTGTCGAAAGCTACTGCCACTAGTTTGCAATTTCCTTCTATGCATTACTTTGCTTTATTAATAACGAAATGCCTGACTACTAGACAGAAAGGCAGTACTTAGTGCCCCTGACCTTGCCATTCTATGCCGAGCACTTCACAATGATATTACTTATAACCTTGGGGCCATTATCGCACATCGCCTACACACTAGTAGGACTAAGGGTAAAATTTATGGTGGTATTTTTGCTACTCGCTTGGCGAGACGTTCCAATGTTGTTATATGCCCTCATGATTACTTATTTCCTAGAGTTATTTAGATCACCAGTCTTTGATAGCACACCACTTTATAGGTGATCCTGAGCCTCCACATCTCATCAATTATAATTTAGTCTTTAGTGAGAACACTCGTGATATTATTCCATTGCCTGCACCTTCTTTGTTTGATTCTTATGCCAGGAACAGATATAGCATCCTACCACAGGCCATTGTCACCTACCTAAATGCACATGCAATGGCAGAGGAGGCGCCCCGGAGTGGGACGCTTAGGTTCCATCGCCTCAACACTTTCACATGGGACCGGACAGCTACTACGGATGGTGATTACCAACTTAGGCTAATTGCCTAAGCTTGGGGGAGTACGTATTTCCACCAACATTACATTCATGTTCACACATTTCATTCCAGTTGTCGGTGTTCATCCTCTTTTATTTTTGTTATCCATGTTATATTTATTTTCTCGCTTTCTTCTTGTGGTTTTGAAAAACTTTGAGAAAATACAAAAAACATTTCTCGCTTCTTTTTGATTTTTCTTTCTAGTTTAATTAGTTTTACTACTAAAAGAAAACCCCCCAAAAATTCGTGTTCTTCTTTTGCTTGTTGGGAGCTTTCCCATGTAAATAGTTTTCTATTTTTTGTTTTCCTTTGTTAATTTTTTTTCTTTAATAAAAAACAAAAACTGTAAAAATATTTGAGTGTGTTTCTCTAAATTTCTTCTGTTTTCTTGAGTCATACTAAGGAGAAGACCACAATGAAAATGTTGAGTAGCTCTCATATGCATTATTGTTGATTTAATAAAGAGGCCATACTGCCTTGTATTTTCATTTGAATAAAATGTTTGTACATTCTAGCTTACTCCATGACACTCTTGCACTATTATTATTTTCGTATCATTCGGTCGTGCAAGTAAAAGCCAGTAATGACGATATATGATGAAGTTACTGGGGCAAAGAAAGGTGGGTATGAACACAAATTGTTTTTGTTTTTGTAAATATGTTTAACTCGGTATCCATGATTCAGCATATTATGATTGAACATGTTTATGATGACAATTAGAGATTGTCATGCCTAAGTAGCTAGGAGTGTATAATGATTTATTTTAGATGTCAACATGCATTAAAATGGTTGTGATGTAGTATGATGATACAATATCCTCCTCTGAATGTTTCGAGTGGCTTGACTTGGCACATATTTACGCATGTAGTTGATTCAGAACCAACATAGACTCCTTGACATTTATGTATATGGTGATTATATCCTACTCATGCTAGTATTCATTGTTAATTATCCACAACGCATCTTTATGACCGTTTTCGCTCTCTAGATGGTCGCTTCTCAACCTATTTGCTAGCCCCCGCCTGTACTAAGCGGGTATACCACTTGTGCATCTAAATCCTTAAACCAAATGTATTCGAGATGCGTCCACTATATCTACCTATATGTGGTATTACTCTGTCATTCCAAGTAAATTTGCATGTGCCACCTCAAAAAATTCAAATGGACATCTGTTTTGTGTGCCCGTACCGCTCATGGAGCGATAGGGGTGGTCAATATCTTCCATGCTTAGCGGGCTATTCTCGTGATGAGTGTTTATTCAGTCGTCCTTGCACGAGAGGGGCCGATAATCGGGATGTCCAGTCCCATGATCAAAATTGCAAATAATTAAACAAAACTCCCCGGACTGTTATTGGCATGGAGGGCACTCGAGGATTCGGCTAGCCATGGTTTGTGTTTGTCCGTGGAGGTGGAGTAAATTTTACTTTTACCGCTTGGGAACTGCCGCTAATTTTTTTAGCATGGAATATATCGAAAACTCTTGGTCATAACATTGACAGGAAAGGTGCACCTCCCAAAATTATATTGATCTCTTATTTAAGCTATTAGTTGTGGTACCTCTACAAATCCCTCCTTCCCTCTGTGAAGGGACTATCCATTTACTTTATCTTATTTCACTTTGTTATTCTCATCTTCTTCTCAAACAAGCACTAGGATGGAGAGCACTATTTTCATTCTCATGCGTTGTTTATAGTTAATGTTGTGTGCATTATTACTCGATCTCTTGTACCATGAATTACAATGTTTAGTCGCTGCTTGAACTTTGGAGGTGTGATACTTGTGATCTGTGTTGGGTTTTTCGTGAAGAGGAACGGGTCATCGCATCACAATGTGGGTAAGTATTTCCCTCAATTATGAAACCAAGGTTTATTGAACCAATAGGAATATCAACCACAACCGTCTTCAGCGACTGCACACAAAAGAACAAACAATTTGCACCCAACGCGGGCAAGAGGGTTGTCAATCCTATTGTCTTGTTATTTGCAAGCAATTGAGGTGTGTAGATAATTTCGGATAGAAAGATAGAATAAAAACAAGTAAATAACAACAAGGCATTGAAGGTTTTATCAATATGTTGTGAACAGACCCAGGGCCATAGCTTTCCCTAATGGCATCTCTCATGGAAAATAGCATAGAGTGGGTAAACACATTAATGTTGGGTAATTGGCAGAAATGTGGATAGTTATGTGATATCCACGACAATGATCATGTGTATATAGGCATCACGTCCATAAACAAATAGGCTGACTCCTGCCTGCACCTATTACTATTACTCCACTCATCGACCGCTATCCAACATGCATCTAGAGTATTAAGTAAAGCAGAGTAGCATGGAGAACAATGACATGATGTAGACAAAGTAAACTCAAGCAATATGAATAAACCCCATCGTTTAATCCTTTGTAGCAACACCACAAAGATGCATCTTGTCCCCTTCTATCACTGAGATATAGAAATTCGCCAAGCTGAACCTACCACAATCCACCTCTCTCACCGAAGATATATCAGTCTAGTTGGCCAAACTATTTCAATAGATTGGAGAGAATTACGAAGCTATGATAACCATGCACATAAAAATCATATAAGTATTAAGAGGAGACTCAAATATTTATGATGAATAATCTGAACATAAACCCACAATTCATCGGATCCCAACAAACGCACCGCAAAAAATGATTACATCATACGGATCAAAGCGAAGATGCGATGATCATTGTATTGAAGATCAGAGAGAGAGAGAGAGAGAGATTGCCATCTAGGTACTCACGATGGACCCGTAGGTCTGTGGTGAACTACTCATACATCATTGTTAGGGAAGCAAGGTTTATGAAGAGGCCCTCCATGATTGACCCCCTCCAGCAGGGATCCACAACGGAGCTCCAGATGGCCTCCCATCGGAATAAAGATTTGCGACATCGTAAAAAGTGTTTCGGGACTCCCTCTCGTGGTTTTAGGGTACAGAGAAATTATGGGTTAATAATGTTGATATGGTGATATGAAAAACGTGTGAGTCCATCAATATTAATTTAGAGAAGTGTTGATATTAAGAGATGTTAACATCATTGTTCGTCTAAAAAAATTAAAAGGGCATGGTGATGATCTGTGAGCATTTCTATTCCTCCTTGAAATCCTAGTGTTGTTTTGAGTTGGAGTTGCACGATTGTTAATTCCTACCAACCCTCTCCCTCGGGGCATGTGAGTAGTACTTTGATTTGTGATAAAACTAATAAAACTTTGCAATAAGTACATGAGTTCTTCATGACTAATGCGACACCATGGACATACGCAATCTCACCTCCTCATATTTGCTATCCTCTTTGGTACCGTGCATCACCCATTCTCACCTTGAGGATGGGTGCAAGTTTCGCTTGTGCATCCAAACCCCGTGACATGACACGCTCTGTTGCACATAAACCTTTTTATATCCTCCTCAAAACAGCCACCATACCTACCTATAATGGCATTTCCATAGCCATTCCGAGATATATTGCCATGCAAATGCCATCGTTACTTCACATGACTAGTTCATTCATCATCATAATGTTTTGCATGATCATATAGATCTCACATAGTATTTGTGGCAAAGCCACCATTCGTCATATTTTTGATACATGTCACGCTTGATCTTTGCACATCATGGTACAATGCCAGAGGCATTCATACATAGTCATATCATCCTATCAGTTTTCATATTTAGTTGTAAGTAAATAAAAGTGTCATGATCATCATTATAAGAGCATTGTCCCAGTGAGGAATTAAAAACGAGGGAGGCCAAATGAGCCCACCATAATAAAAAGAAAAAAAGAAAAAGGAAAAATGAATGAGAGAAAAAGAGAGAAGGGACTTTGCTACTATCATTTACCACACTTATGCCTCAAAGTGGTACCTTGTTCTTCATATAGAGAGTCTCATGTTATATCATTCATATTCTAGTGGGAATCACTTTTCGATAAACTTGGCTTGTATATTCTGATGACGGGCTTCCTCAAATGCCTGAGGTCTTCATGAGAAAGCAAGTTGCCTGCACACCCCACTTAGCTTCAGTGGAGCTTCCATACACTTGATCTAGTGCATCATTTGCATGGCAATCCCTACTCCTTGCATCGACATATATCGACGTGCATCTCCATAAGCCATCAGTATGCCTAGTTGATGTGAGACTATCATCTCCACTTTTATCCCTTTTAAACGTATCACCCTATTCTATTCCACCTTTATGCTATGTCCAATGGTTCACGCTCATGTATTGCGTGAAGAATAAAAAGTTGATGCATATTGAAAAAGTACTATCAAATTGCCTTACTTGGACATCGTGGTGCTTGAAATTTGTATTAATGTGGTGAACATGGTTCCATGCCTTGATAATATAATAAGATGGATAGGGGTAAAACAATCTTTGAGGATCGTATACTTTGAAAGATTAACGATTTTGCTGCTTATACATACAAGTATTGTTGTGTTAATATTTGTTAATTCGTCATTACTCAGTGAGAATACATGCATAAGGTTACATCATGGATAGCATGTCACATCAAAAATTCTGTTTTTATCATTTACCTGCTTGAGGACGAGTAGGAATTAAGCTTGGGGATGCTTCATAAGTCTCCAATGTATCTATAATTTCGATTGTTCCATCATGATATATTATCATTTTAGAATACTTTTGGAGTATTTATATACTAATTTATATTATTTTTTAGCACTAACCTATTGACCCAGTGCCCAGTGCCAGTTGTTGTTTTCAGCATGTTTTTCACTTTTCAAGTTTTCCATACCAAACGAAACCCAATTGACGTGAAACTTTTTGGTGATTTTTTCTGGACCAAAAGAAGACCAAGGAGTATCAGAAGAAGGCTCGAGGTCGCATGAGGGGCCCACAAGATAACAGGGCGCGGCCTGGGGGCGATGGCTTATACCTCCCTCGTGGCCTTCCCGGCTCCGTTTTCTAGCTTATAAATTCTCTTATACCGTAAAAACAAGAGAAGGCGTCCCAAAAACTTTTTACGCCATTGCAAGTCTCTCTTCTAATGGGAGGCCATCTGGAGCTCCGTTCCGCACCCTGCCAGAGGGGGGATCGATCACGGAGGGCCTCTTAATCAACCTTGCTACCCTTACGATGATGTGTGAGTAGTTCACCACACACCTACGGGTCCATGGCCAGTACCTAGATGAGAGTCTCTCTCTCTCTTTGCTCTTCAAATGATCATTGCATCTTCGCTTTGATCCACCTCATGTAATTCCTTTTGTGCGGTGCGTTTTTTGGGATCCAATGAATTTTATGTTTAGATTATTTATGCTAAATATTTGAGTTTCCTCTGAATACTTATATGATTCTTATGTGCATGATTATGATAGCTTCGTAATTGTCTTCGATATATTGAAATAGTTTGGCCAACTAGCCTGATATTTCTTCGGTGAGAGAGGTGCGTTGTAGTAGGTTCAACCTGGCGAATTTCTATATCCCAGTGACTTAAGGGGACAAGATGTGTCTTTGTGTTGCTGCTACTAATGATAATATGACGGTGTTTATTCATATTGTTTGACTTTACTTTGTCTACATCATGTCATTGTTCTCCATGCATTACTCTGTTTTACTTAATATACTCTAGATGCATGCTGGATAGCGGTTGATGAGTGGAGTAATTGTAATAGGTGTACGCAGGAGTCGGCCTATTTGTTTATGGACGTGATGCCTATATACACATGCTCACTGCCGTGAATATCGCATAACTATCCGCTTTTCTTTCAATTGCCCAACAGTAATTTGTTTACCCACCATATGTTATTTTTCATGAGAGATGCCATTAGGGAAAACTTTGGCCCGCGGGTCTATTCACAGCATATTGAGAAAACCTTCAATACCTTCCTGCCATTTACTTGTTTTTATTTTATCTTGCTATCTACAATTATCTACACACCTCACTTTCTTGCAAATAACAAGAGCAAGAGGATGGACAAACCTTTTGCCCAGGTTGGGTGCAAGTTTTTTGTTCTTTTGTGTGCAGCCGTTGAGACGGTTGTCGTTGATATTCCTATTAGTTTGATAAACCTTGGTTTCATAACTAAGGAAAATAATTACCCACATTGTGTTGCGTTAACCCGTTCCTCTTTACGGTTAACCCGTTCCTCTTTACGAAAAACCCAACGCACATCACAAGTATCAGCTACGACATCAAGCTCGTCAACATTGACGGCTTCACTCACGCCATGTCACAAGTTAAGTGGTCCACCGACAACGCCTCTAGTTCAACCACCGCCGATCCCTTCGAAGGCCCTGCCACTGATCTCCTCTGCCTCGTGGTCATGAATTATTGATCCTTTTAAGCCATCGAGCCCCTTTTTCATTTATGAAGGAAAAGTTCTACGACGGTGGCTTGGGATCCTTAGCTCCAAAGTCTAATCTCATCAACCAAGAGAAGGGCACACACGACGGTTCTTACAAGGGAAAAAAAATCTTTGGGGTCAAAATTGATTACTGAAAATATTTTTGATTGAAATAAAATATGAAAGGTGGTTAAACCCTTCTAAAACTTTGAGAAATCAATTAAAATAAATGTCTGCGTGCAAGGGAAGTGCCATAGGTTAGAAATTAGAAAAGATGGAGTGAAAAGGAATATTGAAGAGGTTTGACAAGTGAACCTATGGAAATTTATGCCAAAGGTTAGTTAAAAGAATAAATAAAAAGGTTCTCCCAAACCAAGTCATTTTGAGAAGAGGCTCAAAAATCCTTTTCAAACCACACATGTTGTGGAAGAAAGCTCAAAACATTTTCTATTTTTTTAAAGAACCACACATGTTGTGGAAGAAAGCTCAAAACATTTTCTATTTTTTTAAAGAACTTCAAGAGTTTTCATCAAAGCCGATTTTTTTAAAATCCTTTTTCAGAACAACTAAAAATTCACAGAAATCCAAATTAAAAAATTGTGAGTGTTACATGGTGGCGGTGTCTATGTGATCAAATTTTGTCGATGGATGCCCACTTATCCTTTTTGTGAAATGCATGGACAGTTTTTACCCAGTGAACATTTCTTTAACCGATGAACTTATTTGAAAATAGAGTACAAAATTTGAACTTCAAATTTTGTGTGTGTCTTTGTGAACATTTTTAAAAATTTCGTACACATTTTGTTTGAATTCACGGATGCGTTTTGGATACATGACCATTTTCATAATCATGAATGTTTTATATTTGCTGAATATATTTTCCGAAACTGTGAATTCTTTTACAATATCGGAACGGTTTTTTCAAATCATCAACATTTTTTTGAGTGTGTGAACATTTTATAATTTCCTCAACCTTTTTTTGAATTACCAAACATTTTATGATTTCATGATTCTTTTTCAAAACTACAAACCTTTTAAATTTAGAATTTTGAAGAACCCCGAATTAATTTCAAGAAGAACAACAAGTTCAAATAAGAAACGTTGTAATTTTTTTAGAATATATTTGTCAAAATTCTGAATTCTTTATAATATGAAAACATTATTTTGAAAATCATCAACCTTTTTAAATCCACGAAAAATTTATGATTTCCTCATCCTTTTTTCGAATTCCTAGATATTTGATGATTTCATGAACATTTTTTTCTATGTTTTGAATACATGACCATTTTCAAACCATGAACGTTTTATATTTTCTGAATATATTTTTGGAAATTCTGAATTCTTTTACAATATGGGAACAGTTTTATAAAATCATCAACTTTTTTTAATCCACGAACATATTATAATTTCCTGAATATTTCTTTTCGAATTCCCAAACATTTTATGATTTCATGAGGATGTTTTTTTCAAAACTCAAAAGTTCTTTAAAATCATCAACATTTTTTGAGTCCGTGAACATTTTATGATTTGGTGAATCTTTTTTGAATTTCCAAACATTTTATGATTTCATGAACATTTGTCTCAAAACTCGAACCTTTTTAAATTTGGAATTTTGAAAATTCTAAATATTTTAAAGAAGGTAAAAAATAAATTGAAATAATAAAACAGAAAATGGATGAAAAAGATGTATGTTCCAAGGGTCGAACCTCGATCTCCTATGTGTAGGAGCGGCATGTTTGGAGGAGCGACACTCTAGCCACTACGCCACACATGCTCTCGTGTTTTTCATAGGGTCTCACCTTATAAGTACCAAGTCGCGCGATGACTTTGACAGAAAAATTCGAATCATTTTCTTCACTTATGCGTGGCATAGTGGGTAATTTGGGACATTATTGGGGGCAATTTTAATGACGTATGACCAGAAGCACTATTTGATTTATTATTAGGTAAAGAGTTGATATGGATTTTATGCGAAACAAAACACACACACAAAATAGGAACTAGCAAAGGGCACTTGATAAGTAACTTAGTCCCAAACAATAATATAAAATGTTACCAAAAGTATATGAAAGTTGTAGAATATTGGCATGAATACTTTATAAATTATTGATATGTTGAAGACGTATAAACTGCCCATAACCCTAAGGAAGTACCGGGTGCAGTGCAACTGTGTAGTGGTCTGGGCACATACATAAAGGGGCGGGCTAAATGGGTATTCTTTTTTTCCTTCGTGCCCAACCTCCTCTCGTGCCTTAGCCACGAATCACCGTCTCCTTTGCCTGGAAGTACCCTCCCGTGCCCAGATTTGCGGGTCCCTCACGAATTTTCTCCATGGAGGCCCCCCTCCTCTCCGACATCTTCCCATGGATTCTGGTAATGCCTCATTCTTCCTATCCTTGGATGCACCATTGTTAGGGCATTACTTGGTTTCCCGCATTTATGGATAAACTATTGAAAGGAAGAGATATCTATACTACCTCCTTTTGCTTGGTGATACGTCTCCGTCGTATCTACTTTTCTGAACTCTTTTGCCCTTGTTTTGGAATCTAATTTGCATGATTTGAATGGAACTAACCCGGACTAACGCTATTTTCAGCAGAATTGCCATGGTGTTTTTTTTGCGCAGAAATAAAAGTTCTCGGAATGACCTGAAAATTTATGGAGAATTTTTCTGGAATTTATGAAAAATACTGGCGCAAGAATCAGTGGAGGATGTGGAGCGTGGAGCCCACGTTGCTCCACCGCCTCCAAATCCAGCTCTATTTAGTCCGTCTCACCCGGAAAAAAAATCAAGGAGAAGAGTTCATCGCGTTTTACGATACGGACGTGCCGCCACCTCCTGTTCTTCCTGTGGAGGGCAGATCTGGAGTCCTTTTGGGCTCCGGAGAGGGGAGATCGTCGTGGTCGTCATCATCAACCTTCCTTCATCGCCAATTCCATGATGCTCTTCACCGTTCGTGAGTAATCTCATCGTAGGCTTGCTGGACGGTGATGGGTTGGATGAGATCTATCATGTAATCGAGTTAGTTTTGACGGGGATTGATCCCTAGTATCCACTATGTTCTGAGATTGACGTTGCTACTACTTTGCCATGCTTAATGCTTGTCACTAGGGCCCGAGTGCCATTATTTCAGATCTTAACCTATTATGTTGTCGCCAATATATGTGTGTTTTAGATCCTATCTTGCAAGTTGTTGTCACCTACTATGTGTTATGACCCGGCAACCCCGGAGTGACAATAGCCGGAACCACTCCCGGAGATGACCATAGTATGAGGAGTTCATGTATTCACCAAGTGTTAATGCGTTGGTCCGGTTCTTTATTAAAAGGAGAACCTTAATATCCTGTAGTTTCCATTAGGACCCCGCTGCCACGGGAGGGATGGACAATAGATGTCATGCAAGTTCTTTTCCCTAAGCACGTATGACTACATACGGAATACATGCATACATTAGATTGACGAACTGGAGCTAGTTACTTATCTCTCCATGTTATAATTGTTGCATGATGAATCACATCCGGCATAATCATCCATCACCAATCCAATGCCTATGAGTATTTTACTATCGTTGTTGCTGCTACTGTTACTCTGTTGCTACTGGTTACTGTTCCTACTGCTGCTATGATACCACCTTGCTACTCATACTTTGCTGCAGATACTAAATCTTCCAGGTTTGGTTGAATTGACAACTCAGGTGCTAATACTTGAGAATATTCTTTCGCTTCCCCTTGAGTCGAATCAATAAATTTGGGTTGAATACTCTACCCTCAAAAACTGTTGCGATCCCCTATACTTGTGGGTTATCAAGACTATTTTCTGGCGCCGTTGCCGGGGAAGCACAACTATATTCTCTGAGTCACTTGGGATTTACGTCTGCTGGTCACTATGAAGCATCTGAGAGATCCAAGAACTAAAGTCTTGCCCTCAACTACGAGGACAGGTAAGGAACTACCATCTAGCTCTACACTTGATTCACCTTCAGTTATGAGTAAGTTTGCAACACCACCTCCTGCTAGAAATCTTGATATGTCGCCTGTGCTTGATGATGCTACTTCTGCCGCCCTTGATGCTTATGATGATGCTATGCTTGATACTGCTTTGCCTGATGATGCTATGCTTGATACTGCTTTGCCTAATGATGCTATGCTTGATACTGCTCTGCCTGATGATGCTATGCTTGATACTGATTTCCCACTAGGTGCATTCCTGGATGCACAAATTGCTAGAGTTGCTGCTAGATGTGATGATACTTCTGAAACTACTGATACTATTGAAGTAGAACCTGCTACTTTGCCTTCTAGAACTAGCTCTCCTAGACCTGAATTGCCTGATATGCCTGAGCGTTATGTTATGGAGGGAGAGATAGCTGAGGATTTTCTTGCGTGTAAGGATATCTATGATGTTGAGAAATTACTGCGCAAGTGGAAAGAAAAATCTCTGAACGCTAGGATGAAATACGACCCGAGTTTGCTACTTCGCCTATCTTTGTGACCGATAAGGATTATGAATTCTCTGTCGACCGTGAGTTAATTACTCTGGTCGAATCTGATCCTTTTCACGGATATGAGTCCGAAACGGTTGTAGCCCATCTTACCAAACTGCACGATATAGCCACCCTATTCACGAGTGAGGAAAAGATTCGCCACTACTATATCCTCAAGTTGTTTCTTTTCTCACTAAAGGATGATGCTAAGACCTGGTTCACTTCTCTTGCTCCTGGTTGTGTGCATAGCCCCCAGGATATGGTCTACTACTTCTTTGAAAAATATTTCCCTGCCCATAAGAAGCAAGCTGCCTTGCAGGAAATATACAGCTTTGCACAAGTTGAAGAAGAGTCTCCCACAAGCTTGGGGGAGGCTTGTCCAGCTACTGAATGCTTTACCTGATCACCCTCTCGAGAAGAATGAAATACTTGATATCTTCTATAATGGACTTATCGATGCTTCCAAGGACCACCTAGATAGTTGTGCTGGTTGTGTTTTTAGGGAACGAACCGTAGAACAAGCTGAAATTCTATTGAATAACATCTTGTGTAATGAGAATGCTTGGACTATTCCCGAACCACCTCCTAAGCCAACTGCGAAGAAAAGAGGTATTCTATTCCTCAGTCCTGAAGATATGCAAGAAGCTAAAAAATCTATGCGAGAGAAAGGCATTAAATCTGAAGATGTCAAAAATCTACCACCTATCGAAGAGATCCATGGTCTTGATAACCCGATACACGTAGTAGAAGTAAATTCTCTGCGTAGGTTTGATGAGAGTGATATTCCTTTTGATAAACCTGCTAGCTTATGCCTGGATGAATTTGATAACTTTGTTGCCAAACAATAGTGTTTCAACGATTATGTTAGCAGACAATTGGAACAAAATGCTCGTATGCTTAGTCACTTAAGTGCTTGTGTGGACAGAAACGTCAATGATCTTAAGATCTTGAGTAAACATGCCTCTATGGTTACTACTCAGGTAGAACAAGAACTTAAAGCTCAGAATGACTTGCTCAATGAGTTGAATGAAAATTATGTCAGAGTCGTCACTAGAGGCGGTAGAATGACCCATGAACCTTCGTATCCTGAGGGTCATCCGAAGAGAATTGAACAAGATACTCAAGGAGTTAGCACTGATGCACCTAGTCATCCTAGAAAGAAGAAGAAAGATGATAGGAACCTGGACGCTAGCAACCCTGTTGCTGCTACACCTGAGAGTCCAAATGATGCCTCTGTTTCTGATGCTGAAACACAATCTGGTGATGAACATGAGCCTAATGATAATATCAATAGTGATGTTCATGAAGATGCTCAACCTAGCAATGATAAGGATGTGGAGATTGAACCTGTTGATCTTGATAACCCACAACCTAAGAGTAGAAGATACGATAAGAATGACTTCGCTGCTAGGAAGCATGGTAAAGAAAGGGAACCATGGGTTCAGAAACCCATGCCCTTTCCTCCCAAACCATCCAAGAAAAAGGATGATGAGGATTTTGAGCGCTTCGTTGAAATGATTAGACATGTCTTTCTGCAAATGCGTTTGACAAATATGCTCAAAATGTCTCCGTATGCTAAGTACATGAAGGATATTGTGACTAATAAGAGAAGGATACCTGAAGTTGAGATTTCCACCATGCTTGATAACTATACCTTCAAGGGTGGAACTCCTAAGAAACTAGGTGATCCCGGAGTGCCCACTATACCTTGCTCCATTAAAGGCAACTACGTTAGAACTGCTTTATGCGACCTTGGAGTCGGTGTTAGTGTTATGTCTCTCTCTCTTTATCATAGACTTGAACTGGATAAGTTGACACCCACTGAAATCTCTCTGCAAATGGCCGACAAATCAACTGCTTTCCCTATCGGCATTTGTGAGGATGTGCCTGTTGTGGTTGCGAACGTCACTATCTTAACAGACTTTGTTATCCTGGATATTCCCGAGGACGATGCCATGGCGGTCATCCTCGGAAGACCCTTTTTAAACACTGCAGGGGCTGTTATAGATTGCAACAAAGGCAATGTCACTTTCCATGTGAACGGGAATGAGCATACGGTGCACTTTCCGAAGAAACAATATCGAGTACATTGCATCAATGCTATCGAAAAAACTTCATCGATTCTTATTGGGAGCTTTGAATGCCCTATTCCTCCTGTTAAGATGAAGTATGATTTGCTTGTTGGGGAGATACACATCCCCATTGAGGTGACCTAGTGACTATTCGAAAATTCTTCGTTCTCTTTTGCGATTCAAAAATATTTGTCAAGGAGACTTGATCAACCTCATTGACGGATTTCTTTCGATGACCATGAGATGGATGAATCGAGGAGTCACAAACCTCTATTCCAAGCTTTCACCTTCGGTTGCTTAGAAGAAAAATGATAGATTTAGTTTAGTTTTCCCTGTTTTTTGTTTTAGCGTCCCGTAGAAAAGTACCCCAAAAATAAAAGTTCTCCGAACTTCCTGAAAATCAAGTATGATTATTTCTGGAATTTTTGAAAAATACTGAGACGAAGAGCTAGTCTGGGGGCTGCACCTGTGGGCCACAAGCCCTGGAGGCGCGGGCACCCCCCTGGTCACGCCTACCTGGCTTGTGGGGCCCACATGCACCCCCTCCACTCATTCTAGCTCCCATCTGCTTCTCCTACCTCCAGAAAAAATCGTTTCACAGCTCAAACCCGTGTTCTTGCTCTTCTTGCTGGGATTTTCGATCTCCTTGTTCAAAGCACCATTCTCCGAACTGTTTTGGGGAAATTACTCCTTGAGATAGAAAAGGGAAAATATGAGGAGGTTCTTAAGAGGCTCTTCAAGCCGTGACCCCAAGGATGATGGAAGTGAGAAGAAGAAACCCAAGTATCCGGTCCCCCGAGTTGCAGAAGTTCGATCGTGCAAGTGGCCAAGCGATGTGTTCTTACGCGCCGCCGGACTTCATGAGGACTTTTACCATTTGGTGGAGAACGCAGGCCTTACCGCCTTCGTTGAAGATAAGTGTCCGCAATACCTCCTCCTCACTAATATCTTCGTACAAAGCTTTAACTTCTATCCGAGGAAGAATCCTCCTATGGTTGAGTTCAAATTATATGATATCCCCCAGCGCATGTCACTCCAGGATTTTTGCAATGTTCGCAAATTACCTTATGTTGGGGATATTCATGAACCTCGTCCACGGGACTTAGAAGCTTTCATCGACACTATTGTTGTACGAGAGGAGAGAGGAGTGTCTTGCGCTAGAGTTGCTAGCATACATTTTTCGTGCTTCGGTACTTCTCACTATTTGTGGGAAAATGTTTGATTGGCCCTGGGAAAGCTGGGTCCCTTAGTTCCCCGGACCTTGCGGTCTTATGCGAAGCCCTTTATAATGACAAAACTTATAGCTTGGGCGCTATAGTAGCTCAACGGTTGAACATTAACTGTTCTAAAGGCGTTGTCTATGGAGGTATCTATGCTACCTGTCTTGCTAGACACTTTGAAATACCTATTTGACTGGACGAGGAAGAAGAGATTCTTCTTCCCGAGAGATATCTAGATTATGATAGCATGGTTCGCCATGACTTTCTTGATAGAGATATAAATAGAAGGATGATTTATAACCTGGTATTTAGTCAGGGTACTCGTGAGACTATTACTTTGATTGCTCCTTATTTGTTCAATGTTCATGCAGGCAGGTACATTATTATGCCCTCGAACATCTACGCATATTGGGGCTTAGCCCAACCACAGGTGCCCGTGCCCGAGCCACCAGTCGAGTACCAGACGCCAGTTTATCAGTGGGAGCCACATGACCTCACACAACAGTGGCATCCTCAGTCCACTCCGGAGTACCCCGGAGCTAGTTATTTCCCTACTTGGGAGTATACCAACTTAGGACAAAAGCCTAAGCTTGGGGGAGTACGTGTTTCTCACCGATCTTACATTCTTGCTTATGCTTTCACTTTGTTCGTTGGTGTTCACACTTTGCCACTATATCATCCATGCTAGTTTATTTTCGTTTTCTCGTTTTATTTTTGTGTGTCTGTCTAGTTTGAGAAAACCCAAATATATTTTCCTTTTCTGCTTTTGCTTGTTGGGAGTTTTCCCGTGTAAATAGTTTTCCTTTTCTTTGGGTCAAGGTAGAAGATAATGGTTACAATGTTTAGTGGCTCTCGCATGCATATCTATTTATCTGTTAAAGAGCCATATTACTTTGTCTTCTCCTTTGTGTTTTCTTGCAGATTCCAGCTTAGTCCAATGCACGAGCACTCTTATTATTGTTCACATCGTTCGGTCGTGCAAGTGAAAGTCAATAATGACGATATATGATGAAGTGACTGAGCCTGGAAAAGCTGGTATGAACTCGATCTATTTTGTTTTTGTAAATATGACTAGCTCATCGTGCCTGATTCAGCTTTGTTGTGAGAGAAACATGTTTGCAATGACAACTTAGAGGTCATAGTTTCCGATGCCATGCTTAATTAGCTAGGAGCTTATAATGGTTGGTCTTGGTTGCCAACATGAATTTTGAGATGACTATGATGTAGTATGATAGGATGGTATCCTCCTTTGAATGATTCAAGTGGCTTGACTTGGCGCATGTTCACGCATGTAGTTGAAACAAAATCAACATAGCCTCTATGATATTCATGTTCATGGTGATTTATGTCCTACTCATGCTTGCACTCAATGTTAGTTAATCTCAATGCATTTTGATGAGTGTTGTCGCTCTCTAGTTGGTCGCTTCCGAGTCTTTTGCTAGCCTTCACTTGTACTAAGCGGGAATACTGCTTGTGCATCCACTTCCATAAACCCAAAGTTGTTCCATATGAGTCCACCATACCTACCTATATGCGGCATCTACCTGCCATTCCAAGTAAATTTGCATGTGCCACTCTCTAAACCTTCAAGAAATAATATGTTTTGCATGCCCGAACCGCTCATGTGGTGACAGGGGGCTATCAATATCTTCCATGCTAGGCTTGTTATCCTCGATATGTGTTTATTCACTATCATTCACGAGAAAGGGGCCGGTAATTGGAATTCCCAGTTCCATGCTCAAATCGAAAAGATAATTGCAAACAAAACTCCCCCTGGATTGATGTTGGTATGGACGGCACCCGAGTATTCGGCTAATCGTGGAGTGTAATTGATTGGTGGTGGGGGAGTCAAAACTTTACTTTTCTGTTTGTGAACCGCCTATAGCATGTGTAGCGTGGAAGATGGTGAGAACTCTTAGTCATTGCGTTCACAATGAAAGCATGGCACCCAAAATTATTATCTCTGTTTTCAAAGCTTGAGCTCTCGCACCTCTGCAAATCAATGCTTCCCTCTGCGAAGGGCCTGTCTATTTATGTTCCTGTTGAGTCATCCTCCTCTTATAAAAGCACCAATTAGAGAGCACCTCTCTCATTTTTATGCTTTGCTTTTAATTGTGTTGAGTATGACTGTGACTGGGTCTTCTTTACCATGAATTACAATGTTTAGTCAGCCCTTGGTCTTTGAAGGTGCTCTGCATTTATGTTTTGCGGTCTCAGAAAGAGCTAGCGAGATACCATCTGTTCGTACTGCTTCATGATTGTTTTGATTGAAGTGTTGACGTTTGAGACTTATTATTATTTGCTCACTAGTTGATTATGACATTGATATGAGTTTACCGTGAGACCTAGATGTCATTTGCTTATGTGGTTTGCTTGTGATCTTGCTGAAATTATGGTTATGAGCTAGACATAGTTGCAACAACAAGATCAAACAGAGCTCGTCAAAGTTTTTCTTTTGTCTCTTTCAGTTTGTCAACAGAATTGCTTGAGGAAAAGCAATGCTTTAAGCTTGGGGGAGTTGATACGCCTCCATCGTATCTACTTTTCCGAACTCTTTTGCCCTTGTTTTGGACTCTAATTTGTATGATTTGGATGGAACTAACCCGGACTAACGTTGTTTTCTGCAGAATTGCCATGGTGTTGTTTTTGCGCAGAAATAAAACTTCTCGGAATGACCTGAAAATTTATGGAGAATTTTTCTGGAATTTATGAAAAATACTGGCGCAAGAATCAGCGAAGGATGTGGAGCGTGGAGCCCACAAGCCCACTAGGCGCGCCCCCGTGGCCGCGCCTGGCAGGCTTGTGGAGCCCACGTTGCTCCACCGCCTCCAAATCCAGCTCTATTTAGTCCGTATCACCCGGAAAAAAATCAAGGAGAAGAGTTCATCGCGTTTTACGATACGGAGGCGCCGCCACCTCCTATTCTTCCTCTGGAGGGCAGATCTGGAGTCCGTCTTGTGCTGCGAAGAGGGGAGATTGTTGCGATCGTCATCATCAACCTTCCTTCATCGCCAGTTCCATGATGCTCTTCACCGTTCGTGAGTAATCTCATCGTAGGCTTGATGGACGGTGATGAGTTGGATGAGATCTATCATGTAATCGAGTTAGTTTTGACGGGGATTGATCTTAGTATCCACTATGTTCTGAGATTGATGTTGCTACTACTTTGCCATGCTTAATGCTTGTCACTAGGGCCCGAGTGCCATGATTTCAGATCTGAACCTATTATGTTTTCGCCAATATATGTGTGTTTTAGATCCTATCTTGCAAGTTGTAGTCACCTACTATGTGTTATGACCCGGCAACCCCGGAGTGACAATAGCCGGAACCACTCCCGGAGATGACCATAGTATGAGGAGTTCATGTATTCACCAAGTGTTAATGTGTTGGTCCGGTTCTTTATTAAAAGGAGAACCTTAATATCTCGTAGTTTCCATTAGGACCCCGCTGCCACGGGAGGGATGGACAATAGATGACATGCAAGTTCTTTTCCCTAAGCACGTATGACTACATATAGAATACATGCCTACAATAGATTGACGAACTGGAGCTAGTTACTCATCTCTCCATGTTATAACTTTTGCATGATGAATGACATCCGGCATAATCATCCATCACCGATCCAATGCCTACGAGTCTTTTACTACTGTTGCTGATGCTACTGTTACTCTGTTGCTACTGATGTTACTCTGCTGCTACTGGTTACTGTTGCTACTGCTGCTATCATACCACCTTGCTACTGATACTTTGCTGCAGATACTAAATCTTTCAGGTGTGGTTGAATTGACAACTCAGCTGCTAATACTTGAGAATATTCTTTCGCTTCCCCTTGAGTCGAATCAATAAATTTGGGTTGAATACTCTACCCTCGAAAACTGTTGCGATCCCCTATACTTGTGGGTTATCACTTGGGCATGCTTAAAACTTAGAATATTGCTATGTTGTTTGAACCGAGGCTGTGTCGTCTCCTCCATGGTTGGTGCTATTTGTAAACAGTAGTACAATCGCTTGCAATGGTGATACAACCACCTACCGGTACCACCGACTGGACTATCGGTTCAACCGGCTTCTTTGAATTTTGTAGCACTGTTTTATTTTCTCTAATTCACAAACAATATATTCCTCTGTTTTTGCGTATAATCCTCTCACCTTTTATGGGTTCTCTTGTGTGCTTCTCATGTGTGTGCGCGGGTGGCTCATGTTCTTGCTCTGCTCAACGTTAGAAGAACAAGAAGCGAGCTCGTAGCCTCAAGCACACGGATGTTAGTGAAGAAGAGGAAGTGGTAATTACGACCAAGCCAACTTGTTGTGAGAAGTCTGCGTCCGCCAAGAAAAAAGTCAGCTATTTTGTTGAATAAATGGAAACAACTGGATTGGGAAAAGTTTTGCATCCCGAATCCTTATGAGGTCCCCATTGATCCGAGGTGGACTACCATTCAGTTCATGAATGAGATGCAAGCAAGGATCGTGCATGAGATTTTTGAGCATCACAAGAATAGGTACACCAAGAAATGGACTATTCATCTTGATCACTCGAGGAACAACTTGGATTACTTTGGTGCGGCTTTGGCGCTATGCAAGGAGTTTTACTTGATCAAGCTCATGTCTATCAACTGTGATTTTGATGTGCAACTTGTCCATCAATTCGCCACGGTTCATTTTGGCAGTGATGAGGCTCGTCATCTATCCTTCATGTGTCATGATTAGTTCTTTCGGGTTCCTTGGAGAGCCTTCTGCAATGCTCTTGGTTATGATTATATGGGTATCATCGGCAATGGTGGCATTTGTTCTCACAGCTGTGCCACCTCCATGGATAAGGAGGAGCTTGCCCCCTTGTAAATTCCAAGGCGTGGTATACTTGGCGATTCCAAGCATTTGTAGTAGGTTTATGATATCATGCATCGTGTCCTCCGCAATGTGCTTTTGCCCAAGGTTGGGAATCAAGATGAGATGTATGGCTATCTGGTGGATTTGCTTGTGGCTATGAAGACATAAGAAAGCTTTCGTGCTACTTTTGATGTGTCTAAGTGGCCCTGGCAGGAGATTTACATCATGGTCATTTACCGAAAGGTTAGCATATATGCTCCATCTATCATGTGCTTTCTGAACTCTGTCTTGGTAGTTTGTAGGCCTCGAGAGCATCTTCCTTCTCCAAAAAACCTCACCGTGCATGAGATCAAGCAACTCAATAAGAAGAAGCATGCTAAGCCTCGCATTCCTCCTGATCACCCTAAGGATGTTTTTGCTACTTCCGACAGTGATTTTGAGAACATGGCCGAGGCGAACCCCTATTGGGTCATCAAGCTTACTGATCAGGTCAAGAAGACCTTCTGCTTGCAGTCCCATGTCCATAAGAAGCTCTATGAAGCTCATGTTAACGAGAAGTTGGCTGAGCGTAGAGATTCAGATTATGTAGGCTCTCGACCTTAAGGATCATAGTGATTCTGAGAAGATCATCACTCCTAAGGAGAAATGGATCTATGAGTGTAACACCTAGATGGATGATGATGCCTCGGGTCATCCTAGTACCTCCACCTCTGCTGATGATGATGATATTATGGAGGATGATGAGGAGTCTCATGGTGATGATACAGAGGAGGACTACTGAGCTTTGGGGCATTAGCGTCACTATTTTCCTTTTTGGTGTCTCGATGCCAAAGGGGGAGAGAGTTCTATTAGGTCGGGATTTGCATGGATGTGGTTATCTGCTTTGCTTCTTCCAGTTGAACTCTTATTTGTCTTGAAGTTGGTTTGCCACTTATTGTCTTTGGAAACCTTGTGCATGGTGTGAGACATGTGATCCCATTTTATATTACCTTTTATCTTGTCTCTTATGCTAGTACAGCCCGAGTATTATTGTTTCCATTCATATTTTCTCTACTACTTATCTTGTACAAATGCATGCTTTTTACCTATCCACTTCATTAGTACTCATTGGTGGGTCTATAAAACCTAGGGGGGGTCCTTGTCCCTTATGTGAGGATTGTGCAGTCCACAAGCAAATAAAAAATGTCCACACATCTAGGGGGAGCCCGTCTATATTTTCTTGACCTCCAGTGCAAATCGTGTAGTTGTCATCATCCATAAAAAGGAGGAGATTGTTAGAGCATTTCCCCGCCTTAGTGTTTTGGTGATGATGACAACTTACATTGTGATATAATTGTGTGCCAAGTTCTTCAAGTACTCTGTGTTTGATGCAAGACGATTAGGCATTCCCTTCGGATGAAAAATAACTAAGACAGTGTGCTCTGTGTGTTTATTTCTTTGGTTGTAGGAAACCCATACTATTAAGAGGGAATTCATATCGGAAGGTATTGGGTGAATCAATGGACGTAGACATTCTTCGTCACCCACCACATATCCTTCCATTCATTGAGAGAGAGGGGTCCTCAATATCTAACCAAGCAGTGGTTTTTACTCCTAAGTGGTTTTACCTCTGGTCCTAGCACTTGTATCGCTTGGACTGGTACGTCTGAAATAACTACTTCCCCAAGGGTGAAACCCTAGGGTTGCTGCTCTGAGGTGGTTTCCAGCGGTTGTACCACTGCCTCTGTGCGGTTGTACTGCCTACAGTCTAGCCAACCCTAGGAAAGTGGCTTCAGGCGGTTGTTCCATCCCAGTACCGCCCTACTATCGGACATGGTTCTGTTGTGAAACGGTTCTTGGGCGGTGGTGGCCCAGCTTTTCTGGTCAACTCATGTTGAGCGGTATTACGTGTGTCCGGAGCAGTTGTATCGCTAGTCACCACCCTAGCTAGGTCATGGCGGTTGCATCGGTGCAACCATCGTCTCTTCTGCCGGTCAAGGGTGACACCTCCCTGTTCTCAAGTGGTTGTTCCGGTTGTTCATCTCAACTAGCACTACCGTGCGCATCAGTGGTTGTACCATGATAACCCACAAGTGTAGGGGGTCGCAACAGTCTTTGCGAGTAGTATTTCACCCTGATTTATTGATTCGACACACGAGGATCCAAAGAATATTTATTGTCCTTAGTAGTTGAGTTGTCAATTCAACCACACCTAGGATATATCTGTGTACCGAAGATTTAGTACAAAGGCAAATAATAGTAGTAACAGTAACAATGATATCAATAGTTTTGTAGAAGTTGTGATAGTAGCAGCAGCAGTAGTAACTTAGCAAGATTTAGTATATGTAAAGGATATGCACGTGGATTAGCCATGGATAGATATGGGTGACATTCATCATGTAACTATTACACACTAGAGCGACACAAACTCGCTCCAATTCATCAATATAATGTAGGCATGTATTCTGTATATAGTCTTACGTGCTTGCGATAAGAACTTATATGACATCTTTTGTCCTACCCTCCCGTGGCGGCGGGGTCCTAATGGAAATTAAGGTATATTAAGGTCTCCTTTTAATAGAGAACCGGAACAAAGCATGAACACACAGTTAATACATGAACTCATCATACTATGGTAATCATCGGAAACAATCCCAATTATTGTCACCCTCGGAGATGCGGATCATAACATGTAACAGGTGCATATAACTTGCAAGACGGGATCCATACACTTTCATATTCATAGAAAACATAATAGGTTCACATCTAATGACAATCATTAAGCATAGCAAAGTCATAGCAACATCAATCTGAGAACATAATGTATACTAGGGATCAAGCCCTATCAACTTAACCCAATTACATGATCAAACTCATCCAAACCCCCTCACCACCCCGCAAACCTACAAAGGAATTACTCACTCCCGATGGTGAGCATCATGGAATTGTAGATGGAGAAGGGTTGGTTATGACTACAGCGATGAACCCCCCTCTCCGGAGCCTAAAACAGACTCCACATGAGCCCTCCCGAGGAACAACACGAGGTGGCGGCGGCTCCATCTCGTAAAATGCGATGAAATCCTCTCTTTGACTTTTTCTCCAAAGATGTGAATGTATAGGGCTGAAATTAGGGTCGGGGACCCACATGGCCCCACCACACAACATGGCATACCAAGGGGGTGGGCGTACCCTTCCACTTACCATTAAATTATGATAATTCAAATACTACAGCATAAGTTTTTGTTTTTGTAGAACACACACCGCACATGCAATTCAAGCATTATAAAGGCAATTCTTGGAACTTTTTATTGAAAAACAAGATTATAAATAAAATATAACATATGACAACAAAATAAAGTGACGCTCCAAGCAAAACACATATCATGTGATGAATAAAAATATAGCTCCAAGTAAGATATACCGATAATCTTGGACATGATGAGGGGATGCCTTCCGGGGCATCCCAAAGCTTAGACGCTTGATTATTACTTGGATATTACCTTGAGATTGCCTTGTTCATACCCAATCTTAGGTTCTTGATGCTCCTTATTTTCCTCATATTGTTATCTCATCCAAAATTTGAAAAGTTCAATCACACAAAACTTAACGGAACTTCGTGAGGTGGGTTAGTATTTTAAATATAGATCATTCACTTAGGTAATGCCAAGACAAGATTAATAGTTGTTATAACATGATACATAATGTATTATATCATTCCCATAATTTATATCACTCAATATAATCTATGGAAACACTAAAACAAGTAAATTATGCACGCAAAACAGAATCTGTCAAAAACAAAACAGTCTGTGAAGTTCTGAATTAAAACCATACTTCCCTGACCTTAAAAATTCTGAAACATTAGGGAACACAGAGAACATGCATACCAAAACTGTGTAAAAATTTCAGAATTTTTTTATGCTCCATTAAAATCAGATAAATTATGAATCATTAAAGTTTATGGTTTTGCACAGAATGAGACAAGCAAGTATCCACACTATCCCAAAGGCTTTACTCGGCAATTTATTGAAATAAAAGCTATAAAATTTATTACTACAGTAGGTTAATCATGTAAACACACAAAAACTGAAAGTAAAAATGTTGGTTGTCTCCCAATAAGAGCTTTTCTTAATGCCTTTTAGCTAGGCATGATGATTCCAATGATGCTCGTATAGGATTAGTATTTGAAACATGCATGAGAGCATCATGAAGCACATGACAAGCACATTTAAGTCTAACCCACTTACTATGCATAGGTATTTTGCAAGCAAACAATTTATTGTAGTAATAATCAACTTACATAGGAAGGCAAAACAAGCATGACTTCAAGACTTTGAACACATAAGGAGGAAACTTGATATTATTGCAATTCCTACAAGCATATGTTCCTCCCTCTTAATAATTTTCAGTAGCAACATGAAGGAATTAAACAATATAACAATATCATAATTTATTATTTTGATTATGCACAAGCATAGAATTTTTCTTACTACCCACACAAGCAAAATTCTTATCATTCATAGTAGTGGGAGCAAACTCAACAAAATAAATATCATGTGATACTTGAGTGGCATAATCCAACTGAAAATTAAAATCATGATGAAAAGTTTCATGGCTTTTATTACTTTGTATAACATACATTACATCACCATAATCATCATAGATAGCAACTTTGTTGTCATAGTCAATTGAAGCCTCTTCCAAAATAGTGGATTCATCACTAAATAAAGTCTTGACCTCTCCAAATACACTTTTATCATTATGAAAAGATTCAACACCCTCCAAAATAGTGGGATCACTAGTAACTAGAGTTGACACTCTTACAAACCCACTTTCATCAATATAATTATCATAAATAGGAGGCATGCTTTCATCCTAATAAATTTTCTCATCAAAACTGGGGGGACTAAAAATAGCATCTTCATCAAACATAGCATCCCCAAGCTTGTGGGTTTGCATGTCATTAGCATAATGGATATTCAGAGAATTCATACCAACAATATTGCAATCATGCTCATCATTCAAGGATTTCACATTAAGCATTTTCATAAATTCTTCCTCTAAAATTGAGAACAATTTTCCTTTCCATCATTTTCAAGAAATACATGATAAAGATGAACAATATGACACCACCTCAATTTCACTTTTTTATGTAATTTTATTTTTATAAACCACACTAGTGATAAAACAAGAGACCAAATGATTCAATTGCAAGATCTAAAGATAAAACTTCAAGCACTCACCTCCCCGGCAACGGCGCAAGAAAAGAACTTGATGTCTACTACACAACTTGTTCTTGTAGACTCGTTTTGGGCCTCTAAGCGCAGAGTTTTGCAAGACATTAGCAAATTTCTCTCAAGTGGATGACCTAAGGTTTATCAATATGTGGGAGGCGTAGGATGAAGATGGTCTCTCTGAAACAACCTTGCAATGAAATACAAAAAATCTCTTGTGTCCCCAACACACCCAATACAAAGGCAAATTGTATAGGTGCACTAGTTTGGTGAAGAGATGGTGATACAAGTGTAGTAATGATAGTAGATATTGATTTTTGTAATAGGAACAATAAAAAACAGAAAGGTAGCAAGTAACAAATGTGAGCATAAACATTATTGCAATGTTTACAAATGAGGCCTAGGGTTTGTACTTTTGCTAGTGCAATCTCTCAACGGTGCTAATATAATTGGGCCACATAACAATCCCTCAACATGCGATAAAGAATCACTCCAAAGTTCCTATCTAGCGGAGAACATAAGAAGAAATTGTTTGTGGGGTACGAAACCACCTCAAAGTTATTCTTTCTGATCAATCTTTCCAAGAATTCATACTAAAATAACAAGTTATCCTTTCCGTTCGATCTATTCAAGAGTTCACACTAAAATAACACCATTGATGCATATCAGTCAACCCTAATGTCACCTATATACTCCAATGTCATCTCAAGTATCCGTGTGCTAATTATACAACATGCATCAAACAATTTCAGATTCTTCATATTCAATCCAACGAAAAGAACTTCAAGGAGCACACCAAGATTTCTATCAGAGAACATAGTATGAAAACATGCATCAACCCCTATGCATAGATTTCCCCAACGCCACCTCGGGAATCTATGAGTTGAGTGTAAAAACATATATCAAGTGAATCACTTGAATACCCCGAAGTCACTATGCGTATCTGCATGCCACACATACATCATGTGTCTCAAACCTGAATATTCAATCCAACATAACAAGATCTTAAAGTGAATGATTCAACTCATCATAACAGTAGCATGGGACAAACACCATACGATCCAACTATATTAACAAGGCCCATGATATATCAAGATCATGACATATCAAGAACACGAGAGAGAGATTAAACACATAGCTACTTGTACAAACCCTCAACCCCGAGGGTGGACTACTCCCTCCTCATCATGGCCTCCGCCGGGATGATGAACATGACCACCGGAGATGATCTCCCCTCCGGCAGGGTGCCGGAACGGGCTCTGGATTGGTTTTTCACGAATACAGAGGCTTGCGGTAGCGGAACTTCTCGTTTAGGGTTATTTCTGGAGGTTTCTCTATTTATAGAAATTTTTGGTGTTGGAATCACGCCAAGATGGGCTACGAGGTGCCTATGAGATATCAGGCCGCGCTAGGGGGTAGGCGTGCCCTTGTGCCTAGTGGGAAGCCTAGGCCTCCTCTCGTTGGCTTCCTTGCTCCTCTAGATGTCTTCTGGGCAGAAAAAATGACCAAAAAGTTTCGTGACATTTGGACTCCATTTGATATTGATTTTTTGCGAAGTAAAAAACAAGCAAAAAAACAACAACCGACACTGGGCACTATGTCAATAGGTTAGGCCCAAAAAATGATATAAAGTTGCCATAAAATGATTGCAAAACATCCAAGAATGATAATATAAGAGCATGGAACAATAAAAAATTATAGATACATTAAAGATGTATCAGTGGTCAATGTGATCAACTTGATAACCTTGAGAATGACCCGCAATAACTTTGACTGCTTGTTGATAAGCCGCCATGAGAGGGTCCTTGGAATTCCAAGTCCATATACTTGTAGAGCCACTAAATCTGAGTCGCCCAAACATATCACCCGGCTAAGGTTCATCCCCTTGGCCATACGTAGCCCATGAAGGAGACCTTCATACTCAGCTGCATTGTTAGTGCAAGGAAAGATAAGCCATATAACATAATAGAACTTTACACCTCGAGGGGAAGATAATATAACTCCAGCCCCCGAGCATTCCAACTATCTTGAACCATCAAAGTGTATCATCTAGTACGTGTTACATCGCTTTTCTTCAGTGGCTTGTAATTCGGTCCAATCATTGATGAATTTCACTAGATCTTCAGACTTGATGGTTGTCCGGGGCACATACCTCACCTGATATGGTCCGAGCTCGATTGCCCATTTAGCAATCTGGCTTGTGGCCTCTTTGTTCTCGATGATATCTCCGATGGGAGCTGAGCTGACCATTGTGATTGGGTGTTACTGGAAATAATGCTTGAGCTTACGACTAGCCATGAAGACACCAAAAACCAGCTTCTGCCAATGTGGATATCTCTACTTTGATAAGGTCAAGACTTCACTAACATAATAGACACTCATTTGCACTGAATATTCCTTCCCCGCTTCCTTGTGCTCAGCGACAACTACAACACTAACTACTTTATTATTTGCAGCAATGTACATGAGCATAAGATCTTTGTCAATGGGGGAGGCTAGAACACACGACTCGACCAATTGCTTCTTTAATGCTTCAACGCATCGTTGGCGGCATCGGTCCAGACAAAGTTATCAATCTTCTTGAGCAACTGATAGAGGGGGATTGCCTTCTCACTGAGGCAGATCATGAACCAGCTCAAGGCTGATATACGACCCGCCATGCGTTGGACATCATTGATGTTTGCTGGATTAGATAAGGAAGTTGCTTCCCTGATTTTCTCCGGGTTGGCTTTGATAACATGCTTCGAAACCAAGAATCCTAATAACTTTCCTGCAAGTATGCCAAAGACACATTTGGCCAGGTTAAGCTTCATCTTGTAAATACAAAGATTGTCGAACGTTTCCTTGAGGTCATCCGGTAGAGTCTCTTTTTTTAGGAACTAACCATAGTATCATCGACGTAAGCATCAACGTTGCATCCAATTTGACTTTGTAAACAATTCTGGACACAATGCTGATAAGTAGCCCTCGTGCTCTTAAGTCCAAAAGTCATAGATACATAGCAGAAAGCGCCAAAAGGATTGATGAAGGTCGTTTTCTCTTGATCCTTGATGACCCACGAGTATAGGGGATCAATCGTAGTCCTTTCGATAAGTAAGAGTGGTGAACCCAACGAGGAGCAGAAGGCTCTGATAAACGGTTTTCAGCAAGGTAATAACTGCAAGCACTGAAAGTAGCGGTAACAAGTGATGGTGTAGTGAGGTCAAAGGTAGCAGGTGAAAAGTAACAAGTAACAAGTAATAGCAACGGTGCAGCAAAGTGGCCCAGTCCCTTTTGTAGCAAGGGACAAGCCTGAACAAAGTCTTATAGGAGGAATAATTCTCCCAAGGACACACGGGAATTTCTACCATGCTAGTTTCATCATGTTCATATGATTCGCGTTTATTACTTTGATAGTTTGACATGTGGGTGGACCAGCGCTTGGGTACTGCCCTTACTTGCACAAGCATCCCAATTATGATTAACCCCTATCGCAAGCATCCACAACTACGAAAGACGAATTAAGACAACGTCTAACCATAGCATTAAACTAGTGGATCCAAATTAGCCCCTTACGAAGCAACGCATAGACTAGGGTTTAAGCTTCTGTCACTCTAGCAACCCATCATCTACTTACTACTCCCCAATGCCTTCCTCTAGGCCCAAATAATGGTGAAATGTTATGTAGTAGACGTTCACATAACACCACTAGGGGAAAAACAACATACAACATATCAAAATACCGAACGAATACCAAATTCACATGACTATTATTAGCATGACTTATCCCATGTCCTCAGGAACAAAAGTAACTACTCACAAAGCATAATCATAATCATGATCAGAGGTGTAATGAGTAGCATCAAGGATCTAAACATAAACTCTTCCACCAAGTAATCCAACTAGCATCAACTACAAAGAGTAATCAACACTACTAGCAACCTTACAAGTACCAATCGGAGTCGCGAGATGGAGATTGGTTACAAGTGATGAACTAGGGTTTGGAGATGAGATGGTGCTGATGAAGATGTTGATGGAGACGAGTCCCCTCCGATGAGAGGAGTGTTGGTGATGATGATGGCGACGATTTCCCCCTCCGGGAGGGAAGTTTCCCCGGCAGGATCGTCCTGCCGGAGCTCTAGATTGGTTCTGCTCAAGTTCCGCCTCGTGGTGGCGGTGCCTCCTCGAAAAAGCTCCGCCCTGATTTTTTTCCGGACGAAACCCTTCATATAGCAGAAGAGGGGGGCTAGTGGGCCACCAGGGTGCCCACAAGCCTTGTAGCCGCGGCAAGGGGGGCAGGCCGCGACCACCAGGCTTGTGGGCCCCTGGCAGCTCCCCCCTGGCACTTCTTTCACCCAGTATTTTTTATATTTTCCCAAAAAATTCCACATTGATTTCCAAGGGATTTGGAGTTATGATATTGATGATATTGCTCTCAACATTTATGGGAGTACCAAAGATATAATGCTTGATTCTTTGCCCATTTACCACTCTAGGAAAATTACCTTCCGTGTTATTGATTTTGATGGCACCGGAACGATATACTTCCTCAACAACGTAGGGACCTTCCCATTTAGAGAGAAGCTTGCCCGCGAAGAATCTTAAGCGAGAATTGTATAGCAGGACATAATCACCTACATTGAACTCACGTTTTTGTATTCTTTTATCGTGCCATCTCTTAACCTTTTCCTTGAACAACTTGGCATTCTCATATGCCTGGGCCCTCCATTCATCTAATGAGCTGATATCAAACAACCGCTTCTCACCAGCAAGTTTGAAATCGAAGTTGAGCTCTTTGATTGCCCAATAAGCTTTGTGTTCTAGTTCAAGAGGTAAATGACAGGCCTTACCGTAAACCATTTTATACAGCTACATGCCCATGGGATTCTTATAAGCAGCCCTACAAGCCCATAGTGCATCGTCAAGCTTGCTAGACCAATTCTTTCGAGATCTATTGACAGCCTTTCGTAAGATCAATTTGATCTCCCTATTACTCAAATCCACTTGACCACTAGACTAAGGATGATAAGGAGATGCAACTCTATGGTTGACATCATACTTAGTGAGCATCTTGCGGAAAACACCATGAATGAAGTGTGAACCACCATCAGTCATCAGATATCTAGGGACTCCAAATCTTGGGAAAATGACTTCTTTAAGCATCTTAATAAAGGTGTGGTGATCAACATTTCTAGTGGGGATAGCTTCTACCCACTTAGTGACGTAATCAACAGCAACTAAGATGTGAGTATACCCATTGGAACTTGGGAAGGGTCCCATATAGTCAAAGCCCCAGACATCAAATGTTTCAATGACAAGTGAATAGTTCATAGGCATTTCCTGACGTTTACTGATGTTCCCTATTCTTTGGCATTCGTCACAGGACAAGACAAACTTACGGGCATCCTTGAAGAGAGTGGGCCAATAGAAACCTGATTGTAATACCTTATGAGCAGTTCTATCTCCAGCATGGTGTCCTCCGTAGGCTTTGGAATGACACTTCTGCAGGATCTGTCCATGTTCATGTTCAGGCACACAACGTATAATAACACCATCTACTCCTTCCTTATAAAGGTGAGGATCATCCCAAAAGTAGTGTCTCAAATCAAAGAAGAATTTCTTATTTTGCTCGTAGGTGAAACTGGGTGGTATGTATTTGGCTACGATATAGTTTGCGTAATCAGCATACCACGCTGCACTATGTGAAGCGCGGATGACATTCAATTGCTCACCGGAAAGCTGTCATCAATAGGTCGTGGGTCATCAAGGACATTCTCTAGCCTAGACAAGTTATCTGCTACACGGTTATTAGCACCCTTTTGGTCAACAACGTGCAGATCAAATTCGTGTAGAAGGAGAACCCATCTGATTAGCCTAGGTTTAGCGTCCTTCTTCTCCATAAGGTACTTAATAGCAACATGATCAGAGTGAATAATGACTTTGGAGTCAACTATATAAGATCTGAACTTTTCACATGCAAACACGACTGCTAAAAATTCCTTCTCCGTAGTGGCATAGTTTCTTTGGGCACTGTCTAGAGTTTTACTAGCATAGTGAATGACAGTCAACTTGTTGTCAACTCTTTGTCCTAGAACAACACCAACAGCATAATCACTAGCATCGCACATGATTTCAAAGGGCAAGTTCCAATCAGGTGGTTGAACAATAGGTGCGGTTACCAAGGCCTTCTTAAGTATTTCGAAAGCTTCCTCACAATCCTCATAAAAACAAAAGGAACATTCTTCTGCAAGAGGTTGGTAAGAGGCTTAGAAATCTTAGAGAAGTCTTTAATGAACCTTCTATAGAAACCAGCATCAACCTTAGACTTATCAACTTCAATGCCTTTCTCAGAGATTTTGTGTCCTAAGATGATGCCTTCATTAACCATGAAGTGGCACTTCTCCCAGTTCAAGATGAGGTCGGTATCTTTGCATCTCTGTAAGACTCGATCAAGGTTGCTGAGGCAATCATCAAAGGAAGAACCGTAAACGGAGAAATCATCCATGAAAACCTCAACAATCTTTTCACAAAATTCAGAGAATATTCCCATCATACATCTTTGAAAGGTGGCAGGTGCATTGCATAAGCCAAAAGGCATACGTCTATAAGCAAAGGTACAGAAGGGGCAGGTGAAAGTGGTTTTCTCCTGATCAGATTGTGCAACAGGTATTTGCGAGAAACCTGAATAACCGTCTAGAAAGCAGAAGTGTGTGTGTTTAGATAGCCTTTCTAGCATTTGGTCGATAAATGGCAAAGGATAATGGTCTTTCCTGGTTTCCTTGTTCAATTTCCGGAAGTCTATCACCATCCTATAGCTAGTACTAATCCTCTGTGGGATTAGTTCATTCTTATCATTAGGAACGACGGTGATACCTCCCTTCTTAGGTACGCAATGTACTAGACTTACCCAATCACTATGAGCAACATGATAAATGATTCCTGCTTCCAGAAGCTTTAATATTTCTTTTCTCACAACCTCTTTCATCCTAGGATTTAACCTCCGTTGATGATCAGCAACTGGCTTAGAATCAGGATCGGTTTTAATCTTGTGCTGACATAGAGTGGGACTAATACGCTTAAGATCATCAAGAGTATATCCAATAGCAGCACGGTGCTTCCTCAAAGTTTTTAATAACTTCTTCTCTTCGTGATTCGAGAGGTGAGCACTAATTATAACAGGATATATCTCCTTCTCATCAAGATAGGCATACTTAAGTGTATCTGGTAACTGTTTAAACTCGAACACCGGATCACCCTTTGGTGGGGGAGGATCCCCAAGCAGTTCAACAGGCAGATTATTCTCAAGAATAGGATATTGTTCTAAACAATTTTATCTATCTCATCTCTTTCATCCATATGCATATCATTTTCATGCTCAAGCAGATATTGCTCTAAAGGATCCGTAGGAGGCACAACAATAGAGGCAAGAGCAATGATTATCCCTACCAAACGACTCTTTTTCATGGGGTTGTCTTCCAAACTTGGAGAAGTTAAATTCATGAGACACACCCTCGAAACTAACAGTGACAGTCTGTTTAATGCAATCAATATGAGCATTAACAGTGTTGAGAAAGGGTCTACCAAATATGATGGGACAAAAGCTATCTTGTGAAGTAGCAAGGACGAGGAAATCAATAGGATACTTCATCTTACCACACAAGCCTTCTACATCTCTCACAATTCCCACAGGGCAGATAGTGTCTCTATTAGCTAGCGTAATAGTGACATCAATGGGTTCTAACTCAGCAGGTGCAATCTCATCTTTGATTTCATCATATAGGGACCGGGCTATTGCACTAACACTAGCACCCATATCACATAAACCATGATAACAGTGATCTCCTATCTTGACAGAAACAACGGGCAGGCCAACTACATGTCTGTATTTGTCTTTCGCGTGAGGTTTAGCAATTCTAGCGGAGTCCTCATAGAATTTGATAACATGCTCGTCTATGTCTTCGGCTAAGAGATCTTTGATAATAGCAACACTAGGTTCAACTCTAATTTCCTCAGGGGGTGCAAGTGGTCTAATGTAACCCCTACGTATCACAGTTGGAGCTTTAGAATAATCCTTTTTCCTAGCAGGGTAAGGTGGTTTCTCACTGTAGGCACAAGGAACAATAGGATCATTATAGGCAATGACTTTCTCTTCAACTAGATTGGGTTTAACTATGTTGACTTCTATAGGAGGATGATACTTAAACCACTTCTCTTTGGGAAGATCAATATGAGCGGCAAAAGATTCACATAGAGAACCTACTATCTCAGAGTCAAGTCCATACTTAGCCCTAAAATCTCTAGAAGTGTTTGTTTCAACAAAAGATTTAACGCAATCAAACTGGAAATTCATACCTGACTCCTTACCTTCTTCAAGCTCCCAATCTTCAGAGTTACGTTTGATTCTTTCCAATAAATTCCACTTGTGGTCAATATCCTTCTTCATAAAAGAACCGGTACAAGAAGTGTCAAGCATGGTACGATCTTCATGAGAAAGTCGAGCATAAAAGTTTTGAGTGATAATTTCTCTCGAGAGCTCATGATTGGGGCATGAATATAGCATTGATTTAAGCCTCCCCCAAGCTTGAGCTATGCTTTCCCTGTCACGAGGCCAAAAGTTATAAATATAATTTCGATCACGATGTACTAAATGCATAGGATAAAACTTTTGATGAAATTCCAATTTCAACCGATTGTAGTCCCATGATCCAGTATCATCACATAGCCTATACCAAGTCAACGCCTTATCCTTCAAAGATAAAGGAAATACTTTCTTCTTTACCTCATCCTCAGGCAAACCTGTAAGCTTAAATAAACCACAAAGTTCATCTACATACTTGATTTTCAGGATACTTCCTTTTAGGAATAAGATATTGGATCCTCGAGTGATCTCTTTTTCTTGTTGCTTCATAAGAGTGAATTGAATAGATTCAATTCGCGTTATAAGAGTAAAAATTCCGCGGGTCCTTTCCGCTCTAATTAGATAAAGGGGGTAAGGACCCGCTAAGCTCCTACTTTTTCATGTTTACAATCTGGTCCCTCCGATTACTATAGAGATGAACCCAATCCAGAATATGAACCATAAAAGAAAACACCTACTAAACCAATCACAGGAATACCAGCTACAGTACCTATCAGCCAAAGAGGAATTCATTAGATGCAAGTCTGGATGTGAAGATCCATCTCCTGTAAAAGGATTAGCCAGCAATTTCTCAAGCATACACGAAGGAATTTCATAAAAGATATTTTCAGTAGGTACCTTAGGTTGAGGAGCAACTCCTCATGCTTCCGTTCGTGGTGAAGATACCCCAAAAAAATTCCTCAAAGGAACAGTTTCCATAGTGACAAGTGACAATATATTTCAGCACAGTATATAAATGTTTCCTTACCAAATTCCACTTACCAAAGGCGCTTCACTCCCCGGCAACGGCGCCAGAAAAGAGTCTTGATGACCCACGAGTATAGGGGATCAATCGTAGTCCTTTCGATAAGTAAGAGTGTTGAACCCAACGAGGAGCAGAAGGCTCTCATAAACGGTTTTCAGCAAGGTAATAACTGCAAGCACTAAAAGTAGCGGTAACAAGTGATGGTGTAGTGAGGTGAAACGTAGCAGGTGAAAAGTAACAAGTAACAAGTAATTGCAATGGTGCAGCAAAGTGGCCCAATCCCTTTTGTAGCAAGGGACAAGCCTGAACAAAGTCTTATAGGAGGAAAAACGCTCCCGAGGACACACGGGAATTTCTGTCATGCTAGTTTCATCATGTTCATATGATTCACGTTCGTTACTTCGATAGTTTGACATGTGGGTGGACTGGCGCTTGGGTACTACCCTTACTTGGATAAGCATCCCACTTATGATTAACCCCTCTCGCAAGCATCCGCAACTACGAAAGAAGAATTAAGACAACGTCTAACCATAGCATTAAACTAGTGGATCCAAATTAGCCCCTTACGAAGCAACGCATAGACTAGGGTTTAAGCTTCTGTCACTCTAGCAACTCATCATCTACTTACTACTCCCCAATGCCTTCCTCTAGGCCCAAATAATGGTGAAGTTTTATGTAGTCGGCGTTCACATAACACCACTAGAGGAAAAACAACATACAACATATCAAAATACCGAATGAATACCAAATTCACATGACTATTATTAGCATGACTTATCCCATGTCCTCAGGAACAAAAGTAACTACTCACAAAGCATAATCATAATCATGATCAGAGGTGTAATGAGTAGCATCAAGGATCTGAACATCAACTCTTCCACCAAGTAATCCAACTAGCATCAACTACAAAGAGTAATCAACACTACTAGCAACCTTAAAAGTACCAATCGGAGTCGCGAGACGGATATTGGTTACAAGTGATGAACTAGAGTTTGGAGATGAGATGGTGCTGATGAAGATGTTGATGGAGACGAGTCCCCTCCGATGAGAGGAGTGTTGGTGATGACGATGGCGACGATTTCCCCCTCCGGGAGGGAAGTTTCCCCGGCAGGATCGTGCTGCCGGAGCTCTAGATTGGTTCTGCTCAAGTTCCGCCTCGTGGCGGCGGCGCCTCCTCGAAAAAGCTCCGCCCTGATTTTTTCCGGACGAAACCCTTCATATAGCAGAAGAGGGGGGCAGTGGGCCACCAGGGTGCCCACAAGCCCTGTAGCCGCGGCCAGGGGGCAGGCCGCGGCCACCAGGCTTGTGGGCCCCTGGCAGCTCCCCTCTGGCACTTCTTTCACCCAGTATTTTTTATATATTCCCAAAAAATTTCACGATGATTTTCAGGGGATTTGGAGTTGCGCAGAATAAAGGACTCATCCTTGCTCCTTTTTCAGTCCAGAATTCCAGTTGCCGGTATTCTCCCTCTTCAAATAAACCTTGCAAAATAAGAGAGAAAAGGCATAAGTGTGGTACCACAAAGTATAATAACAGTCCATAAAGCGATAAATGTCAACATGAAAGCATGATGCAAAATGGACGTATCAATCCTCAACAACCATCTTGATCTGATGATAACCTGAATAAGCATCCAGAAAACATAGGCAGTCACATACGGTTGTGGAGTCAATGATGTGATTGATGCGAGGAAGAGAAAATGGATCTTTGGGGAAGGCTTTGTTAAAACCTATGTAATCAACACACATATGCCAAGTGTCGTTCTTTTTCAAAACAAGCACTAGATTTGCCAACCACTCTGGGTGGAAGACTTCAACGATGAACCCGACAGCTAGAAGACGTGCTACTTCCTCACTAATAGCTTTCTGCCTCTCCTCGTTGAAACAAGGGAGGAACTGACGAACAAGTTTCATCTTAGGATCAATATTAAGTTGGTGCTCAGTGAGTTCCCTCGATACACCAGGAATGTCCTAAGGTTTCCATGCAAAGATGTCCCGATTCTCGCGGATGAACTCGATGAGCACGCTTTCCTATTCGGGATCCATCCTTGTCCCAATAGTGAACTGTTGAGAAAAATCACTAGGAGTAAAATCCACCTGTTTGGTATCCTCGGACGGCTTGAATTTCAAGGCGGGTTCAGATTCTTTGATGGGCTTCTTAAGAGAAGTCATGTCATCCGGGTAAACTTTGGCTTTGTAGTACTTTAATTCCTCCGTCGCACAAGTTGTCTCCGCGTAAGATGCATCTCCTTCCTCGCACTCCTGGGCGAGTTTTCCATTTCCATCAACCGTGATGGTACCGCGCTTCCTCGACATTTTAAGGTTGAGATAGATATAACAAGGCCAATACATGAACTGAGCATAAGACGGTCGTCCGAAAAGAGCATGATATGGACTTCTAATTTTGAACACCTCAAACATCAGATATTCACATCCATAACTGAACTCTGAACCGAATGCAACTTCCAGTTTGATCTGGCCAATTGGATAGGCAGATTTCTCAGGGACGATTCCATGGAAGACTGTAGATGATGGGTGCAAATTGTCCTCGGAAAGATTCATGCGTCGGAAAGTATCATAGTATAGGATGTTGATGTTACTTCCCCCGTCCATGAGAACTTTGTTGAGAACATAACCTCCCACTTGAGGTGCCACCACCACAGCCAAACCACCCAGATTATCAACTCGGTCTATATGATCTTCTCCGCTCCACGTGATTGGGTATTCAGACCAATTCAAATACCTAGGGGTTGGCGGCTCGACCATATTGATGGCCTTCTTTTTGATCTTAATCTCCCGCCTGTTGGTAGTAGTGGTGAACAAATGGTATTGTTCGCTACTCAATTGCTTGGGATTACTCTGAAACCCAACTTAATTACAATGTTGCTAATTTCCTTGTCCTGAGCGTTGTTGGCCATTGTTGTTATCGCCAGAGTGCTGATAACCTGCACCCGAGCTGCCCAGCTCGTGAGATCTTAGACCTGCAAAGCCCCAAGATGAGCCGCCACTAATGCCTCCGGTATGACCATTATTGTTGCCTTCATTACCTCCTTGGAAACGCTGAAAAATTTGATAATTGTATGCCCACATAAAGTGGCAATTTCCCATGAGTGAGTGGACGGCTTATCGGGGAAACTATGTTTCGGACAAGGGGCCTTGAGCGCTTCTCCAAAGTTGCATGGCTTTTGTGTATATTCGCTGCCAGAGTAGTTGTTTCATCATTGGTTCTCGAAACCAGTGTTGGTGTTGGCAACAAAGTCTGACTCGCTGTCTGAGTTCTTGCGTTTCCGCAATTGCCCTGGTTATTATGATTTCCCCGATGCCCAGAATTGTGCTGCTGACGGCCTTTGCCATTGTCATACGTCTTCCCTTTGCTAGATTTATCATCATCTAAGCCGGGATCCTTGGTGCTATCACACTCAGCATACCTGGTAAGGACATCCATCAGGTCTCCCATATTCTAGACCTTACGCTTGAGGCGCCCAAGCTTCTGGACAAGAGGTTGAAAGTGGCAATTTTTCTCCAAAATCAAGACGGCTTGGGTAGCTGTGATACTGTCAGATGAGTGGATAATATCCACAACTAGGCGGGTCCAATGATGAGCCGCCTCATCTTGACACTGCACACAGTGCTATAAGTCATTAATCGCTATTGGCTCTTGCACGTACCTTGGAAATTCTTGATTAAACGTTCCTTCGATTCTGACCAGGTATTGATGGAATTGGGGGGGGGGGTAAGTTCTTCAACCATGTACGAGCCGATCCTTCCAACATCATAGATAAGTACTTAGCACACACAACGTCTCTAACATCGAGCATGTCCATATCTAGCTCATAACTCACGATCCACGCCGCTGGCTCGAGATCAGTCGTGTAGTTGGGAACCTTCCTAGGGCCTTTGAAGCATTTCGGCATACGCTCACTGCATATAGCTGGGGATAGGAAGGGTACTCCAATCGTCCTATTGTTTAGACCCTCCATTGAGGAATCTGGCCAGGTTACAAGGAACGGTACTTGACCCGACGTTCCTGCGATGGCTTCTGCTTCTCGTAGGGCTCGAGATGCATCCACTATTGCTTGGGCATCCGAAACCACATTAGGGTTTGGGGTAATCTGGGGCTGCTGCCTATGTCCACTGCTAGATAATGTCGGTGAATCGCAAATCTTGTTGCGGCTTGCATAAGGTGTAGAGTGAACCCCGATCTCGACTGTAGGAGTATTGCGCCTGTTGGGTGAGTGTTGTTTTCAACATGTCAGTGGCGTTCCTAGCTTCAACGTTGATTGGGGAGTTTCCAGTAATCAGAAGAGCCTCAAGGTGGTGGGTCGCAGCCGGCATGTTATCCACCGTGTTAGAAACATGTTCCTCTGAACTATGGAAGCGGCATGCTGATGGCTGAGCCGACGGAGTCTGAGCCACCGGTGGCTGCTGAGCTGGCTGATGGGCTGTTTCGCGTGAGGTTGGCCAATCCCTGGTGTGCGCTGCAGAGTATCGAACAATCGAGTCGGCTCACTGTTAAGAGTCTGGCGATTCTCATGTCTCCTCCAGTGAACAGCTTCCGAAGAACTTTGACGGAGTCCCAACTGCCAATTTTTTGCCTTTAAGCGCTCAGTTTCACTATGAATGTGATCTCATAGCTCCGCCATGCGAACATTCTCAGCATCGATCTCTCCGTGGATCCGGGTTACCTCAGCTCGGAGCCTAGTGAGCTATGTGTTATGTTCCTCCTGATTTTTTGATGTAACTGGTGATGCCACAATATTTGATATCTCCACCATCAGGTCTGCCAAAGCTTGAGTCGGCATCTTATCTTCTCTGGCAGCTCCGAAAGCCGACTCACGTGCACCATTGGTTGTTCCAACGGCATCGGAATTCTGAGCTGTAGAGGTTCATGTCATGTAGACGGCAGCTTGACGGAGCAGCTCGGTGAACTCCAGCTCGCATGTGAAGCTTCCAAGCCGACCATCAAAAACTGGGAAGATTGATTCAGTATCGCCAGTCGATGACTCGCCATCTTCAGAGTTGATGAAGATATCCCCGCTGGTCATGGAGTTGTCCGAAAGTTCAACCCCATGAGTAAAACCAACAAATACATGCTTCCGGTCATCTTGAAAGCGGATGGGTTGCTTGCATCGACCCGGCTCGACGATGTCGGTGCACATGTCCAGCCCGGGTCCTCATGCGCTGATCTTACCAGTGAACACGTGGATCTTGCCGAAGGGGACCCGCCGATACCCGTACTCGATTGAGGAGGCCTCGGGACCTGAGCCTGAGTCATTAATGTAGATCTTGCCACAGCGACTCTTGGTCATCTCTCCAAACGTGTATCCCTTCATCCCTAGAAAGCTCCCTTCAAGAACTCAACTCCACTATGCGTTGGCCCAATGGTGGGCGCCAACTGTCATGGTTTTGTCATGGCACATGTCCTTGTGAAAGGACTAAGAATAGGAGCCATCGCACTAGGGTGGCGACTTGAAGGGGTTAGTCACGAGACAAGAGACGCGAGTTTACCCAAGTTTGGCCCCTCCGACGGAGGTAAAAGCCCATGTTCTGCTTTTGTATCTTTATTGATGATGATGAACTCAATTACAAAGGTGCAGAACCGCTAACCTAGATTTCAAGTCCTTCTTACTTTCCCTCTCTACCTCAAGGGCCCCCCTTTATATATGCACGTGGAGACCTCAAGGTTACAATAGAGTCTGAATCGAATAGCCACACGTATCCTCTTCTACTTCTTACTATCTTGGAAAGGAAGAATCTTCATGTCTTTCCTTAATAAGTCGGTCTTTCGTTTATGGGCTTGAGCCGGCCTTGTAGTGAGTCGCCCTTTGGGCCTTTACGTCCTAGGCCTCCTGCCCAAAGTGTAGACCTGGAGGGTTATCCCCATGTGTAGGATCCGAAGTATGTCTAGAGGGGGGGTGATTAGACTACTTGACCAAATAAAAACTTATCCTTTTCAAAAATTTAGTTGTGGGCCAGTTTTAGCAATTATGACTAGTCAAGTTCAACCTACACATGCATATCTAAGAGTATAGAAACGTAATGTAAAGGCATGCAAATGTAATGTAGAGGGTAGGGAAGGAAGATCAAATGCAAAGGTTGACACGACGATTTTTGGCGTGGTCCCGATAGGTGGTGCTATCGTACGTCCATGTTAGTGGAGACTTCAACCCATGGAGGGTAATGACTGAGAGAGTCCACGGAGGGCTCCACCCACAAGGGGTCCACGAAGAAGCGGCCTTGTCTATTTCACCATGGCTTACGTCCACACATGACTAGCCTCACTCACGGTAGATCTTCACAAAGTAGGCGATCTCCTTGCCCTTACAAACTTCTTGGTTCAACTCCACAACACAAAGTAGGTGGCTCCCAAGCGACACCTAACCAATCTAGGAGGCACCACCCTCCAAAAGGTAATATATGCGGTTGAACGATGAACTCCTTGTTCTTGTACTTCAAAAGATAGTCTCCTCAACACTCAATCACTCTCTCATAGATTTGGCATGGGTAAGAGAGATTGATTTTGTGGAAGCAACTTGGGGAGGCTAGAGATCAAGTTTCAAATGGTTGGATTGGAATCTCTTGATCTTAACACATGAGTAGGTGGCTCTCTCTCACAAAAATGGATCTGGCAGGTGTGTGTGTGTGTGTTCTTAGTGCTTCCTCTGCGAATGAGAGGAGTTGGAGGGGTATCTATAGGCACCCCCAAAAATCCAACTGTTACAAAATTATTGCCCAACTTAGTGACACCGAAATGAATATCGGTGGTACTGAGTTGCACTAAACGTGGAAACTTTTGAATTCTTGGTTAGACCGATATATGAATATTGGTTGTACCGATACTACGACCTCGAGCAGTTTCCAAATCTCTGACTTCAAACTCGAAAATTACGATTCTTGAAATCTGCTTAACAGAAAGTTGGTCACATGCTTTCGGTGCCACCGGTATGAAACTTGGTGGTATCGAGACATTATATTAGGGTTCGATGTAGGATCTGTCACTCGAAAAACTGTTAGGGCCGAGTGGGAAAACTTTGTGGCACCAATTTTGCTATTTTGGCTTGGGACACAGATATTTGTGGGAGAATGATTGTATATTTTTGGTGGCTATCTCTAAGCACTTGAGCAATCAATTGATCATAATACCTCACCCCTTTTAATAGTATTGGCTTTCCTATGGACTCAAAAGTGAATTCTCATAAATGTAAAATGTAGAGTCCTCTTGCTTGAAGCTTGAGCCAATCCTATTCCTTTCCTTGCATCAAGGGGTTTCCCCTCACAATCCTTTAGCCAATGCATATTTGAAATTTTCTGAAATATACTTGGATAATACCATTAGTTCAATTATACATATGTTATTATTAATTACCAAAACCACCTTAGGGAGAAACTGTGCTTTCACCATGGCGGGTTAACCCGTGGGGTACATCCCCAACAACCTCTCTGTATCAGCGGCATTTGGCGGTCCAAGTAGTCACGGCAAAATACTACCACCATTTGATGAGGTCGATAGCCGTCGTCGCTTGCCGTTGCTTCTCTCCCCATCGGAAGAGCCATGAAACTGTTTGCGTGGGGGCAGGCTATGGCATGGGGTGGTCGTGCTGTGGGCGGTCTGGCAAGTTTTAGTGAGGAAGATGACCAGGAAAATAATATAGGGCCTGCGGGGCGATGACGAGGTGGGGGATGGGAAGGGAAGAGAAAAGAAGGTCATTAGTTCAATGATAAGACCATTAGTTCAATGGTACATATGTTGTGATTAATTACCAAAACCACCTTAGGGATCAATTGTGCTTTCAATGTCCCCCTTTTTTGTAATTGATGATAACATATAGATCAAAGTTTCGACAAAAGATACAATCAATGCTTAGCATTGTCGCTCTGAGAAGTATGTGAAAAACAAGAGCTCCCCCTAAATTTGTGCATTTTTCAATTTGTGTTTTAATGCAAATGCACAATCGATTAGGATCATGGGTCACTCTTCCATGTCACATTCATCTTGGTGGTGCGCATAAATGATATGAATGATTAGTAATGCACATAACACTAAACAAATAAGTGAATGATCATCATGTAGATAGCTTAAAGGTATAACATAGTAGCATCAACAAACAAAGTGTACGATCAAACACAACAAAGTTTAAACTCATTCAAAAGACCAAAAGTTTTGTAAAACCAAACGAGAGCATATAAAATGCAAAGCTCTCTCTCTCTCTCTCTCTTGAATCCCTAACTGATCTAAACACTTCTCCCCCTTTGGCAACAAGTTACCAAAAAGTTCAGAGGTCTAGAACTAAGCGTCACTCTGGCTCGATCTCCTCTGGTGGTAGTCGATAGAGTGGACACAAGAGCGTCGGCGTTGGCTTCTTAGGATATCCCTGGAGCTGGAGGTGTAGACATTGGAGGTGCAGGAGCTAGAGATGAAGCTGAAGGTGCTGAAGCTTGAGCAGATGAAGTTGGTCTTGCATCCGGCACTTGCACAATTGCTGACCTAGTCTCGGTCGTGAATTGAGTAGTCATGGGAAGAGGCGACTTTTCATCATCACTGCTGGAATGGGGAATCTGCACGGAATCAACTTCCTGCCGGAGGTGCTGAACAGTGGTAGCCAACTTTGTCACCTTAACATCCAGGTCATGGAATTTTGTCTCCACCATCCTCTCAAGGCTCTTTTGGTTCAACAAGATTTCTGAAATTTTCTTCTCCATCCCTTGGATGGTGCTGACAAGAAAAGACATCTGCTCCTTGATAACGAGATGATGTATATACTTCTCACACCCCGTTGGTTACCCCAAGTGGAAGGTTCAGATGTAGTCAACAACAAGTTTTCCCTCACACGGGAACTGTAAGGTTTATCGAACCAGGAGGACTCCTAGGCTCAACAAGTAGGTGCCTTCCACCCTGGCGCTAGTAGAAGACGTGGACCTGCACACACAACAAATAACTTTGCTCCCAACGAGTACAGAGAGGTTGTCAATCTCTACGGCCTTGTAGTTTGCAAAGGATCAAAACACAAGCGGGAAGGTAATAGTGATTGCAACAGAAAAGTAAAATGAAAGCGGTAAATGATGGAGGTGTAAACAATGATGGTGATATGGACCGGAGTCACATGATGTTCACTATTGATGTCTCTCTCCCAAAAGACGATAAACAACTATGCTTGGGTAAACAAATCACAGTTGGGCAATTGACAGAATTATGAACGCACCGCAATGCTAATTATGCTACTTGATAGTTAGAGGTTAAATAGTAATGGGCAGTACGCCAAGACAAGTAGACCATTTATTCATCAGCATCTACTTACTAATCATCCACCTTGAGATATTTATCCAGACATCTCTCTGGTATTAAGTTGCGAGCCCCACCCAAAGTGTAAACTCAAAGCAACAGACAACTGCATTAACGAACTACACGTAAGGTAAACAATCCTTTCAACTGTGGTCACAAGCACCGTTGTTTTCTCCCTCGTGGCAACAAGCACATCCCCTAGTCTCATGTTTCTATCACTCAAGCTAGACATCGAGGGGCATGAACCCACAATCATGCATAACGCTCCCTCTTGGAGTTACAATCTAGTACTTCGCCAAAGCAATAAATAGCAACGGAGAACATGCATGAATCACTAAGGAACATAATATAAAAGGATAATCAAATATATAACTCGTAACAATTTGAACATAATCTCATAATCCATCAGATCCCAACAAACCGAGCATAGCAATAGCAAGAGAATTACATAGATGCCTTGATCATGTAGGGCAGCTCACAACGACTAACCATTGAAGCACAAGATTGGAGAGAAGACACCACATAGCTATTGGTCATGGAATCATGGTCCAAAGAGGACTACTCATGGCACGTCCGGTAAGCGTCCAAGGCGGCGGAGAAGCTCTCGAAGGTCAATCCTCCCTCCGGCAGGGTACCGGGAAGAGGTCTCCTAACGCTCTCGATCTCGGAAGCGTTGCGGTGGCGGAACAATGGAGAAATTCTCGATTCTGGAAGTTGTGGAAGGGTTTCCTCTCGGGACTCTAAATATAGGCCAAAGGAGGGCACCGAAGGAGGTGGGCCCCACCTAGGCGGCCTCCTCGCACAACCTAGGGCCTGGCCGCGCTAGCAAGTCACCTGGGCAGCTCCTGGCCCCCCTCTGGCCTATCTTCGGTGATTCGGAAGCTTCTGTTTCGCTGATTTTTTATATATTTTTTCTGGAATATTTCGGGCTTCGTAAAATTTGGTAAAAGCCCGTGCAAAATAGACATTAGCAGACAGAAACTGGCACTGGGTGCACTGAGTTAGTAGGTTAGTTCAAATATGTGTAAAATGATATAAAAGTGTAGCAAAACATATAACAATGTCACCCAAAATGTCATGGAAGAAGCATAAATTATAGATACGTTTGGGATGTATTAACATCCCCAAGCTTAATTTCTACTCGTCCTCGAGTAGATAAATGATAACACAATAATTTCTATGGTGACATGCTAACACACATATAAGAACTTCAAGGTAAAGCAAGTGACATATGCAATTCAAGTCAAGACAATAACAAGCAAGAGTCTATATCTAGTATTGAATTTAGCAAAGTAAGAACATAATGGTGCAAGAGCTCTCGTTGTCCGTGACTCGAATGTCTCCAAATGGTGTGTGCGTGCAAGAAGTGGGAGATGGGTTGAGATAATAATATATATATATTTTAATTGCGAACTCAATCTACGAAAAGTTCACACTTGGTCTCCTTGGGAATCTTATTTTGACTCATCCCGAGACCACTAGTCAGCCACAAGTCAGAATGATCCTCTCCCTTTCGACTTTGAGCACTCATGCAATGGATGAGCGTAAGAAAGATATGTTGGCACTTAGGATGGCAAATAGAATAACGATGGGGAAGGAAGACAAAAAGGTGTGAAAGGCTCACATCAATGAGGACAACCATAGGCGAGAGAAAGCCAAATGATAGATATGATGTGAGGAGTAGGGATTTCCATGTAACGGATGCACATATGAGCTAAGGTAAGCTCTCCAATGGAAATAGTGGGGGTGCATCCAACTTGTTTGCTCATGAAGACCTAGAGCTCATTTGAGGAGGCTCATAATTGGAATATGCAAACCAAATTCTATAGTGTAAGGGTCCCCACATAGTTATGCATGAATGATAATCTCTATGTGGTACCAATATAGCAATGGAGTACGAGTGTGGATCTTCAAAATGAATAGTAGTGTTGCCCCTTTCTCTCTTTTTATTTGTTTATTTCTTTTTATTTTTATCTTTTTATTTTATTTTTTTGTGGCCTCTTTGGCTCTTTCTTTTTATCTCTCATTTGTCCTCTTTGGGATCTTTTCCTCACTTAAGGGCAACACTCTATGTTTTAGATGAATAAAAAGAAGTTCATCACACATTATAAGAAGTACTCAACATAAAGACAAGTGAAAACTATCATGATGTATGCAAATGTATGCCTCTACCAGTGTAGCAGGATATGCAATAATACTAGCGCGTCATGTAGCAATAATTGGGGCAAGGCCCAACTATCACGCGGATCTATGATCAATCAAAAACATGTATGACATGAATATCAAGTCATGAGATGGTGGATGTTGCATGGCAATGTATCTCGGAAAGGCTATGGAAATGACTTAATAGGTAGGTATGGTAGATTTTTTGAGGAAAGATATAACGAGGCTTATGTATGACAAAGTGTATCATGTCATGGGTTTGGATGCACCGGCGGAGTTTGCACGAACTCTCAATGTGAGGAAGGGCAATGCACGGTACCGAAGAGGCTAGCAAAATATGGATGGTAGAAGTGCCAACAATCGAATACTCACATTAGTACAAAGAACCCATACACTTATTATCGGTAACTCTCTATCTAGTTAGGAAATTCAAAAAGAGACAAGTACCCCGAGGAGTAGTGTTTGGGGGTTTGGTTATCCTTGCGCATCCTCGACTCATGGTAACGTGAGGGTACTCTATATATTCCAACCCCTCCAGAGGTTAGCGATCAATTTAGTAGCTAGAGTTCTCAACTAATTTTTAGTTTTTGACAAACACATGGATTTCCCAAAATACGACACCTATCACTAATAGGCTCAAGCTCTTGGCACCAATAGTCCAAACATTACTCAAATCAATACCTCAAAACTATTGCAAGTTACTACTATACTTAAATAGCAACCTTAATTACCTACTCATGTAAGACACACAACTCAGTGCAACGAGCCAACTCTCTAAACAAGTTAAGCATGATAACTCAAGAGAGTTCCAAAAGAAACCTAAATAAAAGTTTTTTAAAAGATATGCAAGAAAACTAAGAGCTAAGCATGACAGTAGCTATGGAAAGATGAAGAACACACAAAAAGGGTAAGCATGAAAACCTATGTTGTGTTCTAGAGGAGAATGGAGCGTGTGTCTCTCCCAAACAAGGTATCCTAGGTCCCGACTTGTTATGACCAGCAAGAAAAACTAAAACAAACTAAAAAGCAAATAGCGGGACGCTCCAAGTATAGCACATAACATATGAAGTGATAAAAATATAGCACGGAGATGGACGAACCGATGATTGTTGATAGAGAAGGGGATGCACGGGGGCATCCCCAAGCTTAGACGCTTGAGTCTCCTTGAATATTTCTTGGGGTGCATGGGGGCATCCCCAAGCTTGAGCGCTTGACACTCCTGTATCTTCTTTCATCATCTCCCATCGCATACTTGAAAACTCCCTTCCTACGAAACTCATCATAAGCTGATTAGAGTGGTTAGTACCCTTAATAAAATAATTCATTACCTGCTGGCAATAAATATTTTCATGAAAATATACTGCTTCTCATGATTGGCAAAAGGTTTTTGCAAATAAAAACAAGCTTAGGATTCGCAAAAATATGGAAGCGCAAAACATGGCAAAATCTGTGAAAAACAGAACATCAGGTAGTAAATAAATTATTCGGGGCACTTCTGCAGCTCAATTCAAAAAACTCAGAACGTATGCCAGAAAGTAAATTATATATAGCATGCTGTCAAAAAAATTCAGATCTAAAATATGATCTGATGATTTTTGGCGAATTTGTCTGTAAGGCAGACAGAATCTGTTTCTGAAGAGCATGTCACAACTTCTGAACTTTCTTGCAATCGTAGGCTATAACTTGGCACAAAGCTTAAAAATAAAGATACAATGATGTTGCTACAGTAATAACACACATCAAGACCACTAAAACAGACAGTAAAAACAAATTGGGTTTCCTCCCAACAAGCGTTTTCTTTTATGCCTTTGAGCTAGGCATAATGCAAGAAGATCAAGTTTTATCAACTCCAAAAGAATAACTTGCCCGAGTAACGGACTCATAAGGTAACTTACTCTTCTTTCTAGGGAAGTTTTCCATTCCCTTTTTAAGAGGAAATTGGAATTTAATAATTCTCTCTTTCATGTCAATGGTAGCACCAACGGTGTGGAGAAAAGGATGTCCCAAAAATAATTGGACATGAAGGATCACATTCACTGTCCATAATAACAAAATCAACGGGCACATAATTATCATTGACAATAATAAGCACATCATCAATTCTCCCTAAAGGTTTCTTTATGGAAGAATCAACAAGAGGAACACCAAAAGAACATGGATCATAAGGTTCCCAATCAAGCATATCATACATTATTTTGGGCATAACAGAAGCACTAGCTCCAACATCACACAATGCAAAGCAAGAGATATTATTCAATTTAAGTTTGACCATAGGATCCCAACCATCTTCTAGTTTTCTAGGAATAGAAGTCTCTAGCTTGAGCTTCTCCTCCCTAGCTTCGATAAGAGCATTGGTAATATGCTCGGTGAAGGCGATATTGAGTGTACTAGTGTGGGGGTCTTTAGCCATTCTTTGCAAAAAGGTGATAACTTCAGAGAGACTACAATTGTCAAAATCAATAATATTGCTATTAAGTAAAATTTTAGTGTCATCCTCTACGTTTGATTTGCTCTCTATTATAAGAGTTTGGATGTCTTCCCAAGTTTGGGGGCGTTTAGGAGCAACTTCAAACCAAAGATCTTGTGGCTTCCCGATGCAACCATGCCAAGGGCATAATTCTCCATAATGAGTAGTATAGTCACATGGTTTACTTGTAAAAAGACCCTTAGTGGTAACTCGAGCAATATAGGAGAAGGTGTAATCATTGTTGTTGTGACTAGTGGAGTCACCCAACATGGTGTTCTCAGTGGAACCCATAGCAGCAACAACAAGCAAGAACAAAGCAACTAATTTTTTTGTGGTTTTGGTATAAGACTCGAAAGCAAAAACTAAAAAGCAAACTAACAAGACTAAAAAGCAAACGTAAAGGATAGCGTGAAACTCCCTATGTTGAAGACTGGAGTCCCCGGAAACGGCGCCAGAAAACTTTGCTTGATGACGAGATGATGTATATACTTCTCGCACCCCGTTGGTTACCCCAAGTGGAAGATTGAGATGTAGTTAGCAGCAAGTTTTCCCTCACACAGGAACTGTAAGGTTTATCGAACCAGGAGGACTCCTAGGCTCAACAAGTAGGAGTCTTCCACCCTGGCACTAGCAGAAGACGTGGACCTGCACACACAACAAATAACTCTGCTCCCAACGAATACACAGAGGTTGTCAATCTCTCTGGCCTTGTAGTTTGCAAAGGATCAAAACACAAGCGGGAAGGTAATAGTGATTGCAACGGAAAAGTAAATGAAAGTGGTAAATGATGGAGGTGTAAACAATGACGATGGTATGGACCGGAGTCACATGATGTTCACTAGTGATGTCTCTCTTCCAAAAGACGATAAACAACTATGCTTGGGTAAACAAATCACAGTTGGGCAATTGACAGAATTATGAACGCACCGCAATGCTAATTATGCTACTTGATAGTTAGAGGTTCAATAGTAATGGGCAGTACGCCAAGACAAGTAGACCATTTATTCATCAGCATCTAATTACTAATCATCCACCTTGAGATATCTATCCAGAACATCTCTCCCGTATTAAGTTGCGAGCCCCACCCAAAGTGTAAACTCAAAGCAACGGACAACTGCATTAACGAACTATGCGTAAGGTAAACAAGCCTTGCAACCGTGGTCACAAGCATCGTTGTTTTCTCCCTCGTGGCAACAAGCACATCCCCTAGTCTCATGTTTCTGTCACTCAAGCTAGACATCGAGGGGCATGAACCCACAATCATGCATAACGCTCCCTCTTGGAGTTACAATCTACTACTTGGCCAAAGCAATAAATAGCAACGAAGAACATGCATGAATCACTAAGGAACATAATATAAAAGGATAATCAAATATATAACTCATAATAATCTGAACATAATCTCATAATCCATTGGATCCCAACAAACCGAGCATAGCAATAGCAAGAGAATTACATAGATGCCTTGATCATGTAGGGCAGCTCACAAGGACTAACCATTGAAGCACAAGATTAGAGAGAAGACATCACATAGCTACTGATAATGGACTCATGGTCCAAGGAGGACTACTCATGGCACGTCCGGGAAGCGTCCATGGCAGTGGAGAAGCTCCCGGAGGACAATCCTCCCTCCGGTAGGGTGTCGGGAAGAGGTCTCCTAACGCTCCCGATCTCGAAAGCGTTACGGCGGCAGAACGATGGAGAAATTCACGATTCTAGAAGTTGTGGAAGGGTTTCCTCTCGAGACTCTAAATATAGGCCAAAGGAGGGAACCGGAGGAGGTGGGCCCACCCAGGCAGCCTCCTGGCGTGGCCTAGGGCCTGGCCGTGCCAGCAGGTCGCCTCGGAAACCCCTGGCCCCCTCTGGCCCATCTTCGGTGATCCAAAAGCTTCTGTTTCGCTGATTTTTTATATATTTTTTCTGGAATTTTTCGGGCTTCGGAAAATTGGGTAAAAGCCCCTGCAAAATAGACATCAGCAGACAGAAACTCGCACTCGGTGCACTTTGTTAGTAGGTTAGTCCAAATATGTGTAAAATGATATAAAAGTGTAGCAAAACATATAACAATGTCACCCAAAAGATCATGGAACAAGCAGAAATTATAGATACATTTGGGACGTATCACTCCTCTCTAGTTCTAAGTTGTGGAGCTGGTGCTGGAGCATTTCTAGCCGCCTCTGCTTCTGCTGCCTCTGGTGCCTCACACGCTGAAGCTGAGCTCGGGTGGCTGGGGTCCATCGCAACTACATTGTCCTCAAAGTCTGGCTGAAGTGGCAGGTGCAGACGATCAAGTTGATATGCATGCTTGCCAATATTGGCATTGATGAGCATGTGAATATAAGGTGCATACCCACAAGATTTCTTCTGATCTGCAGCAGTACTCCTAACACTCTCTACTATAAAGTCCATGACTCTGAATCGGGAGTGGGTGTCTAAGTGGTGCAGCATGTTAATGGAATAACCTCTGATCATCTTATCATCTCCTAATTTAGGCATGAGGGTGTGTCTCAAAATGGTGTTTGTTGTAGGTATTCCTGCTTGCAGAAAATAGACAGAGCCAAATTGATGTGTCTTCACATACTGATGGGGCACTCGATTGTACATGTTTGACATTGTGTTGTGATTCATCTTGGATTCTATGTACATATCCAAATCCCCCTCTTGTGACTTTGGGGCACCAATGATAGTGGCACACTCATCTATGGTAGACTCGTACCGGTGACCTTCTGTCAACCATACTAGCCTTCCATCGGGATAAAATGAGCAGTTGAATAGAATTGCATGATCATCTCATCGTTCCAGGCAGTCACTTCAATATGAACTAGCCTGAAATTTTCTCCCACATGAGGAAAGTAGTCCTTATTGGACTTGATATATTCCCAATCAACATATCGCATGTCACTGAATGCAGGACTCTTGTCTGGCAACACTATCTCATAAAAATATTGTTGCTCCTTAGTGTGGAAACAAGGATCAAGAACAGTTCTTCTCCTCATAGCATATGGATCTACAATCCCCATTGCCTCAAACCTTGATCCCTGATACGTCTCCATCGTATCTACAATTTTTTATTGTTTCATGCCAATATTCTACAACTTTCATATACTTTTGGCAACTTTTTATACTATTTTTGGGACTAACATATTGATCCAGTGCCCAGTGTCAGTTCCTGTTTGTTGCATATTTTTTGTTTCGCAGAATATCCATACCAAACGAAGTCCAAACGTAATAAAAAACTTACAGGGATTTGTTTTGGAATATTTATGATTTTTGGGAAGAAGAATCAATGCGAGGCGATGCACGGAGTGCCCACAAGCCCTGTTGCCGCGGCTAGGGGGTGCGCCCGCGGCAGGCAGGCTTGTGGCCACCCCTTAAGGAGGTTGGAGCCCTTATTTCTCCGCAAGAAAGATAATATCCGGAAGAAAATCGTGTTAAAATTTCAGTCCAATCGGAGTTACAGATCTCCGGGAATTTAAGAAATGGTGAAACGCACAATCTGGAAACGCAGAAACAGAAGGACACACAGAGAGAGATCCAATCTCGGAGGGGCTCTCGCCCCTCCGCCGCCATGGAGACCATGGACCAGAGGGGAAACCCTTCTCCCATCTAGGGAGGGGATCAAGGAATAAGAAGAAGGAGGGGGGCTCTCTCCCCTCTCTCCCGGCGGCGCCGGAACGCCGCCCGGGACATCATCGTGTGACGGCGATCTACACCAACACCTCCGTCATCCTCACCAACATCTCCATCATCTTCCCCCATCTATATTCAGCGATTCGCTCTCCCACAACCCGCTGTACCCTCTACTTGAACATGGTGCTTTATGCTACATATTATTATCCAATGATGTGTTGCTATCCTATGATGTCTGAGTAGATTATCGTTGTCCTATTGGTGATTGATGAATTGCTATGGTTGGTTTAATTTGCTTGTGGTTATGTTGCTGTCCTTTGGTGCCCATCATATGATCGTGCGCGTGGATCACACCATAGGGTTAGTTGTATGTTGATAGGACTATGTATTGGCAGGCTAGAGTCACAGAAGCTTCAAGCCTAACATAGAAATTGATGCATATGGGATTGAAGGGGGACCAATATATCTTATTGCTATGGTTGTGTTTTACCTTAATGAACGTTAGTAGTTGCGGACGCTTGTTAATAGTTCCAATCATAAGTGCATACAATTCCAAGTAAGGGATGGCATGCTAGCAGAGGCCTCTCCCACATGATACTTGCTATCGATCTAGTAACGTAGTCAATTGCTTAGGGACAATTCCGCAACTCCTAGCACCACTTTTCCACACTCATTAGACACTCGTAGTTGTTTCTTTATCTAACCAGCCCCTAGTTTTATTTACGTGTTCTTTAGTTTCTTGCAAGCCTATCATATCACTCCTACAAAGTACTTCTAGTTTCATACTTGTTCTAGGTAAAGCGAACGTAAAGTGTGAGTAGAGTTGTATCGGTGGTCGATAGAACTTGAGGGAATATTTGTCCTACCTTTAGCTCCTCGTTGGGTTCGACACTCTTACTTATTGAGAAAGGCTACAATTGACCCCCTATACTTGTGGATTATCAAGACCTTTTTCTGGCGCCGTTGCCGGGGAGCAATAGCGTGGGGTGAATATCCTCGTGTGTGCTTGTTTGCTTTATCACTAAGTAGATTTATTTGCTGTTCTAAGTTGTTCTCTATCTTTAGTTATGGATATGGAACACGAAATACCAAAAAATTAGGTGTACTTGCTACTCATGGAGATGGGGAACCTCCTAAAACCCTCGAGGCTCATTATGTGGAAAATATTATGCACTTCTTTAATAATCCTGAGAAAGCCCCATTCAATTATATAATGGGATACACGTTGGATCAACGTGAATACTTTAGGGATTATCGCTTGACTCAAAAAGGGAAACTTTTATGGGATCAAATCCATTTGTTGAAATGGTATGCTTGGGAACTATGCAAGAGATATGATATTACTTGTTGCTCTAGGATGAAGGCTCAACACCTTCCCTTTTCTTGTGAATTTAATGATCATAGAAACTTGGATTCCTATGCTAATGGTATATATGATTACTATTATGTGGAGCAAATAGAATAGTTTGTTGCTTTTATGGGTGCTTATGAAATTGAGGTTGTGTTTAAAGGGTGTGATGATAATGATGATGCTCCTTACCAATCTGAAAATTTGGCTATGCTTCGTTATTGTTATACTAATTATGAATATAATGCCCATATTGAACGATTTAAGGAGAAATTATATGCTGCCCAAGAAGAGACTATTATTTTGCAGGAAACTATGGAAGAAGAAAATGCTGAAATTGTGAGCTCATTAGATGAAAAAGATGAAGAGGAGAGCGAAGAACAAAAGGAGGAAGAGCGGACTAGCTACCCGTGTCCACCTTCTAATGAGAGTAACTCTTCTACTCATACATTATTTATTTTCCCTTCGTTCTTACCGAAGGATGAATGCTATGATCCCTTGGATTCGTTTGAAATATCCCTTTTTGATGAACTTGATGCATGCTATGCTTGTGGCCATGTTGCCAATATGAATGATGCTTATGAAGATGAGCTAGCTATGGTCCCTTATGTTAAACATGATGCTTTTGATGAATATAATATGCATATGCTTGCTGCTCCTACTTGCAGTTATTATGAGAGAGGAACTACATCTCCACCTCTCTATGTTTCCAATACGATAAAATTGCAAGAAACTGCTTATGCTATGTATTGGCCTTTACTTGGTGTGCATGAATTGTTCTTTTATGACATGCCAATGCATACGAAGAGAGTTAGACTTCGCCATTGCTTGATATATGTTATCTTGTGCTCACTACTAAATTTCAAATCATTGCTAATTAAAATTGGCTTTGATATACCTTGGGATCCGGGTGGATCCATTACTTGAGCACTTTATGCCTAGCTTAATGGCTTTAAAGAAAGCGCTGCCTGGGAGACAACCCGGAAGTTTTAGAGAGTCATTTATTTTTGTTGAGTGCTTTTATTTAGTTTAAAAACAAAAATATATAGAGGGGAACTTAAAACTTTTTCAAAAAGAGAAGCGATTGAAAGGTTATGCATTGCGGAAGTGAATGTCGACCTTGAACACTTGTGTTCATGTTGATGGAAACAATGTAGAATTTTTCAATGAAGTTTCTCACAAAAATAATTATCCCCTTGTACAATTCCTTTGTGTTTTTAAAAATAATGTGCCAAGTAAAGCCTTTACGATTAGTTTGGGTGATAGTTGTTTGATCACGCTGAGAAAAGACAGAAACTTTTTGCTCACGAAATTAATTTTCATTTTTATTCTGGAGGAGGTTTTGAGTCTATTCTTTTTGCTTCTGATTGATATGCAAATTTTCCATACGTTCGTAATTTTTCAGATTTTTTTGAGATATCAGAAGTATACGGAATATACAGAGTGCTACAGACTGTTCTGTTTTGACAAATTATGTTTTCTATGCATTGTTTTCTTATTTTGATGAATCTATGGGTAGTATCGGGGGGTATGAGCCATGGTGAAGTTGGATTAGAGTAGATATAATGCTAATATGAATTTAGAATGAGTTCACAACAGTACTTGAAGTGGTGATTTATTTTATTATACTAACGGATCTCACGAAGTTTTGTTGAGTTTTGTGTGATTGAAGTTTTCAAGTTTTGGGTGAGAGCATGATGGATGAAGGAATAAGGAGAGGCAAGAGCCTAAGCTTGGGGATGCCCGAGGCACCCCAAGGTAATATTCAAGGAAGACTCAAGTGTCTAAGCTTGGGGATGCCCCGGAAGGCATCCCCTCTTTCGTCTACAATCTATCGGTAATTTTACTCGGAGCTATATTTTAATTCGTCACATGATATTTGCAAATGCTTGGAGCGTCTTTTGTGTTTATTTTTCCTTTTTATTTTTTTTGCACCATGCTGGTATGAGATAGTCCTTGGTTGGCTTTATAGAATGCTTATTGTGCTTCACTTATATCTTTTGAAGTTTTGATTGCCTGTTTCCCTACACATAGAAAACCGCCATTTGTAGAATGCTCTTTTGCTTCACTTATATTTGTTAGAGCGGGGCATATCTTTTGTAGAAATAATTAAACTCTCATGCTTCACTTATACCTATTTAGAGAGTGAACGGGAGTTGGTCATTCACATGGTTAGTCATAAAATCCTACATAAAACTTGTAGATCACTGAATATGATATGTTTGATTCCTTGCAAGAGTTTTGCGACATGAATATGTGATATTAGAGTCATGCTAGTGAGTAATTGTGCATTTTTAGAAATACTTGTGTTAAGGTTTGTGATTCTCGTAGCATGCACGTATGGTGAACCGTTATGTGATGAAGTCGAAGCATGATTTATTTATTGATTGTCATCCTTTGTGTGGAGGTCGGGATCGCGCAATGGTTAACTCCTACCAACCTTTCCCCTAGGAGCATGCGCGTAGTACCTTGTTTTGATGACTAATAGACTTTTGCAATAAGTATGTGAGTTCTTTATGACTAATGTTGAGTCCAGGGATTATACGCACTCTCACCCTTCCACCATTGCTAGCCTCTCTAGTACCGCGCAACTTTCGCCGGTGCATTACACCCACCATATAGCCTCCCTCAAAACAGCCACCATACCTACCTATTATGGCATTTTCATAGCCATTCCGAGATATATTGCCATGCAACTACCACCGTTCCGTCTCATGACATGTGCCACCACTTCCATATTGCCATTGCATGATCGTAAGATAGCTAGCATGATGTTTCCATGGCTTGTCCGTTTTTTTATGTCATTGTTATGCTAGATCATTGTCACGGTACACTACTGAGGGCATTTCATATAGAGTCGTCATTGCTCTAAGTATTGAGTTGTAAGTGTGATGATCATTATTAATAGAGCATTGTCCCATGTGAGGAAATAAAAGAGGCCAGCGAAGCCCATTTACAAAAAAGAGGCCAAACATGCCCACCAAAAAAAGAGAGGCCAAAGAGCCCACAAAAAATGAGAGAAAATAGAGAAGGGACAATTGCTACTATCCTCTTTGCACACTTGTGCTTCAAATAGCACTATGATCTTCATGACAGAGAGTCTCCTATGTTGTCACTTCCATATACTAGTGGGAAATTTTCATTATATAACTTGGCTTGTATATTCCAATGATGGGCTTCCTCAAAATTGCCCTAGGTCTTCGTGAGCAAGCAAGTTGGGTGCACACCCACTAGTTTCTTTTGTGAGCTTTCATACACTTATAAGCTCTAGTGCATCCGTTGCGTGGCAATCCCTACTCACTCACATTGATATCTATTGATGGGCATCTCCATAGCCCGTTGATACGCCTAGTTGATGTGAGACTATCTCCTCATTTTTTGTCTTCTCCACGCCCACCATATTCTATTCCACCTATAGTGTTATGTCCATGGCTCACGCTCATGTATTGCGTGAAAGTTGAAAATGTTTGAGAACACTAAAGTATGAAACAATTGCTTGGCTAAAACCGGGGTTGTGCATGATTTAAATACGTTGTGTGGGGAAGATGGAGCATAGTCAGACTATATGATTTTGTAGGGTTAGCTTTCTTTGGCCATGATATTTTGAGAAGACATGATTTCTTTGTTAGTATGCTTGAAATATTATTGTCTTTATGTCAAATGATAGACTATTGCTTCGAATCACTCGTGTTTTAGTATTCATGCCATGATTAGATTATATGATCAAGATTATGCTAGGTAGCATTCCACATGAAAAATTATCTTTTTTATCATTTACCTACTCAAGGACGAGTAGGAATTAAGCTTGGGGATGCTAATACGTCTCCGTCGTATCTATAATTTTTGATTGTTTCATGCCAATATTCTACAACTTTCATATACTTTTGGCAACTTTTTATACTATTTTTGGGACTAACATATTGATCCAGTGCCCAGTGCCAGTTCCTGTTTGTTTCATGTTTTTTGTTTCGCACAATATCCATACCAAACAAATTCCAAACGTAATAAAAACTTACGGGGATTTTTTTGGAATATTTATGATTTTCGGGAAGAAGAATCAACGTGAGGCGATGCACGGAGTGCCCACAAGCCCTGCCGCCGCGACCAGGGGGTGGGCCCGCGGCAGACAGGCTTGTGGCCACTCCTAAATGCGGTTGGAGCCCTTCTTTCTCCGCAAGAAAGATAATATCCGGAAGAAAATCGTGTTCAAATTTCAGCCCAGTCGAAGTTACGGATCTCCGGGAATTTAAGAAACGGTGAAACGCAGAATGTGGGAGCGCAGAAACAGAAGGACACAAAGAGAGAGATCCAATCTCGGAGGGGCTCTCGCCCCTCCGCCGCCATGGAGACCATGGCCCAGAGGGGAAACCCTTCTCCCATCTAGGGAGGAGGTCAGGGAAGAAGAAGAAGGAGGGGGGCTCTCTCCCCCTCTCTCCCCGCGGCGCCGGAACGCCGACCGGGACATCATCGTGTGACGACGATCTACACCAACAACTCCGTCATCTTCACCAACATCTCCATCATCTTCCCCCATCTATATTCAGCGGTTCACTCTCCGGCAACCCGCTGTACCCTCTACTTGAACATGGTGCTTTATGCTACATATTATTATCCAATGATGTGTTGCTATCCTATGATGTCTGAGTAGATTATCATTGTCCTATCGGTGATTGATGAATTGCTATGGTTGGTTTAATTTGCTTGTGGTTATGTTGCTGTCCTTTGGTGCCCATCATATGATCGCGCGCGTGGATCACACCATAGGGTTAGTTGTATGTTGATAGGACTATGTATTGGCAGGCTAGAGTCACAGAAGCTTCAAACCTAGCATAGAAATTGATGCATATGGGATTGAAGGGGGACCAATATATCTTATTGCTATGGTTGGGTTTTACCTTAATGAACGTTAGTAGTTGCGGACGCTTGCTAATAGTTCCAATCATAAGTGCATAGAACCAAGTAAGGGATGACATGCTAGCAGAGGCCTCTCCCACATGATACTTGCTATCGATCTAGTAACGTAGTCAATTGCTTAGGGACAATTCCGCAACTCCTACCACCACTTTTCCATACTCGTTAGACACTCGTAGTTGTTTATTTATCTAACCAGCCCCTAGTTTTATTTACGTGTTCTTTACTTTCTTGCAAGCCTATCCTATCACTCCTACAAAGTACTTCTAGTTTTGTACTTGTTCTAGGTAAAGCGAATGTAAAGTGTGCGTAGAGTTGTATCGGTGGACGATAGAACTTGAGGGAATATTTGTCCTACCTTTAGCTCCTCGTTGGGTTCGACACTCTTACTTATCGAGAAAGGATACAATTGATCCCCTATACTTGTGGGTTGTCAATCCCTTCTCTTCTTCATCTCTTCAGCAACAGGATGAGCATCATTGTGCAATAGCAAGTGAGATCTTAATTTCATCAACATAGGTGCATCTGCTTCCTCATCTGCAACAAACTCTCTGGATACAGAGCCTTTGTTCTTCTATGCTGTAGATATATCCTTAGTAGTCCTCTTGGGAGCTACTGGCTTCTTAGGTGTTAAAGGTTTGGGTGCAGTCTTCTTAGGCATAGCATCAGACATGAGCTTCTTCTTCTTAGCAGGAGGGGCATCAGATGGAATCTCTTCCTCCTCTTCCTAAGAAGCTTCTGCTGGGTCTCCATAATTGATGCTGGCCTTCGAACAACATGCACTACTCCCTTCCTGGCTCTTTTTTGGCCATTCTTCTTAGCTATCCTGGAAGAAGTGCCTTCAAGGGTGATCTTCATCTCTTTCCCAGTTGCCTTTGGAGCTCTCACATCAGCAGGTCTGACATGTTCTTCTCTCAAAATCTTTTTTACACTGGTCTTCTCCTTCCGCTTCTCGGGAATAACCTCATGTGGGATAAAATCAACATCTTCTTCATCTAAATAAAGCTTCTTCCTAGACCTGGTAGTTGCCTTGGGCAATCCATGGGAGCTAGGTGTACCTGGGTCAAAAGTTGTCCTCTCTGGACTAGTGCATGAATCCATCTCAGCATTGGGCTCACTGAAGTTGTTCTCACTATCCTCTAATCATGACATACTGACAGACAGCTAAGCAGACAAGCAGACTGTGCGAAAAGAGTTAGAAGAGCTGGAGTGGATAAGCATCACAAAAATCAGGAAGTTTTTTGAAAGTTTTGAACTCTGAAAAAAATAGGTTTAATTTTCTGCAAAAAGGTATATCGATTCCACCGAGACAAAAAATTTGGAGCCACTCATACTAACATTCTCTTTAACAGAAACTTGGCAACCCTTGTCGGTTTCAGCGGAAAGGGAAACTCGATCTCACCGAGACTATTCTTAGTAGTCCTAAAACGAAAATCGGTAAGACCGATTTTTTTTTACTAGGTGACACCGAGATTCAGTTTTGCGGACTCCTAACCCTAAATTCTCTTTGTTCTCTAATCTATGAGAATATTCTTCTAGTTGGAGCGATTGCAATCATGGACAGATTTTATCAAAGCCTATTTGCGCATGATTCGGAGATGGGAGCGCAAAGAGGGGTCGGATCCATACCCTAGTGCGGTGACGGATCCACTACCACGACGATGGCAACATAGATTCCCGTCGACGGCGAGGACTCCAGTGGTGAGGGCGCACATGAGAAAATTGATGAAGTCCTGGGGACGATGGCACGACAGCAAGGAGGTGCGGGAGGCGAAGTTTGAAGGATTATTTCAAACGTCGGGTCCATGGAGAATATATACCCTCTGGCTATCGGTTACACCTCAAGTTGCAATTTCCCATGCCAACGAGTTCCATAAGTCGGTTGAAAATGAAACTTGGTGAGGCCAAAAAGGACCAATCGGTGGCACCGAGAATGAAAAAACCTAATCAATCCTAGGCTTTGGTGGGACCCAATTTTTCAGATTGGTCACACCGAGATGCTTTTGGGAGGCTTTGGAAGTCAACCCTTGTCGAGACGGATCTCCGAGTGCTCCTCGCACAGAGTGTCCCTAAAGTGCATGCTCAAATTTTGTGATGTAGCATGAATAGAATTTGAGACGAGAAATCATAGATAGCTAGAGAGAGGTACTTAGGCATTCTTGTACACCCAATTGGCCAAATAAAATAGGAATCCAAATAATAAGAATTGGATATCCTCGAATGAGTAAAATATGCATACCAACATGCTCAGAAATAAGATGTCAAATAAAACACGATGAACATGCACAAACACTCTAGTATCTACCAAGCACTTTGGCAATGACGAAGTCATCTATATATGCGTATATTGACTTAGGAGCGAAGCAAGAATACTTCATCATAGGTCATACTCATCGTTTAAGCACAATTGAGGTTACTACTTTTACATAAAGCTTTCAATGTGTTCACATCTTTAAGAGATGCTTATACTCAAGTCTTAGAGTAAAGCTCCCCCTTAATGTGACATTCCCCTAAGAGGGATAAACTAACCTTGGGTTTTTTCGTGGAAGACTTCATGTAGGTGTAGTAGTGGTGGATGCTCACTGTTGATGAAGATCATCTTGAGTTGGGATCAATCCTGGTTGTTTCTTACTCTTCTCACCTACATGGGTTAGTCCCAAAACACAAGGAACATATGCAAGGATATCTATGGACATGGAATGAAATGCATGTGATGTGATGTCCAAAGATACATTAATTACCTTGTCCCTTGCTTGCCTCTGAGGGAATGTGTGACTCCTTGAACTAATGCATATGATGGGAGTTGATTGCATTTAGTTCTTGCCAAAATGAATAAAAGTGAATTTCATTGGCGGAGCCACTCCTCAATAACTTCTCCATTTCTTCTTCTTGGGGACCCACATCAACTTGATGGGGATCCTTGGAGTTGTGGTAGCACTAGATGAAGTAGAGCTAGTAGTGTCCTTGGGAATCAACTTGACCTTAGCTTGGGGTTCTTCCTCAAATGAGTCAATCTACTCTTGAAGCTTGCTCTTGCCCTTGTGTTCTTGTGCTAGAAGGTCATCTTCAGAGCTTGTTCCCTTGAGGATAGTAGGATCATACTTCTCCTTTTGAGGAACAAACTTCGGGATGGGATATTGACCTTCATCCCAATCAACTCCGTTGGCATTGAAGTAGCCAACACCTTGCTTCTTTCGATGTCCTCCATGCTTGTGCACAGTTTCCTCGGATTGCTTACTTCCAGCAAGACTCTTGAAGACACCTCTCTCTGTAATTCCTTTCAATAAATCATTTTCTTGCTCAAGTGTAACTTGGCTAAGAGAATCTTTAGTGGAATCAAGAGAGCTACTAGCAACAACATCTTTAAATTTAACTTTAGCATTGTTGTTACTAGATGAAGAAACTTTCGTGCCTTTGTTACTAGTGTTCTTAGGTTTAAATTGTGGAACAAAAGTAGACAAGAGTAACCGTTCGCTAGATAAGAAGAACTCTTCTTTCGAAGATCATCATTGATTGCTTTTAGAAACTTATGCTCTTGCTTTAAATTTAGCTTCTCGAAGCGTAGCTTCTCATGAGTTCTTGCAAGCTCTCTATGATCTTCTGGAGTAGTTTTATGAGATAAATTAAGAGTGTTTAATTCTTTAGTTAGTCGTTCAATCTCTTTCTTATCATCATCATTCGACTTCTTTTGACTAGCATGATTGTTATCAAGTTCATTTCCAATGTTATCACTAGTCTTATCAAAGAGCAAGTCATCCTCTCCTAACAAGTCATCATCATCACTATCAAAGTTAAAATACTCGGGGTGTGATACCTTGGGGCCTTTTCTCATGAAGTAGTTTCCAATCCCTTCATTTAGTGAGTCAAATAAGTCATAGGAGTCGGAGGAAATGAGTGCAAGACTGGGAACACCTTCATCTTGACTATAGTCGGAGTCGGAGTGGTAGCATCTCTCGAATTGGTTGTCGAACTCGGAGTCGGATACCCATTCACCAACGTGAGCTTGATGTCTTCTTCTTGAGCTGCTCTTGGTGTGCTTGTCCTTCTTCTCTGATTCCTTGCCTCTCCAAGAGTTTCTTCGTTCATAACGATCTTTTCTACTCCTTCTCTATCTGCAAGGTGACTTTTCTCTTGAGCTTCGTCTTCTAGATGACTCTTTTCTTCGTTTGTGGGGAGCCGATCACTCATTGGAATAGTGTTTGGGATTTCCACAATATTAGCAGTTTCTATAACGACTAGATGAAAGCTCCCCATCATATCTTGAGCTTGAGCTTCTCTCTTTGCCTATACTCTTCTAGAACTTGTTGAATTTGCTGACCATGAGTCTTATCTCTTCATTGGTAACAAGGTTGTCGTTTGAAGTAGCGGGAGCATCACTTGAAGCTCTGTAAGCACCGCTTGACTTGTTGTGCAACTCATCTTTGTCCTTGAGTGACATTTCATCAGCAACAATCCTTCCAATGACTTCCGTTGACTTGAGATCCTTGTAGTTTGGCATCGTTTGGATCAATGTGCACACGGTGTCATATCTTCCATCCCAGGCTCTAAGTATCGTCTTGATGATGAATTTGTCGGTCATCTCTTCGCTTCCTAAGCCGACAATCTCATTTGTGATGAGAGCTAGCCTAGGATACATCTTGAACTTATCAAGCTGACTCTGAAGCACATCCAACTTAGATTCCTCGTCCGATTCAGTACCTTCGTGCATAACAACCAAAGTATCCCAAATTTTCTTTGCATTCTCAAGGCTGCTGGTTTTTGTTGAATTCTTGGGGGCACAAGCAGTTGAACAACATGTTGTAGGCCTGAGCATTGTATTGCAACATCTTCAATTCTTCTGTTGGCGCATCACGATCCATTTCTCTTTCTTCTCTAAAGAAATCACCTTGCACACCAACACGAACAATAGCCCAAACGGCAGGGTTATGAATAAGAATATGCATTTTCATTTTATGCTTCCAACTAGTAAAGTCCTTACCATCAAAATATGGACCTCTATGATGATAATTTCCCTCACTAGACGCCATACTCTCCTAGGTTGTGAAACCAATGAAATGGAGACCAAAGCTCTGATACCACTTGTAGGATCCGAAGTATGTCTAGAGCGGGGGTGATTAGACTACTTAACCAAATAAGAACTTAGCCTTTTCCCAATTTTAGTTGTGGGCCACTTTTAGCAATTATGACTAGTCAAGTTCACCCTACACATTCATATATAAGAGTATAACATCAGAATGTAAATACATGCAAATGTAATGTAGAGGGTAGGGAAGGAAGATCAAACGCAAAGGTTTACATGATGATTTTTGGCATGGTTCCGATAGGTGGTGCTACCGTACGTCCACGTTAGTGGAGACTTCAACCTACGGAGGGTAACAACTGCAAGAGTCCAGGGAGGGCTCCACCCACAAGGGGGCCATGAAGAAGCGGCCTTGTCTATTCCATCATGGCTTACGTCCACACAGGACTAGCCTCACTCACAGTATATCTTCACGAAGTAGGTGATCTCCTTGCCCTTACAAACTTCTTAGTTCAATTCCACAACATGAAGTAGGAGGCTTCCAAGCGACACCTAACCAATATAGGAGGCACCACCCTTCAAAAGATAATATATGCGATAGAACGATGAACTCCTTACTCTTGTGCTTCAAAAGATAGTCTCCTCAACATCAATCACTCTCTCATAGATTTGGCATGAGTAGGAGAGATTTATTTTGTGGAAAGCAACTTGGGGAGGTTAGAGATCTAGTTTCGAATGGTTGGATTGGAATCTCTTGATCTCAACAGATGAGTAGGTGGCTCTCTCTCAAACAAAAATGGATCTGGCAGGTGTGCGTGTGTTCTGAGTGCTTCCTATGCGAATGAGAGGAGGCGGAGGGATATATATATATATAGGCATCCCAAAATACAACTGTTACAACATTATTGCCCAACTCGGTGACACCGAAATGAATGTCGGCGGTACCGAGTTGCACTAAATGTGGCAACTTTTGAATTCTCGGTGAGACCGATATATGAATCTTGGTGGTACCGATAAGATGACCTAGGGCAGTTTGCAAATCTCACTGAGATTGATTTCAAATTCAAAAATTCGGATTCTTGAAATCTGCTCAAAAGAAAGTTGGTCACATGCTCTTGGTGGTACCGAGAGATTAGGTTGTGGCAAAGGATCCGTCACTGGAAAAATCGGTAGGGCCGAGTGGGAAAACTTGGTGGCATTGATTTTGCTGTTTTGGCTTGGGATAGAGATATTTGTAGGAGAATGATTGAATATTTTTGGTGGCTATCTCTAAGAACTTGAGCAACCCATCATAATACCTCACTCCCTTTTAATAGTATTGGCTTTCCTATGGATTCAAAAGTGAATTCTCACAAATGTAAAATGTAGAGTCCTCTTGCTTGAAGGTTGAGCCAATCATATTCCTTTCGCTGCATCAAGGGGTTTCTCCTCACAATCCTTTAGCCAATGCATATTTGAAATTTTCTGAAATATACTTGGATAAGATCATTAGTTCAACGATACATATATTGTGATTAATTACCAAAACCACCTTAGGGAGCAATTGTGCTTTCCCCATGGCGGGTTAACCCGTGGGGTACATCCCCAACAACCTCTTTGTATGGGCGGCATTTGGCGGTCTCAAGTACTCATGGCCAAACACTGCCACCGCAGCCTTGCAAAAATTGCACATTGATAGAAGGTATGTGGACTCACTAATACACACGTACTCATCCACGAGATAACCTGGAATTCCATACACAAGCATGCATATAGTCGCAATGCATTTTTGTTAAGAGGAGAACCCAAGCTTGCCAACGACATCCTGTTTACACTCGAAGTATGGGTCATATGCCACCACTTCCTCTCTAATACGATTGAACAAATGCCTCGTCGTACTGAATCGACGACAAAATTGATGTGGTTTGTAGAGCAGGCCATTCTCAAAGTAAGCGACATAGAGCATGGTCTGGCCGCTCTCCCTATTGCGGTTCAAGGCCGGAGCATGACCCGAGACTGAGCTCCTAAACCAAGGACGATGTTTGGCAATGTGATCATTAACAACCAATTCAGTCACCACAATTTCTTCGTTATCCGAGGACGAATCATCCGATGAACAAATGAAATTGTGAAAAAAATATCCATCTTCACTGTCCATGATACCTTGCGACCAAAGTGTCGAACACGTTGCGGTAGTTGTGGTGGGTACGTCTTGCATTCGTGGGCGGTTGCAGTTGGCATGCTCCTCGCAAGCAGATGGCGAGGCTGGCATTGGCGTTCGGCGCCCTGCACCTATGCAACACGTGTCGTAAGGTGATGAGGTCGATGGTCGTCGTCGCCGGTCGTTGCTTCTCTCCCCACCGGAAGAGCCACGAAACCGTTTGCATGGTGCAGGCTATAGGATGGGGTGGTTGTGGTGTGGGCGACCTGGCAAGCTTTAGTGAGGAAGACGACCGAGAAAAATGTGTAGGGCCGGCGGCGGCGATGACGAGGCGGAGGGAGGGGAAGGGGAGATAAAAGAAGGTTTGTGTCCTTGACAGATGGACCAGGGGAAAACAAGGGCACACGTCACCTTCCGTCCATGTGTGTCCGCTTTGATGCAAACATGGTCCAAATTTTATTGATAAATATAGGATGAAAGCGGGTGAAAAGGGGGCAAATATCCATTTATTTCCGTGCGTTGGGACGGATTTATATCCGTTTATCTCTAGATCAGGGTGGTGCGTTGGATTTGGCCTTACTGGTTGGGCACTGATCTGCGCCGGCGCGTCGGCCAAAAGTTCCGGCCGGTGCATGCGAGCCGCGAGATCCGCCAGATCGAATGTTGTTTGACCATCATATTTGACCATGCAGCAAAAATCGTTGATGGTAGCAAAAACAAGCAGCGATGTAGCAAATTTCGACCACAGATACAACAAAAACATGGTTGTAGCAAAAATTATCAACGCGTAGCAAAAAATTGACGCCGATGATGTGTGGTATCAAAATAAAATGTGGGTTGTATAAAAAACAATTCAGTGAACTCGGATTGCAACTCTGACGAACATGAATGCAGCTTTTTTAGTGAACGATTTTAGCAAAAGTTGATACCGGTTGTAGCAAAAATTAACACCGGCTGCAGCAAAAAAATGGTCGTCGCCGTCGCAGCTCCGCCACCATGGATGTAGTAAATTTCATCGCCGGTAGTAGCAAAAATCAACATGGGTTGCAGCAAAAACAGAAAAAATGATCGACGTCATCACAACTCCGTCATTATGGATATAGTAAGGGCGCGATTGGATCGTCGTTTCATGGATGATTACAGGTGTAAAACATCCAAGTGAAAAATTAATACACGTTTCTCGGAGTCAACCGCTTGGTTGGTTGTTTAGATCCTAAAAAAGGGGCTGTTTTTTGCCTTACACCTGGAAAAAGAATACACACCTCCCGCGCTCGTTTCATTTCCAACCGGATTTTGCGGGCACCCAGTTTAATGCGGGTGGAAGACGTTACAGGCGGAAAATTAATACTGCGAAAAAAGGCAAACCAAGCGCGGCCTAAAATCCTTATCGATAGTAACAAAAAAATATATATTAACAGTTACAATAAAAAATAATGCGTTGCATGAGAGGAAAAGGGTCTCTCACCGCGCAGCACCGGCCTAAAGGTTTGGCGGACGCGCCGTCGGAAAAGTTTCCCTTTAGGTCGTGCTTGAATCGTCAGATGGCTTTTGAATACACGCGTAAAAATTACAGACCTCAAGACGTCGTTTCAGTTTTCAGATCGAAAACTAAAAACAACCGATAATATACAACTGTAAATTAAATCCGGGTGTATAAATTTACAACCGTACCGGGCCGGCAAAATTGACAAAAATGACCCCTGGGACGAAAGAACTCACGGATTGACCCCTCGGGGGAAATAATTCACCGGCTTGACCCTTTTGTGTGGCGCCCGACACCTAGGCGCCACACTGTACTGTGTGACGCCTAGAGGTTAGGCGCCACACCCCCGACCACGTGGCAGGGAGGGCCCCACCCCCAGGCAGTGTGACGCCTAAGCCTCGGGCGTCACACATTGTAATGTGTGGCGCCTGACCCTTAGGCGCCACACACTGACTTACAGAGCCACGGGCCAGCCCCCTCCCCACCCCCTCCCCACCCCCTCCCTCATTCAAACAGAAACTTCCATTGCGGCGGCTGGCTCTCATCCCCTCCCTAATCCCCTCCCCCATCTCCTTCAGATCTGAGGATTTCTTGCTTGGATTGATCCCCCAAGGTAATGTCCTCCCCCATCCCTTCCCTTTCCCATCCTTCTATCCAATTTTATTATGTTTTGGTTGAGTAGATTGATTTTAGTAGATTGATTTGAGTAGGTTCTTAGGATTTGACTAGTTAGGATTTGGTTGAGTATATGAGTAGTTAGTAGTTAGTAGTAGTAGTAGGTATAGGAATTGCATTAGGTTTTGGTTTTGGTTGAGTATATGAATAGTGAGTAGTAGTAGTAGTTAGTAGTAGTAGTAGTTAGTAGTAGAGGTAGGTATAGGAATTGTATTAGGTTTTGACTAGTTAGGATATGAGTTAGGATTTGACTAGTTAGTATATGAGTTAGGATTTGCATTAGGTTTTAACTAGTTAGGATATGAGTTAGGATTTGACTAGTTAGTATATGAGTTAGGATTTGCATTAGGTTTTAACTAGTTAGGATATGAGTTAGGTTTTGACTAGTTAGGATATGAGTTAGGATTTGCATTAGGTTTTAACTAGTTAGGATATGAGTTAGGTTTTGACTAGTTAGGATATGAGTTAGGATTTGACTAGTTAGTTGAGTATATGACTAGTTAGTAGTTAGTAGTAGTAGTAGTTAGTAGTAGTAGGTATAGGAATTGCATTAGGTTTTCGTTTGTAGTTAGTGGTAGTAGTTAGTATTAGTAGTAGTTCATATGAGTATATGAGTCTTATTTGAATATTAGTAAATGAGTAATTTTTTGTGATTTGTAGGATGGTGTGGCTTCTGAATGATCTTTATGACGCTGAACACCGGGCCTATTTCATGTCGGAGAAGAAGATGGTAATTAGAAAATGATTAGTAGATTAGTAATATTTTGAAAATGTAATAACACTTGATATCTTCTTCTCCTATATGTTTGCAGGAGCTTACGCCCCTGAAGATCCGGTCTCATGGGGCATCCTCCGTAATGCATTACGATGAGCGGTACACCCCGTACATCGAGATGACGGGACTCCTTCCATTCGTGCAGCTTGTGAGTCGGTCAACTCCAAATCTGAACGCTGCGGCAGTCACAACACTCATTGATCGTTGGAGGCCGGAGACACATAGTTTTCACCTCCGGACCGGAGAGATGACGGTTACTCTTCAAGATGTTTCCATGATCACCGCTCTTCCCATCGAGGGGAAGCCACTATGTATGAGCACTGATTCTGAGGGATGGCGGCATCAAATGGAGGCTCTTATTGGTATGTCGCCGCAGGAGCCGGAGGTGGAAGATGGAGGGAAGAAAGATAGAGTCCCTGCCGGCGCCACTTTCACTTGGTTTGCCGCCAACTTTGCTCATTGTCCTGAGGACGCAGATGACGAGGTCATCCAGAGGTATGCTCGCGTCTACATGTGGTACGTCATCTCTAGGACTATCTTTGCGGACGGCACAGGCAAGAATGCTACTTGGATGTGGCTGAAGGCGTTGACTGTTTTGGACAACAAGTTCAGCTGGGGCTCGGCCGCACTGGCTTACTTGTATCGGCAGGTAATAAATTGTTAATATTAAGTATTCTCTGTTATCTTTTTCTGCTAAACTGATGCATGTTTGTTGTTACTTGTAGTTGGACGATGCTTGTCGCAGGACGACAAAGGACGGTGGAGTTGGTGGTTGTATGCTCCTACTTTCAGTATGGAGTTGGGAACGCCTACCTGTTGGACGCCCTAAAAGCTCAAAGTGGAATACCTGGGATGACCACGACAACCCTGTACGACAACCTACATGGGCTTACAAGTGGGACTTGGTATCGGAGGTGGCAAGCGAAGTGAACCTATTGGACAAGCAATACACCAACGAGATGGATTCGCTTACCCCCGAGCAGGTAAGATGGTTTCAGAGTTGACTTCCAGCTTCTATGTTGTGAGTGAAATGAATTGTGGTATTCATCTTGTGTTGTAGGTTGAATGGGAGCCATATGGTGTCGGGACAAACTTTGGTGATGCACACACGTTCGAGCTGAATGCACTATGCGTGCAGGAAAGACATCTTTGGCTAATGCGTTGTCCCCTAATATGCAATTGGGCGGTTGAGTGGCATCTCCCGCATCGTGTGCTGCGTCAATTTGGTTACTTTCAGCCACACCCGCCGGAGTGGGTGGACACGGACACACAGCTTCACAGGTAACAAAAAATAATTAGTGATTAGTTTTGTTCTTAGTGTTGAGAGAGCTACTGATGTGTTTTGTTCAAAGCAGGTTGGATAGGAGGAGGCAGCGAAAAATCAAGGACTGGCAGAAGCATCATAAGAGCTACGTCCTTATGTTCGAGCAAAGTGTGCAGGCAACTTCGAGCATACAACGAACCCAGTACCGTCAGCATTGTGCTCTTGCGTTCAGCAACTACCTAAGATGGTTTCAGGAGAGTACTCGTGTCGAGATTTGTCCGCCGGCTTACGAGGAGGACATATTGGAAGAACCCACTGAGTACGATGAACTTGCCCAAGGCGGTTACAGCAAGTTGATTCGCGAAGGGTACCAAACTTCCTTCGCCCCTGTCCTGAACTTTGTGGTAAGTGTGCTCCCCTATGTAATTTATGAATTCTAGCGGGCCTATTCACTTGCACTTATTTGTTGTCATTGTCTTGTGATCATAGCGCAAAGAGGTCAAGAAACAAGCTGACGAGGTCCATTTAGTTGTTGTTGCAGTTGTTGTGAACCATTTAGTGCTGTCAAAAGATCCTTATTGCTGGAAATATATTGCTTTATTGCTGTCAAAAGATCCTTATTGCTGTCAATATATTGATTTATTGCTGTTATAAGATCTTTATTGCTGTCAAAAATTGCTATATTGCTGTCCAAATTCAGTTCCAGCAGGTTTTCACATGTGTGGCGCCTAAGGCTTAGGCGCCACACATGTGTAGTGTGGCGCCTAAGCCTTAGGCGCCACACATGGGCTTATACAGCCTCAGCGCAGCCCCTCCCCACCCCCTCCCCCAGTATAAGTCCATGTGTGGCGCCTAAGGCTTAGGCGCCACACATGTGTAGTGTGGCGCCTAAGGCTTGTGTGGCGCCTAAGGCTTAGGCGCCACACATGGGCTTATACAGTCTCAGCGCAGCCCCTCCCCCCACCCCCCTCCCCCAGTATAAGTCCATGTGTGGCGCCTAAGCCTTAGGCGCCACACTACACATGTGTGGCGCCTAAGGCTTAGGCGCCACACACTCTGTCATGCCTAGAACTGCATCTTAATGGAGGAGGAGTTCAAAAATAGTGGTGGAGGAGTTCAGATACATACGTTAAAACATACAACACAAAGCACATAGTAGTGGTGGTGGAGTTCAAACATACATACGGTTCTTGAAGTAACTTACGTCCAAAAGTGCATACATAGTGGAGTTTCATTGTCATAAAGCGCGGAACCAAACAAGGTTCAACAACACATAGATTACAAGCATCCGGCTCTATTGGGTCGAGCAAGGCCCCTTACCCTTCTTCTTCTTCCTCTCTTCTTCCTCTTCCTCTTCCCTTTTGCGCAGTTTTGAAGCCTCTTCCTTAACCCTCTCCGTGAAGCGCTGATGCTCCCGCTCTCTCTTTGCTGCGGCCTCTGCCAACATCTTCTTAAAGTTAGCTTCATATTCTTTTTTACGTTTCTCTAGCGTCTTCCTGTCATTCTCCTTTATCCTAGCCTCATATCGCTTATGCTCAAGGAACATTTGCCACTCCTCATCCCTCTTTGCCTTATCCTCCTCATCCTTCTTCTTTCGCGCTTCCGCTGCATCCTCCTCTCTCAACTTCTTTGCAGCCCTCTCCATCAACAGCTGCTCCTCACTGGCTGCATCCTTCTCCTCCCCCCACTCCGCTTTTGCCTTGTTCGGCTGAGAAGCGGCCATACCTACAAAACATGCATCATAGCTCATAGTTAGTAAAATAACACACAAAGGAGCATCAAAAACAACATGATAAAGATAAGTGAAATATGTGACATACGGAAATGGTCCTTGTAGGTATCCACGCATACCAATCCTAGTAAGTCCACCACCTATCCCACCACTGCCTCTAGCACCACCACGACCTATCCCACCCCTGCCTCCAGCACCACCACGACCTATCCCACCACTGCCTCTACCACCACCACTTCCTCTAGTACCACGTCCTCTAGTAAGCCCAAGTCGGCTAGGAACATGTTGAGTAGGAACTTGTTGGCTCGTGCTTCCTTGACCCGTCCCTTGTTGGCTCGTGCTTCCTTGACCCGTCCCTTGTTGGCTTGAACTTGGTTGGCTAGGACTTGGTTGGCTAGGACTTGGTTGGCTTGACCTGGAATCATTGTTTTTGGACTTCTTCTTTCGCGCGTACACCTTCTTCTGTTGTGCCCTGTTACACCGCAATCTCCACATTGTGATCTCTCAGTAGGCTCTTGGAATTGGTTGTTCCCCATTTCTCTGCCACCACCATGGCCCCATCCATCCATGTCTCCTCTAAAACGCTTTGTCTTTCGTCTTCCCAGTTTCACAACCTTCCACTCTGGGTCGGGCCATAGTTGTACTCCATGATACTCCGGCCATTGTGATTGGTCAAAGTATGGTTCAAATCTAGGAGCCCATGTATGCTTCGTGGTCATGATCGAGAACTCGGACTCCCTCACGGTTAGTGGATGGTTGACGTCCACATTCCTACTGCGAGCTGCCGTGTACAAATGCGAGCATGCGAGATGAAGCAACCTTGGTCTCCCACAAGAGCAATCACACAAGGATAAAGACACCTTGAACGCCCTGTTTCCGTGTTGCTGGCCATCGTTTGTCATTCCTCCGGGCTCATTCACTTCGTATGTACAATCCTCGTTGTTGTACAGGGTAGCCGTTTGGGAGTCAGCCTTCCGTGATTGAAATACCATCCATTTGTCAACCTTTGGTGGAAACTGGTACTTATACTTTTTCTTGTTCTCTCCCGCAATCTGATCATCTGTTTCTTGTGAGTACTTTAGAAAGTATGCTCTCAACTTGTCGAATGTGTATTGAACTATTGCCGTCACCGGCAACGCACGGACACCCTTCAACACCCGGTTGAAGCATTCTGCCATGTTACTGGTCATTTGACCATATCTTCGGCCATCTTCGTCATAAGCTCGTGCCCACTTGGCCCGAAGTTCAATGTGCCTGTTAAGAAACTCAAGCCCACCTGCATCAAGTTTTTTGTTTACAAGCAAAGCATTATACAATCTTGCAAATCGTTTGTCAGAAAATGCTTGACAACAATCCTGAAGATCATCCGCGAACTCCTTGCTACCACATGCCCGGTAGAAGTTTGCACAGAAATGCCTCATGCACCATCGATGATGCAAAGGAGCATGACCGGGAATGACAATGTCAACCGCGTTAAGTATGCCTTGATGACGATCCGATATGACACATATTTCCCTCTCAAACGGTAATACTTTGGTTCTCAAAATATGCAAGAACCATTCCCAGTTAACATTGTTCTCTGCCTCAACCAAAGCAAAAGCCAAAGGCATCAACCGGTTATTGGCATCACTTGCTATTGCAACCAACAAAGTGCCCTTGAATTGTCCGGTCAAAAACGTGCCATCGATGGAGATGAAAGGACGACAGTGCTGGAAAGCCCTCACACATTGCTCAAATGCCCAAAATGCACGGCCAAATACGCGAACCCTATTTCCATTCTTAATCCTTGTTTTCTCCCCATACGGCTCGACCACATGAACCATGCCCGGGTTAGTGTGGGCAATAGCTCCCAACAACCTAGGTATGCGGTTGTATGCTTCCTCCCAATCACCATACAACATCTTGAATGCGGCTTGCTTTGCTTTCCATGCCTTACCATATTTCACCTCGTAGTGAAAGAGGGCTTTCACAAGGTCTTGTACGCTTTTTATGCTCATTGTAGGAAGAGAGGAGATGGAGTTGGAAAGCCTATAAGCGATGAACTCGGAGGTTAGTTGTCTATGGCTTTGCGACGATAGGGCACCATCAACCCTCTTGCCTTGACACATGTGAGGCATACAACTGACAATGTTCCATCCTGGCCCTCCTTTCCATGGTCTTGCACAGACAATCCAAGGACAACCTCTATCCTCACAAGCAACCGTGTAACGCAGCTTCATGTTTGAATGAACAACTTTGTGTGGCCTGTAATGCGTAACAGAATATTCATCCAACCACATCTTCAGTTCAAAGAATGTTTCGAACTTTGACCCCGGCAAAATAATATTCTTCCCATGTGTGTCCCGATGAGAAGGTGGCCTAACTCCAAACAATATGCCTTCGCCTCCGTCAACCACGGCTTCATCCGCAATGCTAAGATCCTCGAACAATGGTGTCCGGTGATCACGCTTTAATACCTTCGTGAAAGCTTCAGCCTCCTTTGCCGTGAACCCTTCCTCATCAACTTCTTCATCGGGACCCTCATCGTCAGACTCAGAGGCATACCCACGTGAGTACGGAATGGAATGGTCCATTGTCTCTTGCAAATTATATTTGTCCAAATCACCAAGATTGTTGTCATGAAGAACATTACCATCATCATAGTGCTCATAATTAGCCTCTACCAATGGTTCATGTTCAATGTTGACCTCTTCGTTAGCCTCATAAACACAAGAAAGAGGTTCAATACTGGCCTCTTCGTTGATGGTTGCAGGAATAGCTTCAACAATCGAAGAGGAAACCCGGTTCAAATCCAACAAGTTAGGAACATTTGTTTTCATGGCAAATAACTCTAGAGCCTTGTCTAGTGATTCTGCCACCGTATCCTTGTATGCAAGCCAACGTTGCTCGGAGTTGACACGCATGGTCTTCCAACGAATGTGCATTCCGAATCCCACATTATGCCTACCAGCAAACTCAACTACATCACTAGGGTCCATCCAATTCAAATCCTTTCGAACTTGTTCCAACAATTCAGCATAGCTAGGACACAAATCGAACACCATGTCAAGCTCATCCGGGTCCGGACCAATATTGCCTTTTAAAAAGGCATCCTTGTCCACGTGATGAACATAAACACATGTTCTTCTCATACCTAAACAACAAAACATAGAACCTTTTTATGAGCAATCATACAATTACAATAACCATAGCCTAACTTCCAAATAACCCTAACCCCCTCATAACCCTAACACAACCAAACATCCCTAACCCTAGCATAACCATAGCCTAACCCTAGCCTAACCCTAAAACAACCATAATGCACACATCCAAACAACCCTAATCCTAACCCCATCATACCCCTTATCCTAACATACAAACAATAAAACAATATGATATACATCCCACATTTCATGAAAAACTAGGGTTTCCTCAAATTTGCAAAAAAAAGAACACAAAAGATATTCCTTTGGATGAGAATGAGGGAAGAGGTGGGGATTACCTTAGGGGAGTGATTGGACAACAAATGCCCGCTCCAAACCTTCAGATTTGGTGATGTAGAGAAGGATTTGAGGGAGGGGGCAATGGCTGGGAGAGGGGCTGGGGGAGGGGAATGAGGGAGGGGGTGGGGAAGGGGGTGGGGAGGGGGCTGGCCCGTGGCTCTGTAAGTCAGTGTGTGGCGCCTAAGGGTCAGGCGCCACACATTACAATGTGTGACGCCCGAGGCTTAGGCGTCACACTGCCTGGGGGTGGGGCCCTCCCTGCCACGTGGTCGGGGGTGTGACGCCTAACCTCTAGGCGTCACACAGTACAGTGTGGCGCCTAGGTGTCGGGCGCCACACAAAAGGGTCAGGCCGGTGAATTATTTCTTCCAAGGAGTCAATCCGTGAGTTCTTTCGTCCCAGGGGTCATTTTTGTCAATTTTTCCTACCGGGCCTGACTGGTTCCAAACGCAATCCCATTGTCTCATCCGATCGTCTCCGAGTTCGAACTCCCCACTTCCTGACCCTCCAACGATGTGCTCCTGCGCGCCCCTCCCCCACCCACCCTGCAAACCCGCGCCAGCGCCACATCCAAACCTAAACCCAAAGCTCAGCGCCGCCTCCGCGCACGGACCAACACTGCTCCGCTGCGCCCTCGTCGCGCGCGCGGCCGCAAGGGACGATCCGCCGCCGGCGCCGTCCAGCTTCGACTTCCTGGCGCTGAAGCGGGAGCTCGAGGAGCAGGAGGAGGCGGTGGTCTCTGTGGATGTGACGGGGGGAGGAGGAGACGAGGTTGTTAACGAGGAAGATGACGAGAGGGAGCCGAAGAGGATTGGTAGCAGCGGGAGGAGGACGGGGAGGCAAATGGCGAGGCGGTCGGGGCTGCTAGCGAAGCAGGTGATCAGCGTCAGCTCAGCGCGGAGCCTCGGGTTCGTGTCTCAGCTGTGGGTCGACGCCTCGTCGGTACGGGCTCCTCCTCCCTGCACCTGTTTTCGTTTGGCCAAGCCATCTGATGTGACTTGGCCAGTTCACGAGTGGCGATTGCAAATTACGGTTCACATCCTCGTGGTGGTCTGTTAATTTAGTTGTTCCCGCATCTTACATGAAGGGCACGATCTACCATCATGACGCAATGCCTTACCGTGTTATCTGTCATCACGAGTTCACGACCACGAGACCAAATGTATGCTGTTGTTCTATCTGGGCTTAAGTCATATCTGTGATATGTTTAGTGTAATGTGTAATGTGTTAATGTTCTAGCGTGATTGGCAGATGTGGGTGTGATTTCCTCTTCTTCTATTGGCACACATTTCCTAGCTGCCAACGGGGCCTTTCCTCCATGAAGTTTGGATTCCGCTGTCGTATATCAGATCAATTAGCTGTGGGTGCTTTCCCATAATGCGTAAACTGTGACATACAGAGGGTCAGCTACATCCTTGCTTAGGCGATACTGAATACTTTAAAGGGTCATTTAGCATTATGACTAACGAGCACTAAAATAATTCATTAGGAAACATGGGCATTCACCCACTTATGGTTTGAGCACCAAATCATCATGAAGTTTCGAAAGTATTTGATGATGTTAGCCTCTAGAGTGCGTTTGAAGTTTCAACTTCCAATTAAAAGAAACAAAAACAACAAGTTTGTTGTGAAAAGTAGTATTTGTCTTCTTTTCATTTATCACTTGTCAGATTCTTCTCATTTCTGTTACTCCTAAATTTTGTACATAGGTGTAGTGAATTGAGAAGTACACTGGTTTTTCTTCCTGATGATTTAGTGCCTGAACTGAAAGGCAAGTGCATGTGATATGATTGATGATATGTTGCTATGAATATAAATGAATGGATGAATACATATATTATTCAAATAATGTATGTCTTGGCGCAAGTTCTGATGTGGTTTTCAAATCTCCCTGTGGCCAGCCGCACTAGGGGGGAGGGGGACTGGAGGGTGATAGGCTGTGCTTGACCGACTATGCTAGGTGAGGGGGAGGCAAGAAATGGATAACACCTGTTGTGAAAGCGGCTACGAAGATGGGCTTTGTGTTCAGATTTTAGCCTAGGGTGTCAGACAAAGCTTCACCATTCATCTTCTCTTGTAGTCCCTTTTTCTACTAGAATTCACAACCCAACTAAGCTCGGTTAATCTAAGATTCACGCGTACACATATGTTTTTGATTTATTAAAGGAAATTTCCCAGCTTATCATAGCAACCGGAAAACATTTTTTTTTTTTTTTTTGCAATTGACTTCTTAAGGCCCACTGAACCAGGAGTGTTCCTGGTGCCAACCTATCCGTACGTGAAAAATGAAGATGGATTAAAAATAGAATGCATCCTCTTCATCTTGGACAGGGGTGTGTGGAAGCTTGCTGTCCATGTGCCAGAACCATGAGTTGTCGCGAGATCTTATGGGTTTCACCTCTAGACTACCCCAACTTGTTTGGGACTAAAGGCTTTGTTATTGTTGTTTGTTGTTGCATCCTCTTCATCTTCCTCAGCCAGCGAAGCTCAGCCTACTTGTCATCAGTATCAATCATCAATATTACCTGTATTTTCTGGCAATATCCTTGCCATGAAAACATCGATACTTCCAGCAACCAGTGTACCCTTATCGGATACCGTATCCGATACTGATTCTTTCCCGATACGTCCCAGATACCTCTCAGGCTCTACTAGTGCCGGTGGTGGGCGCCTTTCCCCGGTGCTCCTGCTCCCTCCTGTAGAATTCTATCTTACGGAAGGTTGCTGATTTCCTCCTCCCTTTCCCTCTAACTGAAATTTTACATGAACTTGTTGGCTGTTGGTTCTTGCTTTTGTTGAAATCATGGATAAGAAGATAGAAGATAATGGACTGCACTGATAGAAGATAATGGACTGCACTGACTAAATATATGCTAAATGGCTTTATGCTTATTGATACCATATCTTTTTTATTGTTTAAAAAAGTAGTCAAGTGGATCCCCGTATTGGCACTTTTCAGAATTGCCGTATTTACATATCCATATCGGTGCAATCTAGATCCTCGCTGATGAATCCAAATAGCCCTTGCTTTATGATTTGCACCTTCATTAAAGAAATAGCCCACAAGTAACTGAAGTAACTTCCCGAATATATTATTTGGTGTTGGCAAATATGAGTTAAGGTCACATTATTGCTCCGAGTATAAACAACCTGTAATAACGCTGCAATGAGGACATGCCTGACCTTGTGGGTTCTACCCTAGTTTACAGTCATAGATCAAAGCTGGTATTGGATCTAGTTTACTATCATAGACCATGCTCCACCTTCCTCTTTTTTCTTTTGGAGAAATCCTCTTATGTTTTGATACGAACCTTTCCCTTCTTAGGATTTGTATGTTTAAACCAAACATTTTCCTAGTAGCAAAAATACTGTAGTCAATTGCCACAGTTGAACAATCTTTTATTCCGAGTTATCCATTATCATATGGTAGCAAAACACATGTGCTTTGCCACAGATGGAAATATATAACTGATCATGTTAAGTTATTGCCGTCGTCACAGTTTCCTCTACGCTGTCGTAGCCATCTGAGTTACTCTCGGAGCAGCTTAGATCTTTACATTGTGCTCCGCATCATGCTTAGTTTCCATTAGAGATTTTTCTGGAGGTGGTTGAGTTAGTTTGTGGAAAAACTTCATCGTATTTACAGTTACCTTCTATATTTTCTGTTAGATATTTCCTAGGAGTGTTGGAATAGAAGTGGGAAGCATGGATGAACTGCGCCTCAGCAATTAGTGCTCATAAGATAGGAAAGATGACATAACTATTTAGGAAGTGTTACGTTTCGTGGTAATAATCATTTTGTAAGATCAATGCCACTTTTTCTTGATTTTATTCTATTTGAATTTCTCTCCAGTGGGTTGTTGCATTGGTTGAAGTGAGGCCAAGCTTGCTTTCAGGAGATGCGGACAAATTCCTTTTTGAGGATATATATCAGGTTGAATATTCGACAGTGCTCGATTTATTGTTCTATGTACCCTTTATTCTTGTTATCCACATTGGAATAACGAAGTATATATTTTTATTAGTAGTGCAGCAGAAACTTCAGTCATAATGATATGCAAGGTACTAATTGCTTTTGTAGGTTGGAGATGTTGTGCTTGTTGAGGATGAATCTGTGGTTGAGAACGAATTTAAGCTAGTTGGGCTGCATGGCTTGGTATGTTACCTTTATACTGCCTCCATTCCTAAATATAAGTTTTTTTAGAGATTCCACTAAAGACTACATACGGAGCAAAATGAGTGAATCTACACTGTAAAGTATGTCTATATACATCCGTATGTAGTCCATAGTGGAACCTCTAAAAAGACTTGTACTTCCTCCGTTCCTAAATATAAGTCTTTTAAGAGATTTATTAGAAGTCTACATACGGAACAAAATGAGTGAATCTATACTCTAAAATATGTCTATATACATCCGTATGTAGTCTACTAGTAGAATCTTTACAAAGATTTATACTCGTATTTAGGAACGGAGGAGGTAGACTCAAACAAGGTCTTATTTTCCTGATTTTATTACATATTTATAGCTTAGGACATCAGCCTTAAAATGTAAAGTGCTAGGTTGTTTTGTATGCCATTTTGCAATTTGTAAGCATGTTCGTTCCCTTGCATGCTTCCTGTTATGCCCCCATTTACCAGTACTCTCATGGATAAATGCATTTACTTCCCAATGTTTCTCATTGGAGAGTGAACACATAATTTTAGAGAATATATCACGAGCGCCTAGGAGCAAGACAAGTGAATTTAAACTACAATCCTTAATTGTTTTGCCCATGGCTAAAGTAACCTGCATGCGTGGGCCAGTGCGGGGAGAGTATGAGCTAAACTCTACGCAATACTATCTTATGCAATGTTCATTGAAAGGGAACATTCTTCATTCTATATCTTTTGGAACTCCTCTTAGTGCAGTCTTCTCTGAAGAAGAAAAGAACATCAATCTCAAGTTGTTGGCCATATCAGAACCAGCACTACTTACCGTTCTGCAATATTATTTTTTTAGGTTGGCTACAATGTTGTCACTTCCAGGCGGCGCAATGTCGGTAAGGTGAGTTTATCTGGTCTTTAAGAGGTAATCTGAGTGAATTTTATTTCCCATTTGAATTTGAAGAGTTTACTCAACTTTGATGTATTCAAGCTACATTTTTAATTCTTTAGGTGCGTGGCTTCACTTTTAACATTAACTCAGGTGTTGTGGAGTCTCTTGAGCTTGATTCATTTGGGCTTACTATTGTCCCTGCTAGTCTGGTAAATTGGTTGAACACCTACCTGTCATCTTATAGCTCATCTAAATCCATTGATTTTGACTCAGTATACCACTTATTCCTTACAGGTAAGCACATACTGTTTATTTGTCGAAGATGTGCTTGATATAGTTTCTGATACAGTCGTGGTGCATGAAAATGCAATTTCCCGTGTTCAACGGTTAACACAGGTAAGCATTACTGATTGTTTCTGATAGAACTACTATTCAACTTTACAAGTACCGATTGCCTTGAGACAAAATCGTAATCGAAGCAACAGCCTCGTTGAGTGAAAATACTTTCTAACTGAATGCTAGGGCATCTGGGGCACCCAAAATATCCAAGGACCTGGCGATCAGAGAGGCGAGTACAACAGGTATGGAAGGCGGAGAGCTAGGCCTGTTAAGAGACAAAATAGTCAGGGGAAGCCCACGGGCCAAAAACTCCATAGGAAAACGTGGGATCCGGAGGATGAGTGGGAACTGCCAATGGACTATTGACACACGCGCGCACAACACTAGCGGTTCCGATCTTCCCGTCCTGAGAAAAGAAGTGCTGTCCCGCTGTTCTAGTTAGTGCTCAGCTACAATAAGATATGCCAGGTTTTCTACATGATTGGAAGATGACGAATCCGAAAGGAAATAGTTGGCCATCTTGGGCGAGCTTTGGCTGGGTGGGTTAGTGAAAAGCGAGTATGTCTGCCGACCTCCGACGTCCTAATTCTGGTACAAAATGACTCATTTGTAGTGATGAAGCTTCTTTTGACTTGACTGACACTGAATGACTGAAGTATATATGCGTGTAATCATGTAGTGATGGACTACCACCGGAGACTGAAGTATAGCTCTAGCCAGAATATCAAAATTCTTGCTATATTGTTACAAAAGGAAAAACAGTTTGGTTGCTGAAAGGGAGGCCTGTGGTCACCTCAACCACTGATATGATTTTTCTTTCTTTCTGTTTTATGTTCCCTTAACGCCAACTCTAACTGATCCCTGAAATTTAACGGAGTAAAAGGCTTAGTGAAGTATGTATACCCCATTAAGTTTTGGCTGGACCTAACCGATCCCCTAAACTTAACGAAGTATTTTTCTTTTTCATTTGCATTTCAATTTCAGCCATCGAAACACATATTTTTATTTCTTTATTTCATTCAACGACATTGAATTACATAATAATTCACCAATTCTTTGCTAGAAGAGTAAGAACAAAGAAAACAAGAACCACAATTAAACATTTTAGAAGATATTCAACTTTTATAACTGCTCCTACTAGTTGGATTAATATCTTCTCGATGCCTTCATTGTTGATTGTGGATTCTCGATCTTGCATACTTCATTCTTCTTCTTTGATGCTTAGCAACGAGTGCACGAACATCTACTAATTTTCGTGCTATCAATAGATCAATGTATTCTTCTTTCTAATACCAAAACGAGCATCCATCATCCTACACACAGATGAGCATCAATGAGCTATCGAAATTGAATCGAGTTGGATGAAAAACAAAATCAAAACAAGCACATACCACATCGTTTGTGCATTTGAAGAACACCCATCCGGGATGTTGCGGCATGGTAGAAACTCGGCGCATCACCTGTCGTGTGTAGTCGTCGCACTCTATGACCGACAGCCACAAGCCGGTGAGTCAACGCGCGAGCGCCAAGGCCGGGAGACGGTCGGTCCTGTATTTGTCGGCGAACCGAGGATGGGAGCGATTAGAGTGGCTAGAGGAAGATCCGGTACCTACATGTGGCGCGGAGGCTTTCCAGGGGCTGTGTGGGCCGCTTCCCGGTCAATCCATGGCAAGGCGCAACCGTCGGCGATCGGAAACACCAAATCCGGCGGCGGCGACAACAACCATAGATCCTCTCGATTTTTGGCCGGTGGCGGGACGAGGAGGTGGTGGAGGACAACGACGAAGGCCTTCAAGGCTTCCCCGGTGACCGGTCGGTGCCGGCATGGAGGGGGAAGGGGTAGGAGGGCAATGAGGGCGAAGATGCGCCGCTGGAGGGAAGGGAGAGGCACCTAGGAGAGCTACGTCGTTTAACTTGGCGGAGAAAAGAGGGAGTAAGAATATGATTTTTTTAAGAAAAAATATATTCCATTAGCTGCGTCGTTTAACTTGGCGGAGAAAAGAGGGAGTAAGAATATGATTTTTTAAAGAAAATATATATTCCATTAAATATACTCCGCTAGCCGGTTATAGGGGATCGTTAGAGCAACTTCAATGGGGCGACCCATTTCGTCCGTCGTCATCGTTTGGGACCGCGCGGACAAAACGTATGGCACAACGCGCGATCCATTGCCAAAACGTGTCTGCTTCGTGTCCACGCCGACCCATTTCCGGCCCAAATTTGGACTGAAATGCGTCGGCGCGGACACGAAGTGGACGAGCACGCCCTCTCGGTATCCGCCCAACCACCCACGGTCAACATTATTAATGACTGTAAGTGCATCTAGTGCCCCTTAGTGATTTTGGTGGTTTGAAGACTTATAGGTTGAGAGACTGATATGTTTGTGAGTGTACACAGGCTCTATAAGTCGTGGAGGAGTTCGAATTATCCGATGAATATCGACTCCTAAAAATGTATGTCCTCGGGTGAAGATTTTGGTCTTTCCTTGAAGACTTTGATCGTGAAGAAATTGATATTCCTCATGAAGATATTGAAGATGGGGAATTTGGTGTGTCCTGAAGAAAACACTCTGAAGACTTTTAAGCGTGAAGATTTACTCTTTTTTTTCATTTTCTTTACACTTGAGTCATAGGAGTCTTCAGCGTGAAGATTTACTCTTTCTTTTTCATTTTCTTTACACTTGAGTCATAGGAACATCGTACTATTAAAGGGGGTCGAGGTAAAACTACAGAATGATTTTCCTCATGATGCTCAACCCAAGCCTAAATCTACCAAAGCCTCAAAGTGAGGAATATGAGAGACATGAGGATTTTCACAGTTGAAAGTTTCGACCGTTGCCGCGCCACGCGCCACCTCACTAATCTTATCCACCCAACGGTCATATTATTTAAGGGCATTTATGTCAAATCATGTCGGGATGCTCCCACGCTATAAATAGTCGTCCCCACAACCACTTGCTGACTGGCTGTTCCGAGAGAAACTGACACTTGTCATTTAGAGCAACCCAAATTCCTCGGAGTCTTCGAGAGAAAATCATCAAGTGAGGAAATACCCCAAACACCAAACTCAAACCAAAAACCCAAGTGATTGAGCATCACTGAAGAAGTTGTTCCTATGTGGAACAGACGCGTGTTACCTTTGAGGTCTGTGTATCCTCCAGACGGTTAGGCGTCATGGTATAGAGCATCCAACAGTCAATTGTGGATCGCCGGGTGACCGATTTTGTGAGGGTTTGGAAGTTGTCGGTGTTTACTCACAACATAAGCCATGGGTAGGCTAAAGATGGTGGGAACCGAAGTGGCACCGGAGGACGCTGGGAACGAGGATGGTACAAGCATGGAACGCACGATGTACCCAGGTTCAGGGCTCTCCGTAGAGATAATACCCCTAATCCTGTCGGAGTGTATGATGTATGAATGAGACTACAAAGTGCTCCTGGAGCTGTATTGCGGAGGAGGAAGAAGGAGCTGCCGGCTCGCGTGTGCCTCTCCTATGTGGTGTGTGTGTGTGTGTGCTGAGTTGAACGACCCTCTGCATGGAGGGGGCCGGGGGGGGGGGGTTATAGACGAACCTACCAACCTACAATATAGATAAAAGTTCAAGAGTGGGACCCGGCTGGCAGCCTCGCCGGCTGGCCAGGGGGGCCACGGGGGTCTTGTCTTGTCGCTGGAGGGGCCCGCCGGCTGCAAGGTCCCGTATGGCTGTGGGACCCGCCGTCTAGCTAGTAAGGATCTCGCGTAAGGTTGACGCACGACACGTGTGGTACGTCCGGCGTCGTCCAGCGAGAATGTCATGGGCAAACAGTACAGCCGTCTCCACTGTTCCCACGTCGAGTGCAGTAATGGAGTGGGAGTTTGTGTTGGGGAACGTCGCATGGGAAACAAAAAATTTCCTACGCGCACGAAGACCTATCATGGTGATGTCCATCTACGAGAGGGGATGAGTGATCTACGTACCCTTGTAGACCGTACAACAGAAGCGTTAGAGAACGCGGTTGATGTAGTGGAACGTCCTCACGTCCCTCGATCCGCCCCGCGAACAATCCCGCGATCAGTCCCACGATCTAGTACCGAACGGACGGCACCTCCGCGTTCAGCACACGTACAACTCGACGATGATCTCGGCCTTCTTGATCCAGCAAGAGAGACGGAGAGGTAGAAGAGTTCTCCGGCAGCGTGACGGCGCTCCGGAGGTTGGTGATGACCTTGTCTCAGCAGGGCTCCGCCCGAGCTCCGCAGAAACGCGATCTAGAGGAAAAACCGTGGAGGTATGTGGTCGGGCTGCCGTGGAAAAGGCGTCTCAAATCAGCCCTAAAACCTCCGTATATATAGGTGGGAGGGAGGGGGCCTTGCCTTGGGGCTCAAGGAGCCCCAAGGGGGTCGGCCGAGTCCAAGGGGGAGGACTCTCCCCCCCCAAACCGAGTTGGACTAGGTTTGGTGGGAGGGAGTCCCCCTTCCTTCCCACCTCCTCCCTTTTTTTTCTTTCTCTCTTGATTTTCTTCTCCTTGGCGCATAGGGCACTTGTGGGCTGTCCCACCAGCCCACTAAGGGCTGGTGTGTCTCCCCAAAGGCCTATGGGCTTCCCCGGGGTGGGTTGCCCCCTCGGTGAACTCCCGGAACCCATTCGTCATTCCCGGTACATTCCCGGTAACTCCGAAAATCTTCAGGTAATCAAATGAGGTCATCCAATATATCAATCTTCGTTTTCGGACCATTCCGGAAACCCTCGTGACGTCCGTGATCTCATCCGGGACTCCGAACAACATTCGGTAACCAACCATATAACTCTAATACGCATAAAACAACGTCGAACCTTAAGTGTGCAGACCCTGCGGGTTCGAGAACTATGTAGACATGACCCGAGAGACTCCTAGGTCAATATCCAATAGCGGGACCTGGATGCCTATATTGGATCCTACATATTCTACGAAGATCTTATCGTTTGAACCTCAGTGCCAAGGATTCGTATAATCCCGTATGTCATTCCCTTTGTCCTTCGGTATGTTACTTGCCCGAGATTCGATCGTCAGTATCCGCATACCTATTTCAATCTCGTTTACCGGCAAGTCTCTTTACTCGTTCCGTAATACAAGATCCCGCAACTTACACTAAGTTACATTGCTTGCAAGGCTTGTGTGTGATGTAGTATTACCGAGTGGGTCCCGAGATACCTCTCCGTCACACGGAGTGACAAATCCCAGTCTTGATCCATACTAACTCAACTAACACCTTCGGAGATACCTGTAGAGCATCTTTATAGTCACCCAGTTACGTTGCGACGTTTGATACACACAAAGCATTCCTCCGGTGTCAGTGAGTTATATGATCTCATGGTCATAGGAATAAATACTTGACACGCAGAAAACAGTAGCAACAAAATGACACGATCAACATGCTACGTCTATTAGTTTGGGTCTAGTCCATCACGTGATTCTCCCAATGACGTGATCCAGTTATCAAGCAACAATATCTTGTTCATAATCAGAAGACACTGACTATCATCGATCAACTGGCTAGCCAACTAGAGGCATGCTAGGGACGGTGTTTTGTCTATGTATCCACACATGTAAATGAGTCTTCATTCAATACAATTATAGCATGGATAATAAACTATTATCTTGATACAGGAATTATAATAATAACTATATTTATTATTGCCTCTAGGGCATAATTCCAACAGTCTCCCACTTGCACTAGAGTCAATAATCTAGCCCTCACATCACCATGTGAATTACATTGTAATAAATCTAACACCCATACAGTTCTGATGTCGATCATGTTTTGGCCGTGGAAGAGGTTTAGTCAGCGGGTCTGCTACATTCAGATCCGTGTGCACTTTGCATATATTTACGTCCTCTTCCTCGACGTAGTCGCGGATGAGGTTGAAGCGTCGTTTGATGTGTCTGGTCTTCTTGTGAAACCGTGGTTCCTTTGCTAAGGCAATGGCACCCGTGTTGTCACAAAACAAGGTTATTGGATTCAGTGCGCTTGGCACCACTCCAAGATCCGTCATGAACTGCTTCATCCAGACACCCTCCTTAGCCGCCTTCGAGGCAGCCATGTACTCCGCTTCACATGTAGAATCTGCTACGACGCTTTGCTTGGAACTGCACCAGCTTACTGCACCCCCATTAAGAATAAATACGTATCCGGTTTGCGACTTAGAGTCGTCCGGATCTGTGTCAAAGCTTGCATCGACGTAACCTTTTACGGCGAGCTCTTCGTCACCTCCATATACGAGAAACATCTCCTTAGTCCTTTTCAGGTACTTCAGGATATTCTTGACCGCTGTCCAGTGATCCACTCCTGGATTACTCTGGAACCTACCTGTCATACTTATGGCCAGGCTGACATCCGGTCTAGTGCACAACATTGCATACATGATAGAACCTATGGCTGAAGCATAGGGGACGGAGCGCATATGCTCTCTATCTTCATCAGTTGCTGGGCACTGAGTCTTACTCAATCTCGTACCTTGTAAAACTGGCAAAACCCTTTCTTGGACTGTTCCATTTTGAACCTCTTCAAAACTTTATCAAGGTATGTGCTTTGTGAAAGTCCTATCAGGCGTTTTGATCTATCCCTATAGATCTTAATGCCTAGAATGTAAGCAGCTTCTCCTAGGTCCTTCATAGAGAAACTTTTATTCAAGTAACCTTTTATGCTCTCCAAAAGCTCTACGTTGTTTCCAATCAGTAATATGTCATCCACATATAATATTAGAAACGCCACAGAGCTCCCACTCACCTTCTTGTAAATACAAGATTCTCCAACCACTTGTACAAACCCAAATGCTTTGATCACCTCATCAAAGCGTTTGTTCCAACTCCGAGATGCTTGCACCAGTCCATAAATGGATCGCTGGAGCTTGCACACCTTGTTAGCACTCTTAGAATCGACAAAACCTTCGGGTTGCATCATATACAACTCTTCCTTAAGGAAACCGTTAAGGAACGCCGTTTTGACATCCATCTGCCAGATTTCATAATCGAAAAATGCAGCTATTGCTAACATGATTCTGACGGACTTAAGCATCGCTACGGGTGAGAAAGTCTCATCGTAGTCAACTCCTGGAACTTGTGAAAAACCCTTTGCCACAAGTCGAGCTTTATAAACGGTCACATTGCCGTCAGCGTCCGTCTTCTTCTTAAAGATCAATTTGTTCTGAATAGCCTTGCGGCCCTCAGGTAGTATCTCCAAAGTCCACACTTTGTTCTCATACATGGATCCTATCTCGGATTTCATTGCTTCTAGCCATTTGTTGGAATCTGGGCCCACCATTGCTTCTTCATAACTTGCAGGTTCATTGTTGTCTAACAACATGATTGATAAGACGGGATTACCGTACCACTCTGGAGCAGCACGTGATCTCGTCGACCTGCGTGGTTCAACAGAAACTTGAACTGGAGTTTCATGATCATCATCATTAACTTCCTCCTCAACTGGCGTCGCAACGACAGAGGTTTCCCCTTGCCCTGCGCCACCATCCAGAGGGATGAAAGGTTCGACAACCTCGTCAAGTTCTATCTTCCTCCCACTCAATTCTCTCGAGAGTTTCTCGAGAAAAGCTCCGTTCTTAGCAACAAACACTTTGCCCTCGGATTTGAGATAGAAGGTGTACCCAACTGTCTCTTTTGGGTAACCTATGAAGACGCACCTTTCCGCTTTGGGTTCCAGCTTTTCAGGCTGAAGCTTTTTGACATAAGCATCACATCCCCAAACTTTAAGAAACGACAACTTTGGCCTTTTGCCACACCACAGTTCGTATGGTGTCGTCTCAACGGATTTTGATGGTGCCCTATTTAAAGTGAATGCAGCTGTTTCTAATGCATAACCCCAAAACGATAATGGCAAATCAGTAAGAGACATCATAGATCGCACCATCTCTAACAAAGTACGATTACGACGTTCGGACACACCATTACGCTGTGGTGTTCCAGGCGGTGTTAACTGTGAAACAAGTCCACATTTTCTTAAGTGATCACCAAACTCGAAACTCAGATATTCACCCCCACGATCAGACCGTAGGAACTTGATCTTCTTGTTACGATGATTTTCCACTTCACTCTGAAATTGCTTGAACTTTTCAAATGTTTCAGACTTGTGCTTCATCAAGTAGACATAGCCATACCTACTCAAATCGTCAGTGAAGGTGAGAAAATAACGATATCCGCCGCGTGCCTCCACGCTCATCGGACCACACACATCGGTATGTATGATTTCCAATAAGTCACTTGCACGCTCCATTGTTCCGGAGAACGGAGTCTTAGTCATCTTGCCCATGAGGCATGGTTCGCACATGTCAAGTGAATCAAAGTCAAGTGACTCCAAAAGTCCATCAGCATGGAGTTTCTTCATGCGCTTTACACCAATATGACCTAAGCGGCAGTGCCACAAAAATATGGCGCTATCATTGTTTACTCTAACTCTTTTGGTCTCAATGTTATGTATATGCGTATCGCTATCAAGATTCAATATGAACAATCCCCTCACATTCGGTGCATGACCATAAAAGATGTTACTCATAGAAATAGAACAACCATTATTCTTTGACTTAAAAGAGTAACCGTCTCGCAATAAACAAGATCCAGATATAATGTTCATGCTCAACGCAGGCACTAAATAACAATGATTTAAGTTCATCACTAATCCCGATGATAGCTGAAGTGACACTGTGCCGACGGCGATTGCATCAACCTTTGAACCATTTCCTACGCGCATCGTCACTTCATCTTTCGCCAGCCTTCGTCTATTCCGCAGTTCCTGCTTCGAGTTGCAAATATGAGCAACAGAACCGGTATCGAATACCCAGGCACTACTACGAGAGTCGTTAAGTACACATCAATAACATGTATATCAAATATACCTGATTTTTCTTTGCCCGCCTTCTTATCTGCCAGATACTTGGGGCAATTGCGCTTCCAGTGACCCATACCCTTGCAATAGAAACACTCCGTTTCAGGCTTAGGTCCAGCTTTGGGTTTCTTCGGTGGATTGGCAACAGGCTTGCCGCTCTTCTTCGAATTGCCCTTCTTGCCTTTGCCGTTTCTCTTGAAATTAGTGGTCTTATTCACCATCAACACTTGATGCTCTTTACGGAGTTCAGACTCTGCGACTTTCAACATCGCAAACAACTCGCCGGGAGACTTGTTCATTCCTTGCATGTTGTAGTTCAACACAAAGCCTTTGTAGCTTGGCGGCAGTGATTGAAGGATTCTGTCAGTGATAGCTTCTTGCGGGAGTTCAATCCCCAGCTCAGCTAGACGGTTTGAGTACCCAGACATTTTGAGCACATGTTCACTGACAGACGAGTTTTCCTCCATCTTGCAAGCATAGAATTTATCGGAGGTCTCATACCTCTCGATCCGGGCGTTCTTCTGAAAGATAAACTCCAACTCCTGGAACATCTCAAATGCTCCATGACGCTCAAAGCGACGTTGAAGTCCCGGTTCTAAGCCATACAAGACTGCACATTGAACTATTGAGTAGTCCTCCTTACGTGCTAACCAAGCGTTCTTAACATCCTGATCAGCCGTAGCGGGTGGTTCATCTCCTAGCGCAGCATTAAGGACATAATCCTTCTTTCCAGCTTGTAAGATTAGCTTAAGATTACGAGCCCAGTCTACAAAGTTGCTTCCATCATCTTTCAACTTAGCTTTCTGTAGGAACGTATTAAAATTCAGGATGACTGTCGCGTGAGCCATGATCTACAACACAAATATTTTCAAAGTGGACTTAGACTATGTTCAAGATAATTAGAGTTTAATCAAATTATATGCTAAACTCCCACTCAAAAAGTACATCTCTCTAGTCATTTGAGTGGTTCATGATCGACTTACACTATCCCAAGTCCGATCATCACGTGAGTTGAGTATAGTTTCAGTGGTAAGCATCCCTATGCTAATCATATCATCTATATGATTCATGATCGACCTTTCGGTCTCATCTGTTCCGAGGCCATGTCTGCACATGCTAGGCTCGTCAAGCTTAACCCGAGTGTTCCGCGTGCGCAACTGTTTTGCACCCGTTGTATCTGAACGTTGAGTCTATCACACCCGATCATCACGTGGTGTCTCGAAACGACGAACTGTAGCAACGGTGCACAGTCGGGGAGAACACAATTTCGTCTTGAAATTTTAGTGAGAGATCACCTCATAATGCTACCGTCGTTCTAAGCAAAATAAGGTGCATAAAAGGATTAACATCACATGCAATTCATAAGTGACATGATATGGCCATCATCACGTGCTTCTTGATCTCCATCACCAAAGCACCGGCACGATCTTCTTGTCACCGGCGCCACACCATGATCATCCATCAACGTGTTGCCATTGGGGTTGTCGTGCTACTCATGCTATTACTACTAAAGCTACATCCTAGCAAAATAGTAAACGCATCTGCAAGCACAAACGTTAGTATAAAGACAACCCTATGGCTCCTGCCGGTTGCCGTACCATCGACGTGCAAGTCGATATTTCTATTACAACATGATCATCTCATACATCCAATATATCACATCACATCGTTGGCCATATCACATCACAATCATACCCTGCAAAAACAAGTTAGACGTCCTCTAATTTTGTTGTTGCATGTTTTACGTGGTGACCATGGGTATCTAGTAGGATCGCATCTTACTTACGCAAACACCACAACGGAGATATATGAGTTGCTATTTAACCTCATCCAAGGACCTCCTCGGTCAAATCCGATTCAACTAAAGTTGGAGAAACCGACACTTGCCAGTCATCTTTGAGCAAAGGGGGTTACTCGTAACGATGAAACCAGTCTCTCGTAAGCGTACGAGTAATGTCGGTCCAAGCCACTTCAATCCAACAATACCGCGGAATCAAGAAAAGACTAAGGAGGGCAGCAAAGCGCACATCACCGCCCACAAAAACTTTTGTGTTCTACTCGAGAAGACATCTACGCATGAACCTAGCTCATGATGCCACTGTTGGGGAACGTCGCATGGGAAACAAAAATTTTCCTACGCGCACGAAGACCTATCATGGTGATGTCCATCTACGAGAGGGGATGAGTGATCTACGTACCCTTGTAGACCGTACAGCAGAAGCGTTAGAGAACGCGGTTGATGTAGTGGAACGTCCTCACGTCCCTCGATCCGCCCCGCGAACAATCCCGCGATCAGTCCCACGATCTAGTACCGAACGGACGGCACCTCCGCGTTCAGCACACGTACAGCTCGACGATGATCTCGGCCTTCTTGATCCAGCAAGAGAGACGGAGAGGTAGAAGAGTTCTCCGGCAGCATGACGGCGCTCCGGAGGTTGGTGATGACCTTGTCTCAGCAGGGCTCCGCCCGAGCTCCGCAGAAACGCGATCTAGAGGAAAAACCGTGGAGGTATGTGGTCGGGCTGCCGTGGAAAAGGCGTCTCAAATCAGCCCTAAAACCTCCGTATATATAGGTGGGAGGGAGGGGGCCTTGCCTTGGGGCTCAAGGAGCCCCAAGGGGGTCGGCCGAGTCCAAGGGGGAGGACTCTCCCCCCCCAAACCGAGTTGGACTAGGTTTGGTGGGAGGGAGTCCCCCTTCCTTCCCACCTCCTCCCTTTTTTTTCTTTCTCTCTTGATTTTCTTCTCCTTGGCGCATAGGGCACTTGTGGGCTGTCCCACCAGCCCACTAAGGGCTGGTGTGTCTCCCCAAAGGCCTATGGGCTTCCCCGGGGTGGGTTGCCCCCCCCGGTGAACTCCCGGAACCCATTCGTCATTCCCGGTACATTCCCGGTAACTCCGAAAACCTTCCAGTAATCAAATGAGGTCATCCAATATATCAATCTTCGTTTCCGGACCATTCCGGAAACCCTCGTGACGTCCGTGATCTCATCCGGGACTCCGAACAACATTCGGTAACCAACCATATAACTCTAATACGCATAAAACAACGTCGAACCTTAAGTGTGCAGACCCCGCGGGTTCGAGAACTATGTAGACATGACCCGAGAGACTCCTCGGTCAATATCCAATAGCGGGACCTGGATGCCCATATTGGATCCTACATATTCTACGAAGATCTTATCGTTTGAACCTCAGTGCCAAGGATTCATATAATCCCGTATGTCATTCCCTTTGTCCTTCGGTATGTTACTTTCCCGAGATTCGATCGTCAGTATCCGCATACCTATTTCAATCTCGTTTACCGGCAAGTCTCTTTACTCGTTCCGTAATACAAGATCCCGCAACTTACACTAAGTTACATTGCTTGCAAGGCTTGTGTGTGATGTTGTATTACCGAGTGGGCCCCGAGATACCTCTCCGTCACACGGAGTGACAAATCCCAGTCTTGATCCATACTAACTCAACTAACACCTTCGGAGATACCTGTAGAGCATCTTTATAGTCACCCAGTTACGTTGCGACGTTTGATACACACAAAGCATTCCTCCGGTGTCAGTGAGTTATATGATCTCATGGTCATAGGAATAAATACTTGACACGCAGAAAACAGTAGCAACAAAATGACACGATCAACATGCTACGTCTATTAGTTTGGGTCTAGTCCATCACGTGATTCTCCCAATGACGTGATCCAGTTATCAAGCAACAATATCTTGTTCATAATCAGAAGACACTGACTATCATCGATCAACTGGCTAGCCAACAAGAGGCATGCTAGGGACGGTGTTTTGTCTATGTATCCACACATGTAAATGAGTCTTCATTCAATACAATTATAGCATGGATAATAAACTATTATCTTGATACAGGAATTATAATAATAACTATATTTATTATTGCCTCTAGGGCATAATTCCAACAGTTTGACGGGCCGACACCATGCAGGGTGATGGATCGGAGTCGGAGGAGGTTAGCGGCGTGGCCGCCGACGTTGTACCTGTCATGCACCCCGATCCAGTACCCTTGTTGGCGCATAGCCACCGTTAACCGTAGGGTCTCGTCATGACCTACGGTCTAATGTGACTTGAGCTCCCTAGCCGGCTAGTCCCTTGAGTAGCCGGCCTGGACACGGCCGCCTGACGGCCAGAGGGAGGTAACTGTCTCGCCTCTAGCCGATAGGTGCTTCCTGGCCGACCAAAGAGTTGGTCGTCTCGCCCCCAGCCGGCAGGTACTTCCTAGCCGGCCAGGGGGACTTGGGCTTTGCAGAATGCTTCTTGCTATTCCTTCTTGGTTGAAGGTAAAGGAGTAGGCCTGATGAGCCTACCCCGTGGTTATCCCCCGACAGTAGTCCCCGAAGCTGGGGAGGCCCGCCGCCTTGGAGCGGGTGGCCTCGCCGGCTTGAGTTGTTTGCTGTTGAATTCATGCCGTCGCGTGTGGCAGGAAACGCCGGCTCGGAAGCCGGCTGGCTTCCAAGCGACGCCTAGGCTTTGTCTTAGGTCACGCAAATTGTGCCACGTGCCAGGCCCGGCCTGACGTGATGATGGATTGTTCAGATGGCGGGACTGGGCCTGCGCCCTGGGTCCCGCCACGACGCCCCCTCGGCCCCCGCGCGGAGGATCCTCTGCGGATTTACTCCGCGACGCTTGGGTTTCGGGAGTCGTAATGCCTCCGTAATAATCAGAGATGATGGGACCGGTGCGCACTGGATCCCCTCCCATGATCTATCGTGGGGTTAAATGGGGTGCGGGGGTACCGAGGAGGCCATTCGCCCCCCTCTCGCCCCGCACTTGCGCTCCCTCCTTCCCCGAGCCCAGAGAAAGAGAGAGTCTCGTCTTCTTCTTCATCTTCGCCGTCGTGCAGACCGTCGCCGCCTCCCCTTCGAGCTCTTGATGCTGGCCGCCATGTCGAGCAGCTCTTCCAAGAAGGTCCAGCACAACGGTGCCTGGCTCGGAAGCGACATCTTCTACAGAGGCTTCGGGCTCCCGGCGAGCACCTTCTTCTCCAACTTCCTCACCTTCTTCGGCTTGCAGTCGCACCATCTGGCGCCAAACGCCATCCTTCAGCTCGCCTCGTTCGTAGTCCTATGCGAGGGCTTCCTGGGGATGGAGCCCCGCCTCGACCTCTGGCAGAGCCTGTTCTTCTTCAAGCAGCAGTCCATTAAGATGGACAAGGCCGAGGTGGAGAAGCTTGATGGCCCTCGCCCGATGACCCCGTGCGGCGCGACACTGGTGCATCATCGGACGAAGTGTGGTTTCCCCAGATGCCGCTCCAGGACTCCATCAAGTAGTGGCAGAGGGGCTTCTTCTATGTGAAGAACGTCAACCCCTCCCGCGACGCCATCAACATGCCCCCCTTCGCCATCGAGCCTCCAATGGCGAAGAAGAACTGGCAAGCCAAGTACCCGAAGCCAATTGCCAAGGTAGCGCAGATAGGCGTATACCTTGAAATCCTGAAGGCCCGCGACCTTCTGGGCCGCGACCTGCTCACCGTCATGATGACCCGCCGGATCCTGCCGCTGCAGAGACAGCCTCATCTGATATGCTAGATGAGCAGCCGGTACGATCCCTGCCGGCTCTCCACGAAAAACTTTCATGCGAGCGCGGTGGCGAAGAACGTGAACCAAATCTCCTCTGCCAACATGAATGAAGGAGGAGACTGGGAATGGGGGCTGGTCCCTTACGATAGAGCCCATCCTCCCCCAATGGTGAGTATCTTCTCCGATCTTGTTTTTTCTTTGTCTTTTGAAACTGCTGTTTCCTCTCTTGAGCCGGCTACAAATTTTATTGCCATAGCTGTTTGAGAACCTGCAAGGGTTCAACCCGTCGGCTCCCGACGTAGAGACGTTAGACCCCTCGGAGATTGAAGACAAGGGGATGATCGAGTCGCGGGACGCCGTCTCGGAGGAGGCGCTGGAGTCGGAGGGCTCCGAGCCGTCTGGTGAGCACCTGAGGCCTCCCCTTGTTGACTCGACGGACGATGATGAGACGCCGCCTTCTTCATATGATGCAGCCTTCGAGGAAGACGTCGAGGAGGTGGAGGAAGTCACCAGCCCTCCCCTGACACGAGGCCGCCGCCATGCTGGCGAGACGTCCGTGCCTGGCGAGGCGGCCAGGAACAAGGGCAAGGGTGCCACAACCTCCAAGCCGGCCTCCAAGCGCGTTGCGCCAGGACCTCCAGCCGGAGGACGAGCAGGCGGCGCCAAGACGCGCCGAGCCGGCGCCAGTAGGAAGCAGGTGCCCGTCGTGGCGGGGTAAGAGTCCTTCGTTGTCTCTTTTTGTTTTGTCGTGCGAGGATAGGATCCTTAAATTGTGTCTGGCAGGGAGGTAGAAGACGTGGAGGAAGAAACCGCCTCCGTCGCCGAGCGAGCCGGCTGGGCAGCGGTTGACGCTGTCCAGAAGGCTCTGGATGATGAATCATCCTTTCGTTGGGAAGTGGCGCGAAGAAGATGGCCGCGGGTCAATCTCAGCCCAGCCGGGCTGAGAAGCCCAACGAGAAGCACATGAAGGCTAGACATGACCCCTCCAAGCGAACTCGTGTGGAGGAGCCAGCTAGCGAGGTGGCTCCGAGGCGCACCCAGGGGACCGAGGCTGCCAAGCCCCTTGAGCCGGCCGTCTCCACACCTGCGGACCTCGAGGTGATCCCCGACACGTCGGAGGCCGAAGTAGGCGATGCGCCGGAGCTGAACCTGGAGGTGCCGGAGGTGACCATGGATGCACTAGAGGCGGCCGATCAGCCCCCAGCTGCAGAGACGGCGCCGACCGGACCGTCCATGGAGCCGGCCACCAACCAGCCACCTGGAGCGGGCGCCATCATCGTGACCAACCGCGGCCCAGCCGCTCCCGGAGCCGGCTCCAGCGCGGGGAGCCGGCTCATGAAGACTTGGCGCTTGGCCAACGCCGAGCGCCTAATAGATGACCCCAGGCGTTGAGCTCAGCGGTGTCCCGGAACTGGTGGTGATGTTTGCCAGTAGCCGGGACAAGGTGAAGCAAGCGTACAGGGTGGCCCATAGCGATTTGGAGCGCCTGGAGGAACGCGCCAGGGTGAGTCCTTCATCCTTTGCGTCTTCATCGCCTTGGTTTGGGTTTTTTCTGTTCTTGAATCAGTGGGGGCGCGCCAGCGCACCCACTGGGTGTAGCCCCCGAGAATTGGGCCGGCCAAGCGTTGGTCGGGCAGAATCTCCTTGTGCTATACTTTGCCTTTGCTTTTTTAGTGGGGGCGTGCTAGCGCACCCACTGGGTGTAGCCCCCGAAAATCGGGTCGGCTAGGAATTAGCCGGGCCGAATCTTACTTCTTGCTTCTTTTGCTTTGCTCGTAGGAGCTTCATGTGCCCAAGTGCAGGCGTACAACATGCTACGGGCCCATACCCAGGCTGCTGACGGCCAAGTTGCTGATCTTCAGGGCCAGTTGGGCATGGCCGTCTCGGAGCGAGACGCCTTGCGCGAGGTGGACCAGCGGCTCCAGCAACATCTGACTCTTCTCCAGATGGAGAAGAAGGATCGCGAGGCGGCCCTTCAGGCCGAACTGGGGCAGATGCGCACCACCCTTGAGGAGAAGGATACCTCCTATGCTGCCGACACGGAGCGTCTCAAGACGGCTCATCTCAAGGAGATGAAGCTCAAGGACGTCGCCCTGAAGGAGAAGGAGGAGGCCCTGATCCAGAAGCAGGCGCAGTTGGCCAAGGCGATGGTGACGGCCGCAACCCTCCAGGAAGAGCTTTCCCACGCAGCCCAAGCAAGCACCGTGCGGGAGCGCGAGGCCCTGGAGGAGGCCGCGAGACCGACATCCATTTCAACCGTGAGTCTTTCTTTCATTTTGTCTTGAACTTTTTCTTCTTTGATGCTCTCCCCTCTTATTCTTCTTCGCACCCCTTCCCCTGCCCCAGGAATCTTCCCTGAGTCACGGGAAGCGGCTGAAACGGCTATTGAGACCGACCACGAGGAGCGTCGCGCTGCTGGTGAGGAGGTGGATGCCGACGTCGTCTGGACTGTGGAGGACATTGCCGTGTGCATCAGAGCCCACCCGCTTGTCCTGGCCGAATCCATGGAGCAGCTCCAGAGTGTCGGCGCGTCGATGATAAAGGAGCCGGCGTCGATGAGCCGGCTATCCCGCTGGCTTGCTGCTGGTGGCGATCGTCTTGACGCCTGGCGCGCCTCAGCCGCACGCGCTGGTGCCGACATGGCGCTACGCTTGGCCAAGTCCTAGTATCGGAACATGGACTTGGGCAAGCTCGTCGCACAACGCGACGACTCGGAGGGGGAGCTGCAGGCTGTGGAAGAGCAACTGCGGATGAGAGCCTGCGACATCGCCTCTTACGCCGTCTGGGACGAGCTCAACTTGGAGCGCGACGAAGATGGAAACGTGATCCCTGAGGATTTGTTCCATGTTCAGCTGTATGATGCCGATGATAGCTCCGACGATGTGGCTGCGGAGGAAGCTACCGACTCTAGCAGCGAGGCTTATGCCGACCCCTCCAGGGACGGAGCCGAAAGTTCTCGTGTTGGAGACGGCGCAACCGCCTCGAGAGTAGCCGGCGATGGTGAAGCCACCACTTCAGGAGCTGCAGCCGGGGCAACAGACGAGGCCGCCGCCCCTTAGCTGGTCTTGTTTTTGCTTTTGTTTTCTGCAATGTATCGTCAGTCCAACAGTTCCACCCACTGGGGGGTGTTAATGAACTTCGGCCGTGGGCCAAATGCTTTTGAATGTATATATTCTGCATTAAATTTGTAACACCATGCTTGCTGCCTTGTATTTTCATATTTTGGTTCCTGCTTGACTTCTTTTTCTCCAACCCCCTTATTCCCTCTAGCATCCACCTCGCCAGCCCGACAGCCGGGAGCCGGCCTGTGACTGGGTCGAGGTTTCTGCCTTTGAGAATATTGGACTTAGATTTTTCGAAGCCATCAAGACTTAAAGATTCAAACACAAGCCAGCAGAGGCCGGCTAGAATGACAAGATCATAAAAGGATCAAACCAACCGGAGACGGCAACCCTTTTTGTAGTTCAACTTTTCATGCAGCTGGCCTTACCTGGCGCCGCCTCGTTAGTCGGGCAGCCGGGAGCCGGTCTGTAGCTGTTACAAGATGGCCAGGGTTCGATCCGGCGTGCACTATATGCTCATCTATAACTAAGGAAACCGTTCGGTCCGGCTAGCGAGCCCATAGCCCGTGGAGCCGGACCAAGGGACTCACAAAACGGGTGAAAACTCTTGTCATGAATCCAAAAGAGGCGTGTCCCAATCCTCGGCTTGAAACACCCTTTGCATTCATTTGGAAATCCCGACGAGGGAGAAAGATACATATGTACATGCTCTTTTCGTTTTTCTTACTTGCATTTAGCAATAGAACGGGCGTAGCAACGCCGCGTTCCATGGATGCTCTGTCTCGTGGCCGGAGTTGTCTCTCGTGCGCTTCCTTGGCTTCTAAGCATCGGTCAGGTAGTATGCATTGTTATGCAACGCCCGGCTGATGATGAAGGGCCCCTCCCATGGGGATGAGAGCTTGTGCTGGCCGGCTGTTCACTGGATTCTTCTGAGCACCAAGGCCCCCTCCATGAAGGAGAGAGGCTTGATCTTCTTGGTGTGGTAGTATCTCAGCTTCTGCTGATAAATAGCCGTCCGGCTCAAAGCTAGGTCCCGTGCCTCCTCGAGCAGATCGACGTCGTCCTCTCTTGCCTCCTTCGCTTCTGTCTTTGTGTATAGGGTGACCCGAGGCGAGTCGAACTCGACATCCGTGGGGATGATTGCCTCGGACACATATACCAGGAAGAATGGGGTGAAGCCGGTTGACTAGTTCGACGTGGTGCGGAGGCTCCACAACACCGCCGACAGCTCTTCGATCCAGCAGCCGGCTGACCTGACGAGTGGCGTCACTAGTCTTGGCTTGATGTCGGCTAAGATCAGGCCGTTGGCCCTTTCCACCTGGCTGTTGGACTGTGGGTGCGCCACCGACGCCAAGTCGAGCCGGATGCCTTCCTTGGAGCAGTAGAATGCCAAAGCACCCTTGGCGAAGTTGGTGTCGTTTTCGGTGATGATGCTGTGGGGGACGCCGTAGCGGACAACAATGTCCTTGATGAACCTGACGGTCGTGGGGCCGTCAAGCTTCTTGATGGGCCTAGCCTCGATCCACTTGGTAAATTTTTTGATGGCTACCAAGAGATGCATCATGCCGCCTCGAGTGGTCTTGAATGGCCCCATGATACGTCCATTTTGCATCATGCTTTTATGTTGATATTTATCGCTTTGTGGGCTGTTAGTACACTTCATGGTACAATACTTATGCCTTTTCTCTCTTATTTTGCAAGGTTTACTTGAAGAGGGAGAATGCCGGCAGCTGGAATTCTGGCCTAAAAAGGCAGCAAGTTTGAGATACCTATTCTGCGCAACTCCAAAAGCCGTGAAAATCAACGAGGAATTATTTTGGAATTTATAAAAAATACTGGGCGGAAGAAGTACCAAAGGGGAGCCACGAGGAGGCAACAAGCCTGATAGGCGCGACCTACCCCCCTGGCCGCGCTTAGGGGGCTTGTGGGCTCCCTGTTGGCTCTCTGGCTCCCCTCTTTTGCTATAAGTAGGGTTTCGTTCCAGAAAAAAATCAGGAGGAGGCTTTCGGGAGGAATCGCCACCGCGACGAGGCGGAACTTGAGCAGAACCTATCTAGAGCTCCGACAGGGTCGTCCTGTTGGGGAAACTTCCCTCCTGTAGGGGGAAATCGTCGCCATCGTCATCACCAACACTCCTGTCATCGGAGGGGACTCATCACCATCAACATCTTCATCAGCACCATCTCATCTCCAAACCCTAGTTCATCTCTTGTAACCAATCTCCGTCTCGCGACCCCGATTGATACTTGTAAGGTTGGTAGTAGTGTTAATTACTCTTTGTAGTTGATGCTAGTTGGATTACTCGGTGGAAGATTATATGTTCAGATCCTTGATGCTATTCAATATCTCTCTGGTCATGAACATAATCATGCTTTGTGAGTAGTTACTTTTGTTTCCGAGGACATGGGATAAGTCATGCTATAAGTAGTCATGTGAATTTGGTATTCGTTCGATATTTTGATGCGTTGTATGTTGTTTTTCCTCTAGTGGTGTTATGTGAACGTTGACTACATAACACTACACCATTATTTGGGCCTAGAGGAAGGCATTGGGAAGTAGTAAGTAGATGATGGGTTGCTAGAGTGACAGAAGCTTAAACCCTAGTTTATGCGTTGCTTCGTAAGGGGCTGATTTGGATCCGCTAGTTTAATGCTATGGTTAGACTTTGTCTTAATTCTTCTTTCGTAGTTGCGGATGCTTTTGAGAGAGGTTAATCATAAGTGGGAGGTTTGTCCAAGTAAGGGCAGCACCCAAGCACCGGTCCACCCACATATCAAACTATCAAAGTAGCGAACGCGAATCATATGAACATGATGAAAACTAGCTTGACAGAAATTCCCATGTGTCCTCGGGAGCGCTTTACCTCCTATAAGAGTTCGTCCAGGCTTTTCCCTTGCTACAAAAGGGATCGGTCCACTTTGCTGCACCTTTGTTACTTCTGCTACTTGCTACGAATCATCTTATCACACAACTTTCTGTTACCGATAATTTCAGTGCTTGCATAGAATACCTTGCTGAAAACCACTTGTCAGATCCTTCTGTTCCTCGTTGGGTTCGACACTCTTACTTATCGAAAGGACTAGATAGACCCCCTACACTTGTGGGTCATCAAGACTCTTTTTTGGCGCCATTGCCGGGGAGTGAAGCACCTTTGGTCAGTGGAATTTGGTAAGGATACATTTATATAGTGTGCTGAAATTTACTGTCACTTGTTACGATGAAAACTAATCCTTTGAGGAGCTTGTTTGGGGTATCTTCACCTCGAACGGAAGCACAAGGAGTTGCTCCTCAACCTGTTGCACCTACTGAAAATATTTTCTATGAATTTCCTTCGGGTATGCTTGAGAAACTGCTGGCTAATCCTTTTACAGGAGATGGAACATCACATCCCGACTTGCATCTAATCTATGTAGATGAAGTTTGTGGTTTATTTAAGCTTGCAGGTTTGCCCGAGGATGAGGTGAAGAAGAAGGTCTTTCCCTTATCTTTGAGGGATAGAGCATTGACATGGTATAGGCTATGTGATGATACTGGATCATGGAACTACAACCGTTTGAAATTGGAATTTCATCAAAGGTTTTATCCTATGCATTTGGTACATCGTGATCAGAATTATATTTATAACTTTTGGCCTCGTGACAGAGAAAGTATAGCTCAAGCTCGAGGAAGGCTTAAATCAATGTTATATTCATGCCCCAACCATGAGCTCTCGAGAGAAATTATCATTCAGAACTTTTATGCTCGACTTTCTCATGATAATCACACCATGATTGACACTTCTTGTACCGGTTCTTTTATGAAGAGAGATATTGACTTCAAATGGAATTTATTGGAAAGAACTAAACGCAACTCTGAAGATTGGGAGTTTGATGAAGGTAAGGAGTCAGGTATGAATCTCAAGTTTGATTGCGCGAAATCCTTTGTCGAAACAAATACTTTTTGTGATTTTAGCGCTAAATATGGACTTGACTCAGAGATAGTAGCTTCATTGTGTGAATCATTTGCTGCTCATATTGAACTCCCTAAAGAGAAGTGGTTTAAATATCATCCTCCCTTAGAAGTCAATGTAGTTAAACCCAATCCAGTTGAAGAGAAAGTCATTGCTTATAATGATCCTATTGTTCCTAGTGCTTACATTGAGAAACCACCTTTCCCTGTTAAGATACAGGATCATTCTAAAGCTTCAACTGTGATACGTAGGGATGCATTAGAACACCTACCCCCCCTGAGAAAATTAGAGTTGAACCTAGCATTGCTATTATCAAAGATCCTGTACGACAATGTTGATGGCCATGATATTCACTTCTGTGAAGATGGTGCTAGAATTGCTAAACCACATGCTAAAGACAAACATAGGCCTGTTGTTGGCACGCCTGTTATTTCTGTTAAGATAGGAGATCATTATTATCATGGTTTATGTGACGTGGGTGCTAGTGTTAGTGCAATACCTCAATCCTTATTTGATGAAATTAAACACGAGATTGCACGTGTTGAGATGGAACCTATTGATTTCACTATTCAGCTTGCCAATAGAGATACTATCTGCCCTTTGGGAATTGTTAGAGATGTTGAAGTCTTGTGTGGTAAAACGAAGTATCCTCCTTATTTTCTCGTTTCTTGCTACCACACAAGATAGCTTTTGTCCCATCATATTTGGCAGACCCTTCCTCAATACTGTCAATGCTCATATTGACTGTGAGAAGCAAACTGTCACTGTTGGCTTTGAAGGTGTGCCACATGAGTTCAATTTCTCCAAGTTTGGTAGACAACCTCATGAAAAAGGGTTGCCTAGTAAGGATGAAATTATTGCCCTAGCTTCTATTGTTGTGCCTCCGACTGATCCTTTAGAGCAATACTTGCTTGAACATGAAAATGATATGCATATGGATGAAAGGGATGAGATAGATAGAGTTATCTTTGAACAATATCCTATCCTTAAGAATAATTTGCTTGTTGAACTGCTTGGAGATCCACCCCCACCAAAGGGTGATCCTGTGTTCGAGCTCAAACAGTTGCCTGATACTCTTAAGTATGCTTATCTCGATGAAAAAGAGACATATCCTGTTATTATTAGTGCTAGCCTCTCAGAGCATGAAGAAAAGAAGTTACTAAAAACTCTGAGGAAGCACCGTGCTGCTATTGGATATACTCTTGATGATCTTAAGGGCATTAGTCCCACGCTATGCCAGCACAAGATTAAAACCGATCCTGATTCCAAACCAGTTGCCGATCATCAACGGAGATTAAATCCTCAGATGAAAGAGGTAGTAAGAAAAGAAATACTAAAGCTCCTGGAAGAAGGCATTATCTATCCTGATGCTCATAGTGATTGGGTGAGTCCTGTGCATTGCGTCGCTAAGAAGGGAGGTATTACCGTTGTCCCTAATGATAAGGATGAATTGATCCCACGGAGGATTATTACTCGCTATAGGATGGTGATCGATTTTAGGAAATTGAATAAATCCACTAGGAAAGATCATTACCCTTTGCCTTTTATTGACCAAATGCAAGAAAGACTGTCTAAACACACACACTTCTGCTTTCTAGATGGTTATTCTGGTTTCTCCCAAATACCAGTTGCACAATCTGATCAGGAGAAAATCACTTTCACCTGCCCTTTCGGTACCTTTGCTTATAGACGTATGCCTTTTGGCTTATGTAATACACCTGCTACCTTTCAAATAGGTACTGAAGTCGATAAGGCTAAGGTTGATGCGATCGAGAAAACGCCATGCCCTACAGATATCAAAGGTATAAGAAGTTTCCTTGGTCATGCTGGTTTCTATAGAAGGTTCATTAAAGACTTCTGTAAGATTTCTAGGCCTCTTACCAATCTCTTGCAAAAGGATATTCCTTTTGTTTTTGACAATGATTGTGAGGAAGCCTTCGAAATACTTAAGAAGGCCTTGATAACTGCGCCTATTGTTCAACCACCTGATTGGAACTTACCTTTTGAAATCATGTGTGAGGCTAGCGATTATGCTGTTGGTGCTATCCTAGGACAAAGAGTTGATAAGAAGTTGAATGTTATTCACTGTGCTAGTAAAATTCTAGACAATGCCCAAAAAAACTATGCTACTACTGAAAAGGAATTTTTAGCAGTCGTGTTTGCATGTGAAAAGTTCAGATCTTACATAGTTGATTCCAAAGTCACTATTCACACTGATCATGCTGCTATTAAATACCTCATGGAAAAGAAAGACGCTAAACCTAGACTTATGAGATGGGTTCTCTTGCTACAAGAATTTGATTTGCATGTTGTCGATAGGAAGGGTGCTGAGAACCCCGTAGAAGATAACTTGTCTAGGTTGGAGAATGTTCTTGATGACCCACAACCTATTGATGATAGCTTTCCTGATGAGCAATTGAATGTCATCAATACTTCACGTAGTGCACCGTGGTATGCTGATTATGCAAATTATATCATTGCCAAATATATACCACCTAGTTTCACATACCTGCAAAAGAAGAAATTCTTCTTTGATTTGAGACATTACTTTTGGGATGATCCTCACCTTTATAAGGAAGGAGTAGATGGTGTTATTAGACATTGTGTACCTGAACATGAACATGGACAAATCCTACAGAAGTGTCACTTTGAGGCTTATGGAGGACACCATGCGGGAGATAGAACTGCACACAAGGTATTGCAATCAGGTTTCTATTGGCCCACTCTCTTCAAGGATGCCCGTAAGTTTGTCTTGTCTTGTGATGAATGTCAAAGAATAGTTAATATCAGTAAACGTCAGGAAATGCCTATGAATTATTCACTTGTCATTGAACCATTTGATGTTTGGGGTTTTGATTATATGGGACCTTTTCCAAAATCCAATGGGTCTACTCATATCCTAGTTGCTGTTGATTATGTTACTAAGTGGGTAGAAGCTATCCCAACTAGTAGTGCTGATCACATCACCTCTATCAGGATGCTTAAAGAAGTTATTTTCCCTAGATTTGGAGTCCCTAGATATCTAATGACTGATGGTGGTTCACATTTTATTCGTGGTGCTTTCCGTAAAACGCTTGCTAAGTATGATGTCAATCATAGAATTGCATCTCCCTATCACCCTCAGTCCAGTGGTCAAGTAGAGCTAAGTAATAGAGAGATTAAACTAATTCTGCAAAAGACTGTTAATAGGTCTAGAAAGAATTGGTCTAAGAAGCTCGATGATGCACTGTGGGTTTATAGAACTGCTTATAAGAATCCCATGGGCATGTCTCCGTAAAAAATGGTTTACGGTAAAGCATGTCATTTAGCTCTTGAGCTAGAGTATAAGGCTTGTTGGGCAATCAAATAGCTTAACTTTGATTTCAAACTTGCTGGTGAGAAGAGGTTATTTGATATTAGCTCACTTGATGAATGGAGAGCTGAGGCATACGAAAATGCCAAGTTGTTCAAAGAAAAGGTTAAGAGGTGGCATGATAAAAGGATACAAAAACGTGAGTTCAATGTAGGTGATTATGTCTTGCTATATAATTCTCGTTTAAGATTTTTTGCAGGCAAGCTTGTCTCTAAATGGGAAGGTCCTTACATTGTTGAGGAAGTATACCGTTCCGGTGCCATCAAGATCAACAACACGGAAGGTAATTTTCAGAGAGTGGTAAATCATCAAAGAATCAAGCATTATATCTCACGTACTCCCATAAATGTTGAAAGCAATATTATCAATACCATAACTCCGGAGGAGTACATAAGGGATATTTATGAGCCTGTTTCAGACTCCGAAAACGAAGATGTATGTGATTCAGTAAGTAAACCGACTCCAAAACTTTTCCAGTAGGATTTTTTCTCCGTTTTGGAATTTTTAGAAAAATAGAAAAATTTAAAGTAGTCCGGAAAGCGCACGAGGAGGCGACAAGCCTGCCAGGCGCGGGCCACCCCCTGGCCGCGCCTGGGGGCTTGTGACCACCTCGTGTGCCTCCCGGACTCCGTTTTCTTGCGGAGTACTTCTTCTGGTCGGAAAAAATCATTATATATTCTCCCGAAAGGTCTGACCCTCGTATCACACAATTTTTCCTCTGTTTTCGTTTCGAGCTATTGTGCAGACAGATCTAGATCGCTATGGCGTCCCCAAAAGCTCCGAAGGACAAGTTCTTCGAGAAGATCATCTATCCCTACCTCGCGGGAGTGCTGCAACACCCTCAATCTATCGAGATGCGTGAGGGGTGCTACACATCCGTGATGTTGAGGGGCCCAAAAAGACCGGAAGCGTGGAGGCTAGACTCGAAGCAATGGAGCAGCAAGTCTTCAAGTGCCAAGGGATGGTGGAACGCGGACTCAACACCAACCACATGATGATCACGGAGTTCACCGACAAGTACAAGATCGATGCCAATGACATCGGGAAGCACCTCTCCAGGCTCTATGACATAATTGATCACCTCCAAGCCCAGATCTATGACCTGCAGAACCAAAACTGTGAGTATGAGTATTGATTTAAATCAATATGGTTGGCTGTAGATTTGAGGATTTCGGAGACTCGATCATCTTTCCATGATGGAGCACCTATGCCTTGGAAGACGGAGGATCAAACCCAGGTTGCAACAACTCGACCACCATCACCTTTGAAGGAAGAAAACTAAGCACGGTTATGGGCAATCGCCTTGGCTTGTGCCAAGCTTGGGGGAGTTGCCCCGGTATCGTATCACCATCACATCTTTTGCCTTTACCTTTTCTTAGTTCGATCCTTTTTGGTTTTATCTTCCTCTAGTAGAATAAAGTTCTTAGTGTTTTAGGCTTGAGTTTTGCTTTGTGTCACCCCCGATGTATTCGAGTTCATGAGTCAGATAATAAAGAGTGTTTTAGTTAAGGGCCTTGCCTCATGCCATGATCCAAAGAAAAGAATGACAAAAGAACAAAAGCATGAAAGATCATGTAATGATCTTATGGGAAGTGATGGCTTCACATATAAAAAGAATGTTGATTGAAACTTGTTGTGGGTGGACAAACGTAGACCTTGGTCATTGCTGCAATTAATAGGAAGTAATAAAGAAAGAGAGGTTCATATATAAATATATCACCTTGGGCATCATCTATGATTGTGAACACTCACTAAACTATTACATGCTTAGAAGTAGATGTTGGACAAGGAAGACAACATAATGAATTATGATTGCTTGGTTCCGAACAATGATTATATGACTAGAGATCCCTTAGCATGTGATGATTGCTTCCACCCCATATCAGCCAAAACTTCTGCACCAAGTAGAGATACTACTTGTGCATCCATAAACCTTCAACCCAGTTTTGCCATGAGAGTCAACCATACCTACCTATGGATTGAATAAGACCCCTCAAGTAAGTTATCATCGGTGCAAGCAATAAAAATTGCTCCCTAAATATGTATGATCTATTAGTGTGTGGAAAATAAGCTTTGTACGAACTTGTGATGAGGAAGACATAAAAGCGACAAACTGCATAATAAAGTTCTTTATCACAGGAGACAATATAAAGTGACGTTCCTTCACACTAAGAGGACACACATCCAAACCTTAAAAGCGCATGACAACCTCTCCTTCCCTCTGTGAAGGGCCTATCTTGTACCTTTACTTTTTGCCCTTGAAAGAGTCATGGTGTTGTACATCAATTCCTTATTTCGCCTTTATCTTGGCTAACGTCATATGCTAGGGAAAGATCTATATTCATATGTAAACTTGGAAGTAAGTATTCATGAAGTATTATTGTTGACATTACCCTTGAGGTAAATAGTTGGGAGGCGAAACTATAAGCCCCTATCTTTCTATGTGTCCGACTGAAACTTTGATCTCATGAGTACCACGTGAGTTGTAGCAATTGTAGAAGACGAAAGGATGATTGAGTATGTGGATTTGCTTTACAAGCTTTTATTTGACTCTTTCCGATGTTATGATAAATTGCAATTGCTTCAATGACTAAAGGCTATTGGTTGTTAATTCTCAATAAGGTTCTTGATCCATACTTTACTTTGTGAAGGAATTATCAATTTAGCATAAGAGATTATATGATGATATTGCTGTTCTGACTATGATCATGATGCCTGCATTTCCGTATTTTGTTTTGTCGACACCTCTCTCTCTAAACATGTGGGCCTATTTATTGATCTCGGTTTCCGCTTGAGGACAAGCGAAGTCTAAGCTTGGGGGAGTTGATACGTCCATTTTGCATCATGCTTTTATGTTGATATTTATCGCTTTGTGGGCTGTTATTACACTTCACGGTACAATACTTATGCATTTTCTCTCTTATTTTGCAAGCTTTACTTGAAGAGGGAGAATGTCGGCAGCTGGAATTCTGGCCTGAAAAGGGAGCAAGTTTGAGATACCTATTCTGCGCAACTCCAAAAGCCGTGAAAATCAACGAGGAATTATTTTGGAATTTATAAAAAATACTGGGCGGAAGAAGTACCAGAGGGGAGCCACCAGGAGGCCACAAGCCTACTAGGCGCGGCCTACCCCCCTGGCCGCGCCTAGGGGGCTTGTGGGCTCCCTATTGGCCCTCTGGCTCCCCTCTTTTCTTATAAGTAGGGCTTCGTTCGAGAAAAAAAAACAGGAGGAGGCTTTCGGGAGGAATCGCCGCCGCCACGAGGCGGAACTTGAGCAAAACCAATCTAGAGCTCCGACAGGGTCGTCCTGCCGGGGAAACTTCCCTCTCGGAGGGGAAATCGTCGCCATCGTCATCACCAACACTTCTCTCGTCGGAGGTGACTCATCACCATCAACATCTTCATCAACACCATCTCATCTCCAAACCCTAGTTCATCTCTTGTAACCAATCTCCGTCTCGCGACCTCGATTGGTACTTGTAAGGTTGCTAGTAGTGTTAATTACTCTTTGTAGTTGATGCTAGTTGGATTACTCGGTGGAAGATTATATGTTCAGATCCTTGATGCTATTCAATATCTCTCTGGTCATGAACATAATCATGCTTTGTGAGTAGTTACTTTTGTTCCTAAGGACATGGGATAAGTCATGCTATAAGTAGTCATGTGAATTTGGTATTCGTTCGATATTTTAATGCGTTGTATGTTGTTTTTCCACTAGTGCTGTTATGTGAACTTTGACTACATAACACTTCACCATTATTTGGGCCTAGAGGAAGGCATTGGGAAGTAGTAAGTAGATGATGGGTTGCTAGAGTGACAGAACCTTAAACCCTAGTTTATGCGTTGCTTCGTAAGGGGCTGATTTGGATCCACTAGTTTAATGCTATGGTTAGACTTTGTCTTAATTCTTCTTTCGTAGTTGAGGATGCTTGTGAGAGGGGTTAATCATAAGTGGGAGGTTTGTCCAAGTAAGGGAAGCACCCAAGCACCGGTCCACCCACATAACAAACTATCAAAGTAGCGAACGTGAATCATATGAACATGATGAAAACTTAGCTTGACAAAAATTCCCATGTGTCCTCGGGAGCGCTTTACCTCCTAGAAGAGTTCGTCCAGGCTTGTCCCTTGCTACAAAAGGGATTAGCCACTTTTCTGCACCTTTGTTACTTTTGCTACTTGCTACTTGCTACGAATCATCTTATCACACAACTTTCTGTTACCGATAATTTCAGTGCTTGCAGAGAATACCTTGGTGAAAACCACTTGTCAGATCCTTCTGCTCCTCGTTGGGTTCGACACTCTTACTTATCGAAAGGACTACGATAGATCCTCTGCACTTGTGGGTCATCACCCCACCATGTCCAATCCCGAGACGACGAATGGCCATGACAGGGGGGTGGTTTTGAGGGCTGAGGATGGCATGTGGCTTTGCACGCCAAAGCGTTCGCAGCCCTCGCATTTGTTGACCATGTCCACGGCCTCCTCGAGGGTCGTGGGCAAGTAGAATCCATGGTGGAACGCCTTGGCCACCAGGGTTCTAGGGGCGGCATGATGCCCACACTCCCCGTGGTGAATGTTTCTAAGGATCTCCTACCCCTTTTCTGATTCGACGCAGCGCTGGAACACGCCAGTCATGCTACGCCGAACCAGCTCGCGATTGATGATGGCGTAAGCTGCTGATCTGCACTGAATCTGCCTTGCCTCCGCCTCATCTTGAGGAAGCTCGCCGCGAAGAAGGAAGGCCAAGATGGGTTGAGCCCACGATGGAGCCGACACAAGGGTTGGCTCCGTCTCGACCTGAGTGTCAGGGGCTTCTGACTCTAGCCCCGGATTCCGATAACTTCTACGATTCTCTCATTATTCAGTGTCCAGATGGAAGGGATGTTTGTTATTCACTTCGGTCAGAAGAGGAATTGACACTCAAGAGCACGCGTTTTATGTTTGCATTCCTATTTGAGAGTGCCCCTCCCTCCTATTTGGTTGGAAGTTTCCTGCTCAAGTTGGCGCTTGATGAAGCAGGCGCAGGCTCGATGCTCTCTATCTATGATGCCGTCGTGGCAGCCGGCTCGCCGTCTATCTCCATGAGTCCACCCACTGGGTGTCGAGATGACAGAATTCAAGGCTTGGCGAAGCCGGAATTTTTTGTTGTAGCCGGCGGAGTAGTCGTAGCCGACAAGGCAGTTGTAGGCGGCATAGCAATTGGTGTCGGCGGAGCCAGTTAGCCGACGTCGCTTTCACTGAGGGATCAGTCGGCACAAAAATTGACGCCGACTCTGGAGACGGATTGATGGACGGCTTGTGCAGCTGTTCGAGGGAGACGCCGACTGTAATTGATTGTCTTGTAGAGACGATCTTGGCCAATGTGTGAGCCGCCTTGTTGTCCGCCCTGGGAACGTGGTGAAACTCACAACCCTTGAAAGGGCCGCTGAGCTGCTGGATGAGGAAGTGATAGCTCGCCATGTTGGCGTCCCTGGTGTCCCATTCACCAGAGACTTGCTGCACCATGAGATCCGATCGCCGAAGCAAAGGAGCCCCGGATGCCAATCTCCTTGGCAAGCCAGAGGCCATGAGCGAGCGCTTCGTACTCGGCGACGTTGTTGGAGGCGGCGAAGTGAATCTGGAGAGCATACTTGAGCTGGTATCCTTTCGGAGACGTCAAGCCGATGTCGGCTCCCAGACCAGTTCGCATATTTGAGCCGTCGAAGTGCATCCACCAATGAGTGGAGTCTGGAGGCGGCGGCTCAAATTGGGTCTCGGCCCAATCGACAAGGAAGTCGGCCACCACCTGAGATTTGATGGCAGTGCACGGCTCATAGCGGATGTCGTGGTCGGCCATGGAGATGGACCACTTGGCAATCCGGCCAGTCACATCACGGTTGCCCTTGATTTCTGAAAGTGGAGCAGTGCTCACCACAGTGATGGCATGCTTTTGGAAGTATCGCTTCAACTTCTTTGCGGCAAGGTAAACACCATAACACATTTTCTAGTAGTGGGGGTAGTTTTGCTTGGAGGCGGACAAGACCTCGCTAAGATAATAGATAGGGCGTTGCACTAACAGTATCTTGCCCTCCTCTTTGCGCTCTACTACTAGCACTACACTAACCACGCGAGTGGTCGCTGCAATGTATATGATGATGGGTTCCCTTTCAGCCGGTGCTGCCAAGATTGGCAGGCTTGAGATGACCCGCTTGAGGTCGCGGAAGGCTTCGTCCGCCTGGTCGTTCCTCTCAAACTTGGTTGTTTTCTTCATGAGCTGGTAGAGTGGAAGCGCCTTCTCACCGAGCCGGCTCACGAACCGGCTAAGGGACGCCAGGCAGCCGACGAACTTCTGAATGTCGAGGATTCATGCCGGCTTCACCACAGGGTTCGCCTCGATGCCGCGAGCAGACACGAAGAACCCCAAGAGCTTGCCGCCTGGAACTCCAAAGACGCACTTCTCCTGGTTGAGCCGGATCTTGTACTCGCACAGGTTGGTGAACGTCTCCTGCAAGTCGTCAAGGAGACTGAAGTGCTGCTCGGTCTTGACCACAATGTCATCCACATAGACGTGGATGTTTCTGTCAATCTGTGGCAGGAGGCACTGCTGCATGCAGCATTGGAATTTCGCACCAGCATTCTTCAGACCGAACGTCATGGTGGTGTAGTAGTAGGCCCCGAAGGGCGTGATGAAGGAGGTCTTCAGGCGATCAGCTGGATCCAGCTTGATTTGATGATAGCCTGAATAAGCATCCAGAAACGATAGCAGTTCGCAGCCGGCTGTGGAGTCGATCACTTGATCTATCCTGGGCAAGGCGAAAGGGTCTTTCGGGCATGCCTTATTCAGGCTCGTGTAGTCAATACACATTCGCCATGTGTTGTTCTTCTTCAGCACCAGGACTGGATTAGCTAACCAGTCCAGGTGGAAAACCTCCATGATGAAGCCAACTGCAAGGAGCCGGGCAATCCCTTCTCCAATTGTGCGTCGCTTCCCCTCGGCGAAGCGACGCAAAGGTTGTTTCACCGTCTTTGCATCCGGTCGCACATGAAGTTCGTGCTCGGCGTACTTCCTCGGAACCCCTGGCATGTCTTTGGGAGACCATGCACAGATGTCCCGATTCTCACGGAGGAAGTCGACGAGCTCGCCTTCCTATTTGGGGCTGAGGTTAGCCCCGATGGTGACGCACTGCTTGGGGTTCGCAGGGTCGAGTGGTACCTGCTTGGTTTTTTGGCCGGCTTCAACGAGCCTTCGCCGGCCGACTGGGATGGAGGAGTAGGGATCGCGGGCTGCTCGGTAGCCTGAGCCACGAGCCGGTCGATCTGCCTTTTCTCCTCAGCAATCACCATGGCATCGGCCAGACGACAGGTGTCCTGTGCACACTCGAGCGACTTCTTGTAGTCGCCAGCAATGGTGATGATGCCCTTTGGACCCGACATCTTCATTTTGAGGTAGGCGTAGTGGGGCATGGCCATGAATTTGGCTAGAGCCGGTCTGCCCAACAGCGCGTGATGCGGGCTGCTGAGATCCACCACCTCGAACCATATGGACTCATGGCGGAAGTGAGCCTTGTCGCCGAAAAGGAAGTCGAGCTGGATTTTGCCGATCGTCGAGCAGGACTGTCCCGGCACGATGTCGTGGAAGACAGTGCAGGTCGGCTGGAGGTCCTTCTCCTTGAGCCCAAGCTTGAGCAGGGTGTCGAGGTAGAGGATGTTGATGCTGCTGCCGCCGTCGACCAACACCCGGGAGAACCGGCAGGTGAGCCTCTGGGAGGCAAAAGTGGGGTCGAGGACGAGCGCGTATGAGCTAGGATTTGGCATCACCGCAGGATGGTCAACCCGGCTCCATGTGATTGGCTTTTCAGACCAATGCATGTATTGGGGAACCGGGGGGACCGTGGCGTTCACCTCGCGTCGGCGCTGGCGCTGGCTGTGCTTGTCGTCACCCTCGTTGGTGAAGACAACGAATGCTCTGTCTTGATGGGGGTAGTCGTCGTGGAGACGGCCGTCGTTGTGAGGCGGCGGCAGTGGAGACGGAGCTGGACCGGGAGCTAGAGCATGAGGTGATGCAGCTGCACCTGGGGCAGCCGGCAGGCCCTCCCCTTGTGACAGTCGTCGTGCAAAGATGCACTGTTGAAGGATATGGGTAGAGGGCTTCGCCCCAGAGTGCATCTTGCAGGGCGCGTCAAGCATCTGCTCGAAGTCGAGCTTGGGCTGCCAGTCGTTCTTGCCGGTCCGCCTCCGTTGAGAGCCGGCTTGAGTAGCCGACGCTTCTCCCTCCATGTTGGCCACCAGCTTGTTGTTGGAGCGTGAATCAAGTTGATCCGCCTTGCACTTGTTGTTGTTTTGTCCGCCTCGATTGTCGCCAGCCGGCTTGGGAGTAGTCGACATGGGGACAACCTTGTTCGAGGCGGTCACCTTGACCCGCATGGTGGAGTCGGCCGTGGTGTACTTTTCCGCCTTGGCCATGAGCACCGCCACAGAGGTGGGTTTGCAGCACATGATCTTGTGTTTGAGGAGAGTGTCATCCCGGCAGCCATAGATGCAGTACTGGATGGCCTATACCTCATGCACTCCCTTGCAGGAGTTGCGAAGCTCCGTCCAACACGTGACGTAGTCGCGAAGGGGTTCGTCTGGCCTCTCGACACACATGGCCAGCTCGCGAGGCCAGCCAGGGCGCTTGTAGGTGCCAGTGAAGTTGCGGACGAACGCCTCCTCGAAGTCAACCCATGAGTTGACGCTGCCGGCTGGAAGGCTGTTAAGCTATGTCCTGGCCGATCCGGCTAGCATGAGTGGCACGTAGCGGACGGCTACGCGCTTGTTGCCCCTAACGATGCCAACGGCAGTGGTGTAGTCGATCAGCCAGTCTTCTGGCTTGGCAGTGTCGTTGTACTTGGGGGTGTCCCGAGGAAGAGTGAAGCCTCGGGGAAACGGCTCCCCTCGGATCCGGGGGCCTAAGCACGCCGGACCGATGGGGCCATCCTCTTCCACGAGAGCTGATTGTGCCAAGGCGTTGAGGCGCTCGCGAGCGTCGTTGTCGCCATGTGGGGCACAAGCACCGATCCAAGCCGTGATAGGAAGGGTGCCTTGTGAGCCGGCCGCATGGGTCCTCCCCGTACGAGGAACCTCATACACCGAGTCACTCTCATCATCTTCGCGACGCCGGCTCGAAGTCAGCTCGCTCTGGCGCTGAGAACGTCTGTCGTGGCTCCCCTCGCCCTTCTGGCCGGAAGTGCGATGCGAGGAAGATCCCTCGGCTTGATGATGACCGTTGGGGTTACGACGCACTCCGGGATTGGGTCCCGGAGACTCCGACTGGGTCAAGCCGTGTCTGCTTCTTGTTGGCAGCGTCAAAGAGATCCTTGACCCGCTTCTCCTGAAGGACGCGCTCCTCGCCCTCCAAGCCTGGCATTTCTGCCATGGCCGCCTGCGCAGCCCGTAAGTTGGTCACAGGAGTCTCGTAGATGGACTGCTTGCCGCCTATGAACTTGGCAATGACCCGGCCGCGGCCGAGGACCGAGCCAAGCCGGCTAGGACCCTCAGAAACCGGAGTGAGGCCATAAGAGGAGTTATACTCGCGCTGCATGGCCTCCATCCGACGTTTAGCCGCAGCGATGGCGATGCCCTCCTCCAAGATTTGCGTGCGAGCCTCCTCCAGCGAGGCCCGCGCATCGGTGGGGTTTGTGGAGGTGGTGATGGGCGTCTTCAAGTCGTCAAGGGCGGCATGAAGCGTGTCGGCGGAGACAGCAGCAGGCTCACCAGCGTCAGCCGATGCCTTCCCGTGAGCCTTGCTGGTGCTGGCGCCAATGACCATCACCTCCACGACGTTGGAGACGACATCGACATGATACGGGGCAAGGCGCCCTGCAGATGACGGTGGACCGTCGAAGACGAGCATGTTGCTGGGGTACACGTCAAATGTAGGCGTCTCAGTGAGGGAGAGCCTACTGAAGCTGGTGCACAACGCCTCGACGTCGAAGTCCTTGCCGGGGTAGCGACGACCATCATTGAGGCGCAAGTCGCTGAAGAGAATGCTGAGGTTCTCAATAGCAGCGACGACGATGCTGGCGAGTGACTCGTCGTCAGACTCCCCATCTGAGTCCGCATGACGGACTGGGACGTCGATCATCATCGGTGAAGCCTCATCGAAAGCAGGCTCCACGGGCATGCAGATCGGTCCGGACGTGATGCATCCGGCGGTGTAAGCGCAGGGCCCCGCCGAGCGTGTAAATCCGGCCGATGCCGCGGACGGCCCCATGGTGGGCGCGAAATGTCGGTGTTTACTCACAACATAAGCCATGGGTAGGCTAAAGATGGTGGGAACCGAAGTGGCACTGGGAACGAGGATGGTACAAGCATGGAACACACGATGTACCCAGGTTCAGGGCTCTCCGTAGAGATAATACCCCTAATCCTGCCAGAGTGTATGATGTATGAATGGGACTACAAAGTGCTCCTGGAGATGTATTGCGGAGGAGGAAGAAGGAGCTGCCGGCTCACGTATGCCTCTCCTATGTGGTGTGTGTGTGTGCTGAGTTGACCGACCCTCTGCTTGGAGGGGGGCCGGGGGGGGGGGGGGCTTATAGACGAAACCACCGACCTACAATATGCATAAAAGTACAAGAGTGGGACCCGGCTGGCCAGGGGGCTGATACTTCTCAAACGTATCTATAATTTTTGATGGTTTCACAGTGTTATCTTGTCAACTTTGGATGTTTTGTTTACCTTTTATATCTTTTTTGGGACTAACTTATTAACTCAGTCCCAAGTGCCAGTTCCTGTTTTTTCTGTGATTTTGACTCTTTTCAGATCTGATTTTGGAACGGAGTCCAAACGGAATAAAATCCCCAAAATGATTTTTTCCAGAACGGAAGAAGATCGGGAGGCTTGAGGGCGAAGCAAGTGGGCCCATAGGGAGCCCACAAGCCCTGTTGCCGCGACCAGGGGGAGGCCGCGGCAACCAAGCTTGTGGCCCCCCTGGCGCTCCCCTGCCCTAGGTCTTTGGCCTATAAATTCCCTAAAAATGCAGAAAAAATCAAGGCGTCCACGAAAACATTTTTCCGCCGCCGCAAGCTTCCGTTTCCGCGAGATCTCATCTGGAGACCCTTCCCGGTGCCCTGCCGGAGGGGACTTTGGAGTTGGAGGGCTTCTTCATCGACATCATCGCCCCTCCAATGACTCATGAGTAGTTCACTTCAGACCTACGGGTCCGTAGTTAGTAGCTAGATGGCTTCTTCTCTCTCTTGGATCTTCAATACAAAGTTCGCCATGATCTTCATGGAGATCTATCCGATGTAATCCTCTTTGGCGGTGTGTTTGTTGAGATCCGATGAATTGTGGATTTGTGATCAGATTATCTATGATTTATATTTGAGTCTTTGCTGATTTCTTATATGCATGATTTGATATCCTTGTAAGTCTCTCCGAGTCTTGGGTTTTGTTTGGCCAACTAGATCTATGATTCTTGCAATGGGAGAAGTGCTTGGTTTTGGGTTCATACCGTGTGGTGACCTTTCCCAGTGACAGTAGGGGCAGCAAGGCACACATCATGTTGTTGCCATCAAGGGTAACAAGATGGCCTTTGTCGTAGATATGAGATTGTCCATCTACATCATGTCATCTTGCTTAAGGCGTTACTCTGTTCTCATGAACTTAATACACTAGATGCATGTTGGATAGCGGTCGACGTGTGGAGTAATAGTAGTCGATGCAGAAAGTATCGGTCTACTTGCTTTGGACGTGATGCCTATAGATATAATCATTGCCATAGATAACGTCACGACTTTGCGCGGTTCTATCAATTGCTCGATAGTAATTCGTTCACCCACCGGCAACTTGCCTTCATGAGAGAAGCCACTAGTGAACACTACTGCCCCCGGGTCTATTCACACCTATCGTTTCCACTTTTGCTTTTACTTTGCTTTGTTACTTTGTTGATTTCAGTTCTCACTTGGCAAACAATCTATAAGGGATTGACAACCCCTTCATAGCGTTGGGAGCAAGCTCTTTGTGTTTGTGCAGGCACTTGTGATACTCCTTCACTGGATCGATACCTTGGTTCTCAAAACTGAGGGAAATACTTACCGCCGCTGTGCTACATCACCCTTTCCGCTTCGAGGGAACACCAACGCAAGGCTCCAAGGCCACGGGGGAATCCTTTGCATATTTGCCTAGGAAGTCCCTAAAGGTGTAGCCATAGCAGAAGGACTACTGGTGCCGTTGCTGAGGAGAATCCAGACAAGAATAGTCTCCCGTGAGCACGCTTGTTTCTGGCGCCGTTGGAAGGTCTTTTGTTGCAGTAGCAAGAAGTATTTCTGGCGCCGTTGCCAGGGAAGGAGAGATCTATCCAAGTAGGTCTCACAAACTCATCTCTTGCATTTACTTTTTTGAGAGTTGCCTCTCGTTTTCCTCTCCCCCACTTCACATTTGCCGTTTTCTTTTGCCTTTCTCCTTTCCCTTTTTCTTTTGCCTTTTTGCCGTTTTCCTTTGCCGCTTTTCTTGCTTGCTTGTGTGCTTGTTTGTTTGTTGAAGTCATCATGGCTGAAAACACAAAACTTTGCGACTTCTCGAGTACCAATAATAATGATTTTATTAGTACTTCGATTGCTCGTGGCACTAGTGCGGAATCGTATGAAGTCAACGCAGCTTTGTTGAATCTTGTTATGAAAGAGAAATTCTCTGGCCTTCCTAGTGAAGATGCCGCATCCCATCTCAATACCTTCATTGAGCTTTGCGATATGAAAAAGAAAAGAGATGTGGATAATGACTTGATTAAGTTAAAGCTTTTTCCTTTCTCGTTGCGAGATCGCGCAAAAACTTGGTTTTCTTCTTTGCCTAAAAATAGTATCGATTCTTGGGATAAGTGCAAGGATGCTTACATATCCAAGTATTTTCCGCCGGCTAAGATTATCTCCTTACGTAACGATATCATGAATTTCAAGCAACTTGATCATGAACACGTTGCACAATCTTGGGAGAGGATGTAGCTTATGATTAGGAATTGTCCCGCTCATGGCTTGAGTTTGTGGATGATTATACAAATCTTTTATGCTGGTTTGAATTTCGCTTCTCACAATATCTTGGACTCCGCCTCAGATGGAACGTTCATGGAAATCACGTTAGGAGACGCTACAAAACTCCTAGACAATATCATGACCAACTACTCTCAGTGGCACACTGAAAGGTCACCTGCTAGCAAAAAGGTACACATTATAGAGGAAATTAACTCGCTTAGTGCTAAGATGGACGAGTTGATGAATTTGGTTGCTAGTAGAAACGCTACTGTAGATCCTAATGACGTGCCACTATCTTCCTTGATTGAGAGTAGCAACGCTAGTTTGGATGTTAACTTTGTTGGTAGGAACAATTTTGGCAACAACAATGCTTTTAGAGGAAACTATGTTCCCAGGCCTTTTCCTAGTAACTCCTCTAACAATTATGGAAATTCCTACAACAACACTTATGGAAATCACAACAAATTACCCTCTGATTTAGAGAGTAATATCAAAGAGTTCATCAACTCCCAAGATATTTTCAATGCGTCCATAGAGGAAAAACTACTCAAAATTGACGATTTGGCTAAGAGCGTTGATAGGATGTCTTTTGATATTGATGCTTTGAAAGTTGGATGTGCTCCTCCCAAGGTCAACTTGGATGAAACTTTGAAAGCTATGCGTGTCTCCATGAATGAGAGCAAATAAAGAACCGCCCAAATTCGCGCTAGGCATGAATGGTTTAAAAGGGTGCGTTCTAGTGATGCAAATCATGAAGATCTTAAAGTGCTTGGTGTGACTCCTCTTGAATCTTTGTTTTCGCATGTCAAACCTATTGATGAAGGGGCTGGATATGAATCCACTTTGGTTGAAAAATTCCCCAATGATTCAGAGTCCACCTATCTTGATGATAAAGGTGTGGAGAATGGAGTAGAAGAAATCAAAATTTTGGGTAGTAATGAAACTCCCACTTTGGATTTCAAGGAATTCAATTATGATAGTTGCTCCTTGTTTGAATGCATTTCTTTGATGCAATCCATTGCAAACTCTCCACATGCTTATTGCCAAAGTAAAGCCTTTACTGCGCATATCGTAGATGCTATGATGAAATCTCTTGAAGAGAAGCTCGAATTAGAAGTCTCTATACCTAGAAAACTTCAAGATGAGTGGGAACCTACTATCAAAATCAAGATAAAAAACTATGAGTGCAATGCTTTGTGTGATTTGGGTGCTAGTGTTTCCGCGATTCCAAAGTCTTTATGTGATATTCTTGGTTTTTATGAGATTGAAGAGTGTTCTCTTAATTTGCATCTTGCGGATTCTACTGTCAAGAAACCCATGGGAAGGATCGATGATGTTCTTATTGTTGCAAATAAGAACTATGTACCCGTGGATTTCATTGTACTTGACATAGATTGCAATCCTTCATGTCCCATTATTCTTGGTAGACATTTCCTAAGGACTATTGGTGCTATCATCGATATGAAGGAAGGGAATATTATATTTCAATTTCCTCTAAAGATGGGCATGGAGCACTTTCCTACAAATAAAATAAGATTGCCTTATGAATCTATGATGAGGGCTACTTATGGTTTGAGCACCAAGGATGACTATACGTGATTCCATCACCTTATGCCTAGCTAAGGGCGTTAAACAATAGCGCTTGTTGGAAGGCAACCCAACGAATCTATCCTTTTTCTTTCTGTTTTGTGTTTTCTGCTCACGAAAAGAATTTTCATTTTTTTCTGTAAGATCTTTTGAGTTGATTCTTTCTGCTGCTGATTGCTACGCAAATTCTTCAGACTAACGTAATTTTTCAGAATTTTTGAAGTACCAGAAGTATACGAAGTATATAGATTGCTACAGACTCGTCTGCTGTTAACAGATTCTGTTTTTGTTATGTTGGTTGCTTATTTTGATGAAACTATGGATAGTATCGGGGGGTATTAGCCATGGAAGATTGAAAATACAGTAACCCAACATCAATGTAGGTAGAATTTAAGTTTGCTATAGTACCTAAGGAAGTGGTGGTTTGCTTTCTTGTACTAATGTTATCACAAGTTTCTGTTTAAGTTTCGTGTTGTGAAGTTTTCAAGTTTTGGGTGAAGTTCTTATGGACAAAAAGATAAAGAGTGGCAAGAGCTCAAGCTTGGGGATGCCCAAGGCACCCCAAGATGATTCAAGGATGCTGTAAAAGCCTAAGCTTGGGGATGCCCCGGGAAGGCATCCCCTTTTTCGTCTTCAATCCATCGGTAACGTTACTTGGGGCTATATTTTTATTCACCACATGTTATGTGTTTTGCTTGGAGCGTCTTGTATCGTAGGAGTCTTTTATTTTGGTTGTGTCACAATCATCCTTGCTGCACACCTAGAGAGAGATACATGCACTCACCGTGATTTTGTCGATCTTCACTTATATCCTTTGGTTAGACAATTCAGCTCACATGTGCTTCACTTATATCTTTTGAGCTAGATGCTTTTGCTCTATGTGCTTAACTTATACCTTTTAGAGCACGGCGGTGCGTGGCTTGGTAGTTGATCTATGCTTTGAAAGTAGTCTCAAAAGGGGTAGTTATCCAAAGGGATACGAAAACTTCCACCTTCATGTGCATTGAATAGTTAGAGAAGTTTGATTCATCTCAACTAGTTTTGAGTTGTGGTTATGGTAATATTGAAGTTATATTAGTAAGGTGTTGTGGATCTAGAAATACTTGTGTTGAAGTTAGTGATTCCCGTATCATGCACGTATGGTGAACCGCTATGTGATGAAGTCTGAGCATGATTAGTCTATTGATTGTCATCCTTTGTGTGGCGGTCGGGATCGCGCGATGGTTTATACCTACCAACCCTTCCCCTAGGAGTATGCGTTGAATGCTTTGTTTCGATTACTAATAAAAATTTTGCAACAAGTATATGAGTTCTTCATGACTAATGTTGAGTCCATGGTTTAGATGCACTTTCACCTTCCACCATCACTATCTTCTTTAGTGCCGTGCAACTTTCACCGGTGCACAAAACCCACCGTTAGCCTCCCTCAAAACAGCCACCATACCTACCTACTATGACTTTTTCAAAGTCATTCCGAGATATATTGCCATGCAACTACCACCATGACATGTGACACCACATCTACATTGCCATTGCATGATCGTAAGATAGCTAGCATGATGTTTCCATTAATATCCATGCCATGCTAGATCATTGTCACGGTACACTACCGAAGGCATTTCATATAGAGTTATCGTTGCTCTAAGTTTGGAGTTGTAAGTGTGATGATCATCATTGATGGAGCATTGTGCCATGTGAGGAAATAAAAGAGGCCAAAGATGCTGAAAGGACGTGGATGTCGCCTAGAGGGGGGGGGGTGAATAGGCGCTTTAAAATAATTAAGGTTTAGGCTTGAAAAAATGCGGAATAAAACTAACGTTTAATATGTCAAGCACAAAACCTACAAACAACTAGGCTCACCTATGTGCACCAACAACTTATGCTAAGCAAGATAGACAACTAAGTGAAAGCAAGATATATTACAATAAACAATATGTCTATCACAAAGTAAAGTGCATAAGTAAAGGGTTCGGGTAAGAGATAACCGAGGCACGGGGAGACGATGATGTATCCCGAAGTTCACACCCTTGCGGATGCTAATCTCCGTTAGAGCGGTGTGGAGGCACAATGCTCCCCAAGATGCCACTAAGGCCACCGTAATCTCCTCACGCCCTTGCACAATGCAAGATGCCGTGATTCCACTAAGGGACCCTTGAGGGTGGTCACCGAACCCGTACAAATGGCAAACCTTGGGGGCGGTCACCGAACCCGTACACGTGGCAACCCTTGGGGGCGGTTACCGGTACCCGTACAAATTGCTCGGGGCTATCTCCACAACCTAATTGGAGGCCCCGACGCTTGCCCGGAGCTTCACACCACAATGATTGAGCTCCGAGACACCACCAAGCTTCTAGGATGCCAAAGCATCCACGAAGAACAATATCTAGGGTACTAAGTACCAAAGGTAGTAAGCTTCTCAACTTCTCAATTCCACGTATCACCGTGGAGAACTCAAATCGATGCAACTAATGCAATGGCAAGAACACACGAAGTGGTCAAGTCCCTCACACTCAAATCCCTCCACAACAACGAAAGCTATGGAGAAATATGAGAGGAAGAACAAGGAGCTCACAAAGAACTCCAAGATCAAGATCCAAGGGGTTCCCCTCACATAGAGGAGAAAGTGATCGGTGGAGATGTGGATCTAGATCTCCTCTCTCTTTTCCCTCAAGAACAAGCAAGAATCATTGGAGGGATTGAGAGTAAGCAAGCTCTAAGAATGTCAACAATGGAGGTAGAACAAGAGCTCAACGAATAGATCAGGCCAAGGGGGAAGAAGGCCCCCTTTATATAGTGGGGGAAGGAATCAGACCGTTACCCCCACTTACAGCCCGAGCCCAGCGATACTACCGCTGGCTGCAGCGGTACTACCGCTGACCCTCTGGCGGTACTACCGCTGACCCTCCAGCGGTACTACCGCTGGCTGCAGTGGTACTACCGCTGACCCCATGGTAGCGCAAAGATACTACCGGGCCAACCACCGCCAAGAAAGTCTTCGCAAAAATGTCCGACGCAGTACAACCGCAAAGATGACGGTACTAAAAACTTGGAGCGGTACTACCGCTGGCCAGGGGTGGTACTACCGCTGGGACAGCGGTACTACCGCCAGCTCTAGCGGTACTACCGCTAGGGCCAACGGTACTACCGCCAACTCTAGCGGTACTACCGCTCGCCACTGAAATAGCCATAACTTTCGCATACGAGCTCCGAATCGAGCAAACCCAAGCTTGTTGGATTCAGGAAATCTTAAGACCATGCAGATATGAAAATGCTAATGATATAGAGATGTGAGTCCTCTATGAATGAAGAACCGGCAAAAACTCCAACATCGAAAACATCATAGTAGATGCATATGGACTCCGTTTTCGATGAACTCGAGCTTGTCACGAAGATGACCATAAGCTCTAAAACTCACAAAGAGAAACACCAAACAAGAACCAAGAAGTATGATGCAAGGATGCAAATGGTTTGAGCTCTCAATGAACGATACGATCAAGCTACTCACTTGAGAGCCCCCCTTGATAGTACAACAATCTATCCTAAACAGAAAACCTATCAAGGGCAAACCTATACCTTGCACCTCGTCCTCTTGAGCTAGATGATGATGATCTTGGATTCCTCAAGATGGACCACCTTTCTTGATTGCGTTGGCTTGATGAAGACTAGTTGATTTCTCCCCCATGCTCACTATGGGTGAGCCACTCTTCAGCATATCTTCACAAGTCCATTGCCACCACAATGGACGGCAAGCTTCAAGCATGATATCTTCGTGCTGATCCACTTGAACTTGCACATCGCAATCTTGATGACAATCACAACTTGACGTCATAATTCATGGGTTGTATGAGATCTTCCCTTTGATGCAAGCCCATGGAAACACACCTAACCCCCACATAGAACTCTCACGAAGACCATGGGTTAGTACACAAACATGTAATGGATAATGCTTACCATACCATGTGATCACTTGATCCCTCTTGGTACATCTTGTACGCTTTGTGTGTTGATCATCTTGATTTACTCTTTGTCTGAGATCTTGATCAACCATGTGTCTCTATGACCATTCTTTGGATAATACCTTGAATACCATCTTGTACATCATATAAACTCCTTGAACCCAACAGATGGACTTCAAGAAGTGCCTATGGACAAATCCTATAAATGTAACTTAAGGCAACTATTAGTCCATTGGAATTGTCATCAATTACCAAAACCACATATGGAGATATATGCTCTAACAGATGCCCACCAAAATAAAAAAGAGAGGCCAAAGAGCCCATTCAAAATTAAAAAAAAATGAGAGAAAAAGAGAGAAGGGACAATGCTACCACTTTTCCACACTTGTGCATATTAAGCACCATGATCTTCATGATTGAGAGTCTCTTGTTTTGTCACCACCATATAGCTAGTGGGAAATTTTCATTATATAACTTGGCTTGTATATTCCAATGATAGTCTTCCTCAAAACTGCCTTAGGTCTTCGTGAGCAAGCAAGTTGGATGCACACCCACTAGTTTATTTTAAGAGCTTTCACATACTCTTAGCTCTAGTGCATCATCTGTATGGCAATCCCTACTCATTCACATTGATATCTATTGATGAGCATCTCCACAGCTCATTGATATGCCTAGTTAATGTGACCATCTTCTCCTTGTTTTTCTTGCAACCTCCACCGTACTCCACACCATGTATAGTGCTAAAACCATGGCTCACGCTCGTGTATTGCGTGAGAGTTGAAAAAGTTTGAGAAAGTAAAGGTGTGAAAACAATTACTTGGCCAATACCGGGGTTGTGCATGATTTAAATTCGTTGTGCAATGATGATAGACCATAGCCAGACTATATGATTTTGTAGGGATAACTTTCTTTTGGCCTTGTTATTTTGAAAGTTCATGATTACTTTGCTAGTTTGCTTGAAGTATTATTGTTTCCACGTCAATAGCAAACTATTGTTTTTGAATCTAATGGATCTGAACATTCACGTCACATAAGAGGAGTTACAAAGGACATCTATGCTAGGTAGCATGAAAGCATCAAAAATTCATTCTTTATCACTTCCCTACTTGAGGACGAGCAGGAGTTAAGCTTGGGGATGCTTGATTCGTCTGAAACGTATCTATAATTTTTGATGGTTTCATGCTGTTATCTTGTCAACTTTGGATGTTTTTATTTATCTTTTATATCTTTTTTGGGACTAACTTATTAACTCAGTGCCAATTCCTGTTTTTTGTGTGTTTTTGACTCTTTTCAGATCTGATTTTGGAACGGAGTCCAAACGGAATAAAATCCCCAAAATGTTTTTTCCAGAATGGAAGAAGATCGGGAGGCTTGAGGGCCAAGCAAGTGGGCCCACAGGGAGCCCACAAGCCCTGTTGCCGCGGCCAGGGGGGAGGCCACGACAACCAAGCTTGTGGCCCCCCTGGCGCTCCCCTGCCCTAGGTCTTTGGCCTATAAATTCCCTAAAAATCCAGAAAAAATCAAGACGTCCATGAAAACACTTTTCCACCGCCGCAAGCTTCCGTTTCCGCGAGATCTCATTTGGAGACCCTTCCCGGGCCCTGCCGGAGGGGACTTTGGAGTTGGAGGGCTTCTTCATCAACATCATCGCCCCTCCAATGACTCGTGAGTAGTTCACTTCAGACCTACGGGTCCGTAGTCAGTAGCTAGATGGCTTCTTCTCTCTCTTGGATATTCAATACAAAGTTCTACATGATCTTCATGGAGATCTATCCGATGTAATCCTCTTTGGCGGTGTGTTTGTCGAGATCCGATGAATTTTGGATTTGTGATCAGATTATCTATGATTTATATTTGAGTCTTTGCTGATTTCTTATATGCATGATTTGATATCCTTGTAAGTCTCTCCGAGTCTTGGGTTTTGTTTGGCCAACTAGATCTATGATTCTTGCAATGAGAAAAGTGCTTGGTTTTGGGTTCATACCGTGTGGTGACCTTTCCGAGTGACAGTAGGGCAGCAAGGCACACATCGTGTTGTTTCCATCAAGGGTAACAAGATGGGCTTTGTCGTAGATATGAGATTGTCCATCTACATCATGTCATATTGCTTAAGGCGTTACTCTTTTCTCATGAACTTAATACACTAGATGCATGCTGGATAGCGGTCGATGTGTGGAGTAATAGTAGTAGATGCAGAAATTATCAGTCTACTTGTTTTGGACGTGATGCCTATAGATACAATCATTGCCATAGATAACGTCACGACTTTGCGCGGTTCTATCAATTGCTCGACATTAATTCGTTCACCCACCGTCTACTTGCCTTCATGAGAGAAGCCACTAGTGAACACTACGGCCCCCGGGTTTACTCACACCTATCATTTCCACTTTCGCTTTTACTTTACTTTGTTACTTTGTTGCTTTCAGTTCTCACTTGGCAAACAATCTATAAGGGCTTGACAACCCCTTCATAGCGTTGGGAGCAAGCTCTTTGTGTTTGTGCAGGCACTTGTGATACTCCTTCACTCGATCGATACCTTAGTTCTCAAAACTGAGGGAAATACTTACCGCCGCTGTGCTACATCACCCTTTCCGCTTCGAGGGAACACCAACGCAAGGCTCCAAGGCCATGGGGGAATCCTTTAAATATTTTCCTAGGAAGTCCCTAAAGGCGTAGCCGTAGCAGAATGACTCCTGGTGCCGTTGCTGAGGAGAATCAAGACAAGAATAGTCTCCCGTCAGCACGCTTGTTTCTAACACCGTTGGAAGGTCTTTTGTTGCAGTAGCAGGGGCCCACGGGGGTATTGTCTTGTCGCTGGAGGGGCCCGCCGGTTGCGAGGTCCCGTCTGGGTGTGTGACCCGTCGGCTAGCCAGTAAGGATCTCGCGTAAGGTTGACGCAGGACATGTGTGATACGTCCGACATCGTCCAGCGAGAATCGTCATGGGAAGACACTACGGTTGTCTCCACTATTCCCACGCTGAGTGCCGTAATGGAGTGGGAGTTTAATGGGCCGACACTGTGCAGGGTGATGGATCGGAACCGGAGGAGGTCAGCGGATGACCGCCGATGCTGTACCTGCCGTAAACCCCGATCCAGTACCCTTGCTGACGCGTAGCCACCTTTAACCGTAGGGTCTCGTCATGACCTACGGTCTGATATGACTTGAGCTCCCTAGCCGGTAGTCGCTTGACTAGCCGGCCTGGGCATGGCCGCCTCGCCTCTAGCCGGCCATCTTGGCCTAGACGGCCAGAGGGAGGTAACTGTCTCGCCTCTAGCCGTCAAGTGCTTCCTAGCTGACCAGAGAGTTGGCCGTCTCGCCCCCAGCCGGCAGGTACTTCCTAGCCGGCCAGGGGGACTTGGGCTTTGCAGAATGATTCTGGCTATTCCTTCTTGGTTGAAGGCAAAGGAGTAGGCCTGATGAGCCTACCCCGGGGTTATCCCCCCGACAGAAGTCTGCCCTGAAGACTTACCACGAGTGTTGGGCGAGGACTGTGTGTCCTTAGCTCAAGGAGAATACGTAGGGACCGTGTGTCCTTTGGTTTCAATATCAAGCCGCTCCGAACCAGACGTACAACTGTCACAACAGTTGGAACTGGGTCATCAACAACTGTCTTCATCAAGCTACGGGTTCTATTTCTTCAACCTTCTCATTTTCTCAATTGTATATTGAAGGCTTTCATCTGTACTGTTTGAAGAATTTTCCTAAAGATTTTCTGTGAATTTCCTCGACCTCAAATTCTTCACTTGTGTTAATCTTCACCTGCTTACTCTGTACTTGTGAACTGTGCAAACCGAATCTCTGAAATCTCATAGAGTACTTTGCTGTAGACGCTTTTGCACCCCTGATCCTTTACTATTTCCGCTGCACTAAGTACATGACTGAGGACTTTCCTCACTAGGAATTTCCTCAGTGATGAAATTGTAAAAGTCTCCTATTCACCCTGATCTAGTCGATATAACGCACTTTCAATTGGTATGAGAGCAAGGTACTCCCTTGGTCTGTGTGATTTTGGTTTAACCGCGTGGAGTTTTAGTTATGTCGACTGCAAGTATGATCAAGGTTAGTGTAGGATGTCCTACCTTCGAAGGAAAGGACTTCCCCTACTGGAAGACCAAGATGCAAATGCATCTTCAAGCTATTGACAATGATCTCTGGTATATTGTTGAAAATGGTGTTCCCTCCATTACTGCTACTATCTCTGCCGCTGATGTGAAGAAGTTCAAGCAACTTGACTCGCAAGCGAAGAATGTCATCTATGGTCATCTGAGCAAATGTTAGTATGGCAGAGTGAGTGCTTTGGGCACAGCTAAGCTTATCTGGGATAGGCTGTCCAAGGTCAATGAGGGAGTCTCAACACAACATGACTCTCGTGTCGATGTTCTTCGCAATCTCTTCTATCGCTTCAAGAGGCTTGACAATGAAAGTTGCCAAGATACCTTTGATCGCCTCACTCACATCTCAAATGAACTTCAAGCACTGGGAGCTAGAGACATCACTGACAATGAAGTTGTGAAGAAACTGCTACGATCTCTTGATCCATCATTTGACACACTTGTTCTGATGATTCAAGAACGAAGAGACTACAAGATGCTTGATCCTGCTGATATACTTGAGAGACTCAATACTCATGAATTCCAACAAGAACAAAGTAGATATTTGTACGGAGCAAGCTACTCAAGACCCCGTACGTTGAAGGCTAAGGCTATTTCCTCATCTGAAGAAGAAGACTCGGATTGCAACATTGGTTACCCTGAAGAACTTGGACAAGAACTTGCAATGCTCGTGAGGAAGTTCCAGAAGTTCACAATGCGTGGCCAGTTCGGTAAATCTTGAAGAAGAGATATGAGGAAATAGGAATCTTCATCTGAGGACTACAAGAAAAGAACCTGCCACAAATGCAAGAAACCTGGTCACTACATTGCTGATTGTCCTCGTTGGGTGAAAGAATCAAGGAAGAAGAAATACAAGGATGAAAGTTCTGATGACTCGAAGAAAAAGAATAAATCTTCAAAATCCTCATCTTCAAAGTCCTCATCGCACAAGAAGACCAGTTTCAGAAAGGCTCGGCCACTCATTGGCAAGGAAATGGATTCTGAAGAAGAATCTGAGGAATGTGATGAAGAGGAAGGTTTTGAAGTGGAGTCAGAGTCGGTTGAGGCAAGTCTTGCACTGGCTACCAGATTCGTCAGCAAGTCAATCTTCAAACTTGAAGAAAATGACAACGCTATCTACACTCATGAATATGCTGATGACGTCGCTCCAACCTATTGCTTCATGGCAAAAGTTACAAAGGTACCAAACCATACTTCCTCCTCTGATTCTACTAACTCTGAACCTGATGATTATCAAAACCCAGTTAATATAAACTTGCCAACATTGCCACTAAGCAACAAAGTGCCATTGAAAAGCTTCGGAAACTGCTAGACAAAAGTGATGATCTGTTGAACGATGAAATTAATCGTACTCAAGTCCTCACTGAAGATGTAAAAGGTCTTCAGTCTAGATTTGATAGTCTTCAAGATCATTATTGCACACTCTTGGCTGATTATGAGAAACTTTCCTATGAATTTCTTCAAAGGAAGCTTGATCTTGAGAAGTTAAGAATGTCTCATGATGATCTTCGAATGGAAAATGATTCATTGCTTGCTCAACAGATCAGTACCGCTCAGGTTGAATTCATTCCACCATGTCTGAAATGCATCGAGCGTGAAACTACTAATTCTTCACCAGAATCATCAAATGCTTCTATCGCTATAAGTTCTTCAACTATTCATGTGATATCAAATTCTTCACTTGAAGACACCACAAATGCTACTGACGAAAATGCAGGGTTGAAGGAATTGTATGTGACGGGCATATACAAAAGTCTCAAAGGGCATCAAACCCTTTGCGATGTGCTCAAAAAGCAGATTCTGAACAAGAACTCGAGGAAAGAAGGCATTGCCTTCGAGAGGAAATTAAATGTCGATGGATCATATTGGAAACCTAAGTAGTACCCCAAAACCTCACGGGTTGCTGCTAAAGTCCCCCGTCGTTGATCCATCCACTCTAAGAGGCTTTGCATGTGATATGTCCTATTCCCGTGATGAGTCATTTGACTCCAACTATAAACTGTTCAAAAATCAATCTGGTGAAGTATTTGCTCGATATGTTGGAACTAACTGCAGGAATGGACCACCCTTGAGGAAAATCTGGGTCCCCAAAAGTTGCTTGGAAAATCTTCAGGTAAATGTCCTCATGACACCACCAGTGAAGAATCAGAACCCCATATCAAATTCCTCTGGTGGACCAAAGTCTTCAAGAGGATCAAATTCCTCAAATGGTCAATATTATGCTCGTACTCGCTCTAATTCTTCTGATATGCAGGGAAACTACAAGGGACATGAATATGAGCGTTATTCCTGAAATCACTATGTTCATAAGTCCTCAAAGAATTTCTCTGCCTATTTATTTGAGTACTCTAAACCCCTTAATGTGAAAAGAAGTGCATTAGCTTCAATGACTCCATTCTCATATGGTGCTCGCAGGATGATGAACTCTTTGCCACCCCTTCAGATGTGGGTGGTGAAGAAATTGAACTAATCACTTTTGCAGGTTAGGTCTCCAGATCAAAATCATCATCTGAAGAATTTGTTGGAGACCTGAGGAAATTGCTTTATTGGACGCAAGTTAAAAATGATGAAATGATAACATTTCACATGTCCTCAAATTTACTGTTTATGATGAAATTGATATTATATTCTTCAAGTCTGAAGCATATGAGATGGTAAGCTCTACTAAATCATCTGTAGGATGACAAACCCAAGAATACATAATGGGTTCTCGACAGTGGTTGCACAAATCACATGACTGGTGATAAAAGCTTTTTGATGAATATGCCACTGACTCTATCACCACTGAAGCAAATCACTTACGCTGATAAAGGTAAAAGCAAGGTATTGGGACTTTGTAAAGTGGCTATCTCCAAGGGCAGGCACAGGGACAAAGTCATGCTTGTCGAATCCCTTGGGTTTAACCTCATGTCAGACTCAATGCTTTGTGATCTTGATATGATTGTCATCTTTGGAAAATATAGATGTGTAGTCATCATGAAATCTGACAAATCCAAAGTCTTCGAAGGCTTTAGGAGAGGAGATTTGTATATTGTTGATTTTTCCACAGGTCCTCAACCAGCCACATGCCTACAAGCAAAAACCTTAGAAGGCTGGCTATGACATCGACGACTTGGTCATGCAGGCATGAGAAATTTGCACACTCTCGTGAAGAAGAAGAATGTCATTAGCATCGAATCTGTCAAATTCCTCAAGGACCATCTCTACGGTGCTTGCGAATCTAGAAAAATAACCAGATCCAAAGACCCCTCGAAGACTATCATGACTACTACTCATCTGTTTGAATTGCTTCACATGGATCTGTTTGGACCTACTCATTATGCTACTCTAACCAATGCAACATGTTTATATGTCTTTGTCATCGTTGATGACTACTCTCGCTATACTTGGGTACACATCATTCTGTATAAAACTGAAGTGCAGGAAGTCTTCAAACGATTTTCCTCAAGGGCTTCGACAAACTTCGGCGTCAAGATCAAACACATCAGGACTGATAATGGGCCAAAATTCAAAAATACTGGTCTTGATGATTATCTTGACGAACTCGGTATTACTCACGAATTGTCTGCTTCTTATACTCCTCAATAGAATGACGTCGTTGAACGCAACAACAAGACTCTAGTTGAAATGGCACGGACTATGCTTGAAGAATATCAGACTCCTCGTCGCTTCTGGCCTGAAGCAATCAACACTACTTGCCACATCATCAATCGGGTATATCTTCACAAATTCCTCAAGAAAACCTCATATGAACTCCTCACTGACAAGAAACCCAATGTAAGTTATATCAAAGTCTTCGGTGCAAGATGATGTATTAGAGATCCTCACCATAGCTCAAAGTTTGCACCTAAAGCACATTAGAGTTTTATGCTTGTTTACAGAAAGGACTCGCATACCTACCAAGTCTTCAACACCTATCACAACAAGGTTGTTGAAACTGTAGATGTGCGGTTCGATGGAACTAATGGCCCGCAAAGAGAGCAAGTGCGTCCCGTGCCAGATAAATTGACTCCTGAGGGAACCATCAAGCTCAAGGCAACTGAAGATATCATCCCTACTGAGGAACAACCCCTTGTTGAAGAAGTCATACCCAACAATGAGGAAATTCAAGCAGGTGCACCTGCGGAAACTGCTACAGATCAAATTCCTCATCCCAACCAAAGTCTTCAACCTGCTCATCCAAGGATTGGAAATGAAGTGGAACTCGATTAAATCCTCGATGACATCAATGCGCTAGGTCCTCTCACTCGCTCAAAAGCTTCACATTTAGTTAACTTTTGTGGGCATTCCTCTTTTGTGTCTATCACAGAACCCTGAAAAGTTGATGAAGCCTTCATGGAACCTTAGTGGATTCAAGCCATGCAAGATGAACTTCATCAGTTCAAGCTAAATGACGTATGTGAACTCATCAAAAGACTAGATCCTCGCAAGCACAATATCATCGACACAAAGTGGATCTACCGAAACAAGCAAGATGAGGATGGTTAGGTTGTGAGGAACAAGGCATGGCTTGTAGCCCAAGGCTACACACAGGTTGAAGGAATTGACTTCGATGAAACTTTTTCACCTGTTGCTATACTTGAAGCTATTTTAAATTACTTGCTTATGCTAACCATCATAATATTACTCTCTATAAAATGGATGTGAAAAGCACATTCCTCAATGTTAAGCTTGAGGAAGAAATATATGTTGCTCAACCCCCAGGTTTTAAAGACCCAAAGCATCCTCACAAAGTCTTCAGACTCAAAAAGGCACTCTATGGCCTCAAGCAAGCCCCTTGGGCGTGGTATGATACATTGAAGGAATTCTTCATGAAGAAAGGCTTCAAACCCGGTTCACTTGATCCTACTCTTTTCACAAAATCCTATGACAATGAACTATTTGTGTGCCAAATATATGTCGACGACATTATTTTTGGTTGTACTGACAAACGTTACAGTGATGAATTTACCTACATGATGGGTGAAGAATATCAAATGTCTATGATGGGGGAGCTGAAAATCTTCTTAAGTGTGCAAATTCATCAACAACGCAATGGCATCTTCATATCTCAGGAGAAATACCTCAAGGATGTTCTGAGAAAATTCAGCATGCATGAATGCAAAGGCGTCAAGATTCCTATGCCTACCAACGGCCACCTCTGCACTGACGAAAATGGTAAAGATTTTGATCAGCGGGTATATCGTTCTATGATTGTCTCTTTATTGTACCTATGTGCATCTAGGCCAGATATTATGCTTAGGGTTTGCATGTGTGCTCGTTTTCAACCAAAACCAAAGGAATCACAACATAAGGCTGTGAAACAAATTCTTCGATATCTAGCTCACACACCAACAGTAGGATTATGGTACCCCCAAGGCTCAAATCTTCATCTCGTTGTATATTCTGATTTTGATTATGCTGGTGACCGTGTGGATCGCAAGTCAACATCAGGCACATGCCATTTTCTCGGAAGATCATTAGTCTTTTGCTCCTCAACGAAGCAGAACCGTGTATCTCTCTCCACTGCCGAAGCTAGGTACATTGCTGCTGGATCATGCTGTGCTCAACTGCTATGGGTGAAGCAAACCCTCAGAGACTACGACATCAACATGTAGAATGTGCCCCTCTACTGCGACAATGAGAGTGCAAGCAAGATCGCCTACAACCGAGTACAACACTCGAAGACCAAGCACATTCAGATTCGTCATCATTTTCGTCGTGACCATGTCCTCAAGGGCAATATCATCATGGACCATGTGAATACTGATGATCAACTAGCAGATATTTTCACAAAGCCCTTGGATGAGAGAAGGTTTTGCAAGTTGCGGTGTTAGCTAAATCTCCTAGAGTCTTTAAATGTCTTGTAAACATGCACACATCTTGACACTTATGCAAAATTGATGACTTAAATGTGCAACACACAAACTAACAATTTTCTTCAATCAATGAAGAATATCACCCTAAGTGTGAAAAAATCAATGAAGAATTTGGTTCTGAGGGCCCTACGACAATTGTACGCGGCGCCTGAAATCATCATTCTTATACGGTGGGTCAAACCACCACCCAACTTTGAAATTGTTCAAGTTGGAAATTCTTCAATCTGAGACTTTGTCACAAAACCCTCAAATTTTCACAATCTTCAAAAACTTCAAATTCTTCAAAACTTTTTGAGATGATCTTCATTTGAATATATATTGATAGGCACTTGATAGATGCGAGGGTCCCGATCTTTCGATGAGATGATAACTATCGATTTGGTGGAGACGACTTTAACGATCCGACTACAAACGTGCACGACGCGCCTTAGCAATCGCTAAACCAATCTTCAAGAGGTTATTGATCACGCCGGAGCACGATCAACCTGACCATGAAGGTCTATTTCTGCAAGCAATCGAAGAACAAGCAAAAATTTGATATTGCAATCTGACTATTGCGAATATAGATGAAGTATTGATAAGGGTGGGGATCTAAAAACGGTCTTAGTCTGGTCGTTGGACACAAATGAAGTACACGAAGTTGCAATGGCTAACTTTTAACTAAACAAATCCCAAGCAAAAAAGCTACTAGGTTGATCTACATATATAGGAGCAAGGGGTGGCGGCCAAGGAGGTGGGAGGACATCCCAAGGCACCCTAAAACTAACCCTAGATCGTACAAGGCCTATGGGCCCAAGTGGAGGTGGTGCAACACCTTTGGACTTGTTGTTTCACTCGGATTATGGTGCAACGTCATTTTGTTTGGTAGAGATCTCCATGCTAGGGACGAATTTTAAGGTTATTCCAATTGGGCCTGAAAGCCAGTAAAATCTACTTTGCAGCCCAAAAATAATCACACAATTCGGAGTCCGGATGAAAACGTTGAAGGCGTTTTGGTATAGGTATGTCTATGTAGTCCGAATCTGAGTTCAGAACATGAAAGACTTGGACTCTATCTTCTCTTGGGCTAAAAGTGACGTGAGAAACTTTTTGAACAACAACCAATTATTTCCTTTGACATGAGAGGACCTCTTGAATAGCATCCAACCATTTCCTGTTCCCTTGTCATCACACGTGATTCATACAAGTGTTCGGCCATTCTGCATTTAGGCATAAAATAAAAACAGGTGAAGTATTTTTGTTCCGGATAACATAAATAAATTATTGCATGAGTTTATCAGAAATAACCTCAAATAAATACGCATATGCAATGATTGTGATAATATCAAAGGTAGCCATGTCCTCATCATCCTCCCCTTTTTGAAAATAAAGCCGTCATCGGCGCTGCTTAATCTGAAATTTGGCTAACAAAAGAGACAAGGTATACATGTTGTATATGTATATGTCATACATTTTACTTCCCTTGGTTTTTGCACATATGACACATTTATACATGAGTAACTTTCATATATTATGGAATATAAAGTCAAACTATTATCACAAGAAGTAGAAAGCATGAAAATATTACAACTCAGTTTGCACATATAAGTGAAGCTCTTATTTATATCAAAAGGTTGACAATGCTCATCACTATACCATCCCAACATTGGTGAAGAAAATTGAATTGTTTCAAATGTACATGCTACAACAGGCTGAACTAAGCAATCATGCAACATGTCATTTGACATAGAATCATCATCAAGATTAGTGGTCATATCAAAATGATTAAACATTGGCACAATTATTTTCAAACATATTTGATCCAAATTTGATTTATTTCCTTTTTCACATGGTTCTTTCTAAACAATAGTTAATTCAATGGGTGCACTCAAAATTGTTGATATTGTAGTTGTTTGAGCACACGACAAAGTCAAATCATCAACGTAGTTCTCTAAAATAGGTGGTGTGATCAAAGTAATAGGTGGCTCATCACAGGGTACATTGCAATTGACAAGGCATTCATCATAGTCATGTGGAGGTGGAAGATAAGTACATTTGTCATTACCTCTTATGATCAACTCGGATGATGTAGCCACTCTCGATGGTAACGTGTCACATGGTGAAGGTGATATAGCTCTCACAACAATTGATGTGGTTGTCATCGTACACCCAGTAGTTCAAGGAACAACCATATCAACTCTTGGAATAAGCAACTTGCGCTCGTTCTCCTTGTGGGCAATACGTCATTTTATTTCCTGTTCAGCTTTGCAAGCAAGACGAAACAAACGATCCATAGGATAACACTTTTCATGAATTAGTATCTCATGAATATCATGGTTTAACCCTCCCCAAAATCTGTCCATAAAATCTTCATCACTTTCTTCAAATGAGGAATGCAACAAGGTTGTTTGTAAATCATCATAATATTTTGTTACGGTGTCACTACCTTGTTTTAACTGTTGTAACTTTTTAATCATGCCACGAGTATAATAAGTAGGAAGGAATGCGTGTCTCATGGCAAGTTTAAATAATACCAAGTAGTAGGTCTATAATCAGGGTGTAACCGACAATATTTGCTCCACCAAACTGAAGCATAACCGGTGAAAGAACCAACCGCGACCTTAATTTTCTTATGTTCAGCAAAATTATGGGAACCAAATATATCATTTATTTCAAATTCCCATTCAATATATAAAGCAGGTCTAAAACGGCCATTAAATGGTGGTATAGAAACATTAACCTCATGATGTGCATTTGTATCTCTGTGCACCTCTCGTAACACTTGTTGTGGTGGCATGTCTCCCACGATCGAAGAAGCCCATGAACTGACAACTTTGGATCATGTCAAGACTAGTAGAAACAAGAAACAAAAATCCAAGAATATTGTTCCTATGAACTATGAGGATGTGGTGGTAAAACGCTCACAGTAAAGCAAATATCAATGTCTTACAAATTCATACCATGCAGCAGGCGGTGACCGGCAACGGACGGTGTCAATATCTTCGAAGATTGAGTAAAGCGATTACCAGGTAAACATATGTATACACGGTGTAGAAATATGTGGAGCTAGGAAGACTTAATGTATGGTAGCAAAAGATTAGCAATAATCAGTTCAGAGATGCAATGCTGAATAAACACTCAACGACGGTACTGCGCTGGTCCTAGGCTAGACCGTACTAGAGACGCGACCCTAGAACACTAATGGGGTCACGCCAAATCAAAAATACCAGCAATGGATGACATGAAGTAGCTTTGGATAGGAAGATATAAGTGAAGATCACAATGGCAGTAAAGATAGTGATGATAAATGACCCCAAGCAGGATAAACCAAAACTATCTCCAGAACTTCCCTCTTGAAAATATTATGTGAAATTTATGATATTTTTTCTCAATAATACTACTGACTCAAGATTTCTAATGCAAAAAGAATCACTCAATTCCGAGATCGTATGAGGACTCAAAAATTTCGGAAACGGACCTGAAAAATATTAACAAATTGTGTTCCTGACGTTCGAAGGGAAAAAAGTCCTATTTAGAAGCCGATTTGGAGGTGACAATAATGAATAAGCTTGATCAACTATTCAGATGCGGCTCGTCGATAGCTCGAATTTGAGTACTCGCGGAGCCAAAACGGGCATCGTATGAGGAAGATACACATGTTTTACTGAACACTGCACAAAAGAGTTTTCAATACGAATTCACATACGCGATTGAGTCTAGATAGATCCGAAATTTGTATTTTTTTTCTCTTCTCTCTTTTTTTTCTCACTTTTTTCTTTTTTCTCTCTATTTTTCTCTAAAAAAATTCTATTTTTTTTCTCTCACTTTTATTTTCTCTTCTCTCAAACAACCAATTAAGATGCAGATTGGACCAAGCACAGATGCGAATGACCTCATGTATGATAATGACAATGAACAATTGAAGCACGTGGTGAATATTGATGGTTGGTGGTGGGCGACAATGGAAGGGATGACGGCAGCGTGGTGTTGGTATATGGCAGCAACAATGAAAATGGTGCAGCGGCGGCATGACAACTTGTGAACAGGACTCGAAACTCTAAAAGACTAGACACTAAGATCAACAACTTGACACGACAATGCAACCGATAATTCAACTATGCAAACACTAAAAATAAAATTGCAAAGGCTCAGACTGGCTTGGAAAAGGATGACTAGATCTGACTATTTTTGTGGTTTTTTCTTGGGTAATAGGTAAGAAAAATAAATCTAATATAGGGATAACTCGAAATTCTCACCGAGCAACCTGAAAACTGATACCACTTGATAGGCACTTGATAGATGCGAGGGTCCCGATCTTTCGATGAGATTATAACTACCGATTTGGTGGAGACGACTTTGACGATCCGACTACAAACGTGCACGAGTTGCGCCTTAGCAATCGCTAAACCAATCTTCGAGAGGTTATTGACCACGCCGGAGCACGATCAACCTGACCACGAAGGTCTATTTCTGCAAGCAATCGAAGAACAAGCAAAAATATAATATTGCAATCTGAATATTGCGAATATAGATGAAGTATTGATAAGGGCGGGGATCCGAAAACGTTCTTAGTCTGGTCGTCGGACACAAACGAAGTACACGAAGTTGCAATGGCTAACTTTTAACTAAACAAATCCCAAGCAAAAAAGCTACTAGGTTGATCTACTTATATAGGAGCAAGGGCTGGTGGCCAAGGAGGTGGGAGGACATTCCAAGGCAGCCTAAAACTAACCCTAGGTCGTACAAGGCCTATGGGTCCAAGTGAAGGTGGTGCAACACCTTTGGACTTGTTGTTTGACTAGGATTATGGTGAAACGTCATTTGTTTGGTCGATTTCTCCACGCTCCGGACGAATTTTAAGGTTATTCCAATTGGGCCTGAAAGCTAGTAAAATCTACTTTGCATCCCAAAAAGAATCACGCCATTCAGAGTCCGGATGAAAAAGTTGAAGGCGTTTTGGCATAGATATGTCTGTGCAGTCCGAATCTGAGTTCAGAATGTGAAAGACTTGGACTCTATCTTCTCTTGGGCTGAAAGTGACGTGAGAAAACTTTTTGAACAACAAGTAATTATTTCCTTTGACATGAGAGGACCTCTTGAATAGCATCCAACCATTTCCTATTCCCTTGTCATCACACGTGATTCATATAAGTGTTCGGTCATTCTGCATTTAGGCATAAAATAAAAACAGATGAAGTATTTTTGTTCCGGATAACATAAATAAATTATTGCATGAGTTTTATCAGAAATCACCTCAAATAAATACGCATATGCAATGATTGTGATAATAGTAAAGGTAGTCATGTCCTCATCATATATATTATAATGAGCTTTCAATGTCCTCAACAACATTCACTTATTGCTCAGTCTTCAATTTGGTATTTCTTCTATGTGAATGTGATCGAACCCGACTCCCCTCTATGCTAAGCTCAACCTAGTATATTCACAATTCTTCATATGCGTTCTGCTTGACACTTGTTCAAAATCCTCACTGAGTCCTTGTCAGCTGAGGACTTTGCAACGTAATCCTACAAATTCAAAATTTACTTTTAACGTTACCAAAGTAACCGCACCCACTACTCACGTTCGAATAACCACGATCTCCACCGCTTCAATCTTGGGTAACATGTGCCATGCGGAGTGGAGGGGGCAAGGGCAGGTCAGTCCGGAAGTTTTGGCCTAGACCATTTTTAACTTATCTATAAATAGGCCCTTACCCGCCTCACTCAAAACTCTTCTTTTTCCTCTCGTTTTGTCCACTCGAGCTCAAACCCTAGCGCCGCCGCTAGCATCTTCGTTGTCGGTGAGGAAAAGCTTCACTGCCTCACCCTCGCCGTCTCCGAACTCATGCCGATTGCGGAACATCTTCCTCTGCCCCCGCCGTACCTGTCTTCAGTCGCCAAGCTAGGGCACTGAAGATCTGGACCGAAGAACTTCCTCTTTTTACTGCTTCAGTTCATCGCGTTCTTCGCACAGGGTAAATAAAATCCTATTTTACTGTCGTTGTTGATCTCTTAATTCTCTTTAGATTCGTGAAAGTTTTTCCTCAGAAATTCTCTAAGCTATGCACACCCATGTCTAGATCACTTGATGAATTTCACTAAATCACTAAATTCTTCACGAGATTCCTCAATTGTGTAAATTTCAAATCTGCACAACTCTGGAACCCAAGATCAGAATGCTTAGTCAAATTCCTCAACTCACTGGTCAAATTCCTCAACTTACGTATTTTTTCAATTTCCTCAAATCTGAGAAGTCGTATGACCTCTCCAAATTCTTCGCACCTATACTCTGTTCACAGGTACAAAATGTTAGCCGATGAATCACTAGGTTCTCATCAACTTAACTCATTTGCAGCATTCATAGAAGAAACATTACCTGTGTCCTCAGAATCATCAAGAATACAAATTCCTCATCAAAAGCCTTAGCTGAAGAAAATGGAGGAAGACAAAAAAGAAAAAGGTGGTAAGAAGCTGGAACAGGACACTGCCTTTGAGATCCCTCAGGAGATCTATGTTGAGTACTGTGCACCTGATTAGGAAATTCATTGTAAAGAGACCATGCCGAAGTGCAAGATAAGGCTTCAAAAGATAGAACGCAGATGGGCAAAGGAGTGGAAAGAATACATATATGTCACTCCAAAATATGCCAAGAAGTTTGCTGATAACCCACAAGTATAGGGGATCAATTGTAGCATTTCTCGATAAGAAAGAGTGTCGAACCCAACGAGGAGCTAAAGGTAGGACAAATATTCCCTCAGGTTCTATCGACCACCGATACAACTCTACGCACACTTTATGTTCGCTTTACCTAGAACAAGTATGAAACTAGAAGTACTTTGAAGGAGTGATAGGATAGGCTTACAAGAAAGTAAAGAACACGCAAATAAAACTAGGGGCTGGTTAGATAAAGCAACAACTACGAGTGTCTAACGAGTGTGGAAAAGTGGTGGTAGGAGTTGCGGAATTATCCCTAAGCAATTGACTTCGTTACTAGATCGATAGCAAGTATCATGTGGGAGAGGCCTCTGCTAGCATGTCATCCCTTACTTGGAATCCTATGCACTTATGATTGGAACTATTAGAAAGCGTCCGCAACTACTAACGTTCATTAAGGTAAAACCCAACCATAGCAATAAGATATATTGGTCCCCCTTCAATCCCATATGCATCAATTTCTATGCTAGGTTTGAAGCTTCTGCCACTCTAGCATGCCAATACATAGTCCTATCAACATACAACTTACCCTATGGTGTGATCCACGCGATGGGCACCAAAGGACAGCAACATAACCACAAGCAAATTAAACCAATCATAGCAATTCATCAATCACCGATAGGACAACGATAATCTACTCAGACATCATAGGATAGCAACACATCATTGGATAATAGTATGTAGCATAAAGCACCATGTTCAAGTAGAGGGTACAACGGGTTGCGGGAGAGTGAACCGCTGGATATAGATGGGGGAAGATGATGGAGATGTTGGTGAAGATGACGGAGGTGTTGGTGTAGATCGCCGTCACACGATGATGTCCCAGGCGGCGTTCCGGCGCCGCCGGGAGAGAGGGGGAGAGAGCCCCCCTCCTTCTTCTTCTTCCTTGACCTCCTCCCTAGATGGGAGAAGGGTTCCCCTCTAGTCCATGGTCTCCATGGCGGCGGAGGGGCGAGAGCCCCTCCGAGATTGGATCTCTCTCTCTCTGTGTCCTTCTATTTCTGCGCTCCCAGATTGTGCGTTTCACCGTTTCTTAAATTCCCGGAGATCCGTAACTCCGGTTGGGCTGAAATTTTAACGATATTTTCTTCCGGATATTATGTTTCTTGCGGAGAAAGAAGGGCTCCAACCGCCTTAAGGAGTGTCCACAAGCCTGCCAGCCGCCGTTGTACCTCCTGGTGGCGGCTACAGGGCTTGTGGGCCCTCCGTGCATCCCCTCGCGTTGATTCTTCTTCCCAAAAATCATAAATATTCCAAAAAAAATCCCCGTAAGTTTTTATTACGTTTGGACTTCATTTGGTATGGATATTCTGCGAAACAAAAAACATGCAACAAACAGGAACTGACAGTGGGCACTGGATCAATATGTTAGTCCCAAAAATAGTATAAAAATTTGCCAAAAATATATGAAAGTTGTAGAATATTGGCATGAAACAATCAAAAATTATAGATACGGCGGAGACGTATCAGCATCCCCAAGCTTAAGTCCTGCTCGTCCTCGAGTAGGTAAATGATAAAAAAGATAATTTTTGATGTGGAATGCTACCTAGCATAATCTTGATCATATAATCTAATCATGGCATGAATACTAAAACACGAGTGATTCGAAGCAATAGTCTATCATTTGACATAAAGACAATAATATTCCAAGCATACTAACAAAGCAATCATGTCTTCTCAAAATATCATGGCCAAAGAAAGTTATCCCTACAAAATAATATAGTCCAACTATGCTCCATCTTCCCCACACAACGTATTTAAATCATGCACAACCCCGGTTTTAGCCAAGAAATTGTTTCATACTTTAGTGTTCTCAAACCTTTTCAACTTTCACGCAATACATGAGCATGAGCCATGGACATAGCACTATAGGTGGAATATAATATGGTGGTCGTGGAGAAGACAAAAAAAGGAGGAGATAGTCTCACATCAACTAGGCGTATCAACGGGCTATGGAGATGCCCATCAATAGATATCAATGTGAGTGAGTAGGGATTGCCACACAACGGATGTACTACAGCTTATAAGTGTATGAAAGCTCACAAAAGAAACTAGTGGGTGTGCACCCAACTTGCTTGCTCACGAAGACCTAGGGCAATTTTGAGGAAGCCCATCATTGGAATATACAAGCCAAGTTATATAATGAAAATTTCCCACTAGTATATGGAAGTGACAACATAGGAGACTCTCTGTCATGAAGATCATAGTGCTATTTGAAGCACAAGTGTTGAAAGAGGATAGTAGAAATTGTCCCTTCTCTCTTTTCTCTCATTTTTTTGTGGGCTCTTTGGCCTCTCTTTTTTTTTTTTTTTTGGTGGGCATCTTTGGCCTCTTTTTTGTAAATGGGCTTCGTTGACCTCTTTTATTTCCTCACATGGGACAATGCTCTATTAATAATGATCATCACACTTACAACTCAATACTTAGAGCAATGATGACTCTATATGAAATGCCTTCGGTAGTGTACCGTGACAATGATCTAGCATAGCAATGACATAAAAAAAATCGGACAAGCCATGGAAACATCATGCTAGCTATCTTACGATCATGCAATGGCAATATGGAAGTGGTGGCACATGTCATGACACGGAACGGTGGTAGTTGCATGGCAATATATCTCGGAATGGCTATGAAAATGCCATAATAGGTAGGTATGGTGGCTGTTTTGAGGGAGGCTATATGGTGGGTGTAATGCACCGACGAAAGTTGTGCGGTACTAGAGAGGCTAGCAATGGTGGAAGGGTGAGAGTGTGTATAATCCATGGACTCAACATTAGTCCTAAAGAACTCACATACTTATTGCAAAAGTCTATTAGTCATCGAAACAAGGTACTACACGCATGCTCCTAGGGGAAAGGTTGGTAGGAGTTAACCATCGCGCGATCCCGACCTCCACACAAAGGATGACAATCAATAAATAAGTCATGCTCCTACTTCATCACATAACGGTTCACCATACGTGCATGCTACGGGAATCACAAACCTTAACACCAGTATTTCTACGAATACACAATTACTCACTAGCATGACTCTAATATCACATAATCATGTCGCAAAAACTATTGCAAGTAATCAAACATATCATATTCAGAGATCTACAAGTTTTATGTAGGGTTTTATGACTAACCATGTGAAAGGCCAACTCCGTTAACTCTATAAATAGGTATAAGTGAAGCATGAGAGTTTAATTCTTTCTACAAAAGATATGCCCCGCTCTAACAAATATAAGTGAAGCAAAAGAGCATTCTACAAATGGCGGTTTTCTATGTGTAGGGAAACATGCAATCCAAACTTCAAAAGATATAAGTGAAGAACAAGAAGCATTCTATAAAGCCAACCAAGGACTATCTCATACCAGCATGGTGCATAAAAGAAAAAGGAAAAATAAACACATAAGACGCTCCAAGCATTTGCACATATCATGTGATGAATTAAAATATAGCTCCGAGTAAAATTACCGATAGATAGACGAAAGAGGGGATGCCTTCCGGGGCATCCCCAAGCTTAGACGCTCGAGTCTTCCTTGAATATTACCTTGGGGTGCCTCGGGCATCCCCAAGCTTAGGCTCTTGCCTCTCCTTATTCCTTCATCCATCGTGCTCTCACCCAAAACTTGAAAACTTCAATCACACAAAACTCAACAAAACTTCGTGAGATCCGTTTGTATAATAAAATAAATCACCACTTCAAGTACTGTTGTGAACTCATTCTAAATCCATATTAGAATTATATCTACTGTAATCCAACTTCACCATGGTTCATACCCCCGATACTACCCATAGAATCATCAGAATAAGAGAACAATGCATAGACAACAGAATCTGTCAAAACATACTAGTCTGTAGCAATCTGTATATTCCGTATACTCTAATATCTCAAAAAATCTGAAAAATTACGAACGTCTGTAAAATTTTCAAATAAATCAGCAGAAAAAAGAATCAACTCAAAATCTCTTCCAGGATAAAAACGAAAATTAATTTCGTGAGCATAAAGTTTCTGTCTTTTCTCAGCGTGATCAAACAACTATCACCCAAACTAATCGTAAAGGCTTTGCTTGGCACATTATTTTAAAAACACAAAGGAATTGTACAAGGGGATAATTATTTTTGTGAGAAACTTCCATGAAAAATTCTACATTGTTTCCATGAGCATGAACACAAGTGTTCAAGGCCGATCCTCACTTCCGCAATGCATCACCCTTCAATCGCTTCTCTTTTTGAAAAAGTTTTAAGTTCCCCTCTATATTTTTTTGTTTTTAAACTAAATAAAAGCACTCAACAGAAATAAATGACACTCTAAAACTTCCGGGTAGTCTCCCAGACAGCGCTTTCCTTAAAGCCATTAAGCTAGGCATAAAGTGCTCAAGTAATGGATCCACCCGGATCCCAAGGTATATCAAAGCCAATTTTAATTAGTAATGATTTGTAATTTATTAGTGAGCACAAGGTAACATATATCATGCAATGACGAAGTCTAACTCTCTTCCTATGCATTGGCATGTCACAAAAGAACAATTCATGCACATCAAGTAAAGACCAATACATAGCATAAGCAGTTTCTTGCAATTTTATCGTATTGGAAACATAGAGAGGTGGAGATGTAGTTCCTCTCTCATAATAATTGCACGTAGGAGCAGCAAGCACATGCATATTATATTCATAAAAATCATCATGTGTAACATAAGGAACTATAGCTAGCTCATCTTCATAAGCATCATTCATATTGGCGTCATGGCCACAAGCGTGGCAAGCATCAAGTTCATCAAAAAGGGATATTTCAAACGAATCCAAGGGATCATAGCATTCATCCTTCGGTAAGAACGAAGGGAAATTAAATAATGTATGAGTAGAAGAGTTACTCTCATTAGAAGGTGGACACTGGTAGCTAGTCCGTTCTTCCTCCTTTTGTTCTTCGCTCTCCTCGTCATCTTTTTCATCTAATGAGCTCACAATTTCAGCATTTTCTTCTTCCATAGTTTCCTGCAAAATAATAATCTCTTCTTGGGCAACATAGGATTTCTCCTTAAATCGTTCAATATGGGCATTATATTCATAATTAGTATAACAATAAGGAATCATAGCCAAATTTTCAGATCGGTAAGGAGCATCATCATTATCATCATACCTTTTAAACAGAGCCTCAATTTCATAAGCACCCATAAAAGCAACAAACTCTTCTATTTGATCCACATCATAGTAATCATATATACCATTAGCATAAGAAGCCAAGGTTCTATGATCATTAAACTCACAAGAAAAGGGAAGGTGTGGAGCCTTCATCCTAGAGCAACAAGTAACACCATGTCTCTTGCATAGTTCCCAAGCATACCATTTCAACAAATGGAGTTGATCCCATAAAAGTTTCCCTTTTTGAGTCAAGCAATAATCCCTAAAGTATTCACATTGATCAAACGTGTATCCCATTATATAATTGAATAGGGCTTTCTCAGGATTATTAAAGAAGTGCATAATATTTTCCACATAACGAGCCTCGAGGGTTTTAGGAGGTTCCCCATCTCCATGAGTAGCAAGTACACCTAATTTTTTTGGTATTTTGTGTTCCATATCCATAACTAAAGATAGAGAACAGCTTAGAACAGCAAATAAATCTACTTAGTGACAAAGCAAACAAGCATACACGAGGATATTCACACCACACTATTGCTCCCCGGCAATGGCGCCAGAAAAAGGTCTTGATAACCCACAAGTATAGGGGATCAATTGTAGCCTTTCTCGATAAGTAAGAGTGTCGAACCCAACGAGGAGCTAAAGGTAGGACAAATACTCCCTCAAGTTCTATCGACCACCGATACAACTCTACGCACACTTTATGTTCGCTTTACCTAGAACAAGTATGAAACAAGAAGTACTTTGAAGGAGTGATAGGATAGGCTTGCAAGAAAGTAAAGAACATGCAACTAAAACTAACGGATGGTTAGATAAAGAAACAACTACGAGTGTCTAACGAGTGTGGAAAAGTGGTGGTAGGAGTTGCGGAATTGTCCCTAAGCAAGTGACTACGTTACTAGATCGATAGCAAGTATCATGTGGGAGAGGCCTCTGCTAGCATGTCATCCCTTGCTTGGAATTCTATGCACTTATGATTGGAACTATTAGCAAGCGTCCGCAAGTACTAACGTTCATTAAGGTAAAACCCAACCATAGCAATAAGATATATTGGTCCCCCTTCAATCCCATATGCATCAATTTCTATGCTAGGTTTGAAACTTCTGTGACTCTAGCCTGCCAATACATAGTCCTATCAACATACAACTTACCCTATGGTGTGATCCACGTGCGCTATCATATGATGGGCACCAAAGGACAGCAACATAACCACAAGCAAATTAAACCAATCATAGCAATTCATCAATCACCGATAGGACAATGATAATCTACTCAGACATCATAGGATAGCAACACATCATTGGATAATAATATGTAGCATAAAGCACCATGTTCAAGTAGAGGGTACAACGGGTTGCGGGAGAGTGAACCGCTGAATATAGATGGGGGAAGATGATGGAGATGTTGGTGAAGATGACGGAGGTGTTGGTGTAGATCGCCATCACACGATGATGTCCCGAGCGGCGTTCCGGCGCCACCGGGAGAGAGGGGGAGAGAGCCCCCCTCCTTCTTCTTCTTCCTTGACCTCCTCCCTAGATAGGAGAAGGGTTTCCCCTCTGGTCCATGGTCTCCATGGCGGCGGAGGGGCGAGAGCCCCTCCGAGATTGGATCTCTCTCTCTATGTCCTTCTGTTTCTGCGCTCCCAGATTCTGCGTTTCACCGTTTCTTAAATTCCTGGAGATCCGTAACTCCGGTTGGGATGAAATTTTAACACAATTTTCTTCCAGATATTATATTTCTTGCGGCGAAAGAAGGCCTCCAACCGCCATAAGGAGTGGCCATAAGCCTGCCAGCCACCGCCGTGCCTCCTGGTGGCGGCTACATGGCTTGTGGGCCCTCCGTGCATCGCCTCGCGTTGATTCTTCTTCCCAAAAATCATAAATATTCCAAAAAAAATCCCTATAAGTTTTTATTATGTTTGGACTTCGTTTGGTATGGATATTCTGCGAAACAAAAAACATGCAACAAACAGGAACTGGCAGTGGGCACTGGATCAATATGTTAGTCCCAAAAATAGTATAAAAAGTTGCCAAAAGTATATGAAAGTTGTAGAATATTGGCATGAAACAATCAAAAATTATAGATACGACGGAGATCAACAAGCAGCACATTCCTCAAGCGTAGCTACAATTGAGGATTACCCTGATGAAAAAGACAAATATTTGTCTAAGCTGCAGAAAAAGGCTAAAGCTGCTGTCACAAAGTTAAATGAGGACTCTGCTGCTGCAGCTACTGCCACCACTTCTTCAGCTGCTGAGGCGTGTGCTACAGAAAATCCTCAGAAGAAGGCCCTACTGAAGAAACCAAGTCTCAAGCCAAAAGCCTCAACATCAATATCAAAAGAGCAACTTCCTCAGAAAGTAGCAACGGCTACAAAATCCTCAACTATAGCAAAGTCTTCACCTCCTCCACAGAAGCAGCTCAGTAAGTTTCAATCTGAAAATCCAAGTTCCTCTGTACCATCTACCACTGGCTCAGCTTCAAAATCTTCACCAAGTCTGCTGAAGACTAAAATGGCTGCTGGTAGAGGTACCAGGCCAAGTCCAGGCAAAGTCGTCAACATTCCTTGTGCATTAGAAGGAAGTAAAGAATATGATGATGAAACTCTTCAAGCCATCATCAGAAACAAGCAAGAAAGAGTTGCACAAGCCAGTGGTAGCACCATTCCCCTCGCACTGGATCCGAAGGAATTGCTAAACTTCATCGATCTTTGGCATGAGGATCCAAACACTCCAATTGATGATTTGAAGCTTCCTCCTGGAGTAAACCATATGGTTGTGTAACAGCCCAGATGCTTTCTTTCCTCTTTTGTAAGCCTTTCCAATTGTGGCAACCTTGTGGAACCTATGTTATGGAGGTGGTTATCATTTCATGTGGTTGTCATTTCATGTGCATCTCATGCATCATATCATTTTTGTGTTAGTCTTCATCTTGTCTACCTTGGTGTTGTGAATTCATGTGGCTTGTGATGCTTTTGTGGAGTGTTGTGTGGGTGCAACTATGACCTCAAAACCTTAGTCGCACCATAGCCCAAATAACCCCCCCCCCTCTCCTTTATTTTAAGGCATAATTAAGTTGTTGTTTTCGGGTATTAAAAATGTTCATCTTCTTTGGAAATACTTTTAAATATTTGTGGGTGGCAACCCTCACTTATTTGAAGTCATTTTTCTTTTGTTTTAATTAAAAACAGGGTCTTTGATTTTAAAAGGCATTTATTTTTTTTCTCTTATAAAATGACCAATTTATTTTTATAAAATGGCACATGTTTTTAGGAGCATAAAAGTATTTTTATTTTTGTTTATGTAGCGACCCGACTCAAAACGAGTCAAGCCTCTGTGTTTCTGTGCCATCCCTGGATCAGTATGCTGGCACACACAGTACATCAATGTATATATCAAAGTGCAATCACATGTAAATAGCGTAAAACTCATATATACCTTAAAATCTGAGCAGAAGCAGTCAAGGGGGTGGAGTCCCAATAAACACCAACGGCAAGTTGAGTGCGGACCGTAACCCTGAATCGTACTCTTACTCGTCGAGGAAATACCTGCAACATAAGACGTTGCAACCGTGTAGGTCAGCATATTGAATATGCTGGAAAGTCACATATGAGAGGGGTGAAAAGTAATCATCTATACTATATGCATATATGGCAGGTGGGGCTATAAGTTTTTAGCGTAAAGCAAGTTTTCTCCTACATCAAGAGAGGGCTAAAAGCAAAATGTTACTACATTGTTGGTTGTTAACGAGATGGTTCCACCAACCAATTCTCGTACCCGTGTTGTCAATAATTCCCACATCAATATTATTATTTGTGTTGAGAACTTCAGATAACTTCAGTTCCTTTGGCTCAAGTTGTCCATGACCGTGGACACCGCTAATCGATTAGGTTTGAGTACTCTGCAGAGTTTTGCACACGTTCCCCACAAGATTTGATCACCTCCGTGTATGTCCTCGCACTTCAGGGTGTTTGAAGACCGGATGATCAAAACATGGTCTTTCAACGGGTCCCTCTGAATCCTTGTCGGTGCCCATCCATTCCTACTGTTCTTCTACATCTGCTAGCACCGCCTGTCCAGAGTCGCCGCGTTGTCCAACCAAGCCAGAGCCCATAATGACTTGTGGCTGTGCAGGTAAGCCTTGGGTCTTGAAAATATCCGTCCGTCTCTTTGAGCCTGGGTGAAGCTTTCCGCAGGATGTCATGGCCGTCTCCAGCATCCGGGTCATCCACTGGTTTCTCTAGGGAGCCGATCAACCGTCCTTCACCCAGAGTTGCATTGCATCACGAGGTCTTGAAAAGCCTTGACTTAACCGGTCTTGGTTATTAAATTATTCTCGCATCACTCGTGGTAAACTCTCAACCAGAATCCCGTCTACTCAAGCATAGCAATATGAAATTTGTCGTCCCGGGCCAAGTAACGGGGTTGTTGGGTGCCTACCACATGATACTACAATATGTAACCATAATTTCCAAGTACCTACTCAGCATGCAATTGGGCATAGGATGGTAGAACTACGATGCATAAAACATAGGTGATACATGATCAAATGACTTGCCTGGTGATGTTGACGAAGAAGAATTTTCTTTCTCGGGAAATACGTGATAGAACTATTCGTCACTCTCCGATGAAATCTATATAATCAAACATAGTATTCACATAAGCACTCACACTAGCAATCATTCTAGCAATAAATTAACAAACAGCAATAAAAGTTGATGCAATCAAAAATCAATAAGAGAGAGCGGATAAAAATCCAAAGGAAACTTCAAAGAAGCTAAGAAGCCTTCTACTACATCAAACACTATATAGTTTTTGTTCTAACTGAAAATAAAACACTAAAATAGAAAAAATAACAGAAAACAAAATATAAAATAACTAAGATAACAGAAGTAAAATTTACAAAACAATATTATTTTATAAGTATTTTCAAAATAGGAAATCAAACTAGCAATGCAATCAATTCGCAAGTTAGTATAGAACTAGAATTGATTCCATGCAAACAAATAAGAATAAATAAAATAAATTTTTTTGTTGTTGAAAAGTTACTGGTAAATATCAGAAAACAAAATATAACTTGTCACAATTAAAAAAAAACAAATTAAGAACAAATAATACAAAAGAAATAGCAAGAAAACAAAAAAGGCTAAAACAGAATCTGTTTTGCTTAAAACCCTACGTAAAATTATTTAAAAAAATTGAAACTTAAAATACTTAAAGATATGATCAATAGGAAACAGTAGCAAAAAGAATTAATTTAAAAGATATTTTTAAACTCCTGGTATAAGCAAAACAAGCTTTAAACCAAATCTGATCTAATTCAAATTTTATAAATCCAAACATAGACAAATTATATATCTGCAGAAACTACATAAATTTTTTGATCCAAGGCAAAAAGAATCACCTAATTCGGAGTTATAGACTAATATATATGAATTTTCTAAGATTGCAATTTTCTGAAAAAACTACAATACGGGATTTCGTGAATCTCACCATGGGTGACAAAGAGGAAGAACTCCGGCGAGGTAGCTGCTCCGGCGAGGTGGGGAGGTCGCCGGCGGGGGTGGGGATGCGATGGAGGAGGGTGGCGGCGTGTCTCCTGCGCCGAACGGCGTCGTCGGCGAAGCGAAGGGGAGTCGGGGCGGTCGGGGAAGCGCCCGGGGAGTTCCTATCCGACCGAACTCCGGCGAGGCGAGGGGAGTGGCGAGGAGCGGCGAACGCTTGGGCTAGGGGCAAAAATGAGTTGCGGTGGACGAGGGGGTGCTTGTGGCGGCGTCGGTTGGGGCGGGGAGGCGAGTGGTGGCGTAGGGTGGCGGGGGCGTTTTTTTTTCTGGAGCTCCCCTCCTGCGAGGTAGCGAGAGCAGGGGCGAGGTGGTGCTGCGGCGTGGGGAGGAGGGAGATGAGGGGGCGAGGGGGAGGGCGGTTTATAAAGGGGGCGAGGGAGGCTGAGAGAAGGAAGGGGAGGGGGGATCGGGAAGGGGATCCCGTGATCAGGGGAGGTGGCGCCATGGAAAGGGGAGGCGCTGGGAAGGAAAGTCACGCTAGACAGAGAAAAGGAAGGAAGAAGAAGAGGGAAGGAAGGAAAAAAAGAAAGAAAAGGGGAAAGAAGAAAAAAAAAGAAAAGAAAAAGAAAGGAGAGGTGGCGTGGGGGTTTGGCCAGAGATTTCTGGCTGTGGTGGTGTAGGGATTTGTTCCGAGCGATGGGGATCTAGCCCCAGAATATCTCCCGTGTGTTTTTTAACATAAACTAAAACGAAATAAAAGGAAACAAAATAAAAAGATTTGTATGGGGTATTATATACCAAAATTTTCAGAAAAATATTCCCTACTCGTTTATCATTTTTCCAACACCAAAATAAAAACTTTTAAAAAATGTTTTTTTCAGAAAAATCCCTAAGGCTTTATTTTCTTTTGGCAAAATACTTTCTCCATAAAACTTGGTCTTCTTGGCTCAAAATATTTCAGAAATGCCTCACATTTTGGAGGGTCATTTTCCTCCGCTCTTTCTTGCGTGCAAGAATTTTGTCGGGGCATTTTCTCGGGGAATAAAAATACAGAAAAGCAAAAGGAAAAAAAATTGAAAGAATTCAAATGCAAACTTCATGCAAATTCTTTATAGTTGAAGAAGTCATGTCATCTTCTCTCATTGCTTTTGAATTTGAATTTACTGGAGAAGGGGAAAGTCATTTTATTCCCTCTCATTCAAAAGTTTTGAAAAGTTTCAAATTTCACTCAAGTTTCAATCACTCAAGCAAGCAAACAAACTAACTAATAATTATTTTAACATTCCAAAATTTGGGATGTTACAGTTTAGTTCTTTTTCCTTTTGCCTCTGGTATTAAATTCAAAAACCAACTTTATGTAATTTTTTTCGCGAGACCTTTCTTTTCCACGGAGAGAAAGGCGGCCCACTCTATTGGAGGCGGCCCAGCCCGTAGCGCGTGCATCTCCCTCCTCACAATGTCAGCGTCGTACGACGCCATGGCACCCGCTGATGGAACTTTTCCATCGATCGACGGCTCTAGGCGCGTGGCTCGAGGCTATTTAGCCGTGCCCCAGCTCTCCTCTGGTGCCCTAGCGCCCATTCTTCCCCCTCCTTCTTCCCTCGCGCCGTCAAGGCGACCCCGAGCTGCTCCATCGCCATGGCCGGCAGCAGGTGAGTTCGTCACCGATGGATTATCGTCTCCCCTCCTCCCCCGACTGGTCCAGGCGCATGCGGAGCAAGGTGGTGTTGCATTCCCGTTGAGAGCACACACGAAGACTCCTTCCGCGATGTCCACGACGACCGGCGGTCTCCTTCTCTCCGGCGACCTCCTCTATGCCCGTTTGCGTCGCTACCTCCTCTCTGGTAGCGACCACCTCTCCTCTGCAGTGGGTGAGCATGCCTCCCTCCTTTCCTTGTGTCTCTGCTTAGTGCGACCCGCGTCAGATCGTGCCCCGTTGCTGTGGTTCTTCGGCAGTAGCATTAGAAGCTTGCTGCGGCAGCGCATGCAGTGTTAGTAGTAGTAGTTAGCAGGAGCGGCAGCGGCAACAATATTTGTAGCGTTGGCAGCAGCCTCAATCCCCCCCCCCCCCCGCTGCGTTCCCATGTTGTGTGTGTGTGTGTGCGTGTGCCTGTACACCGACGAGCTCAACGCCGACACTTCTCTGTTAAAGAGAGAAGGCGCCGTTTTTGCCTTTTGTCTAGGTGAGATCCCTGCTTAGGACAGAACACCTCATCTAGCCCGACTGGATCGAGCACGTGTGTTGACTGAAGTGTTCGTGGGTTCGAAACCCCTCGCGCCCCATTGTATTTATTTTTCCCGTGTGCAGTGTCAACAGGGGATAACTTACCTGCTTTGTTGCCCCTTTTAGTGCAGCAATGAGGTGCTAGCCCAGTGGTGGAAGTAGGCTAGCTCCACCAGAGGTGATGGGTTCAATCCCCCCTCAGGCCCTTTTTATTTTTTTACTGTGTGCCATTGTGTGTGTATGACAGTGGGTACAGAGGACCCACATGTCATCTTGTGAGAGGGACACTGCCAGGTGGACCCCCCCCCCCCTCACTATTTATATATTTTTTTCCCTAGGTTTGATTTGTTGATTGTGGAGGTAGTAGGATTCTTCACTAAGTATTACAACTTAGGATTTCATGCCATGTTTGGAGCTTTGTATTAGGTGGAGCTTTGATCTTTTTATGTTGATCCCTTGGTAGATGGTAGTGGGTGAACCCCTCTACAAGATGGGACATATATATTGTTCATAGGATTTTGTATGTTGCTATTACACCTTGTCAAAGTGGACACTTGGCTGAAAATGACGGTTTTGAGAAAAACTGTGAATTTCACTAAGTCTGGGAATCTGGAGTTATTTTCTTCCCCTGTTGTGTTGTTCATATTTGCTCCTCTGTTGGGAATTAGCCCAAGAAACAAACTAATGTTTGTTCGCTGTTATGTTTGTCTAGATTCATGTCAAATTTCATGCCCAGACATCTCCTGTAGATATCATTTTGGAGACTGCCAAAATGCTTCAGAGCATAAGCAGCTGGTGAAAATCTGTAATTTTCACTAAGTCCCAATCTGTGATATTTTTTCCAAGTTAGAGGTTGTATATCTGCTGATGTGTGATTCCTTTGCCTTAGCTTATTGTTAGAGGTTGTAATGCAGTTGGATGGCTTAAGTTTCATGTCTTGTTTGAATTATGTAGAGGGTTGTAACTGTTGTAGATCTTGTGACCAAAGTGCTATGTTGCTGTTAAAAGCAGATTGGTGTCAAACTGAGTTTTGAGCTTGTGTCAGCTATGGGTGATGGTTTTGTGTGTTCTCAAACACCATTCCACTTGTATTTTGGTGCTTGTTCATTTGGCAACCTGGTTACACCAGTGAGTGCCCATATAATTGTGTTTGTGGCTGTTTTGAACCCGTAGGCCTTCGTAACTTGTTTTGTAGTTTCCGACTGATCTGGGACTCCGTTCACGACGTTCTTCATAGGGTTTTGCATCATTTTCTCGTGATGCATATGATTATGCCATGTTCATGCATGTCAAGATAAATTAACATGAGGTTCTGTCCAGAATATAAACTACTCAACTAATGCATGAGAAAGTGACTAGAATAGTGATGCATGCCTTCTTCTTCACACATGCATCATATTGGTTGTTGCATTATGTTGTTCCGATGTTTATGTGACGTTATCTTATCTTGGGGTAGCATCGGGAACGGAGAGCGGGTACGTGGATTCTGGAGAGTTCATGCAGGAAGAACAAGGGCAGTTCCAGTCTGAAGAAATCACAGGCAAGATGACCGTGACCTTGACACCGTTTCTAGCTTTGTTATGCTTAGAATCACGTTACCTTCGTTACATGCCCGCTGCCTACCACATGATATATATATATATATATATATATATATATATATATATATATATATGCCATCCATCTTTGCCATGAAACCTCAAACACTTCCGTTTCCTAGCAAATATTGTTTGGCTAAGTAGGCTTGCTCAATCACTAATGGATAGCATTGCTAGTTGCAGGTGCCAGCTGGTCCATGTGATAACATGGCCATATTGATATCATTATGTTTAACTGCTATTTAATTAATGCACCTATATACTTGGTAAATAACGGAAGGCCTAACATTTTGTCGGGTGATTTGTTCCGTTGTTGCCGCCTTAGTTTCGGTTACCAGTGTTTTATTCCATAACTAAGCGCTCCTAACACGTTCGGGGTTATTATGGGGACCCCCCTTGATAAATCGTATAGTGTTAGATTGTCTAGCAGGACCCAACTTTGATCTTAATCTGCTAATAACTTAATAATTAAATGCATAGGGAATATCTACCCCGAGGAATCTAACCAACCCCCGGGCCAGTGCTCCTCATGAGTGGTCCAAACTAGAGTCGTGTGCGGGGCCAACCCGGGGCAACTCGGGAGATTTCTATCAGGCCACTGTACGCTGCGCTCATCCGACCGTGTCCTGAGAACGAGATACGTTGCTCCTATCAGGTTCGTCGGCACGTCGGGAGGTCGTGCCAGATTTGTCTTACGTTAGCGATATATCTTGCACATTGGGATTCCGGTGAAACTTTGGGTCTCCTCAAAGTTGAGGTTTTCCCCTAAGGAATCCGACGAGATCACGAGTTTCGTGATAGAGGATTACTATGCGGCCTGTGCTAATTTGTGATGGACTAGTTGGAGCACCCCTGCGGGGTTTAATCTTTCGGAAAGCCGTGCCCGCGGTTATGTGGCAAATATGGATATTTTGTTAACATCCGGTTCTAGACAACTTAAAGTAATTCTAATAAAACTTCCAACTGAGTGCGTAAGCGTGACTGTCTCTTTCAGAGCTCCTTCTGTGATCGAGAACACGGTGGGGTTATGTTTGACGTAAGTAGGTGTTCAGGATCACTTAGTGATCAATCTAGTCTTCGACCGAGTTGCGTAGACCACCATATGTTTACGTTGATCATCGTATGGTAGCCACATATATGCTTAGGTTGCTGCAAACCCATACACTTAACCTTCCTCACCCAATAAATCGGCTAGATTCGATACCAAGGTCATTCGATTGATGAGTCCTCGTGGCTCACGGTTTACTACAAACAGTCACAGGTACAGGTATGCCTGATGCAGGAGAACCGATGATAGCCAGTTGAAGTGGGAGTTCGATGAGGACAGCGGCAGGTTGTACGTGACTTATCCGGAGGACTAGAGGTCGTGGTTGTGATCGTGGGGCCACCATGTGGGATATCATAGCTTTATCTGTCTTCATCTTGTCCGTAGCTGGACTATACCATGTTCTGAATAAGTGTGCCTGTATGACTATATGACTATGTTCTTATCAGATGGCAAGTGTATGTCCTACTTGTCACTCTTTCAGTTATGTAATGTTATGATTATCTCGCTTGCGAAACGTGTAGATGCGCCCCTTTCCCTTTTGAGGCATCGCCCCCAAATAAGGAAAGGGCCGCATCTTAGTCGTTACAGGTTGCCACCTTCATCAATGAAGCAAAATGGAAGGATCAGCAAGCCAAACAAGCCAGGATTGCAAAGATCAAAAAGGAGAAATTCTTGAAGCAGAACCTCCTCAACCTATCCCCTGAACAACTTGTTTCTACTTAGGCTGAGCTGAAGACTCTCACTAACATATATACAAGTCTTCATGCTGCACAAAAGGGTGCCAAAGTGCAATTCGTCAAAGCCGCAACTGCTGTAGTTGATGAATACAACAGCAGGGTTGCCGCTCCAAAGAAGCCAACAAATGAAGAACGAGCAGCGGAAGAAATTCCTCAGAATATTCCAGCTGAAGAATCTGCCAGGCCTGAAACTGATGAAGTAGTGCCTGATGAAAATGCTCCTTCACCTAAGTATTCAAGGGTGAAGAAAACGACCCCTCCATCTGCAGCAGACGTGAAGAAAACCAAAGTTGTTGAAAAAGAAGCTAAGAAGAGAAAAGCTTCAATGACTTCAAAATCCTCAAAGGCAAAACGCCTGAAGACTATGTCTTCAGAGTCTTCATCAGTCCCAGTGGATGCTACTCCTCTAAATGTAGCACCATCGTATATGATTGTTCCAGTCGGTGAGGAATACATCATTCCAGAAGAGGATGAAGAAATGGCAGACAATCGCTCTCGTGCATCCACACCGATGGATGAGGAAATTCAAGCTGATGATGTTCCTCAAGTCACAACACCTCCAATGACTACTGAAGAAAAGGAGGGTGATGAAGAAATTGGATGCAGCACACCTGTGATCCATGATGAGTTCTGGGAAGAGGCTCACCCAAACTCACCAAGAACAGCTCCAATTCCTCAAACTCCGGCTGCCACTGAGATTCTGACTGGCTCTAAAGAAAAGAGCACACATGAGGAATCTACACAAGACCGAGAATCAGCTGCATCAGCTAAGGAAAACGCAACACCAAAAACTGCAACCGCTTCCTCAGATCAGCAAATTCCTCAAGCTGGAGAAAATGCTCCCGCTGAAGAAAATGCTCCTGCTCAAAATGCCGAAACTGGAATTGTAGTGGTGAATCCTGAAACTGCAATTGCGGTGGACACAACTCCTCAAGATGAACAACAACATAATCTTCAACCAAAGCCTCATCAACCCTTCTCCAAGAGGCCGAAGTTTTAGAAGGAAGCATTCTATGATGAACGTCATTACTTCACTGGAGAAAATCCCTATGATAGGCTTCGCATCAGGCACAGAATGTTCTGGACCAAAAATCAACTCAACTACTATGCTTCTGTGCTCTGTGGAAGAAAGAAGATATTTCATCACACTCACATTCCTCACTGTGACATGGAGGAAATACCTTGCTTCGCCCCAGTCCTCAGTGTTCTTCACAAAGTAGGCCTACTGCCATTCTGTACAGATATCAGTGATTGGAATACTGGCATAATTTTTCAATTCTATGCCACACTGCATATCTCAGGCGACCCCTCCGACGTCAACACGTGGGTCTTGGTTTGGATGACTCAGCACACTCATTACAAAGCTCTAGCCACAGAATTGCATCGAGCTCTTCCAATATAAATTCTTTCAGAGGATGCAGACAGAATATATGATGAAAGAGAACTGCCAAACAAGCTCATGGAAGTCCTCATGAAGCCTTTACTCAGGGCCAACCTCCAAGGACTAGATTCCCGGTGAAGAATCTGAAGTATGAGCCCAGAACTGTCTGTAGAATCTTTTCATATTCCTACGCTCCTATCAAAGGGCATGACAATGAAGAAGATGTTGTAGGTATCATGAAGAATATTCTGTTCAACGTCATTCATGGCATCCCTATGAATCTTCATGATTTCTTCTTGAGGACTTTGGCTAACAATGCTTTGACACCGTATGAGATGAAGATTTATGCACCTTGGATAATGAGATTCATGAGGAACATATCTGGAATCAACTATCAAGCTGACTTTCAGAATCACCTCACCTATCTGCCGCCAATCAAAGTCATCAAGAAATCTTTTGAACCAGTTGAAGGCAAAGGCAAGTCCGTGATTGATGAAGGAAATCGGCCCCTAGATGGCCAATTTCACAAGGCTGACTCATATTCCTCATATGATGACACTGCTACTCAAGAACCCTCAAGCCCAACTGCCCCCAGGGTGATGACTAACAGAGAGCTTCTCCTCAGTCTTCACCAGAAAGTCGATCGCAATCACAAGTGGGTGAAACGCCAGTTTGGCGCCATTGTGAAAACCCTCAATGAGACTCAGATTGCAGTGAAGAAAAATCACTACTATCTTGATGAGGTATTTGATCGCCCTTGGGCCACCTTGACTCACCTGAAGACTCTCGATGAACTTGAAGAAATGTAATTTACTCAAGACTTTGACAGGTCGTGGCCTCCAAAGAAGAAATTTAAGCCTATTCCGGTTCCTGACTAGGAGGAAAGTTCATTTTTTTCATTTCACGCTGTAGAATCGGATGAGGAACCAGAGGATACTGCAACTCATCCAAGAAAGAAGTCTGCCTCCAAGGATGCTGACGACTCTACATCAACACGAAAGTGAATTTCTTCAAGGGCGTTAGTCCTCAGTTTTGTCCCTTTTCGTCACTTGATGACAAGGGGGAGAAATCTGAGAGTTAGTCTTCAAGCGGGATTCATTCTGGGCTTATAAACTTTTTTAAGTTACAAACTCTTGGTTCTTCTGAAATTTTTGATGCAATGAGTTGTAACTTAAGACCGATGGTGTTCTGACTCTTTTGAACATTTTTCCTCGCATGCTTATTCCTCAAAGTTTATTAATGCAAGCATGCTGAAATTCGTGAGACACCATTTTTCATCATGCATTTCTAATTCCTCATACTTATGTCAAATGATGCATGATTTGTAAGATACAGTGGGAGATCTCTGTGATATAAATCATCAATGAGCATCTGCTGTTCAAAGCAAATTCCTCAAATTATGCACATCTTTAGGGGAAGTTTCTATGTATCTTGACTTCAAATTCCTCAAACTCTGTACTTACATTCCATATTATTATCCCCGTTGAAAAACTTAACCTAATTGTCATCAACCACCAAAAAGGGGGAGATTGTAAGTGCATCTAGTGCCCCTTAGTGATTTTTATGGTTTGAAGACTTATAGGTTAAGAGACTAATATGTTTGTGAGTGTACACATGCTCTATAAGCCGTTGAGGAGTTTGAGTTATCCGATGAATATTGACCCCTAAAAATGTATGTCTTCGGGTGAAGACATTGATCTTTTCTTGAAGACTTTGATTGCGAAGAAATTGATATTCCTCATGAAGATATTGAAGATGAGGAATTTGGTGTGTCCCGAAGAAAACACTCTGAAGACTTTGAAGCATGAAGATTTACTCTTTCTGTTTCATTTTCTTTACACTTGAGTCATAGGAACATCGTACTGTTAAAGGCGGTCGAGGTAAAACTACGGAATGATTTTCCTCATGATGCTCAATCCAAGCCTAAATCTACTAAAGCCTCAAAGTGAGAAATATGAGAGACATGAGGACTTTCACAGTTGAAAGTTCTGACTGTTGCCATGCCACACGCCACCTCACTGATCTTATCCACCTAACGGTCATATTATTTAAGGGCATTTATGTCAAATCATGTCGGTATGCTCCCAGGCTATAAATAGCCGCCCCACAACTACTTGTTGGTTGGCTGCTCTGAGAGAAACTGACACTTGACATTTAGCGCAACCCAAATTCCTCAGAGTCTTCGAGAGAAAATCATCAAGTGAGGAAATACCCCAAACACCAAACTCAAACCAAAAACCCAAGTGATCGAGCATCAGTGAAGAAGTTGTTCCTGTATGGAACCGACGCTTGTTACCTTTGAGGACCGTGTATCCTCCAAGCGGATAGGCGTCACGGTCTAGAGCATCCAGCAGTCAATTGTGGATCGCCGGTTGACCGAGTTTGTGATGGTTTGGAAGTCTGCCCTAAAGACTTATCACGAGTGTTGGGCGAGGACTGTGTGTCCTTAACTCAAGGAGAATATGGTAGGGACTATGTGTCCTTTGGTTTCAATACCAAGCCGCTCTGAACCAGACGTACAACTGTCACAACAGTTGGAACTGGGTCATCAACAACTGTCTTCATCAAGCTACATGTTCTATTTCTTCAACCTTCTCATTTCCTCAACTGTATGTTGAAGACTTTCATATGTACTGTTTGAAGAATTTGTTTTGAAGATTTTCTCTGAATTTCCTCAACCTCAAATTCTTCACTTGAGTTAGTCTTCACCTGCTCACTCTGTACTTGCAAACTGTGCAAACCGAATCTCTGAAATCTTATAGAATACTTTGTTGTAGACGCTTTTGCACACCTGATCGTCTACTATTTCCGCTGCACTGAGTTCATGACTGAGGACTTTCCTCGCTAGGAATTTCCTCAGTGCTGAAATTATAAAAATCTCCTATTCACCCCATCTAGTCGATATAACGCACTTTCAATGACGGCCGCCCTCCTCAGGCCCACGCGTCAGCGGCCGCGATCCACCTTTTTTAATCCACCCGCGCGGTGGGTTTCACCTCATCTGCTTTCAGAACCCAGCCGTCCCCATATCGCCACCTCGTCGGCGCCAAACCCTAGCCGCGTGCCATGGCCGGCGCCTTCCAAAACAAGGGCAAGGCCCTGCTTCACCCCCGTGCCTTCTCCCTGCTAGCGTCTTCCCGCCGGCCTCGCGAGCGTGTCAATATCTCGGTGCACCAATCGTGCTTGCATTGGGAGCACCGCGTGCCGCTGCCTTACCCCGACGTCACCCTCCCGCATCACCGACATCTGGATCTGGAGAGGATCCCGGTGTCGGTCGTGCCGCAGTCGGCGCGTTTGCACGTCGAGGAGGTGAGCCGGCGTTGGCGTCTGCTGACCGACACAACCCTGCCTACGCGACCGACTCCCCCCACTCGGAGGTCTGGTTCGCGGTCGAGCACGAGGAGCAGCGCCGGCGTGGCATGCACGACGTGCAGCCAGGAGGCCCTCCGCCGCCCCCGCCTATCGTCAGCGACGAGGACCAGGAGGTTGAGGCCGTCTGCCAGCCGGCGCTGACAGTTGTGCTCTGCGAGAGCGAGGAGGAAGAGCGGCGCAAGGCTGACGAGGAGGTGGCGTACCACCAGCAGCTCGCAGAGGCCATCGCTCTGTCGGTCGCCGGCGACTGCGTCGTGCCACCTCCACCGAAGCCCGAGCCCACGGAGCCGCGAGAGGTCTACCAGTGGACCGACTGCGTCCGCGAGTGGGTCAGTGCGCCGCCCATCTGGCTGGGCGCGACACCGCAGCACGAGCAAGCCTACCTCGAGCACTTGAAGACGGAGCACCTACGGGCGGAGCGCACCGAAGGCCTTCGGCTGATGGAGCTGGAGAAGGAGGCGGAGGAGGAAAGACGGGAGATGGAGGAGGCGGAGCGCGCCCGTGTTGCTGCGCTGCCATCGCCACCAGCACAGCCCGCGCCGGCGGGACATACGACGTAGGCGCAGACAGTTGCGTTCTGGAACACGGCGTTCCCGGGGACCGGCTCTGCGCCTACGCTGGTCGACCTCACTGGTCCCGCCGCCGCCTAGGACAGCCTCCTAGTTTAGGCTTTTTTATGTTTAATTAATGTAATGGGACACCGTGGTCGGTTTTTAATGTTTAATTATGGTTGTTTATTATTTTTACAAATATTTTATATTTTTTCCACATACCAATAAAAATAGATCGTATCAACGTTAGACGCATACAACAAAATGGCCTTGTGTTTCGGTTGGCCTCAGCCGGACCTGTAGTAGTACTAGTACAATTTTATCATCCGGCGACCTACCCAGTACGTATCTGCGTGTGCGTGTCCCTAGTACTTTTCTGTTTCATTCTCGGGACTGGATCGATGCATTGCATGACAGCGTTGACACATTTATCGGGACACAGATCAGGTGACATGCACCTTTGCATGTCACCGTGTGACTCGCGGTTTAAATTTAAATTTATACATTGCGAAAAAATCTGAAAAAAATCATACATGTTCACAGCACATATTAAGATAACCTCTAAAAAATTCAGATCAAAATTCGAAACATACATCAAGAAACAAAAAAGAAAAATCTGTCATGAATAGTCACGAATGGTTCTGTGTACACTATTCATATCTGAGTTTTTCTTTTTTATTTCTCGGTGTATGTTTCGAATTTTGATCTGAATTTTTTAGGGGTTATCTTAATATGTGTTGTGAACATGCATGATTTTTTTTAGATTTTTCGTAATGTTTAAATTTGAATTTAGGTCGCAAGTCACACGGTGACACGCAAACGTGCATGTCACCTGATCTCTGTCCATTTATCGGCATCAGACTCTGCTGGCCATATTTATGGCACCGACATCTGCAACAGCTCAACCCATCAAAGATCACTCATCGTCACTGCTCAAACACTGCTGCTGCTCGAGCCGTTCGCTGGATCCATGGCGGTTTTCGCGGATCCATTTAAATGGAATTACTCGCCGCGGTAACGTATCGGTGTGCCGTTTTCGCTTTTAAATCTTCCGTCGAGTCGCGTTTTTTGTTTTAGAAAAAAAGAGTCTCGTATATTTTCACTTGTGCAGGCTCGGTTAGTGACGACCAAGGACAAAGGAGGCATATGATCTGTGCTCACCTACACCCTGGCTCCCCTCACCTACCTCCGGGTTTCTCCTCAACCATATCAGTCAGTTACGGCAGGGTCGCAGTGTCTTTTTTTTAGTAGCTACCATTAACAGCCAGCCAAATCGCACCAACCAACTGTCCAGAAGAAACACAATGCTCTGTGTTGCATGTCGTTTGAAATCTGCATCGACATTATGTTTTCGTTAGAGCACCTACAGCGGCCATCTCAAACCAGATTCAAATGTCCAGACGGAAGTCTAATCCCTGACCGGTCAAAAAAGCCCAATCCAGACCAATGGTGGAGACGGGGCAACAAGGGCCCTGACCCCGAACAACTTAAATTTGCTACCAAATTACTGATGAACAATACAGAATTAGAAATTTTGTATTGTCAAACATCTATTTTTCTAAGATTTGGCCCTCCTCAATCTATTTTAATGGCACCTGACCCTCCTCATCAAATTTTTTCGCCTTCGCCGTTGATCCAGGCGGATGCTTCAAACAGGCCTCAAACGCCCCGGCTGATCGGCATCCTCATATGCGGTTCAAATATGGCAGATATGAGATGCCCGGGTGCGTCCGCCACATCGCACACAATAGACCCACCACACCATAAATTGCATCAAATTCGCTCCCTTGATCTATCAGTTTGGTTTACTCTCTCCTATCTTCTTTGTCATTTCCGTCGCACATCTCGCAGCTCCGCCGCCATCCTTGCTCCGCAGCCGTTCCGACCCTTAGCACCATCAGGACCGACACAATAGCTCTCTTTCCCGTGCTCGTCGTCGTTGACATCGTCACCGACTGAGATGCCACCACGGTATTGTTGGGTAACGTAGCATAAATTCAAAAATTTCCTACGCATGTTCAGATCTTCCTATGGAGAGACCAGCAACGAGAGAGGGGTAAGAGCATCTTCGTACCTTTGAAGATCGCTAAGCGGAAGCGTTGCTAGAACGCGGTTGATGGAGTCGTACTCGCAGCGATTCCGATCTAGTGCCGAACAACGGCACCTCCGCGTTCAACACACGTGCAGCCCGGTGACGTCTCCCGCACCTTGATCCAGCAAGGAGGAGGGAGAGGTTGGGGAAGAAGACCAGCAACACGACGGCGTGGTGTTGGTGGAGAGACGAGGTCTTCCGGCAGGGCTTCGCCAAGCGCTGGCAGAGAGGAGGAGGAAGAAGTGCAGGGCTGCGCCGAGGGAGAGGGAAAACCGTGTCCTCCAAAGGCCAAAAGTGCCCACTATATATAGGGGAAGGGGAGAGGGGGTGCCACCCTTAGGGTTCCCACCCTAGGGGGTGCGGCAGCCCTCCCAGATGGGGGGAGTGGCGGCCAGGACAAGGAGGAGGGGTGGCGCACCCCTCTGGTGGGCCTAAGGCCCACCTTAGTTAGGGTTCCCCCCCTTCCCCCTTTTTCTGGTGCACAAGGGCTGGGTGGGGGCGCACCAGCCCACTTAGGGGCTGGTTCCCTTCCCCACTTAGCCCATCTAGCCTCCCGGGGTCGTCACCCCCCTTCGGTGGTCCCCCGGGACCACCTTCAATGGTCCCAGTGGTCCCGGTACGTTACCGGTGATGCCCGAAACACTTCCGGTGTCCGAAACCATCCGTCCTATATATCAATCTTTACCTCCGGACCATTCCGGAGCTCCTCGTGACGTCCGGGATCTCATCCAGGACTCCGAACAACTTTCGGTAATCTCGTATAACAATTCCCTATAACCCTAGCGTCATCGAACCTTAAGTGTGTAGACCCTACGGGTTCGAGAGACAGGCAGACATGACTGTGACGCCCTCGACTTAATCGTACGCTAATCATACACGCAAATGCGTACGATCAAACCCAAGGACTCACGGGGAGATATCACAACACAACTCTAGACACAAATAAAATAACATCAGCTTCATATTACAAGCCAGGGGCCTCGAGGGCTAGAATACGAAAGCTCGATAAACACACGAGTCAGCGGAAGCAACAAATATCTGAGTACAGACATAAAACATGGGGTGCCTTAGAGAAGGCTAGCACAAAAGATACAACGATCGAACGAGGCGAGGCCTCCTGCCTGGGAACCTCCTAACTACTCCTGATCATCAGCGGCCTCCACGTAGTAGTAGGCACCGTCGGGGTAGAAGTCGTCGGTGGCGGGGACCTCCATCTCCTGGGCTCCATCATCTGGCCGCAGCAAACGGATCAAGGGGACAAGGGGGGAGCAAAGCAGCGGTGAGTACTCATCCGAAGTACTCGCAAGTCTTACATCAGAACTATTTTAATTATGCACCAGTATCAAAGAAGGGGGGGTTATATGTGGACTGACTGCAGCAATGCGAGAATAGAGAGAGAAGGCCTAGTCCTATCGAAGACTAGCATCTTCAGGGTCTTGCAGCAATAGACGAGAGTAGAACAGGGGTAACACATAAATAGTCATATTGTTGCAGCAATATTAAAGTGAGGTCACGCCTAAAGATCCTCCCTCGACTCCCTGCGAGGAAGCAATCCCGAGGCAAACTAATTCTAGTTAAGTAACAATTGTAGTTGTAAAAGATCGGGGCACAACTCCAAGTCGTCCTGTAACCGTGGACACGGCTATCCGAATAGTTAATTTTCATCCCTGCAGGGGTGCACCACATGTCCCGTCACGTTCGATAACACTCTGGCCGGACATACTTTTCTGGGTCCTGCCCGACCTCGGAATATCGACACGTCGCAGCCCCACCTAAGACTAATCAGAGAGGCCAGCCCGCCGGTCTAAATCCTAAGCACAAAGGGTTCATGGGCCCAGTTCCCCTTCACGCTCCTGCACGTGGCGTGGGCGGCCGACGTCAGTCCTAGCATCCCTTAATCACAAGCGCGATGCATCTCGGGACCACTCGGGCGCGCGCCGCTACACTGCTGGCATCTGAAAAGCTTCGGCTGATACCGCGACGCCGAGTACCCATAATTCTTCCCGCGTAGCCGGTTAGTGCGAAAAGGTCTCCGACCAACCCAGATCAAATACCCAAATCCATTAGCATTTTAATTAGGCCACAACACAGTCTCACGGGAATCCACCCGTCTTACAACTAATCACCGAAGATCCCAGTAACATGGTCGAGTAACTGTGTGGTTGTAACATCAGGGGAATCCGAGGAATCACCCTCGTTGGATTCCGAACGATGTACCCGTCAAGGTGGGCTTAGAGGAATCACCCTCGGGGGTCCCACACTCGCGGGGTGGCACGACAGAGACGTCATCGGGAATGGTGAAAGAGGAATCACCCTCGATAACCACGACCGACTAGCTATGCTACAGAGATATCATCAGGAGTACTTAGCGAGGTGTCACCCTCGGTACCCGACAGTATCCCTGTAGCGTCGTACAACGAAGGGGGGTGAATGTGCTGTGTCGGGTCTGGCTCGTCGATCAGAGATCGAGATTTGAAAACAAGCGGGGCAACTGATCTACGGGGTCAGAGGGGATGACTGCTCCACCTATACTAAGCAGGTTAAAAGTACAGGACTGAAAGTAACAGTTCATCAAAAACAGGCTATGCATCAGATATAGGAGCTAACTACAACAGTAGCAAAATACTAATGCAAGCAGTAGGAAGAAAGACATAGGCGATATAGGAATGATCAAGGGGAATTTGCTTCCCTTGCTGCTCTGCGGCAAAGGACTGATCGGCAGGGTCGTAGATGTACCCGGCAGCAGCGTCAGTCTCGGGGTCTACCGGTAAGAAGAGGGGGGAAGAAACAATAAATAATAGCACCGATGCAACACAAAACATGACATGGAAAGATGCAGGCTAGACATGAACTAACGCAGCAACATCCGTCATAGACGGGTCGGAAGAATATCTGACGATATTTTCCGGGTCTCGGGCTACTACCGGTTATACTGGAAACGATGGAAAAGTTCCATGTTTGCTATGCTAGGACGCGTGACAGACGAACGGGCCGTGTATCCGGGTTCGTCTCGCTTTGCTGATCAACTTTCATGTTGAAATTATTTCGATCTGACTTACGGATTATTTTATATTAATTTTCAAAGTTTTATTAATTATTTAGGAATTAAAAACAGATTTAAAAGATTTAATAAAATTCCATTATGACATCATCGTGATGTCATGCTGACATCACATTTGACTGGTCAACTGACCAGCGGGTCCCGAACGTCATAGGCACAAGTTTTAATATCGATTAAATATTGATTTATCACATTAATTTAGTGAGGGACCCGCGTGTCATACTCTAATTATGTTAATTAATTATTTTAACTAAATATCTATTTATTTATTTATTTTAAGAAAACATTATTTTTATTATTTATTTTAACTACCGCGTGGGGCCTCCCTGTCATTGACAGCGGTGCATTGGCCCCACCGGTAAGTGGCCTAAGGTTATTTTCTCATTTATTTTTATTAGATACCTATCCGTGCAAATACCGTATTCCTCTAAATATCCAAATACACAAATACATACATCTCATCTCATACATACATACATACATACATACGCATCTAATACACCATTTATTCTTTTTCATTTTTCTTTTCTCTCACAACACTCATCTCTCTCTCTCTGTTAACAAAGACACAACTTTCTCTAACACCACCTAGAAGAACCAAATACTCAAATCCTCCTACCGGAGTCCACCGTCGACGGATCGAGGCCCCGTTTGCCGGAACGGAACCGGGACGTCGAGGAGAACGACATGGTGGGAGGAACCCGAGGAGGGGCTCACCGACGGTGACGTGACGGCCCGGTGAAGCCGGAGTTCGCACGAAGGTGACGGTGGAGACGGCGTGGAGGCGGTGACGGTGACGGTGACGATGGTGGTGACTTGCCGGCGAGGGGGAGACGGTCGAATCCGGTCGGATCCGGTGAGTTGGTGATGTCTCCCTGCCCGGTCCCTCCCGGACCGAGCGGAAGATGGCCGACGGGGGCCGGGGCTCGCCGCGGGGAGGAGGAGGCCGAGGGGCGGCCGGGGCTCGCCGCGGGAGGAGGTGGCCGAGGGGAAGGAGGCCGGCGGGGGGAGGCGAGGAGGCAGTGAGGGGCGGGGCCGCCGGGGGAGGAGAGGAGCCGTGGGGGGGCGGCTCGCCGGCGTGGTGGGGTGGCTCGGTGGAGGAGGTGGCCGCCGGGGGGGTGCTGTCGGCGGGAGTAGGAGTGGCCGCCGGCCGGGGAGGGAGAGGGGCGAGGTGGAGGCGATCTGGGGGAGAGGAGGAGGCGACGTGGGGTGGGTCGGGGCTCTCGTGGGGAGGGAGCCACGGGAGGTGGGAATCTGGCGTGGAGGGGGACCGAGAGTCACGGGAGGGAGGGAGTTACGGGAGGGAGTCACGGGACGTGGGGAAGTGGGGCCCGATCGGTGGGGGGGGGCTGGCGGCGGCGCACCAGGGGGGGAGGGAGTAGCGAGGGGAGTGAGAGAGGTGGCGGCGCGCCAGGGGGGCTAGGGTTTGGGGAGGCCGGCTGGGCCGGTGGGTGGCCCAGCTGGGCCGGGGAGGGAGTTGCTTTCTCTTTTTTTTTTGATTTGTTTTTATTTTGTTTTACCTTTTCCCTTTTCTTTTTATTAATCCTTTCTTTCAGTTTTCTTTTCTTTCTTTTATCATTATTATTTCTTTAATACTTTCCCTTTTTTTACATATATATTATTTTAATATTTGCAATGAACTCGTAACGTACTCTTCGTTTGTCTTCAAATTTCGAATCCGGACAAAACTCGAATCAACGCGGGTCTGAGATGGGAATCCGATGACGTGGCATCATCAGTTGTTGATCACTGTAGCTTAATTACAATAATCACTGTAGCAAAAGTCGAGGATGTCACAATTCTCCCCTACTAACAAGAATTCTCGTCCCGAGAATTAAGAGGTAGAGGGAAAGAGCCCGGGGTATTCATCACGAAGATGATCCTCGCGTTCCCAAGTGGCTTCATCTTCGGAGTGATTTGACCACTGCACCTTAAGGAACTTGGTGACCTTGCGACGAGTCTTACGTTCAGCTTGATCGAGAATGCAGACCGGATGCTCTTTATAAGAGAGGTCTTGTTGTAGCTCAAGCATATCGTGATCCACTGCTCGAATAGGGTCCTTGAAGCAGCGACGGAGTTGAGAAACATGGAAGACATCGTGAACCTGAGAAAGGTTCGCCGGCAGTTCCAATTGATAAGCCACTCTTCCACGCCTTTCGAGAACAGTGAAAGGACCAATATAACGAGGAGCTAACTTGCCCTTGATTCCGAAACGGTGTGCACCTCTCATTGGTGTGACACGAAGATAAGCCTTTTCGCCAGGTTGATAGACCATATCTTGATGATGACGGTCATACTGACTCTTCTGACGAGACTGAGCAGCCTTCAGATTCTCATGAATAATGCGGACTTGATCTTCGGCATGTTGAATAATATCCGGACCGAAGAGTGATCGTTCCCCAGTTTCTGACCAATTCAGAGGAGTTCGACACCTTCGCCCATACAATACTTCGAAAGGGGCCATCTTCAGACTAGCTTGATAGCTATTGTTGTAAGAGAACTCGGCATACGGGAGAGATTCCTCCCATTTCTTACCGAAAGAAATGACACAAGCTCGAAGCATGTCCTCGAGAATTTGGTTGACTCGTTCAACTTGTCCCTGGGATTGAGGATGAAATGCAGTGCTGAAGGACAGATGAGTCCCCATAGCCTTCTGAAAACTTTCCCAGAATTTTGAAGTGAACAAGCTGCCACGGTCCGAACTGATTACCAACGGAATACCGTGAAGTGAAACAACTCTTGACATATAAAGATCTGCCAGCTGACTAGCATTAATCGTTTCTTTGACGGACAGGAAATGTGCAACTTTGGACAGTCGATCAATGACGACAAGAATAGCATCATTACCTTTCTGAGATCTGGGAAAACCAGTGACGAAGTCCATTTCAACATGGTCCCATTTCCACTCGGGAATAGAGATAGGTTGCAGAGTTCCAGCAGGCTTTTGGTGTTCTGCTTTGATACGCCGGCATATATCACATTCTGCCACATAGCGTGCAATGTCCTGTTTCATATTGGGCCACCAGAATCTTTGCCGGATGTCCTGGTACATCTTGGTACTACCCGGGTGAATAGACAATGGTGTGTCATGAGCTTCTTCCATCACCTTCCCAGTCATCCTGAGATTTTCCTTCTTATTTGGGACGAATAGGCGACCCTTGAAATACAAGGCGCCACCTTCATCAACAGTGAAAAAGGAGGGTTTACCCTTTGCAATATAGCTCTTAATCCTGTCGACATCATCGTCAAAGTTCTGTATATTCTTTATGGAGCTCACAAGATCTGGTTCAACCACTAGGTTACTGAGGGAACCCTGATTAACAACACGAAGGTTCATCTTTTGATACTCTTCAGGAGGGGGAACAAGGTAACCCTGAGGAACAATGTGGAGGTTCAGCTTACGGAATTCCTCTTGCAAACGATCGTGAACCTGATGAACCTGGAGGTGGTTGCAGTATGACTTGCGACTTAAGGCATCAGCCATTACGTTAGCCTTGCCAGGGGTATATGATATACTACAGTCAAAATCTGCTATACGCTCCATCCATCTTTGTTGACGCAGGTTCAGCTACGGTTGAGTGAACAAGTACTTCAGACTTTGATGGTCGGTGTAGATTTCACAGCGATTACCGACAAGGTATTGTCGCCATTCCTTCAATGCATGAATGACTGCGGCAAGCTCGAGATCATGAACTGGGTAGTTCTCTTCATGAGCACGCAGTTGACGTGAAGCATAAGCGATCACCTTGCGATCCTGCATTAGGACACAACCTATTCCTTGACGAGAAGCATCATAGTATATGATGAAATCCCTTTTCGTATCTGGAGGAGCAAGTACTGGAGCGGACGTCAGTTTGTCCTTGAGTGCCTGGAAACTTTCCTGACATTTATCAGTCCATTCATACTTAACACCTTTGTGAAGCAGGTTGGTTAAGGGCTTCGCAATCTTGGAGAAGTTCTCGACGAATCGACGGCAATAGCTGGCGAGTCTGAGAAAACTTCTGACTTGCTTGACATTCTTTGGGGGAGTCCAGTCAAGAATAGCTTGAATTCGTTCGGGGTTGACCGCAATACCATCCTTGGAAATCACATGACCAAGGTAAGTCACTTCGTCTAGCCAAAACTCACATTTGGAATACTTCGCATAGAGTTTATGCTCCCGAAGCTTATCCAGTACAAGACGAAGATGTTCGGCATGCTCTTCTTTGTTCTTCGAAAACACCAGAATATCATCCAGATATACCACGACAAATTTGTCGAGGTAGTCCATGAATATATAATTCATCAATCGAGAGAAAGTTGCCGGTGCATTGGTTAAGCCGAAGGACATGACGGTGTACTCGTATGATCCATATCGAGTAACAAAGGCGGTCTTTGGAATATCCTCCTTGCGAACACGGATCTGGTGGTATCCCAATCTCAGGTCGAGCTTAGAGAAAACGGTGGAACCAGCAAGTTGATCATACAAATCATTTATGCGAGGGAGAGGATATTTGTTTTGAATAGTGGCCTGGTTGATAGGACGATAGTCTTGAACCAATCGATTTGTCCCATCCTTCTTCTTAACAAAGAGAGAAGGTGCTCCCCAAGTGGAGGAACTCGGACGGATGAAACCCAGATGGAGCGAGTTGTCAATTTCTTGCTTAAGTTCAAGGAGTTCATGTGGTGGCATTTTATAAGGACGCTTGGCAATAGGAGTGGTACCGGGTACCAAGTCAATGACAAACTCGACAGCTCGAGCAGGGGGAATCCCTGGAAGTTCTTCTGGAAAGACATCTTGGAACTCTCGGACCACTGGAATGTTTTCAATCCCTTCAAGAGGCGACGCATTTAATGCATTCAAAGCATACAGTCGTGCCTCAGCATTACGGACGAGATGAGCATGGTAGCTTACTAGTTCATCTGAAGGGTGTAGGAGGTGGACGGTTTTGGTGGCACAAACGATCGATGCCGTATGAGCTTTCAACCAGTCCATCCCCAATATGAGATCAATGTTGGATGACTTTAGTAGGATGGGGTTGGCAAGGAATTCTAATCCTTCAATTTCAACTGGAACATGGGGGCAAACCACAGAGGTTCGGCATTCGCCCCCAGGGGTGTTTACCACTATCGGGATGTTCATCTCTTCGCTCCTAATGTCATGCATGTATGCAAAATTTTCCGACATGAAGGAATGCGATGCTCCTGTATCAAACAATACAGAAGCAGGTACTGAGTTAACGAGAAGTGTACCCATCACGGTAGCAGGCTGGTCTTGAGCTTGACCCATATCAATGTTGTTGGCCTGACCACGAACATAAGCAGGCTTAGCGTTGAAGTTGCGGTTCTGGTTGTTGCCACGGCCAGTTGCGGGAAGTGCCAGCTGATTCTGATTCTGCCTGCAGTCTCTAGCACGGTGACCTGGACGGCCACACTTGAAGCACAACCCGTCCTCAGGGCGGGAAGGAGGAACTCGAGGCGGTGGAGCTGGAAGCCTCGGCTGCCTAGGTGGTGGAGGAGGCAGGCGAGGTGCAGCATAGGACGGCCTCGGAGTAGGAGCAGGTGCATGGTACATGTTGTTGGGAATCCAGATCTTCCGCTTCTGTGCAGATGAGCCCGAAGATGAGCCCATGTCACGGTTGCGCTTGCTGCTATCTTTGTATTCCTGCAGACCAGTCTCAACCTGAATAGCCTTGTTCACGAGGGTGGTGAAATCAGCATAGTCCTGAACGAGGAGTGTCAGCTTGATATCAGGGTGGAGGCCTTCACGGAACTTCTCCTGCCTGCGTGCATCAGTCGCAATGTCTTCTTCAGCATAGCGAGATAATTCCAGAAATTCCCGCTGATAAGCATCCACAGTCTTATTGCCCTGGACTAAGTTGCGGAACTCACGCTTCTTCCGGTCCATGATTCCCTGGGGAATGTATCGAGCACGGAAAGCAGCCTTGAACTCTGCCCAAGTGATGATAGTTCCATCGGGCTGAGAGCGCCTGTGGTTGTCCCACCATTGAGCAACGGGACCCTTCAGAAAGTAGGCGGCAAAGTTGACATAGCTCGCCAGGGGCACATTGGCAGACTCTAGCTCATAAGAAATGTCACAGAGCCAGTCATCAGCATCAAGAGGCTGAGTTGAGCTGCGGTAGATCGCAGGGTTGAGACGGCAGAAGTCTTGCAGCGTCACGCCTTGTGGTTGGTTCATGTTCGGCCTTTGGAACTGATCCATGAGCCCTTGCATAAACTGGCGGTTCAGCTCAAACTGTTGGATCATCCCCGCCATATACTCAGGAGGCGGGGGTGGTGCATCGTTGGCAGGGCCACGCGGGCGGCCAACTGGTCTAACCATCCTGTTAAATATTTAGCAGGGGTAGTTTAGCTTAAAGTAATTGCAAAGGCATCGCACGCATTCATGAAGTAATCAAGCATAACGAAAGGGAAAAGCGATAGATACTCCATAGTAGTTGAGTTCGACATACAGACCCATACATAAGTTCGATTACAGACTAACGATTAAAAACTCGAAATTTGGCGATGGCCCGGACGCATTTGACGATACCCTGGACTCACTAGGCGGCGCGCAGGCACGCGATGGAAGAGTACCACAACGAGATGTAGCGATAAGGCTACATCAACGTCGGAGAGGACGATCGAATCCTGGTAGCTGGCGGTGATAGAAGGTAGGGACAGGACCCTGTGTCCCGTTGTGACTCTGATGAGGGTACCGCATCCAGTCGAGCAGCTGAGGTCCAAGTGCAGGGGTTCTACCCCCAACATCAGTCCACTCGAGAGCTGATGGTAGCTCTGTCCTGCTCGGCTCGCGGATGCGCATAGGTGGAACCCTCGGACAGTGTGATGGCTGCAGCTCTGTCAACGCGTCGTAAAGACGAGCGCGCGTAGCATACAGCTCCACAGTCAGAGCTCGGAAAGCACGATCCATTGCCTCAGTGTACTGCACCAGAATCCGCGCGTTGTACCGACGCGTCACGTAGGGGGCGCAGACAGCGACGTAGGAACGGTCGCTGCGCTCCCGAACGTCAGAAGCGTAGGCAGTGAGATCAGACCCAGTCTCATCCCCAGCAGGAGCATGCGGGATGTATCTGAAAGGGCTCTCCTCCAGGTGAAGGTACGCTCCACGGAGACGGGTGATGGCGATGTAGGCCGCATCATGGACGGCCATCTCGACCGACACTCCAATACCATAGAACACGTGGCGCTCGAGGGTCTCGCCGCCCCTCTGGTCGAAGATGCGAACCTCAGCCTGGTACTAGCACTGGTTGTACTCGCGGAAATCCTCGAACACAGTGTACTCGGGGTACCAGCGATATCCCAGCCTGGTCAGGAGATCGACCAAAATGGTCGGGAACCCAGTCGTCTCGGTGGCCTGTGTCAGGCGCACGTGCTGCCTTGCGGGACGCATCTGAAAATAAGATTGACGGATGTCAATGACAGTGTGTGTAATACATATTCAGGAGAAAAAGAGTAGATAGTCCAGCGCTCCGGATTGATGTGATTCGAGAACCTAATGTTAGAGTTAGTAAAATCTTTGACCCGAAAGAGAAGAGAAGTAGAGCCCAGAGTATAGAAAAGGAGTAAAAGATACTAATACCACCCAATTGAGATGTGGGCCCGTAAGCCACAACATCAGTGTTAGTAAAGTTTTTCAAACACTAGACTCAACTTAGGCCAAGGAGTTGGAAAGGGGGCTACCTACAGGCAGTTGGCTTTGATACCAACTTGTGACGCCCTCGACTTAATCATACGCTAATCATACACGCAAATGCGTACGATCAAACCCAAGGACTCACGGGGAGATATCACAACACAACTCTAGACACAAATAAAATAACATCAGCTTCATATTACAAGCCAGGGGCCTCGAGGGATAGAATACGAAAGCTCGATAAACACACGAGTCAGCGGAAGCAACAAATATCTGAGTACAGACATAAAACATGGGGTGCCTTAGAGAAGGCTAGCACAAAAGATACAACGATCGAACGAGGCGAGGCCTCCTGCCTGGGAACCTCCTAACTACTCCTGATCATCAGTGGCCTCCACGTAGTAGTAGGCACCGTCGGGGTAGCAGTCGTCGGTGGCAGGGACCTCCATCTCCTGGGCTCCATCATCTGGTCGCAGCAAACGGATCAAGGGGACAAGGGGGGAGCAAAGCAGCGGTGAGTACTCATCCGAAGTACTCGCAAGTCTTACATCAGAACTATTTTAATTATGCACCAGTATCAAAGAAGGGGGGGTTATATGTGGACTGACTGCAGCAATGCGAGAATAGAGAGAGAAGGCCTAGTCCTATCAAAGACTAGCATCTTCAGGGTCTTGCAGCAATAGACGAGAGTAGAACAGGGGTAACACATAAATAGTCATATTGTTGCAGCAATATTAAAGTGAGGTCACGCCTAAAGATCCTCCCTCGACTCCCTGCGAGGAAGCAATCCCGAGGCAAACTAATTCCAGTTAAGTAACAATTGTAGTTGTAAAAGATCGGGGCACAACTCCAAGTCGTCCTGTAACCGTGGACACGGCTATCCGAATAGTTAATTTTCATCCCTGCAGGGGTGCACCACATGTCCCGTCACGCTCGATAACACTCTGGCCGGACATACTTTTCTGGGTCCTGCCCGACCTCGGAATATCGACACGTCGCAGCCCCACCTAAGACTAATCAGAGAGGCCAGCCCGCCGGTCTAAATCCTAAGCACAAAGGGTTCATGGGCCCAGTTCCCCTTCACGCTCCTGCACGTGGCGTGGGCGGCCGACGTCAGTCTTAGCATCCCTTAATCACAAGCGCGATGCATCTCGGGACCACTCGGGCGCGCGCCGCTACACTGCTGGCATCTGAAAAGCTTCGGCTGATACCGCGACGCCGAGTACCCATAATTCTTCCCGCGTAGCCGGTTAGTGCGAAAAGGTCTCCGACCAACCCAGATCAAATACCCAAATCCATTAGCATTTTAATTAGGCCACAACACAGTCTCACGGGAATCCACCCGTCTTACAACTAATCACCGAAGATCCCAGTAACATGGTCGAGTAACTGTGTGGTTGTAACATCAGGGGAATCCGAGGAATCACCCTCGTTGGATTCCGAACGATGTACCCGTCAAGGTGGGCTTAGAGGAATCACCCTCGGGGGTCCCACACTCGCGGGGTGGCACGACAGAGACGTCATCGGGAATGGTGAAATAGGAATCACCCTCGATAACCACGACCGACTAGCTATGCTACAGAGATATCATCAGGAGTACTTAGCGAGGTGTCACCCTCGGTACCCGACAGTATCCCTGTAGCGTCGTACAACGAAGGGGGGTGAATGTGCTGTGTCGGGTCTGGCTCGTCGATCAGAGATCGAGATTTGAAAACAAGCGGGGCAACTGATCTACGGGGTCAGAGGGGATGACTGCTCCACCTATACTAAGCAGGTTAAAAGTACAGGACTGAAAGTAACAGTTCATCAAAAACAGGCTATGCATCAGATATAGGAGCTAACTACAACAGTAGCAAAATACTAATGCAAGCAGTAGGAAGAAAGACATAGGCGATATAGGAATGATCAAGGGGAATTTGCTTGCCTTGCTGCTCTGCGGCAAAGGACTGATCGGCAGGGTCGTAGATGTACCCGGCAGCAGCGTCAGTCTCGGGGTCTACCGGTAAGAAGAGGGGGGAAGAAACAATAAATAATAGCACCGATGCAACACAAAACATGACATGGAAAGATGCAGGCTAGACATGAACTAACGCAGCAACATCCGTCATAGACGGGTCAGAAGAATATCTGACGATATTTTCCGGGTCTCGGGCTACTACCGGTTATACTGGAAACGATGGAAAAGTTCCATGTTTGCTATGCTAGGGACGCGTGACAGACGAACGGGCCGTGTATCCGGGTTCGTCTCGCTTTGCTGATCAACTTTCATGTTGAAATTATTTCGATCTGACTTACGGATTATTTTATATTAATTTTCAAAGTTTTATTAATTATTTAGGAATTAAAAACAGATTTAAAAGATTTAATAAAATTCCATTATGACATCATCGCGATGTCATGCTGACATCACATTTGACTGGTCAACTGACCAGCGGGTCCCGAACGTCATAGGCACAAGTTTTAATATCGATTAAATATTGATTTATCAGATTAATTTAGTGAGGGACCCGCGTGTCATACTCTAATTATGTTAATTAATTATTTTAACTAAATATCTATTTATTTATTTATTTTAAGAAAACATTATTTTTATTATTTATTTTAACTACCGCGTGGGGCCTCCCTGTCATTGACAGCGGTGCATTGGCCCCACCGGTAAGTGGCCTAAGGTTATTTTCTCATTTATTTTTATTAGATACCTATCCGTGCAAATACCGTATTCCTCTAAATATCCAAATACACAAATACATACATCACATCTCATACATACATACATACATACGCATCTAATACACCATTTATTCTTTTTCATTTTTCTTTTCTCTCACAACACTCATCTCTCTCTCTCTATTAACAAAGACACAACTTTCTCTAACACCACCTAGAAGAACCAAATACTCAAATCCTCCTACCGGAGTCCACCGTCGACGGATCGAGGCCCCGTTTGCCGGAACGGAACCGGGACGTCGAGGAGAACGACATGGTGGGAGGAACCCGAGGAGGGGCTCACCGACGGTGACGTGACGGCCCGGTGAAGCCGGAGTTCGCACGAAGGTGACGGTGGAGACGGCGTGGAGGCGGTGACGGTGACGGTGACGATGGTGGTGACTTGCCGGCGAGGGGGAGACGGTCGAATCCGGTCGGATCCGGTGAGTTGGTGATGTCTCCCTGCCCGGTCCCTCCCGGACCGAGCGGAAGATGGCCGACGGGGGCCGGGGCTCGCCGCGGGGAGGAGGAGGCCGATGGGCGGCCGGGGCTCGCCGCGGGAGGAGGTGGCCGAGGGGAAGGAGGCCGGCAGGGGGAGGCGAGGAGGCAGTGAGGGGAGGGGCCGCCGGGGGAGGAGAGGAGCCGTGGGGGGGCGGCTCGCCGGCGTGGTGGGGTGGCTCGGTGGAGGAGGTGGCCGCCGGGGGGGTGCTGCCGGCGGGAGTAGGAGTGGCCGCCGGCCGGGGAGGGAGAGGGGCGAGGTGGAGGCGATCTGGGGGAGAGGAGGAGGCGACGTGGGGTGGGTCGGGGCTCTCGTGGGGAGGGAGCCACGGGAGGTGGGAATCTGGCGTGGAGGGGGACCGAGAGTCACGGGAGGGAGGGAGTTACGGGAGGGAGTCACGGGACGTGGGGAAGTGGGGCCCGGTCGGTGGGGGGGGCTGGCGGCGGCGCACCAGGGGGGGAGGGAGTAGCGAGGGGAGTGAGAGAGGTGGCGGCTCGCTAGGGGGGCTAGGGTTTGGGGAGGCCGGCTGGGCCGGTGGGTGGCCCAGCTGGGCCGGGGAGGGAGTTGCTTTCTCTTTTTTTTTGATTTGTTTTAATTTTGTTTTACCTTTTTCCTTTTCTTTTTATTAATCCTTTCTTTCAGTTTTCTTTTCTTTCTTTTATCATTATTATTTCTTTAATACTTTCCCTTTTTTTACATATATATTCTTTTAATATTTGCAATGAACTCATAACGTACTCTTCGTTTATCTTCAAATTTCGAATCCGGACAAAACTCGAATCAACGCGGGTCTGAGATGGGAATCCGATGACGTGGCATCATTAGTTGTTGATCACTGTAGCTTAATTACAATAATCACTGTAGCAAAAGTCGAGGATGTCACAATGACCGAGACACCTCTCTGGACAATAACCATCAGTGGGGTATGGATACCCATGGTGGCTCCCACTAGCTCCACGATGATCTCATCGGATGAACCACGATGTCAAGGATTCAATCAATCCCGTATACGATTCCCTTTGTCTGTCGGTATAGAACTTGCCCGAGATTCGACCGTCGGTATACCTATACCTTGTTCAATCTCATTACCGGTAAGTCTCTTTACTCGTTCCGTAGCACGTCATCGTGTGACTAACTCCTTAGTCACATTGAGCTCATGATGATGTTCTACCGAGTGGGCCCAGAGATACCTCTCCGTCACACGGAGTGACAAATCCCGATCTCGATACGTGCCAACCCAACAGACACTTTCGGAGGTACCCGTAGTGCACCTTTATAGTCACCCAGTTACGTTGTGACGTTTGATACACCCAAAGAACTCCTACGGTCTCCGGGAGTTGCATAATCTCACGGTCGAAGGAAAAGATACTTGACATTAGAAAAGCATTAGCATACGAACAATACGATCTAGTGCTAGGCTTAGGATTGGGTCTTGTCCACCACATCATTCTCCCAATGATGTGATCCCGTTATCAATGACATCCAATGTCCATGATCAGGAAACCATGATCATCAATTGACTAACGAGCTAGCCAACTAGAGGCTTGCTAGGGACACATTGTGATCTATTCATTCACACATGTATTACTGTTTCCTGTTAATACAATTATAGCATGAACGATAGACGATTATCATGAACAAGGAAATATGATAATAACCATTTTATTATTGCCTCTAGGGCATATTTCCAACAGGTATGTCCGACAATTCTCGGCTGCCCCTTGTGCTCTATGTGTTTTACACATTGTCCGTTCCGTTTTTTTAATTTCTTTGTAGGAAAATGATGAATTCCAATGCTTCGTCGGACGAGGAGTATGGACCTAAGGAACCTGATAAAATTATTCAAGATGAGTTTTTAGACTCGTCGGATTCGTTCAAAGAAGTGAACATGATCATGCTCATGAGCATGCAAGCAGAAATGGCCCGACATATGAAGCATATTCTCGACTTCAAGGACTCAATCAAAGGAAGAAGAGTGACCAGTCGGGATCCGGTACCCGGCTAGTGCACAATGACTACTTTGCTTCAAAACCATCTTTTTCGGATGATCCATGTTTTTGTCGTTGTTTTCACATACAAACACCATTGTTTTTACGCATTGCGGAGGGAGTGAAGGCACACAATGACTACTTCAAGCTCACAAGAAATTGTTGCTGCCAACTGAAAGGACGTGGATGTCGCCTAGAGGGGGGGTGAATAGGCGCTTTAAAATAATTACGGTTTAGCCTTGAAAAAATGCGGAACAAAACTAACGTTTAATTTGTCAAGCACAAAACCTAACACAATTGACTCACCTATGTGCACCAACAACTTATGCTAAGCAAGATAAACAACTAAGTGATAACCAGATATATGACAAGAAACAATATGGCTATCACAAAGTAAAGTGCATAAGTAAAGGGTTCAGGTAAGAGATAACCGAGGCACGCGGAGACGATGATGTATCCCGAAGTTCACACCCTTGCGGATGCTAATCTCCGTTTGGAGCGGTGTGTAGGCACAATGCTCCCCAAAAAGCCACTAAGGCCACCGTAATCTCCTCAGGCCCTCGCACAATGCAAGATGCCGTGATTCCACTAAGGGGCCCTTGAGGTCGGTCACCGAACCCGTACAAACAAGGTTGGGCCAATCTCCACAACTTAATTGGAGGCTCCCAACAACACCATGAAGCTTCACCACAATGGCATATGACTTCGAGGTGACCAGAAATGCTCGGGGCAATCTCCGCAACTTAATTGGAGACCCAGATGCTTGCCCGGAGCTTTACACCACAATGATTGAGCTTTGAGGCACCACCAAGCTTCTAGGAGGCCAAAGAATCCACGAAGAACAATCTCTAGGGGTACCAATTACCCAAGGGTAATAAGCTTCTCAACTTCTCACTACCACGTATCACCGTCGAGAACTCAAACCGATGCAAGTAATGCAATGGCAAGAACACACGAAGTGGTCAAGAGCCTCACACTCAAATCCCTTCACAACAACAAAAGCTATGGAGAAATATGAGAGGAAGAACAAGGAGCTCACAAAGAACTCCAAGATCAGGATCCAAGGGGTTCCCTTCACATAGAGGAGAAAGTGATTGGTGGAGATGTGGATATAGATCTCCTCTCTCTCTTACCTCAAGAACTAGCAAGAATCATTGGAGGGATTGAGAGTTAGCAAGCTCTAAGAAGGTCAACAATGGGGGAAGAACACAAGCTCAACGGATAGATCAGGTCCAATGGGAAAGAATACCTCCTTTATATAGTGGGGGAAAGAATCCAACCGTTACCCCCACTCACAGCTCGACCGGAGCGGTACTACCGCTGCTAGGAGCGGTACAACCGCTGCCAGAACGTCCGAGGGAGCGGTGCCCGGGAGCGATAGTAAAAAAACTACTACCGCTCCAGGAGCGGTGCTACCGCTGGCACGAAGAGCGGTACTACCAGTGGATACTGAAACTGCCACAACTTTCGCATACGAACTCCGAATCGAGCAAACTCAAGCTTGTTGAATTCCCGACAACAAAAGCTATCCAACAGCTAAGAACATGCAGTTATGAGAATGCCAATGATATAGAGATGTGAGATCTCTATGAATGAAGAGCCGGCAAAAACTTCAAACATCAAAAACATCATAGAAGATGCATATGGACTCCGTTTTCGATGAACTCGAGCTTGTCATGAAGATGACCATAAGCTCTAAAACTCACAAGGAGAAACACCAAACAAGAACCAAGATATGATGCATGGATGAAAATGGTTTGAGCTCTCAACGAACGATACGATCAAGCTATTCACTTGAGAGCCCTCCTTGACAGTACGACAAACTATCCTACAATAGAAAAACCTATCAAGGGCAAACCTATACATTGCACCTAGTACTCTTGAGCTAGATGATGATGATCTTGGCTTCCTCAAGATGGGCCACCTTTCTTGATTGCTCCCCCATACTCACTATGGGTGAGCCACTCTTCAACACATTCTTCACACGTCCATTGCCACCACAATGGACGACAAGCTTCAAGCATGATATCTTCATGATGCTCCACTTGAACTTGCACACCACAATGTTGATGACGATCACCACTTGATGTCATCCTTCGTAGGTTGAATGATATCTTCCTCTTGACGCAAACCCATGGAAACACACCTAGCCCCACATATAACTCTCACGAAGACATGGGTTAGTACACAAAAGCGTTATTCTGACAGCCTGATACCGATGCTCCAGAAGATTGTCCTTTTCCATTGTCGCCGGGTTAATTATTGTTTGTCGCACTCAGCATCGCATCATTCGCATCTGTTGGGGAACATCACATGGGAAACAAAAAAATTCCTACGCGCACAAAGACCTATCATGGTGATGTCCATCTACGAGAGGAGATTTGGATCTCCGTACCCTTGTAGATCGCACAACAGGAAGCGTTAAGAAATGCGTATGATGTAGTGGAACGTCTTCACGTCCCTCAAACCGCCCCACGAACCGTCCCACGAACCGTCCCACGATCCGCCTCGCGATCCATTCCATGAACCGTCTTGCGATCCATTGCACGAACTGTCTTGCGATCCGTCTCATGATCCGTTCCGATCTAGTGTCGAACGGACATCACCTCCGCGTTCAGCACATGTATAGCTCGATGACGATCTCCACCGTCTTGATCCAGCAAGAGGGGGCAGAGAGGTAGAAGAGTTTTCCGGCAGCGTGACGGCGCCCCGGTGGTGGTGATGATCTACTCCGACAGGGCTTCGCCTAAGCTCCGCAGAAATACGATCTAGAGGAAAAACTGCGTGGTATAGGGTCGAGGAGCACGTGGCAAAGTTGTGTCTTAAAAACCCTCAATACCTCTAGTATATATAGGAGGGAGGGAGGGGAGGAGGCAGCCTCAAACCCTCAAGGTTTGGCCGAAATTGGAGGTGGAGGAGTCCTACTCCAATCCTACTTGGAGTAGGATTCCACCTTCCCACTTGGAAACTCTTTCCACCTTGTGTTTTTCCTTCTCAATCCTTATGGGCCTTAGTGGGAACTTATTACAGCCCACTAGGGGCTGGTTTATCTCTTCCCATAGCCCATGAGACCCCTTCGGGCGTGACACCCCTCCCGATGGTCCCCGACACCACTCCCGGCACTCCCGGTACACTACCGACGAGTCCAAAACTTTCCTGGTGACCAAAACAGGACTTCCTATATATCAATCTTTACCTCCGGGCCATTCCGGAGCTCCTCGTGACGTCCAGGATCTCATCTGGGACTCCGAACAACTTTTGGTTACTAACACCTATAACTCAACTATACTGAAACGTCACCAAACCTTAAGTGTGCAGACCATGCGGGTTCGAGAACTATGTAGACATGACCCGAGACACTCATCGGTCAATATCCAATAGCGGGACCTGGATGCCCATATTGGATCCTACATATTCTCCGAAGATCTTATCGGTTGAACCTCAGTGTCAAGGATTCATATAATCCCGTATGTCATTCCCTTTGTCCTTCGGTATGTTACTTGCCCGAGATTTGATCGTCGGTATCCGCATACCTATTTCAATCTCGTTATCGGCAAGTCTCTTTACTCGTTCTGTAATACAAGATCCCATGACTTACACTTAGTCACATTGCTTGCAAGGCTTGTGTGTGATGTTGTATTACCGAGTGGGCCCCGAGATACCTCTCCGTCGCACGGAGTGACAAATCCCAGTCTTGATCCATACTAACTCAACGGACACCTTCGGAGATACATGTAGAGCACCTTTATAGTCACCCAGTTATGTTGCGACGTTTGATGCAGACAAGATATTCCTCCGGTGCGAGTGAGTTATATGATCTCATGGTCGTAGGAACAAATACTTGACACGCAGAAAACAATAGCAATAAAATGACACGATCAATATGCTACGTTCATAGTTTGGGTCTTGTCCATCACATGATTCTCCTAATGATGTGATCCCGTTATCAAGTGACAACACTTGCCTATGGCTAGGAAACCTTGACCATCTTTGATCAACGAACTAGTCAACTAGAGGCTCACTAGGGACAGTGTGTTGTCTATGTATCCACACATGTATTTGAGTTTCCAATCAATACAATTCTAGCATGGATAATAAATGATTATTATGAACAAGGAAATATAATAATAACTAATTTATTATTACCTCTAGGGCATATTTCCAACAGCATCATCTACATTGCATCGGCACACCGTTGCCATTAGTTTTCAAAACTTGCATCCGTTAGTAGTTGACGGTTCTCTTTGTTTTCGTCGTTGACCGTTTCGAGACCAACCACACACGCACGCGCCCGCGACACCGTTTAATCTTGTTTTTAAAACTGTGTATCAAACTTTCTCGGATTGGGTTTAAACTTGGCGTGCGGTCTTATTTCAGTTTAGGTAGCCCGCGTGCCAAATTTCATCGCAATCAGAGTCCGTTTGATATCCGAACGGTTGATCGTAGCGGCACCGCCCTCAGTTATTCGTCGGACGTTTTTTGTCGGTTTTAAAACTTGTGTGACGGGCTGCCAGCATTCCCTCTCTCCTCCATCTAGCCTTTGTAACACAACCCCCTAGTCACCTAACCCTACCGCATGACCGGAGCCATCGGATTGCGATCCAACGGTCTGAAAACGGAACCAATCCCCTAACCCTAGCTAAAACTGCTATAAATAGACCCCAAACCTGCCTATTCTAGCCTAACCTTAATCCCCACCTCGGGATCCATGCCACAGCCTCCACCTCTCAGCCTCTCCTCCTCCCCAGCCCTTTGTCCACTCGGCCTCGCCAGAGTAGGGCCGCCGCACCGCCGCGCCTGTACCTCCGGCCGCCCGAGCCCTCACCGGAGCGTGTTCACGGGCCGGAGCCGCTGCAAGCCTGCAACCATGGAGTGCAGCCGCTCCTCGTGAGCCCCGTGCTGCCCGAGGCACCCTCGTGTCGCCGCCTCTCGCCGGCCGCCGATGGCCGTCACCGGCGAGCCTCCGGATCCGCCGCCCCAGTGCAGCCGCGCGGGAGCCCCTCGGCTGCCCGTCGCCGCTCTCCGCGCTAGAGGCCGCCGCCGGCGCTCTACCTCCCAATCCAGACGGGATCGGGAACGAGCAGCATCCCCCAACGTTGTGAGAATCGTGATTCAAGTCTTAGAATCTTACGAGTTTACGATCCAAACTAGCCCCTCCGATTCTAAAATATTGCTCATAGAATCTAAGTTTCTACGATCCTAGTAGTTATGATTCTACAATTGACGATCCTACCATCGTAGCTCCGAGCCGATTCAGAATCGCGATTCTGAAAACCATGGCAGCCCCACTCCCGAGCCTTCACCTCGCGTGGGGAGATCCGGTCTCCCTCGCGTGGGCCAGGCCTGCTTGCCCCGCCTGGGCCGGCTCCCTCCCGTGACCAACCAAGCAGCGATCCGCCGGCCTGCCAGCCGCGAGGCCCAGCAGCCCCGAGTCAGCCTCCTTCAGGCCCAAGGTAAGCTGACCCCCCCAAGGCCCTCTATTTTGCGCCCGTGCGTAGATTAATTATCTTGCGCCCCCTTGTTTTGGCCCAGTAGTAGCGAATTCGGCCCGTTAGTTTTTTTAGGTTTTGCGATTTTCGTATTTTTTTCAAGAAAAATAGCATTATTTTAAAAACGCGCAGCTTTTAAGCCGTGCGTCGGATCGTAGCAAGTTAGATATGTAAAGTGATTAGAATTTCGCGTAGAACAATATTTTCCAACTCTCATGCATATTTAAACCTGTTTAGCATGTTGTTTGCATTGGTTTGCGTGCCGACATGATATGAACGGTGTAGGTCATAATTAATTAACCGTAGCTCCGTTAGAGATGAGACATATATGTAAATGGACTAGAACGACGAGTAGAATCATGTGAACCACTTTGTTTTGTCGTTTAACAAACATAAAATGTGATTAGGACAAATCTGGATAGATTTAGAATTTAACACATGGGGTCATTTCGGAGATGCTATATGTCGTTTCCAGCCACATTTAAAATGCATAGATAGGTAGTTTAATTTGTGCTTCACCCCTTGCCATGTTTAACAACATTTAATATTGTCGTGTAAATAAATGGGAGTGAACTAAATAATTAAATGTGGAGTTTCGTCAATATGCAACTCGTTGCATATTGAGCTTCACTTAATGTGTAGCGTTTGACTGTGTGAATTGCCACGCCCTGTCTTGCATATTTTAAACTGATCATGCATCATATGTGTTGCAGCATGTCGTTTTTGTGCCGTGGTGAATATCATGTGTTGATTGTTGTTTCGGTTTGCTTCGTCTCAATAGAGTTTCGCAAGCATGTCGGAATGTGAGGACCCATTTGACTACGTCGGTTCGTGTGCTTCACGGAGTCGTTCTTCTTCCAAGCAGGATCTCAGGCAAGATGATCATTTCCTCAGATATCGTTACTATCATTGCCATGCTAGTTGTTTCGTTTCTATCGTTATGTCTCGCTGCCTACCACTTGCTAAATATCAGCCCCACAACATTGCCATGAAAACCTTCAACCTGATCACAACATAGCAAACCACTGATTGGCTATGTTACCACTTGCTTAACCATGTGTTAGAGTTGCTTCCATGTGGTAACATGGGTTCCTTGTTATACCACCTTATTAATGTTATTTAAATTAATGCACCTATATACTTGGTAAAAGGTGGAAGGCTTAGCTTTCTAGCTTGGTGTTTTTTTCCATCTTTGCCACGTTAGTTTCGGCTACCGGTGTTATGTTCCATAAATGAGCGCTCCTAGCATACTTGGGGTTGTTATGGGGACCCCCTAGATTCTCGTTTTGGGATAAAGCTCGTCTGGCAAGGCCCAACATTGGTATTATATTTTCCCAACATAATAATTCTGTTAATACTGAAAAACATAGGGAGTTAGCGCTACCCGAGGAGTAATTCAACATAATGCAGGGAGGGCCAGTGCTGATGGTGCTGGTCCAAAACAGTGCATCATGCGGGGCCAACCCGGGGCAACTCGGTTGATATCTATCAGGCCACCGTACACTTCGCTTATCCGTCGTGTCCCGAGAACGAGATACGCGGATCCCATCGGGTTTGTCGACACCCCTGGCGGCCTTGCTGGACTTGTTTTACCTTTCTCGAGCGTCTTGTGCGAGGGATTCCGAGGATGCTTTGAGTTATCTCGAGGTTGAGGTTTTCCAATAGGAACCCGAGGAGATCACGAGTTTCCCTGATCGAGGTCGTTCCGTCGCAGTGTGTGGTAGTTTGTGATGGACTAGTTGGAGCATCCCTACAGGGTTAAATCTTTCGGAAAGCCGCGCCCGCGGTCATGTGGCAACGTGGAAACTTTGTTTAACATCCGGTTCTAGATAACTTGAAGTTAACTTAATTAAAACTTGCCAACTGAGTGCATAACCGTGACTGTCTCTTTCATGAGTCCTTCTCCGACCAAGGACATGGTGGGGTTATGTCTGACGTAAGTAGGTGTTCGGGATCATTCATTGGATCATCGGTAGTTCACGTCCACTGTGCGTAGATCATTCCCCTCTTATTCTCGGACTCGTAAGTTAGCCACCTCAGATAAATGCTTAGTCGCTTGCTGCAGCATCAGCACTTAACCTTACCTCATCCATTAAGCTTTGCTAGTCTTGATACCTTTGGAAATGAGATTGCTGAGTCCCTGTGTCTCACAGATTACTACAACACCAGTTGTAGGTACAGGTAAAGAGTTACTTTGACGTGAGCGCGCTGAGTGTGCTATTTAGAGTTTCTTCTTACTCTTCTTCATCGATCTAGGTTGGGTTCCAGTCCGGCAGCTTGGGATAGCAAGGATGGACGTCGTTATTTTATTGATTGTTTTCGTCCGTAGTCGGACCCTGCTCTTCTTCATGGTGATTGTATGTATTGTACTGATGTGACTTAGATGTAGCTTGTGGCGAGTGTAAGCCAACTCTTTATACTCATATTTTCAGTACATGTACTTGTAACGATATCCATTCTTGCGCAACGACGAGATGCGTTTCTATCCCTGTCGAGGCCCTCACGCCAAAATAGGGATAGGACCGCATCTTGGGCGTGATAGTTATGTACAATGCTTACCATACCATGGAATCATTTGATCCTTCTCGGTACATATTGTACGCTTTGTGTGTTGATCATCTTGATTTACTCTCTGCTTAGTCTTGATCAACCTTGTGTCTTTATGACCAATCTTTGGATAATACTTTGAATACCACCTTGGTCATCATATAAACTCCTTGAAACCAACCGATGGACTTCAAGAAGTGCCTATGGACAAATCCTTCAAATACAACTTAAGGCAACCATTAGTCCATAGGGATTGTCATCAATTACCAATACCACATATGGAGAAATATGCTCTAACACCAACTTTCTTTCTCTGCTAAGGAGAAATGCACGGCTGCTCAAATTAGCTTTGGAATATTATTTGGAAGGCTAATGTCCTTTAGAATATTAGAACCATTGCTTGATGGGTTGCTTCTAATAGTTTCGCGGTTCAAGTTAACAGGGTAAAGCACCACCAAGCTATCATAGGTACATGTACAATCTATGATGTTGAAGATGAATGTACTTTTCATGTGTTGATAAGTTGTCCCAAAGCTCGTGCACTTCGTATGGCTTTGAGGGAGTTGTGATGTCTACTGGCCAGAGGAGTTTTCAAAAATACAGGTCCGAATTGGCTTCTTATTTTATGGATCAATTAATTTCCTCAGCTGTGAGCAAACAATTTTCACGTTTTGGAGAGCTTGACACTTGAAGAATGACATGATCTTTGCTAAGGAAAAAGAATCCATCCAAGTCTGCGATTTGTTTTTCAAAATTGCTAGGCTTCCTTTTCGTCTTATCATGCAAAAGTGCAGGTAGAGGTGAGTAACAAAGGCAAGGAAATGGGGGATGGCATTCTGGCTTCAAATAACATGGAGAGGAGTTATGTTGGTTGGCAACCTCCCACCACATAGTTCTTTAAGATTAATGTTTACACAAGTTTTGTGGAGGCAATAAACACTACGAGTGTGGGGTGGTTGTCAGAAACCATCCTGGAGAAGTTGTCATTTCCTGTGGGGATTATATTGGTGCTTTCAATAGTGTGGAGGAAGCGGAACTTTGAGTGGCACTATGTGGCCTGTATATTGGTATCACTCTTCACAAACTCATCATTTTAGAAACTGGTTGTTCTTTTGTGACTTCTGCTCTTGGAAAAGACAGTTTTAAGAGGTCACCCCTTGTTGACCTTAATAAGGAAGCTTTGAGTATATCGACGAATGTAAAGATCTCCAAGGTTGGTAGGGAAGCTAATACAGTGGCACACAAGATTGCAAAGTTTAGTTTAATTAATATGTCTGATGGTGCTCTTATTAATAGTGTTCCGATCTGCATGGCAAAAGATGTAATGAATGATTGTATGAACATTTTACTTTAGTTAATACATGTGTGGGGGTTAAAAAAATAAATGCACAACTGTTGATCTAAGGATGCTTGCACTTGGTACTGTCTTAGATACCGTTGGTGAGATGGTCCGGATGAGGGAGAGCACATGCCTGAATACTACTATCAAGTTTACGCGCGTTGTGGTGGAGGTGTTTGGAGCAGAGTATTTGAGAGAACCAAATATGCAGAACACGGAAGAGTTGTTGGCTATTAGAGAGGCCATGGGTTTCCCAGAATGCTCGGATCAATCGATTGCATGCACTAGCAATGAAAAAACGGACCCAAAGGTTTGCGGAAAATGTATCAAGGTCACACTAAAGAGATCACCATCATACCGGAAGTAGTGGCATCACATGACTTATGATTTGGCATGCTTTTTTTTTGAAATTTCGGGTTCTCACAACGACATCAACTTGCTTCAACTATCTCCCGTGTCCAGGAGGCTTTGTAATGGGGAATCGCCTCCGTACAACTACATTGTCAATGTCCGTGACAACATGTGAAATTATCTTGCTGAGGGCATCTATCCGCAGTGGGCGGCGTTTGTGAAGACCATATACGAACCACACGACAACAAACAAAACCACTTTGCAATAGTGTAGGAAGAAGCTAGGAAGGATGTGGAGAGGTCATTCTGAGTGATTCAAACTCGTTGAAGAATTGTTCGTGGGGCTGCAATGATGTGGGAACCATAAAACTTTATGGCAGCTGATGACAAGTTGTGTTATTTTGCATAATATGATTGTCAAGGATGAGGGTGATGGTGTTGCACAAACCAATAATTTTGAAGCGCCTTGAGAACAAGTTTAAATTCCGAAAGATCAAGATGCAAATCAGATTATGAACTTTTTGTACATGCATCAGAATCTTCTAGATCACAAGGCGCAGTTACTCAGTGATCTTACGAAGCATGTGTGAACCCACAATAAAAACCAAAGAGCTAATGTTTGACTTGTTCATTCAAAATAAATAAGAATTGTGTATTTTGGGTATCAAACATTTGTTATTCATGTGCGACAAGACCTTGTCGCGTATGATGGATGTGTATGGATTTGCATGTTAAGAGTCCAAATTTACCATATGTAGCTGCCGGACGCAAAGTATGAGAGGCAAGTGGGATGTGTGTGCGGGTGCATCCACGAATGTAGGAGGTTAAATTTAACAAGTCCGACTATAGATATGCTTATACATTACAGAAAAGTTACTATCACAAAACTGCCAAACTAATAATATGTGTCATGGTGAGTATAGGAGCATGCATTTATTTTACATTTTCAAATTTACTTACTAAGTTTTCATAGAAAAGTAGAAATGTACTTTTAATCATTTCTTCAAGATCAATGCTACGATGGTTAATCACATGCATCCCTTAGAGCATCTATAGTCGGACGTCCTCAAACCCGTCTCATACGCTCGGGCCGACAGCCCGACCATTGTCCGATCAAGAAATTTCGATCGAGACGAACTTGTTAGACGTCCCTCAAATGTCCGGACTAATCGGCACCCCTCATATCTAGCTTAAATATGGAGTGGATATGGGGCGTTCGGACGCGACTGCCTCATTGGATCCGACAGCCTGACCCCATCAGGAATTGCACCAAATCCATTAAACCCTTCCTTCTCCTTCCGCGGCCCTCCAACCTTCCCGTGCCTCAGCCCTTGTCGTCCGCCACCCTTGCTCCCCATCCTCACCACTGGTCCTGATCCATCGCCATAGATGTCGTCCAGCCAGTCCCCGACCACCGCGATGAAGATGCAGTCTGCCTCGTCTGTCGGCGCCCCTTCCTCGACCACGTCTTACAAGACGGAGAACGTTGCCAGGAAGATGCGGCTTCGACGGCAGCATGAGAGGAGGCATCGACTGAGTCGGAGGAAGGTGCGAACATGCTCGAGGAGCTGTCTTCCCGCCATGCCCAGCACCCCGCACCCCATTCATCCAAGCGCCCACTCAGATTACGTCGTCCGACATCCTTGGGACAGAGGAGGATTCGAAGATCATGTTGGCAGCCGAAATCTTCTTGGATGAGCATATAAAGAAGTGGCTTGCAGATAAGAAGAAGGAGATCAACGACCGTAAGACGCACGAGGTGGCAACAACAACAACATCGAATTATGCGGCCAAGATGCAGGCGGAGCATGACGAGCATGCAACATGGATGGCGTCCGGCCAGTGATCCGACAAGCGAGCCATCCGTCACGCTCGGATATTGATTTCATTTTGCCATGTCCGGTTTATTGAACTATGATTTCATTTGCTTTGTTTTCAGACTGTTGATTCAATTTTTTATATCAAATGATCGACATATATGGATTGCATGAATTTAATGATCGACATTTAAACTATGTAGATGTGCGGCGTAATATATGAGGAACCGCGGACGCAAAACGTCCGCAGGCGTATAAGGTACCGGATTTGTCAAAGTCCTCGTGCTCTTAGAGATCTAATGCAGTATAAGACTTTAAGTTTTCAGATTTTCACTAATAGAGTTTTCACCAGATATGTTTCCCTTGTTAATGGATGGCTAATCTTATGGCTGCGTCAATTGTGTAAAGTGAGAACAGTGTGGCATTAACCGAGAAGCACGGCATGACCATAACTCATAACGGAACACAGAAGCATAAGGGAAAATTATGGTTCTAGAATAAGCATGGTTGCATAATTTTATGTTTGGACCAGAATGCCAAGAGAGACTGTGCTTGTGCGAGCCAGTCTTGAGGGAGAGAAATGAAAAAGGCGAGACTAGGAAGGCAGGCAGCGGTCGCGGAGGCGAGCACGCGTGGATAAGAGGGGTCGGCCCCGCACGGGCACGGCGTCCCGGCACTGCAGCATCCAGAACCACGAGCTGCACCCACACCCACACCCACCACCAGGAGGAAGTCAAGGGATCCACAGCCGGTCAACCTCTCCCTCTCCCAAGTCATTCCTGTTAGAGTAAAATGAGATTGAATGAAAGTAATGGACGATCAGTCCTGATGTCTATTGATTCTCAAGTTTATATACATCTGGAAGAGGTGCGAAGAAGAGGTGCCTGTTCGGAGGCATCCCTCCAGAACAGGTGCCTGTTGGCAATGGAGAGAGAGAGGAGACACGACTATTCGGGTTGGACACATCCCTTGAATTAATATACTAATTAATTTCTAACACTCCCCCTTGTACAACACCGCTCCTTGAATGTTTCATCGTTGAAAGCTTCTTGCATATAGATCTTCCATCTTGAGAAATCTTCCAGATAATCTTGAGAGTCTCCCCCAAAAACCCTGTGGGAAAAATATGAGGAGAATAGAGTAGATATGTTGCTAAAACTCCTTTAAACCCAGTGGGGAAAAATAAGGAGAAAATGATGCAACATATGATGATTATTGTCTCTTGATAACTCATATGAGAAAAACCTTTGAAGAAGGAGAAAACTCATTGATAAGTTTAGAGAACAATTAATATGTCTTGAGTACTTCCTTTAAAAACCCTGGTAGGGAAAATAGAAAGTATGACATATGATCTTTGAGAAGATATTGCCTCACTAAAAATCATTATGAGAAACTTTGAGAGAAAACTCATAAGGGAAAAGAGTGCAATCGTACATGCCATTGAAAAATCCTTTAAAACCCAATGGGAAAAATACAAGGATAAAATGATATGGCATATAAAGACACTTGTGTTTATATTGTCTCGTTAAAAACCTTTTATGAGAAACCAATAGGGAAAACTCATCAAGGGAAAAAGAGTACGATATATGCAATCTGATGATTGTTAATAGGTTATAGTTTGGGACATTACTCCCCCTGAACTTTCCAAATATGAAGGATGTCTCATACCAATTCCATTGACATGAACATGAGATTGTGTATAATCTGTTGGATTATAACAGTAGTTTGTTTGCAAATTATTTCCTCACTTTTCTATAATCCTTGAGGCTAAGTAATTTCCGAGCAATGTGATTTATGAAATTGCTCTTCATATAACCTATAGGTATTGAGTAACACAAGTGGAAGTATCTTGATAAATTAAGTTATGTGATTCTGATGAATCTCAACCACATGATTTTGAGTGTGGTTAACCATTCTACTAAGTTATGCATATTTTGCAATGCCTTTAGATAAATCAATTATGTTAGAATGATAACTGGAAATAACCACTAAAATCCATTTATATGACTTCCATGTGAAGGCTATTCCAGCAAATTCAGTCATTGATATGGCATCGTTGGGATCAAATAAAGAGACAATATCATTACATCATATCATGGTCATATCTTCTATTTCCTGATGGAAATATCCAAGATTTACTGTAATCTTCAGATATAAGATGATATTACTTATATCAACCATATACCTTTTGTTGATATGATATATCCAAATTGAACTTCTCGTATATGTTTGGATATATGTAGACTAACATGTATTCTTGAGAGAATGCTCAAGTTGTAAACTTAAGCTAAATTTGGTTGAATCCAAATTTTCCGTCTTGAGATGATTTTATGTATGTTTAGGTCTTGTAGAGACATTGATGATGAAATCATCATATACACTGAGGTGATGTAAGGAAATAGAATTTTGATATTCCTTTATTAACACATAAACAATCATCATCCTTTCAGTAATCCTGTGAAGAAGGAACTCGTCTAGTCGGTAGTACCATATGATTCACGACTATTTCTAGTCATAGAGTGACTTCTGAAATTTTACACAAATATGTTGCGATTTATTTTGGATTCGGAATTGTAAGCCCTTCAGGGACTTTAATATATATTTCCGAAACAAGTGACCCATATGAGTATGTAGTCACTACATTCATTAACTGCATGGATAATATTATTTGTACTGCCAATGGTATTTATTATCGAAACATAGTTCCACTCATACCAAGAAGGTATGTTACATCATAATTTGATGTCAGGTCTCTGCGTGAACCCTTTTGCTACAAGACTCGCTTTCTCACCACCTCATTGACTTTGTCTATGAATGAGAAGTTTTTAGTATTCCATATGAAAGATACTTATGAGGAGTAGGTATTACTGTGGTAAATACCACTCGTTTGTAGAGCGAGTGCTATTCTTCATTACTTGCTTCCTTTTATGTGAACCAATATGAGTACAAGAGGCACTCTACCATGGATTTTGGTTCAGGGCCCAAAAGGTTTTAGCAATTTTCATAAGAAATATATGTCGACAAATGTAGACTTATGTTATATGATTCTGGAGGAATCAATGAAATTTGTGGAAATGTATTTATTCCTTTTAACTCCTTGTGATTGCCTACAACAATGGAGTCAAGGTGTTTCGATGTCCCGACACGAAAACATTTGTGCACATTTATGTCGGGCTTTGGATGATGAGCATCGAGTGAGGTGTCTTTCAACTTGATGTTGAATTACATTTACTGGTTGAGAATTTGATTTCCTCTATTTCCGCGGAAGGATATGCGAGATTATATCTCGTGTGGTCAGATTTCTCCCCCTCTTGCTCTCATTTTGGGAGAAGAGTGGTTTATCAGGTACCTCCACTCTTTCTGACACATTACTGCAGGAATATAAAATTGAGTGACACCTTTGTCATCGGTAAATGTATGTGGCAGATTTGCAATGTGTTGCAAATATGTGATTCTAAACTTCTTATTCAGATTCTTTGAGTACGTGGATATAAGTACTGAATGTGAATAACATTCCTAATTTATTTCTTGGCATTCTTTGTGGTACTTAAATCCCCCTAATGCCAGAAATGTCCTTATTGCTGATGCAATCAGCATACGGGCTATGAATAATTTTGATTGACGGATAAATTTTCATTCCTCACTTAGATCCCTAATTTTCTGTGAGAGCCCATTGATGTATGCTGGAGTGGTGATATCGGTATGTAACCGAATTATTGCAGATAGGAAATACTTTGTTGATTTCCACGTAATTACTAAAAGGGGAAAGTAGTATGCTTTGCAGTTGGTATGATTTATATCATACTTATGGTGTGTAATGCCGTATTTGTCTAGCATGAGGCTAGTAAATCATGATTCTATAAGTTCGGTCATATTATTAATTTCACTATCTTTGATAATATATTAAACTAAACCATTTTGGGTATGTACATAAAGTATTATATATAATCATATATTTCTTGTGAAATGAGTTCAACAAAGTTGTCCATTCGAATGGATTTATCCCTTGTTTAGGATAACTTGCTCTTACTTTGAGAATTTGAGCAATTGATTTAGTTATATCATTCATGGTTTGTGTGACTAGAGACACACTAGAAATCATTTTATAAATGTTTCCATGAGTACCATGAAGTATTTGTATAATACCACATAATGGTTGTGTAATCCACATATCTTCTGAATGTGTTCAAGGAAGAATAAGTGGCTCATTTAGAATTGTAAGGTGAGAGTGCCTTAAATTAATTTCCCCTATCACACATGTGATGCACATAAAATCTGATGATTTGGGAAATTTTGCAACTTGTTAAGTTATGACCAATAGAATTGTCCATAATTTTCTAATCAACCCCAAACCAGGATTGTAAGGCTTATAACCAAATATTTTGTAAGATTTAGAAAATTATTTTGTACGCAACAAAACTAAGTATGAATTGATTCATACATTCAAAAATTATCAAACATGATGTCCAAGAAATAGAATGTTGGACATTATACTACATGTAGTAGTACAACTATAAGCAAACAATATTTTGGGAATAATCGAGATATTACATGAGGTCTCCCATATTACTGAAAAATTAATTATGCAAACATATCATAGGCGCAAACGAATTGATCAATCTTTTATTGCACTATATTTTTGGTTCTCCTTCTGATGAAGATTTGAGAACATCATTTACCAGAATAGTTTCTGGTCGTATATTTGCAAATTTTCAAATATCCCAATGAACTTATTTGCCTTTTAGTTAACTCATGGTGTGGTTTGACCATATGTTTGAGGGTTTGGTAATCATATGTACGATATTTATGTAACCACACATTTGACAAACTTAAGAGTTGTCTTTGTGAACATTTGGAGATGATCAATTCCCAATTAAAAGATAATTCTGTCATTGGTTGTCTTTAGCCTCCACTTTATTTTGAATTCCTCATGGTTCTATTTTGTGACCACTGACTTGCATAGTATTCTCAATGCTAGCAAATATTTGAAGCACCCGTTGGGTGAATATGATGAGTTTAAGAAATAACATGTTTCTTTACCATGAAAATGGTAATACCATCATAAGGAGATGTAAAGTGTATCAAGGGCTTTTCAACCTGATCTGCATATGAAAATGTCAGATCATGAGATCTCAACTTCAAGTTGATTTTATAATTACCAAAATTGTAAGTTGCGATAGACTTGAGGTCTTGAAAAATTATTGGGTGATCATTCCAAATGTGCTCAGGGCAGCATGTTTCTCTTAAGGGAAATATTCAAGGTGAATAAATATTCATCCATTATGTACTTAGTTTGAGAACTAAGTGAAGTTGGTGAGAGATGAAATACATATGATCATACTTAGCTATTAAGAGAATAGCCATGACACATATTCCGAAGGTGAGGTTATAGTAGCAATAATACCTCGGGTGGATACAACGACTGATGTTGTAAATCATCTTACAATAAATAATCTCACCTAACATGTACTTACTGTATTTGGAAATATGAGCCATGCGTTACTTGAAAATGCTAATGCATTTATTTAATTTAGTTCTAGGAGTAAGTGGCATCTATAACTAAATGATTTGTTTGAGAACAATCATGGTCAAGGTGATCCTTGGTGAACCTGGGTGTATCCTTCAATATAACACATGTGATTAAATTATTGCTAATGTTTTGGACTTCATTCTTGAGGAAGTGTGTGACTTTAGAGTCACTGCCAAAACGTATAGACTTGCATGCTTAACATTGGTTAGTCACTATGAAATTATAACCACGATGTCCTATGGACCTTGCGAAAGTGTTGAGACACTTAATCATTGTCATAAATTATGTGGTCCATCATGATGGATGGACGACACTATAATTAGAAATATTGTCGTAGGCTTTATTGCCATGTATTTTACCAATGTAATAGAAGATAATCACAAGTAAATGTAAATATTTATGACATATTCAAGCAAAAAGAGGCTTGAATAATTGATATTGGTTGATAATACCATTCAACATGGAATAATCATGCATGAATTTACTATGATAGTAAATCATTTTAGTGAACAACAACAATTGCTTCAGAGGAGCAAATTCTAGTACGGCTGATGCCTTATAGCCATATGTTACCTCTATGGGTAAACTATAGATAATTAATTTACCTACATTAAATTAAAGATCATCATGGTTGATGTTGTAATGAATTTAGCAAAATTAATGGGTATTTCAAGGAGTTATCTTGAAACCATTAATGTGAATCTCAAATTGCTAAATATGACATCTTGAAGATAATCTCCGAAATGGAGTAGATCTCGCAGCACTAGGGAGTATAATCTGATGAAGTCAGTAGACTCACTCGTAATGCCTTATGTCATGACTTAGTAAAATGTGTGGGAGAGCACTTTGTAAAACAATCATAATGTCGAAACGACAAAATGTAGGCTTTATCAATAGTGGTGATAATCTGCAAAGTAGTAGATCTACACACTACCTTGTGATCCCAAAACATCAATTTGAAAAACAACACTTAGAATTTTGCATATCAATTCTTGCTTGTAGCAAGACAAAGGCTCGATTAAGATGAATTGATTTTTATTTGCAAATAAATGTATTAATCTCAACATGTAATGAACATGGGGATACATACATTTCGTAATACATCGTACTCAATAGAAATACATTACTATTGTAACGAATAGTAATGATGTTGCAAACTTGATGTTCAAGTGAGAATCTTGAATTGTATAGACCTCAAATTAAATGAGATGATCTTATATCAAGTTGCAAGATAATTCACCATGGTGAATTAATATTTTGCGAGAGAAAATTGATCTCAGTAGCAATGAGATTGTTTGCGAGAAAATATATATTTCTCAATCGCAAATCAATGTTGTTGTATGAGAGAACTTAATCTCAATCGCAAAACAATGTTGTTGTATAGAGAATTGCAATAGCAAACACATTTCAACATATACACATTTCTGAAATTTAAAACTCAACAGAAAATGAGTTGAATGCATATCTATACATACATGGTTTAAAGATGACAAGTGCCAATGAATAGCACAAATAGTTGGACCATGTTAATTTATCCTGAGACGTACATAAATTACTCCGAAGAGATATACACACAAACCTATTATGAAAATAGGTAAAGCCACATGGGCTAAAGTGTATAATCACGAAGAGATAAGGCTCTCTCCTTTCCATGTGCGGTTACGAATCGAATGATTCGTTTGGGCTCACGCCGCCGGAACACTCGCTCGCCGGCCAGCGGCCGCATGCTTTGCCGCAGAAGGACGCGTTGATAGGCGATGTCAGGGGCAAAGGCGGCCGTGCGCGCTGGGAGCCATCTCGAAACCAAGCTCCTCGTCGGGGCCATGGCTTGGCGCTGGCAGGCGCACACGGGGCCGACCACGGCTTGGCGCGGGCAGGCGCACACGGCCACGACACAGCCGAGCGCGGGCGAGTGAGGCCACTGCCTGGCGCGAGCAGGCGCACACGGCCACGGCACAGCCGGGCGCGGCCACGACCGGGCGGACGGCCGCAAGGCACATCGGGGCGCGGCGCAGAGGCCGGATGGACGTGCGCGCGGCCAGGGGCTGCTCGGAGCCGGCGCGGCGGCCGTGCGAAAGCCTTGTCGAGGGCGGCCGACGGGAGGAATCGGCTGTTGGAATGGTGGGCTTGCCATTGCTGCCCGCAGACGTCGATGGCGATGCAAGCCAGGAGAGCCCGTGCGTCACGTGAAGGATGTCCGTCGCTCCGTACGCCGGTACGACGCCGACCGTCGCAGAACTACCAGGCCGAAGGCCATGGTTTCTCGCGCGACTCGTCCATGCGAGAACGCTGGGAGACTCCACCGCTGTGCACGGATAGGGCGCCGCGGTGTGCCGAAGGCGTCCTTGAGAGGCCTCCTCGTCGGTCCTTCCGGCCTTTCTCTCTCAGCGAAGAGTCACGCGCTGATAACGTGTTAGAGTAAAACGAGATTGAATGAAAGTAACGAACGATCAGTCCTGATTTCTATTGATTCTCAAGTTTATATACATCTGGAAGAGGTGCGAAGAAGAGGTGCCTGTTCGGAGGCATTCCTCCAGAACAGGTGCCTGTTGGCAATGGAGAGAGAGAGGAGACACGACTATTCGGGTTGGACACATCCCTTGAATTAATATAGTAATTAATTTCTAACAATTCTGTTGCGCTGTTAATTTATACCCCGAGCGCGCGTTTGACCGCGGACCCTCCCTCCTTCCCTTCCTCCCCGAGTTGTCTCTTCTCTCTCTCGCTATCGCCCTCCGCTGGCAGCGCGCGGCCAAAGTCTTCCCCGCTGCGCGCAACCCCGTTCAGACCGGGGATCCGGGCAATTAAACCTTCCTTCCTACCACCAGTCAACTCTCCTCCTCCTCTTCCTCTCCCCCCTCCACTGTGTTGTGTATATACAATATACTACTCCTCCGCTTGAGGCTTGACCTGACCTGACTAGTTGTGAGCGCGGGGGCCGGCGTGGAACTTCCCAGAACTGGAGCTGCAACTGCGGGAGACGGCAAGGTTGTGGTGTTTGTTGCGCCTCCCTCCTGGAGAAGAGTGGTTCAAAACAACGAGGAGGAAGCAGCCACGGAGCGGGAAAGGTGACTTCTTGGCTTCTTCCCCTCTTCCTCTTCCTCTTCCTCTTCTACCTTGGGCATTCGGTGGCCTTTCCACTGTTTTTTTCTTTTTCTTCCTCAACCTCCTCCGTCTCGAGCTGCGTTCCTCTCCAGATTACTCTCTTCAGGCGTTTGTTCCTAGTAGAGATCATTAAGTCGGTATGAATTGCTCTATCTTTTTTATTTTCCTTGCGCTGTACTAGGACTAGGTTGCAGCTCCATACGTACTTCCTCCGTATCTAAATAATTCTTGTCGGGGAGAAGTAGCGTATACGATTCTTCTTCTTCTGAGAAACGTACGATTTACGAACATGCAAGATTCTCCGTCCGTTCTCTATGGAGATCCCCTTATGGATTCGGCAAGTGTACGTGTTACTACCAACCAACCAGCATGCCAAAATAAGCTCTAGTTGAGCATTATTAGTACTCTACGTTCTTGTCCCAGTAGATTAATTCTGGATGAACAAGACAACGGGATCCCAACAATCAGTACCTTCCGATTTGTCCCCTCAAAAAGAAAAAAAAGGTACCTTCCGAATTTGTTTGTTTCTCTAATCGGCCAAATTCCTGCCTATTTGCCAATGGGCCAAAACGCCTATTGCCTACTGATGATTTCAATGTTCCAACTGCGAAGGCAGTACGTGGTGCAATCTTGCCCCTGCATTTCTTGCTCGTGTTCAGCAGCCAATCTTGTTTTTTTTTTAAACGGAGGCAAAAGATTTGGCTCATCTCATTAATTAAGCAGGAGAGAATATGGATTGTCTGCCAATCTTGTTTTTCACGCAAACAGCACCTGATCTTATTTGTAAGTGGTGCTGTAACTTTATTTTTCCAGCACTTTATCCTTTATGTTTCTTCCGATTTGTTTCATGCTACGGATAAATGTTATTCACCTTAAATGGACTTTGAATTTTTTAGCCAGGTTGGGTTTTCATGCTATTATTACTCCAACCAGGTGCTATTGGAATTTGATCATTTTTCTCTTGAATGTTTGCAGATACAGAAACTCTGGATTCTGGACCTGGTGTTACGACAGACAAGACATCTGTAGTGTAGCAGTCATATCAGTTTGGTGGTAGCTGGTAGATAGCTACAGCCTGGAAATATTGTGCTGTGGGTGATGTCCTTGGTCTTTCTTGTTTGATGGCAAGTGCAAACACAGGCGCGTTTCGCCTTGTGAGGTGCCCAAAGTGTCTTAACATTCTACCAGAACCTGCAAATGTTTCTGTCTACCAGTGCGGTGGATGCAACACCACTCTTAGAGGTACGAATTCCATGCTACACTGAACTAGCAAGGTTTTGTCGTTATGAGCTGATATGCACCAGTCGGTTTGCTCATTTCTTTCCAAGGAATTGATTGTTCTTTTTCTTTTTGGAAAAGGATTGATTGTTCGTTTTGGTGTATGTTTACATTTATGCAGCTAAAATCCGTGCCAGTGATGCACAAAATGTGGCCACCAAACAAGTTCAGCAAGATTCCCGGGATTACTCTGTTGTTCCCTCTGAAACTGTGAGCAATGGGGTGTCGACAAAACAAGTTCGGCAAGACTCTGGTAATTACTCTGTTGTTACCTCTGTGAGCAATGGGGTGTCTCCCCAAAGCAAGGAACTGGGTTCTATTGGTGCTGCTGCGGATGATTCCATCACTCTTGGTGCTTCAAGCAGCGAGATGGAGCAAGAGGGCAATGGCACCGGAAGCAGTGAGAAGGGTGATATTATGTCAGATGAGGAGAATGTTATGGAGGTTCCAAATACTGAGAGCAGCCAAGACAACAATTCTGGTGACGATGACACCAATGGAGAAATAGAAGATCTTGCTGCCCTTATACAACCCAGTGGCAGTGGGAATGGCACACAGATAGTAGATTCTGACAAAGAAGAGAACAACACGGTAGAGCAAAGCGCAGAGAATTCAGAGGATTGCAAAATAAACGAAGATGGTGATAGGGAAAGCAGCCTGAATACCTCAGAGCATAACATGCCTTCATCCGAGGAAAGAGAATTAGCTAGCAATTTGCCAGAATGTGAGGAGATTGGAGCACGCAAAGCTGAACCTGCGGCAAGCAAGAAAAGCAAGCTGGTAAGGGTGCAATCTCGGTCTTGTGATCTCCGAGAAGTGCCTGGAGTATCAGTTGACTTGCTTGATTTCCACTCTTCCCGAACTTCATTCCAGTCAAAAAGCTTCAGGGCAAGCGAACCTCTTCAATCAAAGATTATGAAGACGGTGGATGAATTGAAAGGTGACCTTTCTGAAATCTTCAATAAACCTTCAGATTGCAAGCCAAGGGCACACCCTCCCCATCCGCTGAAACAAGATGGTTACAGCCAACCTCTTACAGCTTACCATCCTGCTGTCAAGCATTCGGGCTATGCATCTCGCCTGAGTAGGTCTGGCCAAGTTGCTCCCCATGGCCATGGACTGCCCTTACCGCGGTATGGCCGGCGCAGCGCCTATTCATACATTCGTAGTGGGCAACTGGAAATGAGACCTTGCCCTCACCAATGCCATCATAGCTGCCGCCCACCCCGTTGCAGCTCCTGGAAACAAGAACCTGCACCGCACAAGCCACCGGCTAAGGAGATAAAGCGGCGGCCTGCCTCGAGAAATCTCTGCCGGCCAGTCCTAAGGGGCGCGCCATTCGTCCTTTGCTCCAACTGTATGAAGCTCGTGCAGCTGCCCACCGATTTTGCCATTCCGAGCAGAGGAACACGCAGGCTGCGGTGTGGCTCCTGCGCGCAGGTTCTCTCCTACTCTTACAGAGACCCCAACAGAAGGAAACTTCAGTCACCATTTGGGGGTGACGAGTCCAGCACAGATGACTCGGAAATTCACCAGGTAGGTGATGGCCATAACACTGCTGCCCATCAAGCTGAACCATATTCGTACTCATACTCGGAAGAATACGGTATCTCGGCTGGTGCGAGCTATTCTACCGAGGACGAGCGACCCTTGCATGTGTCAAGGAACTCATCTTTCAACACCATTGATGAAACAAGTACCAAGGAGTCTAAGCTTCATCGGTTGATGGGGTACTCTTCGGCGAGTGAGCTGATGCGGCATTCTCCTGATCTGTATGAGAGTTTCACCAGACGAACGCCTAATGCAAGAACATATGACGTGAAGGGGAAAGGCGTTTGCGTGACTGATGGTTCAGATGCTAAACATGCTGCGGTGAAGGGATCAAAACCAAAAGAGAAAAGAATGGGCTTGCCATTCCAAGGGATGTTCAAGAAAGGGATTCATTGACTGGAATCTATGAAGCTCGGGTCATAGGTAATTCAACTTCGTTTGTCAGGATTGGCGATTTTAGGAGAAACTATACATGAAGTGTGAGTTTTTGGAATGATGATAGAGTGATAGGTAATTTGGTATTACAGTAGTAGTTAGCATTCTAATGAATGTGTGGGCTCACATTGTTGTTTGCCATTCATCTGTCCACAAGCTTACTTGTTTGGCAATTATGTGTGCTCTTTGATGTGTGTATAGTTTCTGGAGATCAAATTTTCGGCGTTTACGATTGTATGTATAGACTGCTTTATTAGTTCTCCATTTTGTTGGGCTTGATCTTGACGAGGAGATGTTATGCCTCCCCCCCCCCCCCCCCCCCCAAAGACAGCTAAATCCTTGAATTTGTTGGCTTTATTGTCATCTCTGTCATGGGAAACGGTACACGTCCGCGGGTTGATTTCTAGAAATTATTCGTCTCTTGGACAGCCGTTGGATGGCTAAGCTGATAGCCGTTCGACAGCCGTTCAATCTAGCGTCCGCGTCTCAAATCCTGCAATAAACGGTCTATTGTAGAAACTAGACACTCTTCCCCGGCACCGACAGAGCTGCGCCCCGCGCGCCGCCGCCGCCAACCCACCGCAAAACCAGCCCGCCGATGTGCAGGAGCTAAGCTGAAGTTTCGGCAACACTTTGTCCCGGCGTCGATAGACCCGCGTCCAAAGTCATCTTGCAACAGCCGCGTTGCAGAAACAATGGCCGATTGCAGAAACGGCAGCCGCGTTGCAGAAATCATTTCTGAAACAACGTCCGCTTGCAGAAATAATTTCTAAAACAGCGGTCGTGTTGCAGAAACAAAAATCGCATTGCAGAAGCAACTGCTTTGTCTTGTTGTAAAAATATTTTAAAGAAGGGCCTTCTTGCAATTTTTTTTATAACAGATCGTTTGTTACGATCTGCGTTTCGAAACAGCTGCCCGGTTAAAGGATAGGTAAAAGTCACGAAAACACTCCTGAGACGTCTGATTCGAAACAGATCCGACGATGATGGATGCAGTCGACGCCACAAAAAGATCGCCCGGATGGACGAGAGTATTTCCCCTGTGTCATGGGCTGATGGCTTTATTCTTTGTATGTAATTCCTACGTGTGAGGGTTTTTTTTTTGCAAGAAGGATGAATCTGATCATATCACGTAATCAATGGTTGACACACATTCTAATAGGCAAACCAGAGGCAAAGGTGGAAGCGTGGAGCTAAAGCACACAAAGGTTCGATTGCAGCGAAACTTTTGGCGAACAGGTTGAAGGTCATTCTTCCCGTGCTCATCTCGGAAGAACAGAGCGCTTCTGTCCCAGAACGACTTATCACTCACAATATTTTGGTGGCATATGAGTGTGTGCATGCCACTAGAACAAAAAAAAGGAAGAAGCCGCTTTGTGCTGTAAAACTGGATATGATGAAGGCATACGATCGTGTGGAATGGTTATTTCTAGAAAGAGCGTTGGAGAAATTTGGGTTTGCACCACAATGGATATTGATGATTATGAGGTGTGTAAAGAGTGCTCATTTCTGTGTTAAACTGAATGGGGTCTTTCTCGCAGTTTTTTACTTTCGCGAGGGCTGCGACAGGGTGATCCTCTATCCCCATATTTATTTCTTTTCTGTGTGGAAGGGTTTTCTTCTTTAGGCTACTCATAGTGGGGAGTATTAAATAGTAGTATCATGCGTATGATACTACTCCCTCCGTTCCTAAATATAAGTCTTTAAAGAGGTTTTATTAGTGAACTACATACGGATGTATATAGACATACTTTAGAGTGTAGATTCATTCATTTTACTCCGTATGTAGACTCCTAATGAAATATCTTAAAAGACTTATATTTAGGAACGGAGGGAGTATTGTATGATACTACCTCCATAATGCATTGTATCATAAATTAGTATATCATAGATGACCTCATTTATTGGCATGCATGACACATAGTAGCATAACATTTAACATGATACAGTATCTACCTATGTTACTCTAACTGTCTCTCTCTTCTTTAATTGTCTGCCACATCAACATATTTGCTAGTCCCAAGTACATGATACTACCTAAGTCGACGAAAAAGCAGTGGCGGTGCTCTTCATTGTTTGTGCTGTCAAACGACATCATAAAATTGTGATTAGCTCCACTAATTAGCATGTGATTAACTATAGTCCATGTACAAATACTAATATACTATGCATAAGTATATAGCCTTGACATCACTAAGTCTAACTCCTAGCACCGCCACTGCGAAAAAGGGTTCCCCCCGCTTTGTATTCCAAACCAATCGACATTGAACAACTGATAATAGGTGCTGGGGCGGAAACAACAAAGTCATACCCAAAAGAAACTAAAGAAAAATACAAAAGGAACAAATGCCGACAATGGCGGGTTAACAAAAAACGGAGAAGCCTTGCGACCGATGCACCCACCAAAGATCTCCCACCAAGCTCCTAGATTCTGAATCGCCGGTACCAATCAACACCTCCAAGAAGGGACACGACAATGACGACGCTATTGCCAAGGGTTTCCCCCGATACTCCGCGAGGAGAAGGAAAGTGTAGCCCCGACGCCCTCTAGGAAGATCCAGCGGCACCCTCAGGCGCCACCGCGTTGGTGTCAGCCGGTTTGATAGGGATTTCTCCCGATCCCAACCTTCACAAGGGCGCGCCGGAGCTCGCCACCATACCGACCACCATCCCGCACCAACATGATCTAGAAGCTTCCCACGCTGTCTCCCCGAAGCAAATAAGCGAGACCTCAAGGAAAGAGACGCACACAAGTTGGAAACTAGGAGTAGCAGTACCGTAGACATGCGGGAGGGATCGACCTCCACCACCATCGAGGTAGTAGCCGACCGGACGTAGAAACAAAGGCATATCAGTCCCACGGGCCCGGCCAGGCCCCAAAGTGGCCCGTTAAGCCACTGCTTCCATGATACAACAAGCGCATCATGGCTCCGCCGATCCACATCCGAGCAGGAGTGCATCTCCATCCGACAGAAAGCAGCACCGCCAGAGGACCGAACCGGCCCGCCTAAAACCCAGATGGGGCCCAAGGGCCCAGATCTGGGCCGAATGTGACGCACCGGACTAGCACACCCGCGGCCACTACCACACCGCCAAGGGGCAGCTCCACCACGAACAAGCCACTCGGAGATCGTTGGACCGCCTATCGGCCGAGGTGCACCGCAATTTGGACGCTCCCTCGAGTGGGAGGCCAGGACGCACGGGGAAGGGAGGTCATGCCGCCGCCGACACCGCCCGAGCCTTGCCCGGTGGTTTTTGCCGACGGCGGCAGGAAGGGGCAGGGAGGAAGGGAGCTGGCGACTCGGGTAAGCGGTGCCGCCTTGGCCGCCGCTTGGGGCGATGCGAGGGGTGGGGGGCACAGGGAGGGGGAGAGGGAGGGGAGGGAGGGGAGGGAGGGAGCTAGCTGCGCCAGCGGGCTCCAATCGCGGCGACGACTGCACTGGGAGCCGGCGGCGACAGGAGGAACCCTAGCGCGGGGGCAGGTTCGGATATTCAACTATCGATTTAATACTACCTAAGTTACTCCCACTATGGCTAGCCTTACTAAGAAATGCCCAATGAGAGAACAAGATCAAGGGTGTAGGTTTTGGGAGCACTGGCCCCCATGTTACTCACCTACTATTTGGAGATGATAGTGTGGTTTTCCTAGAGGGATCACAAAGCAACTTGCAGGCTCTCAAGGACATATTAGTAACTTACGAGGATGCGTCTGGGAAGAAGGTGAATCTTGAAAAATCAGCCATCTTTTTTGGTAAGGGGTGCAAGGAGAAGGACAAGGACAACCTGAAGCAAGTTGTTGATATTCAATCGGAAGCACTAAGTGAAAGGTTTTTGGGTCTCCCAAGAGTGATGGGTAAATCCAAGTATGGATCCTTTCAATATGTGAGTGATATTTCTAAAGGGAAAAGTGGTTTGATGAAAGGGACAAGGCTGGCCAAAAGGAGCACGAGAGGTCCTAATAAAATCTGGGCTCCAGTCAACACCAACTTTCATCACGAGCTGTTTTCAACTCACAAAGAAGATGTGTCGGAACCTAACTTCGATCTCTTCGAAATTCTGGTGGAGTGGAGCTGATGGCGTAAGAAAAGTGCATTGGCTAGCCTAGTATAAAATGTGTAAACTAAAGAGGGATGGTTGAATTGGGTTCAGAAATTTTGAATCTTTCAACCAAGCACTATTGGCGAAACAAGTATGGTGAATTTTACAGTGTCCATCATGTATGTGTGCCCGTGTGTTGAAGGCCGGGTATTTCAAAGATTGTTCCATTTTGAACGCCACTTGTTCGGATGGCGCATCCTACACATTGAGGAGCATTATGTATGGTAGGGATCTACTGAGGGAAGGTTTGATTTGGCGTGTCGAAGATGGGAATTCCATAAACATACATCATGATAGCTGGATTCCAAGGTTTGGATGTGTGAAGCCTCTAGGTCAACAATATGTACAAGGGATAACTCGTGTTGGTGATCTGCTAAATACCGAGGGAACTGGTTGGGATTACGGCAAGCTGGACATGATGTTCACATTGGATGATGCTTGTGATATAAAACAAGTGGTAGTTGGTGGCATAGGAACAAGTTATTTTTCGGCATGGAACTGTACTAAATTGGGTTAGTTAAATGTGAAGTGAGCTTACCACTTATGCATGCCCATGAAAAAAACAAGAATTGGACAGCCACGGTCCTCGTCATAGGCGAGGAATCAAGCCGGGAGTATTTTGCCTGGCATGTGGAAGAGAGGATATGGTGTACCATAGTGTCTCGCCTGTAGATGCTACTCCTGCATCAACAGCGGACTGATCGAGTGCAGTTCAACTAACTGCTTAACTGAGCGTGCAACACCATGTGAGTCGGGACTGAAGCCGTGTGCGTTGTAAGACTTAGGTTTTAGGGAACTGCTCGACACCCTTGATGGGTGCGGCTATCTCATATATATATATAAGGTACACAAAGGTGTACGACATAGATTATAAGTAATGTACACAGACTACATATATATACAATCTAACACCCTTCCTCAATCTTAACTGTTTCCTCAGGTACAAAGCAAGTTAACACCTACAACCTACAAAATGTGGTTACGGTAGAGGCTTCATGAAGATGTCAGAAAGTTGATCTTTAAAAGAGATGAACTTGATGTGTAGTAGCTTATGTGCAACACGTCCCCTCACAAAATGATAGTCAACCTGGATGTGTTTCGTTCGAACATGGAACACTGGATTGAATGACAAGTATGTAGCACCGATGTTGTCGCACCAAAGGATAGGTGGCTGAGGTTGAGACTCAAACTGAGAATGGTTTTCGAAAAACTGGTTAAAATGGTTTGGTTTGTATACTGGGCCATGACTAGTTTAAGTTTAATTAGGTTGAGGCTTTTTAAGTTTGGTTTGGTTTGGGTTTACAGAGAAAGCAATTTGGATATGGTTAGTTATGGGCCTAAACCGTTTTATGTATCTTGGGCTTGAACTGTTGGTAGAACCCGGTTATTGCATTGGTTTGGCCTACAACTGCGAGCAAGCCCGCACCACCTTCTCCTCCCTCCAGACTCGGCCGCCGCATGCACTAGCTCCTCCCCGCCGGCCGCAACAGGCCCACACCACCTCCTCCCCACCGGCCGCTACACGTAGGCCTCCTCCCCGCCGTCCACCGCACGCAGGCCTCCTCCCCGTCGGCCGCCCCGACCAGGAGCGGCTCATCTCCCCGACCGCGGCGCCTGAGCCTCCAAAGACCGCGCGGCGCGGGCAGTAGCGGTCGCCCCCTTCCCGGACCATCACTTGGTAAGCCTCCCTCTCCTCCCCTCCCCTCCCGTGATTGCTTCCTTCATGTGATCTCGATTTTCTGCTTGTTTGGTTTCGTGGGGAATCACTATTTGTGCCCAAATTTTAGGGGAAAGTTTCAGTGATGTCAATCAGGTCGGCTCTAGGTTTTAATTGGTGCGGATTCTCCCTCTAGCTTGGTGGATCTCGCGATTCAAGTCATGTTACTTAGCCATCCATGATCTCTCACAGGGTTCCCTGATTTCGATAGCCTAGCTTGTTTCTTTAGTTATGAGGGCTTCTGTAGTAATGTGTTCTTCGTGTATGTTCAAGGTTACTGCTGTTGGTGCGGTCCAGTGAGCCGAGAGAAGTGCCACTAGGATTCCCCATTGTCTGATTCCCAGCCCAAAAATGTATGTTCAAGGTTATTCTTATGCGGACCCCATCGTGTGGTAATCTAATTCCCAGCAAGAAAAGGTACTACTATGTTCGATGGATGGTATTGTGCTCATATCTGAACGAATAATAAAATGCTCTGAATTTCTGTATTTGACGTGCTACTTTGGTTCATGCATACACTCCTGTTTGATGCTAGCATATGCTTTCTATTTATGTCCCAAGGCTCATGGTTATAAAAGTAATCACAACACTTGTTTTGATTTGATGATGGAGATAACGGAGACTGGTGCATATGCTGTTTCTTTGTCTAATATACTATGTTGGTTTAAATCTGGTTCTATATGTTTAAATGGGTTGGTTTTTTCGCATGCAGTGTGCTCTAAAAATTTGAGGAATGTCTACCTCAGAGGGTTCTGAGACTGCCAATTCCATGGATGAGGATACGAGTCAAGTACCACATGCTAGAAGGTCCAAAGTATGGGAGCACTATGAACAAGAACTGGTTGTCGTAGAAGGAGACCCCAAGTCGTGTGCAAATACTGTCGAGGGCAATTTCACACCAAGTTTGGGACTAGTAGTTTGAGAACCCATATTGTAGAGGCTTGCTGATCAATTGAGGATGCTTGCAGGAAGAGGTTCCTATTGACCATGAAAAAAAGCCATCCGAAGGCCTGTTAGTGTTTGATGAAAAAGTTAGTCGTGAACTAATGGTCAAGTTTTGCATCCATGCAGAGATCCCCTTTCTTAAGTTTGAAGATCCACACCTTAAGCCCTGGGTTGGCTCATTGCAGCGAGCATTTCAAATCAAGGGTCATCACACGATTCGTGATGATGCACTGAATATGTATAAGGGAATGAAGAAAGATATCGAAGTTGAGCTCCAAAATTTGGACTCCCGCATTTGCTTAACATCTAACATGTGGACATCATCATAGAATTTGGGCTGCATGTCCATCACCACCCATTATATCAATGCATAATTCAACTACAAGAAGAAGATCATAAGTTTCAGAGACGTGAAGTACCCCCACACAGGCTATGCAATAGAAGAAGAAATCATTGGTTGCTTAACAGAATGGGGCATAAGGGGCAAGCTATTCACTTTGGCACTAGATAATGCGAGTAATAACACTAATGCATGTGACTAGTTAATAAAGTATCACAAGCATGAGCTGCTCCTTGAAGGTCAACATTTGCATGTCAGGTGTTGTGCACACATTCTTAATATCTTGGTTCAGGATGGAATGAAAATAATTCATGGAGCCATTGACAAGATACGTGAGCTGCTGAAATATATTGACTCTTCTTCTTCAAGGCTTCAAGAATTCAATACAATTGCAATTGGGATGGGCCTGCCTTCAAAGAAAGGTATCTCTGTTGATACACCAAACAGATGGAACTCAACTTGGAAAATTCTTGTAGAAGCATTGAGATACAAATCTGTCCTCACTAGTTAAGCCAATCGAAAGATGATAGAATGTCCAAGTGAGCAAGAATGGAAGAGGGCAAAAGCTATTTGTGACTTTCTAAAAGCTTTTGAAGAGCTTACCTTAATTGTTTCAGCTCACAGGAAGCCAACTGCACATAAGTTTCTGCGGGTTGTGCTTTGTATTCGCCATGCATTGAAAGATCCGGGTTGGCAGACCTCTGATGTGCTGAAGGAATTGGCGGCAGCGATGCACACAAAGCTGGATAAATATTGGGATACCAAGGAGAAGGAGAATGTAGAGCTTAACCATCGTAGAAAAAGCAAGTAAATTGCCTTCAACCACGCACTTGTCATTGCTAAATTCCTGGATCCAAGGAGGAAAGAAGATTACTTGGATTTCTTCTATTGCAAATTGTATACCAACGTGGAGGAGGTTTCAAAACAAGTGGAGGTTGCTTTAGAATGGGTGTGAAAGTATTTGAAAGAATATGAGCTACTAGTAGCGACAAGCAATGCACACTCGACACCTTCTAGTCAAGGCAATACCACTATTGGATCTCCTATTGTAGGGAAAAGAAAGTTGGAAGAAGAGTTTGCCCAACACAAGTCCCGTCGGAGGACACGTGTACACAAATCCGAGCTTGACGCATACTTGGAAGAAGCATCGAGGAGGATGGTACTGACTTTGATGTCTTGGCTTGGTGGAAGAGGCATGCCGAGAAGTTTCCTATATTGGCTACCATGGCTCGTGACTTTCTTGCAATTCCTTTGAGCACTTTGGCGTCTGAAGTAGCCTTTAGCTGTGGTAAAAGGATACTTGGCAACTCGAGAAGCTCTTTGACCCCTGATATGCTAGAAGTGCTTGTTTGTGCTAAAGATTGGTTGTTCATACCAAAGAAAGGTGAGTTATCTGCTTTACATTTTGGTTCTACTACATGTATAGAATGTGATGTATGAAACTTGTAGTATAAAATGTTGATATGGCTTTAAATTAATATTTTGTTTCATTTGCAGTAGATGGACAGTAAGGATGCAACTCACTGGAACAAGGTTATCCCTTGTGTTCACTCACTCACTGGAACGGAGGTTAGTCCTCAGCTCAATCAAGAGCCTCCTCTTCTGTAAACTAGTGCATACGGTCTCAATTAGACTCATTACTTTGAGGACATTTGGAGATCATCGTGTAAACTTTTGTAGTAGTTGTAAAAAAACTGCCAGCCAGTATAAAAACATTTCGATTAAATAATCTAGACTAATACACCAATATTGTAGAGCTCAGCAAGAAAAAATATGTTCAGTAACCAGACTCATTACTTTGAGAAGGAATCATCATGTAAACATAGTAGTTGAGGAAAAGATAGGACTAAAAGGAAAATTGATGTTATTTTGTTCGACAAATACTTTGAAAATTGTAGTCTTAGATTGTTTCTGGGATCCTTCAGTGCTTTTCCATTTATTAAACTAAAAGGAAAACTGTTGTTATTTTGTTCGACAAATACATTGCATGCAGCTGGATGCCGGATTGCCAGCTTGATGATTCAGTAGTATATGATTTGGAAATAACCTGTAACCTGTTGATTTCCGAAGAATTATATTGTGAGAATAATTGCCAGCTTGATGATTCAGTAGTATATGATTCAGTAGTATATGATTTGTAAATAACCTGTAACCCGTTGATTTCCAAAGAATTATATTTTGAGAATAATTGCCAGCTTGATGATTCAGTAGTATATGATTTGGAAATAACCTGTAACCTGTTGATTTCTAAAGAAATATATTTTGAGAATAATTGCCAGATTGATGATTCAGTAGTATATGATTTGGAAATAACCTGTAACCTGCTGATTGCCAGCTTGTCTAAAAGAATTGCTGTTATTTCCAATTCTCATTTTGTGGCTTATCAGCATTGGAAATAACTTGTTGATTTGGCTTATATTCAGTAGTATATGATTGCAGGATCTAGTTGATTACTTGGTTTGGCTTATATTTAGTAGTGTATGATTGCAGGATCTAGTTGAATACAAGAGGCGTGTTCGGGTGCAGGCAAAGCAGTATCCTGCATTGGTCTGAGAGGAAGGATTGGCAAGCGTAATGAAGTGTGTGTTATTTTGGACCAGTCATTTTGGACATGCAAAACAGTCCCTTGAGAATTATTCAGTCATTTTGGACCAATCTCGGCTTAAGATCCGTGTTGATTGTAATTGGGTCGCATAATTGTGATTCCTGAACTGTTGCAGTGCTTGTTTCGTGGATTAATATCTATCTATAGTCGATTGTGGTGTGTGTTATTAGTTGATTCTAAATCCTAAAGAAGATGTCTGTTGGATGCATCATAACATTTTGCCATGTGCCATGTTTCCGTTAATTTTATTGTCACTGTTAAATTATTGTTCAAAATATTGATTGGCATGTCACTGTTAAACCAAAGTTTAGTATGGTTTTGTATTGGGTTTAAACCCATAGTTATGTATTGGGTTTAAACTGGTTTGGGTGAGGAAAATATTAGGTTTAGTTTGGTTGGGCTGAAAATGGTATTAATTGGTTATGGTTCAGGTTTGGTTTTGACACATACGTGCATGGGTATGGTTTAGTCATGGTTTGGTTATGAACCCGTTCCCAGATTTAGTTGAGAGACGCCCAACTCTCTCAATAGAGGCTGTACCTAAATGATCTCAGCTGTGACATTAACAACTGCCTTGTACCGAGCTTCAGTACTACTGCGAGACAATGTAGACTGTTTGCGAGCATTCAAGGCGATCAAGTTAGGACCAATAAAGACTGCATATCCCCTCATGGATCGCTTGTTATCAGGACTCCCAGCCCCAATCAACATTAGAAAAAGCTGAAAGCTGACAGGATGCTCCACACTGAAGAAGTAAGCCATATGAGGTAGTGAGGCGATCGTAGCGTAGAATACGCTTGACAGCTGACCAATGGGAAGTCCAAGGAGCATGAAGATACTGACACACACGATTCACAGCATAGGAGATGTCAGGACGAGTGGTGGTCAAGTACTTCAGACCTCCAACAATACTGCGATGCTCAATGGCATCATGAGAAGTGAGAGGATCTCCATCAAGAGCAGATAATCGGTCAGTGGCACACATAGGAGTAGAAGCATGTTTGCATTTGTGCATATCTGCACATCGCAACAGATCCATAGAATACTTATGCTATGTGAGAGTTAACCCAGTAGAGGACCTAGCAACCTCCAAGCCCAGAAAGTAATGCAAAGTGCCCAAGTCTTTCACCACAAACTCACCACCGAGAGCAGATGTGAGATGATCAGCGGCAACATAGGAGGAGATAATAAGAATGATGTCATCAACATAAACCAGAAAATACGTCGTCACCTCAGTTTGCTGAAGTAGAAACAACGATGTTTCATCACTAGAGGGGACAAAGCCAAGAGCTCGAAGAGCGGAACCCAGCCGAGCATGCCATGTACGAGGAGCCTGCTTCAACCCATAGAGCGCCTTGACCAGATGACACATGTGATGAGGTCGTGCAGGATCAACGAACCTCGGAGGCTGGTGCATACAAACCTCCTCAGTTAGAACACCATAAATAAAAGCATTCTGAACATCCAACTAACAAAAAGACCAGCCTCGAGTAACAACCAAGGAGAGCAGTAGTCGAATGGTAGTTGGTTTAACTACTAGGCTGAAAGTATCCTCCTAGTCAAGACCATACCGTTGTTTGAAGTCCTTGGCCACTAACCATGCTTTAGACTGCTCAATAGAACCATCATCATGTTTCTTGACTTTGAAGACCACTTGGAATCAATTATATTGCCACAAGAAACCGGAGGAACCAACCGCCAAGTGCCATTCTTCAACATCGCCTGATACTCTTTCTCCATGGCAGTACGCCAATGAGGGATCCCGAAAGCAGCCTGAAAGTGTCGTGGTTCGGCAAAAAGATCAAACTGTAACTAGGCAACACAAGATGCAAGCCATGCAACAATGCCATCCGTCCGTTCCTTGGGATGAAAAATCCGAGATTGACTGCGTATATGAGGCCGCTGACGAGCAGCCGCCGGTGGCGCAGGAGGTGGTGACGGCTACATAGATGGCGCAGCAGGAGACGCAGTCGGTGACACGGTCTGTGACCAGTCAGGCGACACAGAGCCTGGTGAAGATGGCTCGGGAGGAGCCACATCGAGGCTGCCTGAAGCAGCCGCCCATGATGCATGCGAGGGGGAGCGCGGCAACGAGACGGGCAAGGTTGGCCCAGGCGACCGCGAGGCCTGTCTAGGCGACGGAGCAGGAGAGGCTAGCCCAGATAATGGGACAAGTGAGGCCGACAGATATGATGAAGCAGACGCGGATGCCCCAGGCGTCCATGGAACACACATGCGATCACCACCCTCCTCAGTTACAGCCGCCGGCTCGTGATCCTCAAGCAATTCAAGACGAGCTCCATGTCAAATACCTGCAGCATGATTAGGAAGCAATGCAGGAGAGTATGCAATATCAATAAACTGATTAGGCGATGGAGAAGCAGAGGGCATAGGTGGTGTCGGAGTGGTGGAGGTGGATAGAAGCAAAGAGGACGAAAACACATTCTCATCAAACACAACATCACGCGAGTTGTAAACACGATTAGATGGAATATGAAGACACTTGTACCCTTTGTGAAGAAAACTATACCCCAGAAAGATAAATTGTTTGGACCAAAACTCAAGCTTACGCTTATTATAGGGGCGAAGATGAGGCCAACACGCACACCCAAAAACTCTATGGTTTGGAGGAGAAGGCCCTTCCCCTCACTTCCACCAAGAGAAAAACTGTTCCCCCCATTAATCCCTCGCAGATCTTGTTACTCTTGCGTGTTTGAGCACCCTAGACCGAATAAATCACCTCGAAGCCGTACTCCATTGTGGTGAAGCTTCGTGGTCTTGTTGGGAGCCTCCAATTAAGTTGTGGAGATTGCCCCAACTTTGTTGTAAAGGTTCGGTCGCCGCCTTGAAGGGCACCTCTTAGTGGAATCATGGCACCTCGCATTGTGTGAGGGCGTGAGGAGAATACGGTGGCCTTAGTGGCATCTTGGGGAGCATTGTGCCTCCACACCGCTCCAACGGAGATGTACTTCCCTTCAAAAGTAAGGAACTTTGGAAACACATCCTCGTCTACATCGGTTCCACTTGTGGTTATTTCTTACCTTTATTTGTATTTACTTCTCGCTTATAATTATTGTTGTTAGCATCATATAGGTTGCTCACGTAGTTGCATATCTAGACAACCTATTTGTTGATAAACCTAATTTCTTTAAAGAGAAGTTTAAAAAAAATTAGTTGCCAATTCACCCCCCTCTAGTCAACCTTATCGATCGTTTCACCTACTTGTAGTAAACAAATATTTATATTTCATGCAATCAAATCTCATTCTATGTTGCAACCAATCCTCACAACAACATGTAGTGCATCGTCTAGTTTTTAAAAAGGAAAAACACTATTCCAAAATGTCGCAACGACCAATAGAAGAGATTAACAAACATCAACATCGACTACCATGGATGGCAACTGTTGGGTATCAATAGAGGTTCTCGGAACAACAACACTTTCATAAAGGCCATGTCACACAAGCACCCTCGTTGTTGGATCCAACCACTGAGGATAGATAAACAATTTTCACCCAACAAAGAAGTGTGAGCAATTTCCAAGTAATGTCTTCAACAAAAGGAATGCCACATGAATGTCGTAATTGTCGAGTTTATAAGTCAAACATAGAGTTTTCACCTAGGAAAACCAAACTAGTACTCAAAGAACACTACCTATCCAAAGTCGCCTTAGTTTTCACCCGGGAACTCCATACTAGTACTCAAACAACACTACCTACCCAAAGTTGCCTTTTGATGCCACCATATGTAGGTGTACCATCATACAGTCAAGCGCACAGTCCTCACATGGTCCTAGCCATAGAACTCGAACCATGTATGTTGATGTTGGTCCAACTCCTAGTGTGACTAATCTTAACGAATTGAAAGTTGATATGAGTAAGAACAAAAATACAGGAAGGAAATCACACAAGAGGACGCTCTATTAGAAAAGATCTACACACAAGAGTACTCAAATCCCAAGAAGAAAGAGGGGCATCTCAAGCATTCAAGGATAAGAAATGGAAGAGGGATACCTAAGGAAACTCTTATTCGACCCCCCTCCCCCGACTGGGAGGCATCTACCTCATCCCGATCACAAGGAGAGGTTCACCATGATGGGGCCACATACTTTAATTCTTTGCATTCTATTTTTTTGAAATTCATAGTTGACCATCTTTCACCAATGTGAAATTCCTGAACTGTATATAACCTTTGCAACAACAATGGGGACTCTACTAAGATCTCCCTATAGGTTATAGTCTCTCTTTTTTTTCTTCGACTCCAGAGTATGTAGGATAAGTTCTTCCCCAAATCCAAGAGGAACTCGAGGTCTCGAGGGTAGTCTTCTCCAAATCTCAAGAGAGGTGGAGGCCTTGATAACCCCTTGGGATTTGTATCATCCCAAAATTCCAAATTTTTGGAATGTTATATTAATTTAGTATTAATGGTTTTCTTGTGTGCTTGTTGTTTGAGTTTGAGTGGAATTTGAAACTTTTTGAAAATTCAAATGAGAGGGAATAAAAGGACTTCCCCAATTATTTATTCTTGCATTTTGTGAATTTTGAGCTTTTCATATTGAAGCCCTTTAACTCAAAATAGTAAGAACCTCAACTTTTATATATGAAGCTTTTCACTTTCCATTTAAATCCTTTTCAAATTTGAGGTTTGAATCTTTTATAAATCCTGCGATCAAAGAAAATAGTGAAGGAAACATGACCCTTCAAAAGTTAGAGGAAAAGTTGAAAAGTATTTTAAATGGAAAACAAAAACTTCTTAAAATATTTGGAAATCAAAAACAAATCCAATTTGAAGTTATTGCAAAAATATGTTTTAAATTATTTTATTTGTGTGCGACAAATAGTTCATTAAATTGTTTTACTAAATTATGAGAATTATGATATAAAATATGTTTACTTAATTTTTCTATTTTATTTAATTTTATTCCTCTCGTTTTCTTTGTTTTTATTTAAACTAAAAAAATGAATGGCCAAACCTTTGGCCCACTAGCGAGCGACCGAGTGTGCCTTCGCCCGCGCCCGAACCATTATCAAATCAACCTACCGCCCCTTCCTTATTTCTCTCTCCCTCATTGACCGCTAGGACCCATCGTTTGCCGGAATCTATGATGCAGCTTCCTTCCCAAAACCGGAGTCCGCCACTGTGCCGTATCTTCGTGATTTCTTTCCGTTTTAGCTCGCCCTCCTCTCCATGACTTCACCCCTTTATAAACCCACCATACTCTTTCTTTCCCCTCACGATTCACCGACTGAAACCCCCTCTCCCAAGCTTGATTCCTTGCTGGAGATAGAGACCACCACCGATACCCCGATCTCGCCCTGTTCGAGTGTGACGTTCTGAATTATCGTCGTCGATGCCATTCACTCCATCAACCTCGCGTGCATCCAGTGGTCCACACCGTTGTCATCGAGGACCATCGGAGAGCTCCTGTGCATCAAGTCGATGGCTGTGCCTCACCGTCGGATTTGTCGAAATTCATATTCACCGCGGTGAGCCCCCTCTTTAAATCTCCTCCATCGGATCTCGTTTGGACGCGTAGGATTAGATCTAACTAAATCCTGAAGCATTTTCTTTTACATGTCGACCCGTCGCTTGTTTTGCCCACTCGTCCACTTGTAATAAAACCTTGGCCCGTCTCGTAGTGTTTTGTTTTTCAATTTCTCAAACTGATCGAAATTGAAATTTGTATTGCTTGTAGCTAACTCAATTTTGATCCAAATTTGATGATTCCAACGCCATTGTCTTCATTGTGACCTCTAGTCTGAGAATAGACAAAAAAATATATTGGGAAATTTTGTATTTGAATTCAAACTTGATGTGATTTGAACTTGTTTTGTTTACAACTTTTATTTTTAAATACGAATTTATTTAACCCTTTTGCTAAAGTTTTCTAATTATATTATTTGTTGAGTGGTTTAATAGAATTGAATTTGAAGTCATATTTAGACCTGTTTAGAACAGATTCAAAACATAACCCTTTTATGTTTAGTTTTGTTAAAAATAAATTGTTTTCAATAAAAGTATTCCTTTTGCGGATTACAAACTAATAACACCAGGTTTTAGTTTGACAACAGAAACTTTTCACAAAAAATTGACTTTGATTTAAATCAAGTTTGTGTTGAAATTTGTTTTGATCCTAAATTGAGCTTCAAAATAGTTTTCAGTTTGCTTCTTTTGTTAATAAAGTTTTAGTGGAAATACTTCATGTAAAATTAAGTTGGATATATTTTGTTTTCTATTAACTTTAGCTTACATGAGAAACAATTTGTAATAATAGTTGAATTGTTTTGGTTTAATCCTATATTAATATTGTTAGGATCATAACTAGAGTTTTACAAAATATTTTTCACTAATGATTTATCTAATAGAGGTTTACTAAAATACTTTTTGTTGGACTAAAACTTTTATATTTTATTTCGTGTTAAAAAAATTTTAGGAGAGTAGTTATTTTGTCTTGTTTGGTAAGAAACTTGAGTTTTATAAATGTTTCCTATAGTCTTTCTTTATGTTTTTTCTTTATATCATTGTTTATTGATTTACTTGATTCTGAGACTGAGTGCTTATATGAATGCAATTGTTTGATTACAATAGATTTTCTCATAGTGTGATGAATATACCATTTAGAATTGTGAGAGCGATGAACTTTACCAACAAGTACGAGGCAATTTCACTTTCATCATGTTAAGATTATACCTTTTTTATTGCATTTTAGTATTTTCCTTTTCCACCATGCATGGAAAGTCGGTAATTTGGACACTCGGTTGTGGAGTAGTATCATGAGGTAGGCACCCATGTCCTTGTTAGCGAGCCCCAAGAATGTTATTATTATCAATTGCTATGGTTAATAGACGGGTATTGGTATGAGTGTTCATGAAAGTTGTGAGAGTGATGAACTATAATTGATGACAACTCCAAGATTGATGACGACAACTCCAATACCTCAAGACCCAAGACATGGTTTTCAAAGTACCTCTGGGAGGAAATGGAAGAACGACACCCTAGAGTACCCATTGGTTAGACTAGGTATTGCTGGAGAAGTTTCAGTCAATCACACGCAAATTTCTACCTAGGTTCAAAGAGATGGATGAATAATTCAAGACCGGAAGCTTACCTATGAAGCCACAAGTCAATATGGGTTCTAGCTTGGTTGATCTTAGTTGTGACTCTGGCTGGATAGTGCTAGCAGATGTAAACGAACAGTAGGATTGGATGGGAACTGTTAGTGGTCAGGGAAACTATAGGAAAGACCATGTTTCATTCATCCCGTTCTCAAACATCAGGTAGTGCAAGGACATAAAAGGAGGGGTCGAATCTTGTTGATAAAGTGCATAAGACTGTGCAGAGTATTAACGTAGTCGTGCCCCCGGTTATTGACAAGAGAATCCTGTGGGTAAACTACATAAGACTCTACAAAGTATTAACCTAATTGATTAGCCGTGTCCCCGATTACAAATAACTTGAGCCTCTCAAATTGAATTTATCTCAGAACTCTCAATATCACACTATAAATTGATTAATGGATCATTAGGTTAATAATGACTATGGGTTATTAAATTTTGGTTGGCAGAACTATGTCATTAATGACTTTAATTTGTAGTAATTAATATATTTCCTTTGATGTAGGAAAAGAAACATTTACGCAAAAACTCAAACATAGAGCCTCCACAACCATATTGCATATAGTGATAGAGTTATTTAGTGCACCGAACTGAGCGCTTTGCTGATCAGCGCACACATCTACAGCTAAATGGAAAAGGCTCTATGGAAGCTGAATTTTAATTTGGAACTTCATATGACATATTATTCGTAAGAGATAGTATAAACCCTACATATGACCTCTCGGTGGCTCATCCCTTTGCAGAAATATTGTATGTCTCCGATTCTGAAGAAGATGATTTTGATTTCTAAAATCAGCTTGAACCTTGTAATCTTTGAATTTGGGCCTTATAATGTTGGAATTTGAACCTTGTAATATTTTTAGTATTTGTGATACAATGTTTGAAATGGCATTGTGTTCTTTTCTGGTTATGCAATCATATTCTTATAAGTATATATGTTGTTTTACTATAGACATGACATAGATTTAGTGCAAACAGAGCAAATCACATTGCACACGTACTAAACTGCAAAACCCGTCGGGGATGATTTCAATAATGCTGACAATTGTATACCAGCAAGCGTTTGAAAACAATACACATAACTTATTAGCAGGAATTGTATGTGTTATTTTGGTTGTTCGCACATGATTCTGATTACTCACCTATTTGCCGTCTATCGCACACATCTTGATATATTGAATCATTTTTGTTCTGGTAGATCATCACACATGGTTTATCCAAGTGAAGTGTGTGCCCTATATTGCACACATATGGATCTGTATAGCTGTTTGTGTTATTCTGGCTAATCACAAACAGTTCATATGGAACAATTTTATGTCACGTATCCCACACACAAGTTTTAACAAAATCATGATTGATGGATCCGCCATCACACATAGTTCATTTTATTGATGTCGGTTTAGTCCATTCCATTTGTGATTCCTGCATCGCACACAATTTCATTGAACTTTCTCGTATACATGTGTCACCTTAGGACCTCCTTGTAGTACTGTATGTTTCGATGAGACTAGATGGATCCAGTCGGTGGGACCGATTTGAGATGACCTAAGCAGTTCCTCACTTTGGTGGGACCGATTGGTTTCACTCGGATATTCCGGAATGAAATTAATGGTTAATAGAAGGTTGGCACATGCAATTCGATGGGACCGAACTTCATCTTGGTTTCATAGTGTTTTTAGGGTTTAGGCTTGTGGCTTCTGTGTTAAGTATCTTAGTTGGTCCGGCTGAGAGTAATTATGTGGGACCAAGATTTACTTGATGTTTTGGACATGTTTGAATATGGGAGTGTACTTGAGGATTTTGGAGTAAATATCTCTAAGCACTTGAGCAATTGAGTGACTATCAAAACCCCATCCACTTTTAATAGTATTGGCTCTCCTATGGACTTAATATGATATTGGATCACTCAATAGAAAATAGTCAACCAAAAATAGAGTCTTGGAGATTTAGTCAATCCTTGTCATTTGCATTTTGAGGGGTCCATATCCACATGTACTTGCCACACCAACATTGAACTTTCCTGGAATGGCCTTTCAATAGGCATTAGTTCAATGATGTATGCTTCTATTAATTACCAAATCCACTTGGGGATTAGTTGCACTTTCAATAATATAATAGCATTAAACAAAAAAAAATTATAGATACGTTTGGGAAATATCCCTACACCATTAGAAAAATTGATGATGGTGGTCTCGGACTTGGCTGCAAGCTTGCGTGAGTCGAAACAGAGGCTTTTGTTGGGGCCTGCTTGGCGGCAATAGTTAGTTAGTTTCCCCTGGTTCACCTTGGCTGGTTGTTGATGCAAGTGTGGAGGCATGGACCTAGATTCAGTGGTTGATGCCAAGCAAGTACTGAAAGGAGATTCCTACCACTCTTCCTAATACGTCTCCAACGTATCTACTTTTCCAAACTCTTTTGCCCTTGTTTTGGACTATAATTTGCATGATTTGAATGGAACAAACCCGAATTGACGCTGTTTTCAACAGAATTGCCTTGGTGTTATTTTTGTGCAGAAATAAAAGTTCTAAGATTGACCTGAAAATTTACAGAGAATATTTCTGGAATTAATAAAAAATACCGGCGAAAGAATCTACCGGAGAGGGGCCACCCACAGGCCACAAGCCTGCAGGGCGCGCCCCCTAGGCCGCGCCCCCTAGCTTGTGGGGTCCCTGAGGCTCCACCGACCTCGTTTCCAATTCAATATATTCCTATCCGGGGAGAAAAAAACAGAGAGAAGAGTTCATCGCGTTTAACGATACAGAGCCTCCGCCACCTCTTGTTCTTCCTCGGGAGGGCAGATCTGGAGTCTGATTTGGGCTCCGGAGATGGGAAATCGATGCCGTCTCATCACTAACCATCCTTCATCACCAATTTCATGATGCTCTCCATTGTTCGTGAGTAATTTCATCGTAGGCTTACTGGACGGTGATGGGTTGGATGAGATCTATCATGCAATCGAGTTAGTTTTGTTAGGGTCCCTAGTATCCATTATGTTCTGAGATTGATGTTGCTATGACTTTGCTATGTTTAATGCTTGTCACCAGGGCCCGAGTGCCAGGATTCAGATCTGAACCTATTATGTTTTCATGAATATATATGTGTTCTTGATCCTTACTTGCAAGTTATAGACACCTATTACGAGTTATGATCCGCATCCCCCAGGGTGACAATAACTGGGATTCTTTCCGGTGATTACCATAGTTTGAGGAGTTCATGTATTCACTAAGTGCTAATGCTTTGGTATGGTTCTCTATTAAAAGGAGGCCTTAATATACCTTAGTTTCCATTAGGACCCCGCTGCCATGGGAGGGTAGGAAAAAATATGTCATGCAAGTTCTTTTCCATAAGCACGTATGACTATATATGGAATACATGGCTACATTACATTGTTGAATTGGAGCTAGTTCTGTATCACCCTATGTTATGACTGTTGCATGATGAATGCCATGTGACATAATTATCCATCACTGATCAATTGCCCACGAGCTTTCAACATATTGACCTTTGCTAATTTACTTTTCCGTTTCTATTGTTACAGTCACTACAAAACTGCTACTGTCACGTTTGCCACCGTTACATTACTTCCATACTACTTTGGTACTAAATACTTTGCTGCAGATATTAAGTTTTAAAGGTGTGGTTGAATTGACAACTCAGCTGCTAATACTCGAGAATATTCTTTGGCTCCCCTTGATTCGAATCAATAAATTTGGGTTGAATACTCTACCCTCGAAAACTGTTGCGATCCCCTATACTTGTGGGTTATCAAGACCTTTTTCTGGCGCCGCTGCGGGGGAGCATAACTTTATTATCTGAGTCACTTGGAATTTATATCTTTTGATCACAATGAAGAATCTGAAAGACGCTAAAACCAAGATCTACCCCTCAACTACGAGGGTAGGTAAGGAACTGCCATCTAGCTTTGCACTTGACTCACCGTCTGTTATGAGTAAATTTGTGACACCACCACCTGCTACTGAATTTGATATGTCACAAGTAATTGATGATGCTACTTATGCTCTGCATGATTCTTATGATGATACTTTGCTTGATACTACTGTGCTACTTGTGGAATTTCTTGATGAACAAATTGCTAGAGTGAATGCTGAAACTGATGATATTGTTGAATCTGATGAAACTGAACACTGTGATTCACCTGCTAGACCCAGCTCTCCTAGATATGAATTGCCTAATATACTGAGGGTTATGTTATGGAAGGAGAACTAGCTAGGGACTTTCTTTCTTGTAAGGATAGAGATGATCTTGAGAAATTGCTACGCAAGTGGAAGGAAAAATCTTTGAACGCTAGAATGCGATATGATCCCAAGTTTGCTACTTCACCTATGTGTGTTACTGATAAGGATTATGAATTCTCTGTCAATCCTGAGTTAATTACTTTGGTAGAATATGATCCTTTTCATGGTTATGAATCTGAAACTATTGTGGCACGTGTAACTAAATTGAATGATATAGCCACCCTATTTACTCATGAGGAAAAAAACGTTACTACTATATTCTTAAGCTGTTTCTGTTCTCATTAAAGGGTGATGCTAAGATATGGTTAAATTCTCTTGCTCCTCATTGTGTGCGTAGTCCCCAGGATATGGTTTACTACTTCTTTGAAAAATATTTTCCTGACCATAAAAACAAGCTGCCTTAGAGGAAATATTTAATTTTGTGCAGATTGAAGAAGAGAGTCTCCCACAAGCTTGGGGGAGGCTTCTCCGATTACTTAATGATTTGCCAGATCACCCTCTCAAGAAAAATGAAATACTTGATATCTTTTATAATGGACTAAGAGATGCTTCTAGGGACCACCTAGATAGTTGTGCTGGTTGTGTTTTCAGGGAACAAACTGTTGAACAAGATGAACTACTATTGTATAATATATTGAGCAATGATAATGATTGGACTATTCCCGAACCACCTCCAAAACCAACTCCGAAGAAAAGAGGTATTCTATTCCTCAGTCCTGAAGATATGCAAGAGGCAAAGAAATCTATGAAATAAAAAGGTATTAAAGCTGAAGATGTTAAGAATCTACCACCTACTGAAGAAATACATGGTCTTGATAACCTGACACAGGTAGTAGAGGTAAATTCTCTTTGTTGATTTGATGAAGGTGACATTCCTTATAATAAGTCTGCTAGCCAATGCTTGCATGAATTTGATAACTTTGTTGTTAAACAAGAAAATTTCAATGCGTATGTTAGTAGACAATTAAAGCATAATGCTTACATGCTTGATCGCTTGGGTGATTATATGAGTAGAATTGTCAATGACCTTAGGCTTATTAGTAAACATGCTTCCATGGTAACTACTCAAGTAGAAAATGTACTAAAGGCACAAAATGATTTGCTCAATGAGATGACTAGTAAGAACAATGATCATTCCGTTAGAGTTGTGACTAGAAGTGGTAGAATGACTCAGGAACCTTTGTATCCTGAGGGACATCCTAAGAGAGTTGAGCAAGATTCTCAGAGAGTTAATATTGACGTACCTGGTCCTTCTAATAAAAACAAAAATAATGATGATAGGACTTTGCATGCTGCTAGTGAACCTGTTATAGAGTCACATGAAAACCCAAATGATATCTCTATTTTTTATGTTGAGACACATTCTGGTAATGAACATGGACATAGTGATAATATTAATGATGATGTTCATGTTGATGCTCAGCCTAGTAATGACAATGATGTGGAGATTGAACCTGCTGTTGATCTTGATAACCCACAACCTAGGAATAAGAGATATGATAAAAGAGATTTTGTTGCTAGGAAGCATGGTAGAGAAAGAGAACCATGGGTTCAGAGACCCATGCCCTTTCCTCCTAAACCATCCAAAAAGAAGGATGATGAGGATTTTGAGCGCTTTGCTGAAATGCCGAGACCTGTCTTTTTTACGCGTGTGCTTAACTGATATTCTGAAAATGTCTCCTTATGCTAAGTACATGAAAGATATTGTTACTAATAAAAGAAAGATACGAGAGGCTGAGATCTCCACCATGCTTGCTAATTATAGTTTTAAGGGTGGAATACCAAAGAAAGTGGGAGATCCCGGAGTACCTACTATACCATGCTCTATTAAAGGAAATTATGTTAGAACCGCTTTATGTGACCTCGGAGCTGGTGTTAGAGTTATGACGTTCTCTTTATATCGTAGACTTGATTTGAATAAGTTGACACCTACTGAAATCTCTCTGCAAATGGCTGATAAACCAACTAATTTACCCATCGGTATTTGTGAGGACGTGCCCGTTGTGGTTGCAAACGTTACTATCCTAACGGACTTTGTTATTCTTGATATTCCCGAGGACGACAGTTTGTCGATCATCCTTGGTACACCCTTTTTGAATACTACAAGGGCTGTTATTGATTGCAACAAAGGCAATGTCACTTCTCATGTTAATGGTGATGAGCATACGGTACACTTTCCGAAGAAACAATCTCAAGTTCATAGCATCAACTCCATTGAAAAAATTCCAACTTTCACTATTGGAGACTTTGAATTCCCTCTTCCTACAATCAAGAAGAAATATGATATACTTATTGTTGGGGACATGCATATCCCCATTTAGGTAACATAGTGTTATTCGAAAGTTCTCCGGTTCCATGTCATTTGAAAAAAGTTTGTCAATAAAACTTGATCAACCTTATTTATGGATTGTTTTTGACGGGCATGAGACGGGTGAATTTAGAAAGCACAAATTTCTATACCCAACTTTTATTTTCTGTTCTTTAGTTTAGTTAAGTAAAAAATTTATTATTTCTCTATTTTCTGTTTTACCCGTACAATAGAAAAATTACGTGAAAATAAAAGTTCGCATAACGCCGTGAAAATTTAGTATGATTTTTTTGGATTATTTAAAAATTTCTAGCACTAAGAATACATCAGGGGACTGCACCAGTGGGCCACAAGCCTGTAGGGCGTGGACACCCCCTAGGCGCGCCCCCTGGCACAAGGGTCCCACGTGGGGCCCCTTCACTTATTCCAGGCCCATCCACTCCTTCTTCCTCTAGAAAAATCCCACCATTGCTCAAACCCGTGTTTTAGCTCATCTTGCTACCATTTTCGATCTCCTTGCTCAAAGCTCCATTTGCAAAACTATTTTAGGGGATTGTTCATCGGTATGTGACTCCTCCAATGGTCCAATTAGTTTTTGTTACAGTGCTTTATATATTGCAAAATCTTACTGATGTGGTGACCTTTTTCTTGAGCTTGAATGTCAAATTTGTAGGGTCCCAAGTAGTTTTGATGCATATATAGCTTCTAGGCACTTGTGGGAGTAGTTGCTATAAGCTTTGATTGAGTTTTGTTCATTTTTATGCGGAGTCACTAAAAATTTCAGATTTATTTTTCAGAGAAAGAAAAGATGTGGAGATTGTTGAGAGGCTCTTCAAGCCGGGGTTCTAAAGAAGCCCAAATACAAAATTCCTCACACAGAGGAAGTTCGACCAAATGAATGGCTAAGTGAGGCATTCTTAAGGGCGACCAAATTTATGAAGATTTCTACTATCTACCAGACAATGCATGCATCACCGATTTCCTCAATGATAAGTGTGACCAGTATCTCCTACTTACTAATACTTTTGTGCAAAATTTACATTTTGATCCTAGGAAGAATCCTCCCATGGTAGAATTTCATTTATATGATGTGCCTAAGGAAATGTCACATTACGATTTTTACAATGCTTGCAAAATACCTTTTGAGGACAGCATCAGTGAACCACGTCCTAGAGACATGGAGGATTTTATTGCCACAATCACTGTAGGGGAAGAGAGAGGGGTGTCAAAGGCAAGAGCGGCGAGGTACACTTTCCTGTTCTATGTTACTATTCATTATTTGTAGGGAGATGTTCAGTTGGTCGCGACGAGAGTGGAAGCCTCAGTGCTCCCAATCTAACTATTTCGCGCCATGCTTTATTTGTTGATAGAACTTAGTCTGGGTGCTATAGTGGCCCAATGGTTGAACTTAAACCGTTCGAAGGGCCCTATATTCGGAGGTATCTATGTATCTCGTTTAGCTAAACACTTTGGGATACCTATTAGGCTTGACGAGGAAGAGGAAATGCTACTTCCTATAAGATATCTAGATTATGACACGATGGTAGCACATGATTTTATTAAGAAATACAATAATAAGACGCTGCTTTATAACTTAGTATTTAGTTAGGGTACTTTTGATATTATTACTTTGCCTGCTTCTTCTTTGTTAGATATCCATTTAGGTAGATAGACTATTATGCCCAAGGACATTTACAATTATTGGGGCCTGTCGCAACCCCCAACACCTGAGCCTGCAATAGCTCTCGATCTGTGTCAGGTTCCAGTTTTTCAGTGGGAGCCGTAGGAGCTCGCAAACCAATGGAACCCTCAGTATCCTCCGGAGTATCGAGGAGAGGGTTATTTCCAGCCATGGCCTTAAACCAACTTAGGCCAAAAGCCTAAGCTTGTGGGAGTACGTATTTCTCACCGACATTACATTCATGTTCTCACACTCACTCCAGTTGCCGATGTTCATACTTTTTCATTGTACCATCCACGGTAGTTTGTTTCTTCTTTTTGTTTTCTTCTTGTGTGTTTCTTTAACCTTGAGAAAATCCAAAAAAATTAGTTCCAACTTTACCTTCTAGTTTGTTTAGTTGTAGTGTTAAAAGAAAACCCAAAAAGTTTTTTTGTTCTTCTTTTTGCTTGTTGGGGGCTTTCCAGTGTAAATAGATTTTTTTTCTCTTTGGGTCGTAAGGATAAGACCATGGTGACATGCCGAGTGGCTCTCTTATTCATTATCGTTTATCTATCAGAAAGTGCATACTACCTTGTCTTCTCCTTTGAGTTATTGCTTGCAGATTACAGCTCAGTCCAATGCACGTGCACTATTATTATTATTATTCACACCATTCGGTCGTGCAAGTGAAAGGAAATAATGACGATATATGATGAAGTGACGGAGATGGAGAAAAGCTGGTATGAACTCGACCTACTTTGTTTTTTTAATATGATTAGCTGATCGTTGTGGATTCAGCTTGTTATGGATTAAACATGTTTGCAATGACAATTAGAGATTATAGTTACTTATGCCATGCTTAATTAGCTAGGAGTGAATAATGGTTTGTCTTGAGTGCTAACATGCATATTAAAATGGTTGTGATGTAGTATAATAGAATGGTATCCTCCTCCGAATGATTCGAGTGGCTTGACTTGGCACATGTTCACGCATGTAATTGAAACGAAACCAACATAGCCTCCACGATGTTTATATTCATGGTGATTTATATCCTATTCATGCTTGCACTTAATGTTGGTTAATCTCAAAGTATGTTTATGACTGTCATCGCTCTTTAGTTGGTCGCTTCCCAGTCTCTTGCTAGCCTCCACTTGTACGAAGAGGGAATATTGCTTGTGCATCCATTTTCATAAACCGAAAGTTGTTCCATATGATTCCACCATACCTACCTATATGCGGTATTTACCTGTCGTCCCAAGTAAATTTTCATGTGTCATTCTCTAAACCTTCAAATAAATATTATGTTTTGTGTGCCCGAATCGCTCATGTAGTGACTAGGGGCTGTCAATATCTCCCATGCTAGGTCGGTTATTCTCAAGATATGTGTTGATTCACTATAATTCACGAGAAAGTGGCTGGTAATCGGGATGCCAGTTCCATGCTCAAAAGTCAAATCAAAATTTAATGAAACAAAACTCCCCTAGGATTGTTGTTTGTACGGACGGTACCCGTGGATTCGGCCCACCGTGGAATGTGATCGATTGGTGGAGGGGGAGTAAAAACTTTACTATTCTGTTTGGGAACCGCCTACAATGTATCTAGCATGGAAGATTGATCTTTTAGTTGTTATGTTGACAATGAAAGCATACCACCCAAAAATTTGATTCATCCATGTTTTAAAAGCTCGAGCTCTGACACCTATGTAAATTAATGCTTCCCTCTGTGAAGGGCCTATCTATTTTACTTTACCGTTGAGTCATCCCCTTCGTATAAAAAGGCACCAGATATAGAGCACCCCAGTCATCTGTATGCTTTGTTATTAATTGATATTGAGTATGAGTATGACTGGATCTCTTTTACCATGAATTACAATGTCTAGTCAGTCCTTGTTCTTTGGAGGTGCTCTCCATTTATGTTTTGCGGTCTCAGAAAGGGCTAGAGAGATACCGGTTTATCATATTGTATTATGATTGTTTTTATAAAATTGTTGCCATCCAAGACTTATTATTATTGCTCGCTAGTTGATTATGCAATTGATATAACTAAATATGAGACCTAAATATTATTGTGAATGTGGTTAGTCTATAATCCGAGATGAAAATCTAAACATAAGTTAGACATATTTACAACAACAAGATCAAACAGAGTTTGTAAAAGTTTTTCTTTATCACTTTCTGTTTATCAGCTGAATTGCTTGAGGACAAGCAAATGTTTAAGCTTGGGGGAGTTGATATGTCTCCAACGTATCTACTTTCCCAAACTCTTTTGCCCTTGTTTTGGACTCTAATTTGCATGGTTTGAAGGGAACTAACCCGGACTCACGTTGTTTTCAGTAGAATTGCCTTGGTGTTATTTTTGTGCAGAAATAAAATTTCTTGGATTGACCTGAAAATTTACGGAGAATATTTCTGGAATTCATCAAAAATACTAGCGAAATAATCTACCGGAGAGGGGCCACCCCCAGGCCACAAGCCTGCAGGGCGCCCCCGCTATGCCGCGCCCCCTGTCTTGTGGGGTCGTGAGGCTCCATCGACCTCGTTTCCACTTATATATATTCCTATCTGGGGAGAAAAAAAATCATAGAGAAGAGTTCATCGCGTTTTACGATACGGAGCCGCCGCCACCTCCTGTTCTTCCTCGGGAGGGCAGATCTGGAGTCTGATTTGGGCTCCGGAGAGGGGAAATGGACGCCGTTGTCATCACCAACCATCCTTCATCACCAATTTCATGATGCTCTCCATCGTTTGTGAGTAATTCCATCGTAGTCTTGTTGTACGGTGGTGGGTTGGATGAGATCTATCATGTAATCGAGTTAGTTTTGTTAGGGTTTGATCCCTAGTATCCATTAGGTTCTCAGACTGATGTTGCTATGACTTTGCTATGCTTAATGCTTGTCACTAGGGCCCGAGTGCCAAGATTTCAGATCTGAACCTATTATGTTTTTATGAATATATATGTGTTCTTGATCCTATCTTGCAAGTTATATACACCTATTACGAGTTATTGTCCTCATCCCCTAGGATGACAATAAGTGGGATTCTTTCTGGTGATTACCGTAGTTTGAGGAGTTCATGTATTCACTAAGTGTTAATGCTTTTGCCCGGTTCTCTATTAAAAGGAGGCCTTAATTAGTTTCCATTAGGACCCCGTTGCCACGAGAGGGTAGGACAAAAGATGCCATGCAAGTTCTTTTCCATAAGCACGTATGACTATATATGGAATACATGCCTACATTACATTGATGAATTGGAGCTATTTCTGTATCACCCTATGTTTTGAATCTTGCATGATGAATGCAATCCGAAATAATTATCCATTAGTGATCCATTGCCTACGAGATTTCCACATATTTATCTTTGCTAAGTTACTTTTCCATTGCTATTGTTACAATCACTACAAAACTGCTACTGTCACGTTTGCCACCATTACCGTTACTTCAATACTAATTTCCTACTAAATACTTTGTTGCGGATATTATGTTTTTTAGGTGTGGTTGAATTGACAACTTAGTTGGTAATACTCGAGAACATTTTTTGGCTCCCCTTGGGTCGAATCAATAAATTTGGGTTGAATACTCTTCCATCAAAAACTGTTGCGATCCCTTGTACTTGTGGGTTATCACTTCCCATCAGGGTTGAATTGTTGTGATGTGGATGGTTAGCGAGGTCTCGGTACTTGGATGCAAGGAGGCGACCCCAGATGGCGGTTCCATGTTTGGCTCTCGAACGAGCACCATGTCACCAGTGTTGGCTGTGTCTCTTGGTAGTGGGGTGCGAGGGTGTAGCGCAAGTGGCTCGAGCAGGGCCTTTGTGTAGATTACAAAGTATGTCTAAGGGTTGGGGTGATTAGACTACTTGACCAAATAAAAACTTAACCTTTTCCCAATTTTATTGATTGACAAGTTTTAGGAGTTACCAAGTCTAGCACACCCTACACATGCAAGTCTACGAGTATAGCAGCGAAAAGTAAAGACTTGCAAGAGGAAGATTAATTCAAATAAAGATACAATTTTTTTGGCATGGTTTTGATAGATGGTACTACTGTACACCAACGTTGATGGAGATTTCAACCCACGGGGGGGGGGGGGGGGCTAACGGTGCGTGAGTCGACGGAGGGCTCCACCCACAAGGGATCCATAAATAAGCAACCTTGTCTGTTCCTCCATGGCTTACGTCCATGAAAGACTACCCTCACTCGGGGTATATCTTCACGAAGTAGGCGATCTTCTTGCCCTTACGAACTTCTTGGTTCAACCCCACACAATTTGGAGGCTCCCAAGAGACACCTAACCAATCTAGGAGACACCACTCTCCTAAAGGTAATAGATGTGTTATGGATGATGAAATCCTTGCTCTAGTGCTTCAAAAGATAGTCTCCTCAACACTCAATCACTCTCTCATAGAATTTGGCTTGGTAGAAGAGATTGATTGGGTGTAAAGCAACTTGGGAGTCTAGACATCGAGATTCACATGATTGGAGTTGAAGATCTTGATCTCAACACATGAGTAGGTGGTTCTCTCTCAGAAAATGAATGGTGGAAGTGTTTTCTTGTTCTGAGTACTCTCTCTTCGAATGAGAGGGAGGTGGATGGGTATATGTAGCCAGCTCCAAAAATCCAACCGTTACAACATTATTGCCCAACTCGATCAAACCGAAGTAAAAAACTTGGTTGCATCGACTAGTGCAAAATGCTCTAACTTTTGGGGTTTCGATGAGACCGATTCGGTTCACCTAGGTAGTTCTAGAGACTCGGTGAGACTGATCAACAAAACTCAAAAATTCTTATTTTATGCAAATGGCCAAAACAAGTTGGTCACTGGTTTTTGGCTGTACTGAAGCGAATACCGATTGTACCAATTTTCTAGGGTTTGGCTTTGGTTCCGTCTAAGGAAAACTCAGTGTGGCCGATATGTGGAAAGTTGGTGGCACCAATTTTGACTTTAGGGTTTTGGATATAATATTTTGTGGAAGAAATGTTGAGGATTTTGGTGGCTAATCTCTAAGCACTTTGAGCAACCAGATCATCATAGATACCTCATCCCCTTTTAAATGTGGTTTCTCATAAAAGATACAATGTAGACTCTTGAAGCTTTTGCCAATTTATGTTCCATGCATCTAGGGATTCTCCTCACAATCTTAGCCAATCCATTCATTGAACTTTTCCTGAAATATAACCGATAGACTCATTAGTTCAATGAACTCTATGTTGGTATTAATTATCAAAACCATATAGGGAAAAGTTGTGCTTTCAATCTCCCCCTTTTTGGCAATTGGTGACAACATAATGATCAAAGATTTGACATAAAAGGAAATCTATGTATAACATCATTGCTTTGAGAAGAATGTGATAAGCAAGAGCTCCCCCCAATTTTGTGCAAATTTTTATTTGAATGCAAATGCACAATTGATTAGGATCATGGGTCACTGTTCCACGTCACATACATCTTGGTGGTGCGCATATATGATGTGAATGAATTATAATGCACATAACACCAAGCATGAGTGAATGAGCATCATATGAATATCACAAAGATAGAAAATAGTAACATCAAAAAACAAAAATATGATCAAACACAACGAAGTTTAAGACGAACAAAAGGTAGGAAAACTGTTTTCAAGGACAAGAGAAGCAACCAAAATGCAACACTCTCTCTCTCTTTAAGCCCTATGATCTATACATTTCTCCCGCTTTGACAACAGTTACCAAAAAGGTCAAAAGTATAGTACTAAACATTACTATGGGCATGATCTCCTCCATGGGGACGATGAAGCTGCTCCGGTAGTCCTGGAAGGAGTCGATATGAGAGTGTGGGAAAATGCTTTCGCCGAAGTCCTGTCGGCTGATGGAGTGGACATTGGAGGTGCTGAAGGATACACAATACAAGTTGCAGCAGTGACAGACACTGAAGGCCTCAAGTCTTGGGCAGACACAGCAGTAGATCTAGCCTGAGTCTTGAACTGAGTGTGAACAGGCAGTGTAGGTCTATCACAATCATCATGTGAGTTGGGAATATTCACTGTATCTACCTTTTGCTTCAAAGTGTTGATAGTGCTGGTAAACTCAGTCATGTTGTTGTCAAGATCAGGAAACTTCACTATCCTCTCATGGCTCTTCTGGTTCAACAATAACTCTATGATGTTCGTCTCCACACCTTGGGTAGTAGTGACTAGATAGGCCATTTGATCACTCTTCGTCTCAATAAATGGAGCACTTACAACTCTTGCTGCTTCTGCCTGGGCCTTTGACTCAATCTTCACCTGTGCAGTAGATGAAGTGGGGTGATATGGATCCATCACCATGACATTATCCTCAAATTCTGGCTGGAGGGGCAGGTGTGGTTGATCAAGTAGATAGAGGCTCTTTCAAACCTTGGAGTTGATGAGCATCTGAATGTATGGAGCATGTCCGCATGATCTCTTCTGGTCGGCAGGAGTCCTCTTGATTGTCTCAGCAATGAGATCCATCACCCTAATCATGGTGTGATTGTCCACATGATGCAGTATGTTAATAGAGTATCCATGGATCATCTTATCATCTCCTAATTTTGGCATCAAAGTGTGCCTCAATATGGTGTTGGAGGTAGTCAATCCTGCTTGCAGAAAATATACTAAGACAAACTTGTGAGTCTTCATATACTCATTGGTAATTGATGTGTACATGTTTGACATGGAATAGCAGTTCATCTTGGAATCCGAGTACACGTCCAAGTCTCTATCATGCACCTTTGGGACTCCTAAGATGGTAGCCCACTCATCACTGGTAGCTTGGTACCTGGTGCGTTCTGTCATCCACACTATCCTCCCATCTGGATAGAAATGAGGAGTGGAGTAGAATTGCATGATGAGCTCATCATTCCATGTAGTCACATCTTTACCTATGAACTCATCAATGTCCAACATCTTGAAGTTCTCCTGGACATGGGTGGAGTAGTCTTCATTGGACTTGATGTACTTCCAATCAACGTACCTCATGTCACTCACAACTGGGTTTTTCTCAAGCACGACATTCTCATAGAAATCATGCTGCTCCTTGGTGTGAAAGTGAGTGTTAACAATAGTTCTCCTCCTAACAACATATTGATCATTGGCTCTCCATCTCCTCAGCACTTGGTCCTTCCTCTCCTTCATGTTCTTAGCAAAAGGGTGATCATCATTATGTTCTGGAGGGTGGGGCCCAAGTTTTCTCAACACAACAATGTCCTCATTAGCATGACCATTTTTGGTAGTAGAACCCTTGTTCTTATTTGCAGCTCGACTATCTCTGGTGGTCTTCTTAGGCTTGGGGGCAACCTGCTTGACCTTGGTGGAAGGCTTACTGGGCATAGCCTCTGCCATGAGCTTCCCGTGCTTAGAGGGAGGAGGGTTTGCAGCTCATTCGTCCTCTCCTGCCTCTTCCTCTTGATCATCCTCATAGAGCTAGGACTTATAGTCACATAGATGGTCTTGGCCCTTTCCCTCTTCTTTCTAGACTTATTAGCCATAGATTTGGTCCTCCCGATCCACCTGGTTGCTGTGAAGATAGAGACAATCCTGTCTTGGCGGCAATGGTTCAGGAACCCTCGTTGCTACCACTCTTTCCTTTCTTTCAGGTCGTTTCTTGGATGTTACCTCATTTCGAACAAAATACTCATCTTCCTCATCTGAGTTTTTCTGCTTCCTAGACTTGGTGGCTACCTTGGGAAGTCATGAGATTTTGGAGTACGAGGGTCATCAAAGCTCTCCTCAGGACTAGTGCACTAACTCACACATGTTGAGCACTGACCATGTGAAGTAGATATGGAGGAGTAGTATAGATGAGCATCACGAAATCCAGACATTCTTGCAAGTTTGAACTCAAAAAGTTAGTTTTAGATATTCACAATATGAAATTCGGTTCCACTGAGTTTTAGGTTTCGGAATTTCCGAGGCAACAATAACGACAACATGAGCTTGGTCATATTGTTTGGTTTCATCAAAGCTCTCCGAAGTTGCACTTAGAAACCCTAAACCCTGTTTCGATAAAACCAATAGGATCTTTCCGGTTTCATCGAGAAGTCCTTGTGATGTGGATGAACCCATATCAGTGACACTGAGACGTTTTGACTCGGTGACGCCAAGATTGCATACCGGGGAGATCTTACACTAATTTTCTTCTTCGAGCTAATCTAAGGAATTTTGAGTGGATAGGATCATTGCAAAATGTGGCCAGAGGATTGACAAGATCTAATGCGTGTGAATTAGAACTTGGAGTGCAAAAGGGATGAAAGATTACCCTAACTTGGCGGATCTTCTCTACAAAGGCAATGACAGGGATGATTGTGGTTGACGGTGTCAAACTCCTATTGTGAGGGCCTATGGGAGATGATGGAGATCATCCGGAGATATGAGCGGGATTGGCAATGGGATGCATGAGTCTTTTGTTTGAAGTAATTTTCAAAGTATGGACCCACAGATATATATACCCGCCTGTTGTCGTTACATCGAGAAAGAAATGTCGGTAGATCAAGATGCATAACTGTCTGTTGATACAACAACTCAGGTATGCCTAAATTGCTTTATGTAGTAGTTTTCGTTGCACCAGAAACATTAGGGATGTTTTGGAAGTCAGCCCTTGTCGAATCGGTGGCTCCGAATGCTTCTCACCAGGAGGGTCCGAAAAAGTGCTTGCTCAAATTTTGTGATGAAGCATGAATATAATTTGTGACAAGAAAACATGGATAGCTAGAGGGGCAGGGGTACCTAGGCATTCTAGTACATCCAATTGGCCAAAAATATAAATGCCAAATAGAACAGTAATTGGATGTCCTTGAATGGAGAAAATGATCCATACCAACTGATATGTCCATTTTGCATCATGAATTCTTCTTGATATTTATGTTATTCTTGTCCACTATTCCTCATTATGGTACAATTCTTATGCCTTTCCTATTTGAATATGCAAGGTACATCATAATAAGGGAAATTACTGGAAACTGGAATTCTCGACATGAAAACCAAGAAAAGGCTAAAAAATAACTAGACTCCAAATGACCTATAACTTCATGGAGAATTTTGTTGGAATATATAATAATTATTGGGCCAAAAATATACCAGAGGGGGATACGTGCTGGCCAAAAGCCAACAGGGTGCACGGACCCCCCACGGTGCGCCCTAAAAGTTTGTGGGCCCCAGTAGGTCTCTCGACCCCCTCTTCTCCTACATGGTGTGTTTTACCCTAGAAAAATCATAAGGAGACTTTCGCTATAAAGCGCCGCTATCTCGAGGCGGAAACCTGGATAGAGGCCCTTTTTCTCCCTGACAGAGATATTTAGCTCGGGAAACTTCCCACCAGGAGGGAGAGATCAAAGCCATTGTCATCACCAATGCTTCCTACTTCGTGGGAGGACCAATCTTCATAAACATGTTCACCAACACCATCTCATCTCAAAGCCTACTTCATCTCTTGTATTCAATCTTTATCTCAGAACCTCTGATTGGTACATGTTGGTTACTAGTAGTGTTGATCACATCTTGTAGTTGATGCTTGCTGGCTTACTTGGTGGAATATATTATGTCTAGATCCTTAATCACCATCATTATACCACTGATCTTTAACATGTTGATGAGGCTTGAGTAGTTACTATTGTTCCTCAGGACAGGTGAGAAGTCTTGTTGTAAGTAATCATGTGAAGTTCGTATTCGTTCGATATTTCGATGTTGTGTATGTTTTTGCTTCTCTTAGTGGTGTCGTGTGAACGTCAAGTACACACCACTTCACCATGTTATGGGCCTAAGGGAAGGAATTGTGGAGTAACAAGTAGATGATGGGTTATGAGAGTGACAGAAGCTTAAACCCCAGTTTATGTGTTGCTTAATAAGGGGATGATTTGGATCCACACGTTTCATGCTACAGTTAGATTTATCTTAATTCTTCTTTCGTAGTTGCGGATGCTTGGGAGAGCAGGTAATCATAAGTGTGTCTGTTGTTAAGTAAGAATATCACCTTATCACTGGTCCACCAACATATCAAATTACCAAAGTAACAAACGTGAATCAACTCAAACATGATGAACATGACTAGCCAAATATTCCCATGTGTTATCGGGAGTGCTTGCTTCGAATAAGAGTAGTTTCAGGCATGTACTTTGCTATAAAAAGGATTGTGCTATCTTTCTGCATACTTTCTACTATTGTTACTTGTCATTTGTTACGTTTTATCGTGCTACAGAACTATCTATCACTGTTACTTACAACACTTATAGAGAATACCTCTTGAATCTGCTTATCATTTCCTTATGTTCCTCATTGGGTTTGACACTCTTACTTACCGAGAGGACTACGATTTATACCTTATACTTATGGGTCATTTTGTTTTCGGGGAGTGAAGCGCCTTTGGTAAGTGGAACTTGGTAAGGAAACATTTTTGATACATGCAGAAATTTACTGTTGGTTGTTACTATGGACAGTCACCCTTTGGGTGGCTTGTTCGGGGCATCTTCACCTCGAACCGAAGTGGAAATTTTTGTGTACCAACCAACTGTACCCACTAAAAATATTTATTATGAGATTCCTTCGGGTATTTGGAGAAACTGCTAGCTAATCCTTATGATGGTACAACTCATCCTGATCACCACTTGATATATGTTGGTGAGATTTGTGAATTATTTAAGCTTGCATGTTTATACAGAGACAAAGTTAATAAGAAGGGTTTCCCTTTATATTTGGAGGTAGAATCATTTATGTGGTATAGGCTATTGGATGATATTGGATCATGGGACTGGAATCGCTTGAAGCTAGACTTTCATCAGAAGTTTTATGCTATTCATCTAGTCCATCGTGATTGGAACTTTATATATAATTTTTGGCCTCGTGAAGGAGAAAACATCGCTGAAGCTTGGGGGAGGCTCAAATCCATGATACAGACTTGCCCCAACCATGAGCTGCCAAGAGAAATGATTATACGAAAATTTTATGCTCGTCTTTCTCATGATGATCAATTACAGCTCGATTCTTGTTCTACTGGTTCCTACATGAAGAGGACTATTTAATTCCAATGGGATCTTCTGGAAATAATTAAATGCAACTCCGAAGATTGGGTATTCGACAAGGGTAAAAAGTCACGTATAAAGCTTAAGTTTGATTGTGTTAAATATTTTATGGAAACTGACACCTTCCATGAGTTTAGCAATAAATATGGGCTTGCCTCCGAGATAGTAGCTTCTTTGTGTGAATCATTTGCTAGTCATGTTGATCTCCCTAAGGAGAAGTGGCTTAAATATCATCCACCTATTGAAAAACCATTAGAGGAACCTATTAAATTTAAAGAGGAAGCAATTGTTTATCATGTTCATCCTATTGTACCTACTGCTTAAAATTAAGAAACCTCATTTTCCTATCAGGATTAAGGAACATGTTAAAGATGCAACCGTGGTTAATAAAAGTTATATTACAACACCTAAAACCTCTGAACAAATAAATGTTGAATCTAATATCGCTATGGATAAAGATCTCCTAGTCGATAACATTGATGGTGAGGTTATTTACTTGTGTGATGAAGTTGCTAGAATTGCAAAACAGGTTAGAAACCATCACGATAAGTTAGACAAAAATAAACGAGTTATTTGCATGTCTGTCGTTTCTGTTAAGATTGGAGATCATTGTTATCATGGATTTTGTGACATGGGTGCTAGTGGTAGTGCTATACCTTTTACTATATATATCAAGAAATTATGAATGACATAGCCCCTGCCGAGATTGAAGATATTGATATCACTATTAAACTTGCAAACAAAGACATTATTTCACCACTTGGGATTGTTAGAGATGTTGAAGTCTTGTGTGAAAAAATGAAGTACCCTGCTGATTTCTTAGTACTTGGCTCAGAACAAGATAACTCTTGTCCCATTATATTCGATAGACCTTTCTTAAATACTGTTAATGCTGAAATTAATTGTGCTACATTGAAGGCAAAAGTAAGATTTGGTGATGAGTCTCATGAATTTATTTTTTCTAAGTTTGGTATATAACTAAATGAAAAGTAATTACCTAGTAAGGATGAAATAGTTGGTCTTGCTTCTATCGTCGTGCCTCCTATCGATGCATTAGAAAAATACTCGCTAGACCATGAAAATGGCATGCATATGAGAAAGAAATGAGATTGATGATATATTTGTTAGACAAACACCTATTATTAGACACAAGTTACTAGTTGATATCTTGGGGGATCCTCCTACACCCAAGGGAGATCCCATGTTTGATCTACAGAAATTACCTGATACTTTGAAATATGCTTATCTTGATGAGAATAAGATATATCCTGTTATTATTAGTGCTAACGTTACAAAGCATAAAGAAAAAAAGATTACTAAAAACTCTGAAGAAGCACAAGGCTTCTATTGGATATACTCTAGATGACCTTAAGGGCATAAGTGCCACACAAGTGAGCACAAGATTAATATGGAACCTCATGGTAAACCTGTGATTGATCATCAACATCGTTTGAATCCCAAGATGAAGGAAATAGTAAGAACTGAAATACTAAAACTTCTCGTGGGACGTATAATGTATCCAATTGCTGATAGTATATGGGTAAGTCCTATTCATTGTGTCCCTAAGAAAGGAGGTATAACTCTTGTTCCTAATGATAAAAATGAACGTATCCCACAAAGAATTGTAACTGGTTATAGAATGGTAATCGATTTCAGGAAATTAAATAAAGCTACTAGAAAAGATTATTACCCCTTGCCTTTTATCGATCAAATGCTACAAATATTATCTAAGTACACACACTTTTTCATTCTTCATGGATACTTTGAGTTATCTGAAATACCTGTGTCAAAAGAAGACCAAGAGAAAACTATTTCACATGCCCTTTTGGAACTTATACTTATAAATGTACGCCTCTTGGTTTATGCAATGCACCTCCTCCCTTTTAAATATGTATGGCTGGTGTATTCTCTGATTTTTGTGAAAAGATCGTTGAGGTTTTCATGGATGATTTTTCCATATACGGGACTTCTTTTGATGATTGCTTGAGCAACCTTGATTGAGTTTTGCACACATGCGACGAAACTAATCTTGAAATGGAAGAAGTGCCACTTTATGGTAAATGAAGGTATAGTACTTGTGCATAAAATTTATGAATGAGGTATTGAGGTAGGCAAGGCCAAATTTGTTGCAATAGATAAAATGCCATGTCCTAAGGATATCAAAGGTATAAGAAGTTTCCTTGATCATGCTGCTTTTTATAGGCGCTTTATAAAAGATTTCTCAAAGATTTATAGGCTACTAACTAATCTTCTTCAAAAATATATTCCTTTTGTTTTTGACAATGATTGTGTAGAAGCCTTTGAGATACTTAAGAAAGCATTGATTTCTGCACCTATTGTACAACCACCTGATTGGAATTTGCCATTCGAGATTATTTGTGATGCTAGTGACTATGATGTTTGTGTTGTTCTAGGGCAAAAGGTGGACACGAAATTGAATGTTATTCATTATGCTAGTAAAACTCTAGATAGTGCTCAAAGAATTTATGCTACTCGTGAGAAGACATTTTTAGTAGTTTTGTTTGCATGTGATAAGTGTAGACCTTATATTGTTGATTCCGAAGTCACTATTCACTCCGATCATGCTGCTATGAAATAACTTATGGAAAACAAAGATGTTAAGCCTATAGTAATTAGATGGCTGTTTTTACTTCAAGAATTTGACTTGCATACCGTTGATAGGAAGGGAGCTGAAAACCGTGTAGCAAATAATTTGTCTAGAATGGTAAATGTTCTTGATGACCCACTGCCTATTGAAGATAATTTTCCTGATGAACAATTTGCTTATAAATGTTGCCCCTAGCACTTCTTTTTTGACCAAAGGAGACTGTAGGGCTTAGGCCCCACAACATTTTATTGCCAAAAAAGTAAGAACCAATTACATAGGTTACACATTCCTCAAGGAGACCCTAGCACTCCTTGGCATGCATATTATGCTAATTACATTGTTGCTAAATATATACCTCCTAGTTTCACATACCAACAAAAGAAAAAGCTCTTTTATGATTTAATACATTACTTTTGGGATGACCCACATATTTATAAATAAGGAGTGGATGATGTTATTAGACGTTGTGTATGTGAGCATGAACATGGACAAATCCTATAGAAGTGTCATTCCGAGGCCTACAGAGGGCACCATGCTGGTGATAGAACTGCTCACATGGTATTACAATATGGTTTCTATTGCTCAACTCTTTTCAAAGATGTCCGTAAGTATGTCCTTTCTTGTGATGAATGCTAAAGAATTGATAACATTGGTAGACGTACGGAAATGCCTATGAACTATTCACTTGCAATTGAACCATTTGATGTTTGGGGCATTGATTATATTGGACCTTTTCCTTCCTCTAATGGGTATACTCATATTTTAGTTGCTATCGGTTCTGTTACTAAGTGTGTAGAGGCTATACAAACTAGTATTGTTGATCACAACACTTATATTAAAATGCTCAAGGATATTATTTTACCGAGGTTTCGAGTCCCGAGATATTTAATGACTGATGGTGGTTCATATTTTATCCATGGTGCTTTCTGAAAATTTCTATATAAATATGATGTTAACTATAGAATTGTGTCAACTTATCACCCTCAATCTAGTGGTCAACTTGAGTTGATCCATCGAGAAATAAAATTATTCTTGCAAAAGATAGTTAATAGATCCAGAAAGAATCGGTCTATGAAACTTGATGATGGTTTATGGGCTTATAGAACAGCTTATAAAAAACCCTATGGGAATGTCCCCGTACAAAATGGTCTATGGAAAAGCATGCCATCCGCCTCTTAAGTTAGAACATAAAGCTTATTGGGAAATTAAAGAACTTAACTATGACTTTAAACTTATCGGTGAAAAGAGGCTATTTGATATTAGCTCATTAGAAGAATGGAGCACACAAGCTTATGAAAATGCCAAGTTGTTTAAAGAAAAGGTTAAAATATGGCATGACAAAAGAATCCAGAAACGGGAATCCAAGTTGGAGATCCCGGTCTTCTTTATAATTCTCTTTTCATATTTTTTGCACGCAAGCTTCTCTCCAAAATGGGAAGGCCCTTATGTCATCAGGGATGTGTATCGGTCAGGTGCTATCAATATTAACAAGTTTGAAGGCAAAAATCCAAGAGTGGTAAATGGGCAAAGAATTAAACACTATATCTCAGGTACGCCTGTCAAAGTTGAAACTAATATTATTCAAGTGATGACTCCGGAAGAACGCATAAGAGAGACCTTCCGGAACACTCCATCAAACTGAAAAAAGGAGTAGGTATGTGATACGGTAAGTAAACCGACTTAGAAAATTTTAAAGAAAAATATGTTGTGTTGGTTTTCCTATTTTAGAAAAAAATTTAAAATAAAAATGAGTTGGGGGGACCTACAAGGGAGGCATAAGCCAACAGGTACGCGGGGCGCGCCCTCATAGTTTGTGGGGCCCTCATGTGCCTCATGGACTCCGTTTTCTTCTTGGACACGTATTTTGACCTAGAAAAATCATTATATATATTCTCTTCTGTTTTGACCACCGCATCACAAGTTTCTTCTCTTTTCTTGTTACGAGTTGTTTTGTTGTTAGAGTTTGCATATTATGGTGAGAAATCCATGGCTCCACCGACCCTCCGCAAGAAACATCGCATAGTTCGACCTTCATCGAGAAGATGCCCCTACGGTGAGGTCGGCTACGAGCTATCTTCTCAGGAGGAAGATACGCCGGAGGTTCCTGAAGATGCCATGCAGAGGAACCAGGAGGGTCTTAAGGATCCAAAGGAGACAGTACAAATCATCCTTCTAGAGTCTCTAACAAGGGAGAACCACTATTACTTCTTCATGATGATATTACCTAAAATTGATGCATTGCATGTCAAGGATATGCTCAAAATATAACACTCACTCATGAAGTGATCTTTCTAGAAGAGCAAAATCGTGCTCTCTGGAACATAATCAATAATATGGAATACCTCGTGAAGAACAAGCGTACTATCTCACCACCACCATCACCCACGAAGGACTCTTGAGTACATGGGTATGGGCACCACCCTTGACTTATTCCAAGCTTGGGGAGGTGACCCAGTATTGTATCACCATCACTTTTACCATTATCGTCTATCTTAGTTGATCCTTAGTTATGTCGTGATTTAGAGAAATAAAATTTCAGATTTGCTTTGCTTAGTATTTTTTATTTGAGATCTATCTATCCTTGTAACCGAGTATGAGAGTTATATAATAAAGAATAGTTTGAGTTTGCTTGTCTTACTCGCATGCATCAATCATAGCAGTGAAATAAAATATGTATAAAAATTATATGCTAATCCCATGAGGAGTAATGACTTCACATAGAAGAGGTATGTTGGATAAAAGTTGTTGGTAATAAACAAACGTAACATTGCTCACTGGTACACTCTATGCTAGATTATGATAGAGGAGATGAGATCCACATATAAATACACTATCTTGGACATCTTTTATGATTGTGAGCCACCACCAAATAGTATATAATGATCAAGTGTTGATGTTGGACATGGAAGAGAACATAATGGTCATGCTTGTTTACATTCACATAGAAGTTATATTGTCGTGTATCCTCTAACATGTGGTGCTTGCTTTAGATCCTTTGCTAGACAAAAAATTCTCACTAAGTAGAGATACTACTTGTGCATCCGTAATCCTTAAACCCAGTTTTTTACCATGCCAGTCCACTATACGTGTCTATGGATTGAATAAGTTCCTTCAACTAAGTTGTCATCGGTGCACAAAGCAAAAAAAATGACTCTAAATATGCATGATCTTTTATTGTGAGGGAAAATAAGCTTTGTATGATCTTGTCACGACAAATAAATAAAAGCGACATACTGCATAATAAAGTTTCCAATCACAAGGGGTAACATAAAGTGATGTTCCTTTACATTAAGAGTTTGCACATCCAAAAACTAAAAGTGCATGCAAACATCTGATTCCCTTTGCGAATGACATTTCTTTTACTTTCATGCATTTATTCTTATGCAAGAATCAACAAATGTTTATCCCTATTCCTACCTATTAACTTTGTAGTTGGCAAACATCATGTGTTGGGGAAAGATCCACATATATATATATATATATCCAGTTGGATGTAGGTGATCATGATTCATTGTTGTTGACATTATCCTTGAGGTAAATGAGTTGGGTGGCAAAGACGATAAAGTCCCCATCTTCCTACGTGTCACACCCAAAAAATTTAAAAATATTCTTCTGAAATAAAATTTTGCCTAGAATAATTTTTTTTAGAAAATGAATTGCTTCATGGCTCTTTTCAAAGCCTCTTTCCAAAAAAACTTCTCATTTCAAGTGGCTTTTCAAAAATTCTTTTCATGCTTGAGATCCTACTTGAGACCATCTAAATTATTTATTTAATTAGATGGGAATATTATTTCGGCTATGTCCATTTGATATTTGAATTTCTGGATTTTTGGATAATGTTTGAAACACTCCTTTCCCTTACTAAAGAGGGTACCCCTAGGAGAATGTTTTTGATAATTTACGTTGAAACCTGATCTCTTGCAAAAAACATTTCTTTTCTTAAAGTAAATCCTTGGGATATTTATTTCTTACCTTTTAACCAGATTTCTTTTAAACAAAACTGAATTTTATTTTCCTTATATGGCTGTTTTGCACTACAACCCTATGATAAATTATTCTACAAATTAAAAAAAAATTTGTAGGTAACGTGTGATGTTTCTAGATCACATTTATGCAAAAACCTACTCAAGTGTTTAGAATGTTTTAAGCACAACAACTGCTTTTCTAATCTGGTCCAGAATTGAGTTTGTACTACAACCCCTAGAATTAATCTTTCATAAATGCCATAAAAATTTGGGATGTCCATTATAGCATAAGAATTACTTTTATGCAAAAATACCACTACGTGCTTTGTGAAATTTCAGGAGTACAACCATTTTTTTGTTCTGGTCAAGATTGATGCTTTGCACTACAACCATAACTTTCTTTGCTGTGATTGCTTTGAAACTTTGCAGCTTATTTGGAACCTTGCCAAAACCTAAACTCCAGGATTTTAGCCTCATTGGATGAAAGTAGATGCATGTGATAATAGCCCCAAGTTTCTATCCAAAAATGTGTTTCTCAAAATATTGCATTAGCTAGTTTTGATTTTGGCCAAACTGACCTCACCACCATAGCTAGCATCTAGTGAGACCCGAGACTGGTAATTTTGGTGGCCAGGAGAGCTACCTAGGTGTCCGTGGCATTTCATCAATCACTTGGGAGCATGAAAAGATTTGGCATGACTTTGAAACTTCATTATGGAGTTGATGATATGACCCAACCAGAATGTCTAGCCATCTTGCCTTAGTCCCTAGCCTAACCCTGTTAAGTTAGAGAAGAACTAGAGCCGAGTGGTGATGCTTGGCATTTCGTCGAGCATGTGCCGTGAGTGCTATGGACGTGGCGAGAGCACACGTTTTGCACGCGCATGTCCGAGCTGCCGCGTCCCCCGTGACCTTGCCCTTTGGCCAGCTGCAAGGACCGCATCAACCCTCTCTCCCTGACAGCTAGTCGTCGCCCCTGTGCGAGCAGAGCAACGGCAACGCGAACGCCGTTATTCCCTGAGCCCTCTCCGTGCTCCACCTCTCCCTGGACCCCTCCCCCTCATCGTTTACGGCTGCCCTGCTTCCCCTGCTGCTGCCTCGCTGCCCTGCTGCCGCCCCTGTTGCGCCAGGATGCTTTGTCCCCGGCGAGCTTATCCGATGACCGCCGCGGAACCGACGTATTCCGGCTATAAAAGGAATCCCCGAGGCCTCTGAGCTCCTCAGCGACCTCCCAAGACCAGTAGCTCCCTTCCCCATCGCCTAATTTGGCCCGAGCCGTCTCCTGTGCACCTGTGTGTCAATAGCGCCACTGTCGATCCCCTGCTCGATTCCGGCAGCCCCAAGCCCCTCTCCTCCTCCAAGTACCCCCGCTAGCCTACCCAGAACCCAAGGAACCCATTCCCAGCATCGAGCTTAGCCAGGAGCCACCAGAGACCGAAGTCGCAGGTTGGCAGAAGCTTCTTCCGCCATCGTTGAAGTGCTGCTCGACCTCGAGCTCCGCAGCGGCGCCAACCTCCAAAAATGGATGTGGCGCTCCTCCCGAGCATGTGCATAGCCGGATCATGGCGGGAGATGCCCTGTGCCGCCGGCCATCGCCGTCGGGAGCAGCTCCGTCCCTGTCCAGAACGCGCGCGGGAGGAAGAAGGAGAACCTGATAGGCGGGTCCCGCTTGTCGGTGAGTGAGCCCAGCCTCAAGAAGCGCAACCCTCTCTGGTGCGTCTTTCCTCTGGTATAACACATTTCCATATGAATGTTTCGACAAATGAGCTTTCTCTCTGGCGAAAACGTATTGCACCCGAAACGTTTTCTTTTGTTTTGATTCTCAAAACAGATTTTTGCAAAAACTTAGAATAGCTCGAACTTTTTATAGGAAACTCCAAATCATTTGATTCTTTTTCCTACTGACTTAGACTTTCATCTAGTTTATTTTAAGATTTATTTTAAGAAAAATTCAAACAAATTTTATGTACTGTTTTAAAATTGCGTGTTGAATGATATTATTTTCAAATAGGAGTTGGAGAGAGAAGTAAAACTTTCAAAAGTTCTAGAGTGCAAATCTACTTCTCCACACACCTAAGGCAAGGATCTTGAATCCATATATGCATAAGTTGTGCGATGATTGTGGTGGTGCTTATATCGCGTGAATTGAGTTTATGTTGATAATCGTATGACATGAAATAACACTTTGCATATTCATACATGCTACTCACATTACAACAATGGTGAAATATGATGGTGGCATGTGCTAGTTATGAGAGGTCGTTGAATAATCTAGTCACACGGAAGGTGATAGGTTATGGCCTGGTCATGACCTGAGCACGATGATGCCGACAAAGTTTGGTAAACTCCAGTATCGACCTAGATCGAGTCTTGTCTGTGTCATACTTCTATATCGAGCTACCACAGTTTCCTGGATAATGGATTTGGTAAAGTCAGATGTATACCTATTGTCAGTCACACACCAAGTAGAGGTGCCGGTATGAAGGTATCCATGGCCATGGACTAAATCCAGTCATCCGGTCAGGGGGCATGGGTGTTTCCGGTGTGGGATCGGAAGGGAATGGCCCTTCCGAGTGAGCGCGCAGTATAAATTTTTGATCCCATGCTAGTCGAGGTTGGAGCCTCCCCATCTTATGGTTTTGCCTTGGCAGCATAATCCAGGTGAAGCTGGGCTTCGTGGAGGAAAATTCGTGTGTGTTGATTGTGAGTGTCCACTTCTAAAATGCCGTACACGAGATTAGTCATGATGACTACTGGAAACCGTGAACTATGGGTAAAGATTACACACTCTGCAGAGTCAAAACTATTCGAGTAGACGTGTCCCCGGTCAAGGACGTTGTTTGACGAGTCAAGTGTCGGTCCTAGAGTCGGTCTTTGGAATATAAACAATGATAATAATAATGGTTGTGGTAAATCATATGATGATGTGGTGGATGATCATATTATGATTATTACTTTGGACTAACAACTATGATTATGTTGTTGGATATCCCTGGGACGGTTCTACCTCCTGGATAATCAATATTTATTCTTGTTTTATATAAGCCCTTTATGTGGTGTCGCTCAGATGCCCGACTGTGGCATGTTTCTTGCTTCATATAAGCCCTTTATGTGGTGTCGCTCAGACGCCCGACCGTGGCATGTTTATTGTTTCATATAAGCCCTTTATGTGGTATCGCTCAGACGCCCGACTGTGGCATGTTTATTGTTTCATATAAGCCCTTTATATGGTGTCGCTCAGATGCCCGACTATGGCATGTTTACTTTATCATATAATACCTTTATGTGGTGTCGCTCAGAAGCCCAACGGTGACACGCATATTATCACTTTTCAGCATTATCATCTTTGCTTGTTTATGAATCATTGGTGGAAACATTGCATATATTTATGATGGCATCCATGAATTAAAATTTAATGGAAAGATATTATTGTTAGTGGAATTTGTATGCCTCTCACCTGCTTACCGTGTTTGTTTTCTTGATGTTTGCGAGTACATTCAAAGTACTCACTCGCTTGTCCCTGGCTATTGTCTTCGCCAGATTGCGTTTGGTGAGGAGCCCGATGCCGTCAACCCGGAGCCTAGGAGTCAAGGATAGCAACCCTTTGAGATAGGAATTTATCCAGGTCAGCTGTTCTTGTGGGAATGGAGTCCCATGGGCACTGGAGATTCCTCGAGTCACATCCGCCGTCAACCTGAGACTTATGTTCAACCCAGTAGACCTTCGTGGTCTTATATCCCAAATTTTGTAATTTTTCTTGGATATTCTGTATCAAGTAAGTGTCTACCAGCTAATAGAATTCCTGGGGCTGGTAAACAGAGGGACATGTTTTCTGGAAATTATTTTCTGAAAAAGAGTCACACCCTGTTTTTGATATCACTTGTCTGTATTGTGAAATTCTGAGCTTGTTAAAACTTTTTCAAAACTAATGTTGTGAGTGCCATGATTGAAATTGTATGCTTGTATGCTTGATCATGTGAGGATTTAAAACCCTAAAGTCTTTTGGTATTATGCTGATTTCCAAAAACCCTTGCTTATTTCTGACCAAGGTAAAACCTACCTTGAGTTGCACTACATGTCCTTGATAGCAAGCAATGCCTCTACTCATATTTGGTAATCTGATTTTAACCTATCTTTATATTTCAAAACCACAAAAATAATTATTTTTGTGATGATTTTCCTAATTAAATAACCTATCCATTTCTAAGGCTAGACTGCTATTCCAACATGGAAAAATACTTTTCTGCTTTAGAAAAATCTGATTAAATTTAGAGATGATCAGAAGGACATATATTTTCCATACATAGGATTTTAAACCCCATTTTATATTATATTTATTGATTAAATATATAAAAGATATTCTGTCTATTTTGGCTTTTTGAAATATTTCCAAAGGAAATATTCTCAATAAATTCCTAGGAAATTCCAGTGATATCCCTAAGCCTTGTTTGGTGTCCACATAAAGTTTCACCTTGATCAAAGGTGGATAAGGACCCCAAATAACCCTAAAACCCTGTCTATCCAGAATCAATTTAGAGCAACTCTACATAGCAAAATTTATCCAATGATGCCAAAATTTTGCAGGAGTGCCTAATACCTCAAATGAGGGTTCCACACCAAAAATGGGATTTGTGGGACTTAGTTTGCCCACACTCCCTTTGGAAGGGACAGATCTGGTCATATTGGAGTGTTTTCAAGTTTACAAAGCTAAACTTGTCCTTTGGAGCTCAGAATTGGTGAAACTCCATGGTTTACCACCAAAACCAAACTTGTTAAGTTGCAACACCAGTGGTGGGGTGCAATCCCCTAAACCCACTATCGAACACCTTCTAACAGATAGGAAAAAGCCACCTTAGCCACAGCTAAACCAAACTCCTTTGCTTCAAACTCTTAGACTAAGTGGCCAGCACCTGTGTCTAACCCCAATCAACCGGCCCCTCACTGGTTCAAAGTGGAAAGGCCAAAAACCCCAATTTAGATCTCAGTTCATGACTGACAGCACCAGTATTTCTTGCCTCCCTTGACAAACCGAAGCTCCCACAAGAACCAAACGGCTAGCCACACCCCCAGCCAGTGCCATGACATGCTAGACACGTCCAAAGTGCCTCAGAGCGCACCAACATGCTGTGGCATGCCAAAACTGCGCTTTGGGCGCGCTACACGGAGTCACCGAGATGGGGGCGACGCCCTCGGCCAGTTCCAACCTCCCCCGAGATGTCCAACCTCTTCCCCGACAACCCTTCTGTGTTTAGCAAGCCTCAGGGCCCTCCTCTCCCGCGCTAGAGCTTGCGCGACGCGTGCCCGCGCGCACCAGAACCGGCCAAGGTTGCGCGGCCATGAATGCTCGACTTCCCTCTCTCTCTCTCTCTCCGCTGCAGATGGTTCGGGCGGTCCAAAACCACGTCCTGAGACCGTGGTTTCGACCCGAGCCTCTCTCTGCACCCCCATGCGCGCCACGGTGAGTCACCGGCGCTCCCGAATCTGCTCACCGTCGTGGGCCTATAAATAGCCCTCCCCCTCGCTCCAGCACCCCTCAGATAGCTCCACCACGATCACTAGTACCTCCATAGCCACCCCAACAAACCAGCAGAGCCCCGGTGCTCGAGATCGACCGAGGTCCCTCCGCCTCGGAGCTCTGGTCGATCTCCGGCTACACGACGGCTCCTGCGCCCCTCGACCCACCAAACTAACCCTCTCGATCCCAGGAAGCTTTCCCCCAACTCGCCCGAGCTTTTCCGTGTCTCTAGCCACCCCCTCGACCACCTCCCGAAACTCCTCCGCCACTGCCTCCTCGTCGCCGGTGAACCCTACCTCCCCGTCATTGTTTCGACCACCAACAGGTAGGCGATAGTAAGGCAAACCCATTCCTGTGTTCGTTGGGCATGAGCGCGTCGGCAACCTCGTCGGCGTTCTCCTCCTCCTCTCTAGCCAGAGGTAGGAGACGACCCCGACAGGTGTGCCCCACCTGTCGATGGCCCAGCCTCCTCCCCCGCGCTGACCTCGGCCGCTGACCGTAGGGCCCCGCGCGTCAGGTTCAAACCTGACGGCACGCCCGCCTGGGCAGGCTGTCGGCTGGCCATGGGCGAGCCCAGCTCTGGGCCGAGCCAGGCCGGGAGTTAGCATGTTTTCTTTTATTTTTAAAACCCTGGTTTCTAAGATTTTTATAAAAACATTTAACCAATGTAAAAATATAATTCTTCCACTATTATTCATCTAAAAATGTGTAGTATTTAATGATATGCTTGGTTGAATTTTTCCAATAACTATTCTATTTTATATTAATAAAAAGAACTAAATTGAAATAGTTTTGCTTCTGTTTGGTTGATTTCAAAAATATTCGTTCAGGGAAAATTAAGGCAAATATTTATAAAAATGATACCTTAGATTTATCAGTAATACGGAACATTTTTAAAATAACTATGTGGACTGTTTCTGTGTGAGATATTTCTTATTTTCTGTTTTATCGACGATAGAAAATCCGTGTGACGAGGGAATCGGAGCGGAAGACCTCAAAGACCCCGAATACTTAGCTGACCAAGTGAAAGGATCGATATGGTTGGCTAGAGGGGGGGTGAATATACAACGACCACTTTTTAATTAATCTTAACAAGTTAAGGTAAACACTATACGGGTTCACAAATAATATGACAATGAGGTGAACCCTATAGAAGCTAACAATGAGAGCTATTAAGACAAGTAAGATATAGTCACAAGCATAAGCAAATACAAAGTAAAGGGTAGAGATAACCACAAGTGGAACCGATGGAGACGAGGATGTGTTATCGAAGTTCCTTCCCTTTGACAGGAAGTACGTCTCCGTTGGAGCTGTGTGGAGGCACAATGCTCCCCAAAAAGCCACTAAGGCCACCGTATTCTCCTCACGCCCTCGCACGATGCAAGGTACTGTGATTGCACTATAGGTGCCCTTGAAGGCGGCGACCGAACCTTTACAAACAAGGTTGGGGCAACTCCACACAAAGCTTGGAGGCTCCCAACTAAACCACGAAGCTTCACCACAATGGAATATGGCTTCGAGGTGACCTCAACCGTCTAGGATGCTCAAACACCCAAGAGTAACAAGATCCACAAGGGATTGGTGGGGGAATCAACTTTTCTCTTGGTGGAAGTGTGGATCTAGGCCTTCTCAACCAATCCCTAAAGAATCAACAAGTTTGATTGGCTAGGGAGAGAGATCGGGCACTTTTGAGCTTGTGGAGCAACAATGGAGCTTAGAGAGGTAAGAGATAGGGTTCCTCAGCTAGAAGAACCCTTTACATAGTGGGGGAAAAATCAGACCGTTTTCCCACTCTCTGCCCGAGTACCAGCGGTACTACCGCTGTGCAGGAGCGGTACTACCGCTGCCTGGCGGCACTACCGCTGGCTGCAGCAGTACTACCGCTGGGCCTCCAGCGGTACTACCGCTGACACCAGCGTTACTACCGCTGGCCCCTTGGTAGTGCACAAGCACTACTACCGCCGGGAAAGTCTTTGCAAAAGGGTCCGTCCACGAACTACCGCTAGGTAGGTGGAACAAAGCACCTGGAGCGGTACTACCGCTGACCAGGGGCGGTACTACCGCTGGCTAGCAGTACTACCGCTGGCTGCAGCGGTACTACCGCTGGCAGTCCAGCGGTACTACCGCTGGAACCAGCAGTACTACCGTTGGGGACCATTTTGCAGAGATACTTAAGACGAATAGGCGAGGGCCGCTCCAAAAGATAAGGAAAGGGAGAATGTGAAGTGTGCGTGTGTAAAGATAGATTCCACCCAAACCTTTCCACTACGGATCCCCTCTTAATAGTACGGCTTTCCTATGACTCAAATAAAGAGAATCGTAGAGAGCGCCGTGCTTCCGTTCCAGAAGAGAGGAGACGTGTCGTCTTGTGCCGTTGACGAGTGTTTACCTGAAACCTTGATACACACGGTTAGTCCTGTAGGGTACTGTCATCAATCACCAAAATTACTTAGGCATAAACTATGCCCCAACAATCTCCCCCTTTTTGGTGGATTGATGACAATACCGGATTTGCACAGAGAATAATATGAGAACAAAAAGATAGAGATATATGACAATACGGGACATATGACTCACAGCATATGATGGAAATATGATCATGTCTCACAAAAGATAGCAAACGAGAATCAAACCAAGTTCGAAGCAAACCATACGAAATAAAGCAAAGCAATGCAAAGTTCGTAATGAAAGCAAATCCTAGACTCTCTCCCCCTTTGGCACAAGACACCAAAAAGGGGCACACCTAACGCCACAGGTAACTACTCCTCGTCTTCAGGATCACCAGACTCGTTTGTCCCCTCCTGGTCGGTCTGCTCCTCCTCTTCCTCTTCCACCTCATCGCCAGACCACTGGTACCCCTGAGCCTGCATCCAAGTGGCCTCAGGAGTGATGTCGTCCTCTGAGCCGCTGGAGATGTCCACATCCAAGGTCCGGAGAACACGCTTATGACTCTGGCGGCTCTGCTTCTGAGCCACGTGTGTCTGGTACTGACCCTTGGCCTGCATATAGAACAATGTCTTCATCTTGTCCTGCAGTTTGATAGCCCAAGATGGCATGGCAGACGAGCAGGACTGAGAGGCAGTTCCTCTGTCAGCAGCGGTCTCTGTACCAGTATCCATGTGCTGAGAGGATGTAGATGGGTTGGCCCACTTGTCCTTGACGCGAAGCCTGATTGGGTCATGCACTATGTAATCAGACTGTGCGTAGAGCAGCTCATCCGGAAAAGCCTCTTGCCACTTATGGCTAATGTATGCGAACAGGTAAGGCCCGTAGATAGGAACCTTACGATTGATGATGCAGTTCCAGAGCTCTGTGAACATCACATCTGAAACATCCAGCTTAGCAGACTCATGAGACATAGCCTCCTCACAAAGTAACAACATCTCAGCCAAGTAGCCATGGACCTCATCGAAGTTACCACTCCGAGGGAAGAGGGTGTTGCGAAAGATCCGATGCATGATGTCCAGGTGCTTGGGAAGCACCCCGTTCCTCAGATACAATGACTGCAGTCTGTCCTTTGCGGAGGCCCTATCGGTGGGGGCTGGAGCATGAGGACGCAGCCCAAGCGGAGTGTCAGCACCCTGAAAGTCAATGTGAAGGAACTGCATGAACTCAGTCCAGGAACCGGTCATCTTCTGTGACCCAGTCATCCATATCATGGAGCGCTGTGCATCTGGAGAGAAATGGACTGTGACATAACACTGAGCAACTGCAGTGGGATCAAAGTCCGTCTTGAAGGTGATGATGTCTTTGATGCCCAGTTTGTCAACCAAAGAGAGGGCATCACCAAAGTAGTCCATGTTCCGCTGAAGATGTGCCAGATCAATCGACTGAACAGAGACATAGTTCTTCTTGAAGTGAGCAACAACATCCCGATAGATCCTGCACTGGTCCCTTGCCCAAACATTTTCAACACCATCGATCACTTCCCTCTCCTTGAGATAGAGGTTCTTGGTGCGAAATTGCAGAAAGTCCTTGGGGGACATTGTACGGATATTGACCCTCTTGTCCTTGTGAGCGACCTTCTTGAAGGACTTCTTCTTGGGAGGCAGACCAGACGTGGCAGACCCCTCGGGCGCCTCTGTGTTGCGAAACTGTTTGGACGCCGTGTCCCGTGGGGGGTTCGAACGGCGAGCAGAGCTACGTGTGACACAGACCACATAGCAAAAAAGAGGCGACCAGAGAAGTCAAGGCAATGAAACTTGAGAACGCAAAACAAGTAAACACGCATTGCTAAGCAAAAACAAGCAGAAAAAGTACATAGTGAACGCTCACGGCGGTAGTACCGCTAGGGCCTGGCGATAGTACCGCTGGGGGTCATAGCGGTAGTACCGCTACCCCTGGCGGTAGTACCGCTGGGGTCCTAGCGGTAGTACCGCTACCCCCTGGCGGTAGTACCGCTGGGGGTTTGACTTTCAGATCTGACAGAGAAGACTCGTTTTTCGAGGGCATGGGCTGAATATGAACACTAAGACGTACACTCCAGCCCTACTGTCATGAGGAACACTTAGCAACAAGAGATACATACATGCCTAGGCAAGAGATAGCACGTTTTAGATCTAATCCAAAAGTTCAAGTGTTCGATCTAAGACAAGTAAATCCTAGGACATGGCAGAAAATTCAACAACAAATCATTGGACCTATACTCCCCTCAATACTTCCTTCATGCCATCCAAGAACTAGCCATAGGATCAAAAATATGAATCCAATCCCCAATGCTCCTAACCCTAGAACACAAACAACAACAAAAAAGAAGGGAGGAGCCTTTTTACCGGGATTCATGGTTTTGGAGGAGGAAGAAGAGATGAAGCAACCCTTCCACACCAACGGGGAGAAGGAGCTCCACGAAGAGAGATCCAAGCAGGGGGGTTTTCGGGCTAGGGGAGGGAGGAGCCGCGAGGAAGAAGAAACAGATGAGAAAATCGGGCTCCCCCTCCCTTTATATAGCCCAAGGGGTACGGGCCAGCGGTAGTACCGCTGTGGCCCCAGCGGTAGTACCGCTTACCTGGCGGTAGTACCGCTGGGGTGCAGCGGTAGTACCGCTGGAGTCCTGGCAGTAGTACCGCTCCCCCTGGCGGTAGTACCGCTCCCCCTTTAAACCCTAGAAATATTCTAGCCGGTCGTGTTAGATTTTGAATCCTGGCGGTAGTACCGCCATACCTGGCGGTAGTACTGCTGGGGTCCTGGCGGTAGTACCCCTGTACATGTTTCAACACGGCTAAGGAAAAAGGGGAAACTTGGGCACATGACAAGTGAGTAAAAAGAGATGGCATCCAAGAAAATGTACTGACTCGTCATTGTATATCCTCTCCTTTATACGCAAGAGAGGATGGAGGGGCGGTGGCCGAGGCCACCTATGTTTGAGACAATGGTATGACACACGAAGAATTATCCTTGGGTTCATTACCAATGCCCGTCTTTTAAGCACAAGTGCCATTTGACAATGGCTAAAGTGAAAGACTAGATTGATTTACGATAATGGGGGGAGGGAGAGTTCATTGAGAGAACAACATTCCCCCTATGTCCATGCCTACATCTAGAACAAGATGAAATGTAAAGTGAGGTGCAACATGCCTAGTTTCAATCCACATTACTTGAATCAATGATATTTAGCTCATGCCTTAACTCCCGGAACCTTGCTTCATCTAGTGGCTTGGTGAAAATATCCGCAAGTTGCTCTTCATTGTGGATGAAATGAACCTCAATATCACCTGGCTTGATATGTTCACGGATGAAGTGATGACGAATATCAATATGTTTGGTTTTGCTATGTTGCACTGGGTTGAGGGAAATCTTGATGGCGCTTTGATTGTCACATAGAAGAGGCACTTTGTCACAAGTGACACCATAATCCTTTAAAGTTTGCCTCATCCATAGCAATTGTGCACAACAACTTGCAGCTGCCACATACTCAGCTTCGGTGGATGATAAGGAGACACAGTTCTGCTTCTTTGAAGACCAACTTACCAAAGAGCGACCAAGGAATTGGCATCCTCCAGACGTTGACTTCCTCTCCACACAATCTCCAGCCCAATCTGAGTCAGAATAGCCAACTAGATTGAAGTTTGCTCCTTTGGGATACCAGAGGCCAAAGTTTGGGGTATGAGCCAAATATCGAAAGATTCGTTTGACAGCCATGTAATGACTTTCTTTTGGTGCGGATTGAAACCGTGCACATATCCCTACACTCAACATAATATCCGGTCTAGATGCACAGAGGTAAAGGAGGGATCCAATCATGGAGCGGTATACCTTTTGATCCACTGCTTTACCATTGGGATCACTATCAAGCTTGCATCTGGTTGGCATGGGGAACTTGACTGGTTTGACATCTTCGAGCTCGAACCGCTTGAGCATGTCTTGATTGTACTTGGCTTGTTTGATGAATGTCCCTTCTAGACCTTGTTTGATCTCGAACCCGAGGAAAAACTTCAACTCTCCCATCATGGACATCTCAAACTTCTGAGTCATTAGTGCAACAAATTCTTCATTGAATGCAATGTTAGGAGAGCCAAAGATAATATCATCAACATATAGTTGGCATATGAACAAATCCCCTTTAACCCTCTTAGTAAAAAGAGTGGGATCAATCTTCCCAATTTCAAACCCACGATCTTATAACAACTCAGTAAGGTACTCATACCACACGCGTGGGGCTTGTTTAAGGCCATAGAGTGCCTTATTGAGTTTGTACACATGATTGGGGAGCTTGGGATGTTCGAATCCCGGGGGTTGTTTGACATATACCAACTCATTCAAAGGACCATTAAGAAATGCACTTTTCACATCCATTTGCTGTAATCTGAAGTTATGATGAGAAGCAAATGCAAGTAACATGCGAATAGATTCTAGACGAGCAACAGGGGCAAATGTTTCACCGTAGTCGATACCCTCGACTTGGGAGTAGCCTTGAGCCACCAATCTTGCCTTGTTTCGAATCACAATTCCATTTGCATCTTGCTTGTTCTTAAATATCCATTTGGTCCCAATGACATTATGTTCCTTCGTTGGTCGAGGCACTAAATCCCAGACTTGGTTGCGCTCGAAGTTGTTAAGTTCTTCGTGCATGGCCATAAGCCAATCCTCATCATCGAGCGCTTCCTGTACCTATTGAGGTTCACAATACGAGACAAACGCGTGATGCTCACAATAATTCCAAAGCTGTTGACGAGTAGATACTCCCCTTTTTAAACTGCCAAGAACATTCTTCATAAGATGTGACTTGGCTCTCAGCTTGTTCGCATTCTTGGCTGCTCGACGCTCCAAGAGTTCTTCATTAGATAACGGAGGAGCCTTGACTTGTTTCTTTTGTTTGCCCTTGCGTCTTGAGCCGGTTGTTGGAGCTCCAGACGGGAATTGTGAGACAGTCTCCTGATCATCTTGTCCTTCGACTTGAGCAGGTTCACTAGTTTGATCTTGTATTAGTGGTTGCTCTTGATCTTGATCTTGTGCTGGTTCAGGGTCTTGGAGTAGATCTTGAATATCATGGGGCATATCACCATTGTTAGGCAATTGATCTTGACCGAGAGCTTGATCAACTTGTTGAGAGTCTTCTCTTTGTTCATCGGAAGCGTGTGGGGCTTGTGGGGGTGATGGCTCCACTTGAGTAGAGCATTGTCCTTCTCCTTCGGCCACAAGGGGTTCCTCAATGGGTAGTATTTGACCAATCCCCATTCTTCTTATGGCTTCGGGAGGAATTTCATCACCTATATCACAAAAACCACTTTGCTCCACTTGGGAGCCATTATTTTCGTCAAATTCTACGTTACACGTCTCCTCAATTAGTCCGGTGGACTTGTTGAGGACACGGTAAGCATGAGAGTTTGTAGAATAACCAACAAAGATGCCCTCATGTGCTCTAGAATCAAATTTAGCTAACCGAGCTCCCTTTTTAAGAATGAAACACTTACAACCGAATACCCGGAAGTACTTGAGATTGGGTTTGTTTCCAGTTAGAATCTCATACGGAGTCTTGTTCAAGCCTTTGCGGATGTAGAGCCGATTGGACGCATGACATGCTGTGTTGATGGCCTCTGCACAAAAGTTGTATGGAGATTTGAATTCTGCCATCATTGTTCTTGCAGCGTCTATCAAGGTCCGGTTCTTCCTTTCTGCCACGCCGTTTTGCTGAGGGGTATATGGTGCAGAAAATTGGTGATTTATTCCCTCATCACCTAGAAACTCATCTAGGGTGTAGTTCTTGAACTCGGTGCCGTTGTCACTCCTAATCATGAAGATCTTTGCTTCATGTTGACGTTGCGCTTCATTAGCAAAGTTGATGACCGTTTGTTGAGTTTCACTCTTTCTTTTGAAGAAATATACCCAGGTATATCTTGAGTAGTCGTCAACAATCACTATGCAATATTTTCTGCCTCCAAGACTATCAAATGTTGGAGGACCAAACAGATCCATATGGAGAAGTTCCAATGGCCTCTTAGTGTAGATAAGAGTCATTGGACGATGAGCAGTTTCATGAATCTTTCCTTCAATGCAAGCACTGCAAACACGATCTTTAGCAAAGCTCACATTTGTTAGTCCACGAACATGGTCCCCTGTCAGAAGACTTTGCAAAGATCTCATATTGACATGAGCTAAACGGCGATGCCAAAGCCAGCCCACGTCAACTTTAGCCATTAAACATGTCGCAGTCTTAGTGGGTCGCTTTGAGAAGTTCACCACATAGAGACCATTTTCGACATGTCCAACATAGGCTACTTTAAGAGTCTTGCTCCTTAGGAGGACCACAGTGTCAATATTAAAGAATGTGGAAAAACCCATGATTGCAAGTTGACGAACGAAAAGTAAATTGTAGGCAAGTGACTCAACAAGCATGACCTTCTCAATAGATAAATCTTGAGAGACGACCACCTTACCAAATCCCAATACCTTTGACGAGGATGCATCGGCGAATTGGACATGGGTGGGCATAGATGGAGAAGGATGCACATCCACCACTAAGTCCTTTCTTCCGGTCATATGATTTGTTGCTCCACTATCGAGCAACCATGACACCCCACCGGAAGCAAACTCCTGATTGGTACCTTTTGCCATGAGGCACTTGGTGATGTGGTTCTCGTTGGGGGCGTTGAAGAGAGACACCTTCTGGGAAGAGGTAGTGGCAATAGCAACAGTTGCCGTTGCCACTGTATCATCATCATCACCATCATCATCAGAAGGATACTCCTCCAGGGCCACCATTCCTTTTGGGTGAGGTTTCTTCACAAAGTTGTTCTTGATTGGAAATGATTTGGTTTTGTCTTTGCGAATGAGCTTGCCTCCGTTGTATTCCCTCTTCTCATAGGGGCATTCTGCCACGAAGTGACTCACGTTGCCATAGTTATAACATGTCCTTACTCGTTGTTTGGGTTTGAATCCACTCGAGTTGTTCTTGTTGAAGGTGGGTCTTGAGTTCCTTTTATTTCCCCAGAATTGCCTTGATGCAAGAGCCATGTGCTCATGATAGGCATACTTTGTGTCTTCCGGGCAGCTCTCCTCTTCCTCATCTTCTTCTTCTTCTTCAAGCATTGCTCTTGCTTTCAATGCAAGGTTGGGTGAAGTGGTTTTTGATCGGACACGAGCAAGTGCATTGTCGGCTGTTTCGTTCATGATTGACATTGCAATGAACTCATTCAACACTTCACTAGAAGACAAGGAGTGGAAGTCTGGCCGCTGACGAATGACAGATGACATGGCTTTATTGAATGGCATGATGGCTTTGAGAAACTTGCGCTTGACCCATGTATCATCCACATCCTTGCTCCCATGATCCTTTAGTGCCACAGCAATAGCGGTCACCCTCCGATAGAGATCACGAGGGTCCTCGTCTTCCTTCATCACAAACTCATCGGCCTTATCAAGTATCACTTCATAGTTGGATCGTTGAATACTTGAGCTTCCCTTGTACAGCACCATAATATGCTCCCAACAATCCTTGGCCAATGTGAAGGGACGTAAGTGGGGAAGGTCTTCAGGTGGCACAGCAGACTGGAGAATAAACAACGTAGAGTGATTATATTGATTGTCTGCATCTTCCCTTGGAGTGAGGTTGCTTGGGTCATGGGGATAATATCCTTGCTCGATAATTCTCCACAAATTTGTTGAGCTGTGATTCAAATGAGACTTAATAGAAAATACCCAGTTAGCAAAGTCACCTTTCACAAGTTTAGGAGGAGGACCAACAGGATTAAGACGAGGTGCGAGAACGGGTCCTCCATAGGCCATGGGGGGTGGAACTGAGGCATATGTTCCAGTCCCATCCTTTTCGTGAGGTGAAGCCGGTTGCATACCTTTAGCCGCTTCCTTAGAGGAGTTGGCCTCCGAATCGGAAATGGTGGGTTTAACCACTAAAGCCGGTTCGGGTGAACTTTTAAGACCCTCAATTAATTCTTTAAGCATGGTTTTGACTTCCCTCGTCAAGGACGTCTTGAGGGCTGCCATAGCCGTATTCAAGTAGTCCCTTGTGACCGAAGTCAAGTCCATGTCCTCGGGTTGCCCATGGTTAACTTCCTCTCCGCCTTCCATACTCCTCGGGTGGTTAAACCATTAATAAAGAAACCTGGCTCTGATACCAATTGAAAGGATCGATATGGTTTGCTAGAGGGGGGGGGTGAATAGACAACGACCACTTTTTAATTAATCTTAACAAGTTAAGGTAAACACTATACGGGTTCACAAATAATATGACAATGAGGTGAACCCTATAGAAGCTAACAATGAGAGCTATTAAGACAAGTAAGATATAGTCACAAGCATAAGCAAATACAAAGTAAAGGGTAGAGATAACCACAAGTGGAACCGATGGAGACGAGGATGTGTTACCGAAGTTCCTTCCCTTTGACAGGAAGTACGTCTCTGTTGGAGCGGTGTGGAGGCACAATGCTCCCCAAAAAGCCACTAAGGCCACCGTATTCTCCTCACGCCCTCGCACGATGCAAGGTACCGTGATTCCACTATAGGTGCCCTTGAAGGCGGCGACCGAACCTTTACAAACAAGGTTGGGGCAACTCCACACAAAGCTTGGAGGCTCCCAACTAAACCACGAAGCTTCACCACAATGGAATATGGCTTCGAGGTGACCTCAACCGTCTAGGATGCTCAAACACCCAAGAGTAACAATATCCGCAAGGGATTGGTGGGGGAATCAACTTTTCTCTTGGTGGAAGTGTGGATCTAGGCCTTCTCAACCAATCCCTAAAGAATCAACAAGTTTGATTGGCTAGGGAGAGAGATCGGGCACTTTTGAGCTTGTGGAGCAACAATGGAGCTTAGAGAGGTAAGAGATAGGGTTCCTCAGCTAGAAGAACCCTTTATATAGTGGGGGGAAAAATCAGACCGTTTTCCCACTCTCTGCCCGAGTACCAGCGGTACTACCGCTGTGCAGGAGCGGTACTACCGCTGCCTGGCGGTACTACCGCTGGGCCTCCAGCGGTACTACCGCTGACACCAGCGGTACTACCGCTGGCCCCTTGGTAGTGCACAAGCACTACTACCGCCGGGAAAGTCTTCGCAAAAGGATCCGTCCACGAACTACCGCTAGGTAGGTGGAACAAAGCACCTGGAGCGGTACTACCACTGACCAGGGGCGGTACTACCGCTGGCTAGCGGTACTACCGCTGGCTAGCGGTACTACCGCTGGCTGCAGCGGTACTACCGCTAGCAGTCCAGCGGTACTACCGTTTGAACCAGCGGTACTACCGCTGGGGACCATTTTGCAGAGATACTCAAGACGAATAGGCGAGGGCCGCTCCAAAAGATAAGGAAAGGGAGAATGTGAAGTGTGCGTGTGTAAAGATAGATTCCACCCAGACCTTTCCACTACGGATCCCCTCTTAATAGTACGGCTTTCCTATGACTCAAATAAAGAGAATCGTAGAGAGCGCCGTGCTTCCGTTCCAGAAGAGAGGAGACGTGTCATCTTGTGCCGTTGACGAGTGTTTACCTGAAACCTTGACACACACGGTTAGTCTTGTAGGGTACTGTCATCAATCACCAAAATTACTTAGGCATAAACTATGCCCCAACACCAAGGCAAGCAACCTGTTGACCATGACTGAGCATACGTTACTTTGCATGATAAAATAGCAAGTAGTTCCGTTGCATATGATCATAAGTTCCGGTAATCATTTGATATGATTTTACCGAAGGCTCCCCCGGAGCACATGCATTGGGCTTGACCCTACCCTTGAGGGTCGTGCTAATACCATGTTGACAAGTAAAGATAGCAGTGGTATTATCATGAGCATGATGTTGTCATAAAGCAAGAATTTATGAAAACCCCGTCGGGTGCCACTAATGCCCGAGGGTGATGATGAGTTGGTGGTCACTTTTGGTGAAGTGATGCACCCAGTATTTGTGTGAGTATGGTTTCAGAAATGGGAATAGATTTATGATGTGTTGACCGTCCCAACCTTACCAGTACGACCACGTTATCCCTTATGGGACGGGGCTATGTTAATTACTCTGGTCGGTGCTAGCAAAGAGCCACATTACTAGTGGCGGGAGTGATGTGTGGTCACTCTCGTGATGGGGTCGTGCCGGGTAGGACGACTATGTCATTTTTATGAGTTCCAGTCACACCGTTGGTCCCCGCATGGTTGGTACTGTCGAGAGTTGGTACTCGTAAGACGTACAACATGTGGGTTGGGTACCAATTGAGTGGATCTCTTTGTCTAGTATCATCAGGGGAAAGGCATTGATCGGATACTTACCTCGGGTACGTGACATACCGCGAGTCGTGGATGACACGGAAGTTTTCTGGATCTCGTGGGTCCAGTGTACTACCTCTGCAGAGTGTAAACTACTCGAATAGTCGTGTCCACGGTCAAGGATAGTTGGGTAATCCTTCTTAAACTACGTCCAGTTATTTCCGCATAAACCAAGTGTGTGTGTGTGGTGTTGAAAAAGGTGTTGCTATGATAGCAATGATATGACCAAATTCGGTGACTTGGCATATAGGGTCAACCTGGATGGTTCAGCCCTCGACAGATATATTGATATCTGTAACCTGTTCTTCAAGAGTAATTCTTTAACTTGATGCATATTCATGATCATTCCACCCAGACGAGCTACACTAAAGATGCATGATATTGTGATCCTTCACTTTCGTTGGTTATATCATGGGCTGTTTGCGAGTACATTCAAAGTACTCATTGGCTTGCCACTGGTTATGTTATTGACCAGACATGGAAGGACTGGAGTTTGGAGATGCGTACGTCTTCGGAGACGCCCCTGCGAACTAGGACGCTTCCGAGTCAGAAGGCGTGTCGGTGTAGGCTTGATAGCATGGGCACCCGCTTAGCCCCTTTGTTTTCCGCTATTAGTGTATCTCAGTGATTTGGCCTCAGGCCCTGTCTTGTGAACTTGACCCTTCGGTCACGTGTTGTAATAATCGGCACTTGGATGTAAGACTCTGTATTCGGTATCTGTGTTCGGTGAGCATTGATATCTGGGATCACTGAGCACGGCAATTCTCGACTAGTAAGTCGGGGTCCCCACAAAAACACACCACTACAACCTTGGATCAGAGCCAGGCTGACCGTTGGCTAAACCTATCTTAGCCAGGCCGCTAGCCTTAAACCAGATATTTATATATCCACCCCAAGCCTAGCCAACCAGTGTGGCCATCCGACGCCTTTTTGGCAGTCGGTGCCTAACCTGTCATCTCAGCCCTTAAGCTATGTGTCTATGACCGACACCGGAGTTGTCGCAATCTCTAGCGTGCGATGAAAGACTCCTTAGCCTATATAGGAAGGCCTTGCCCCAACCCAGCAAACCGCAGCCTTGAGACCGTTACCATAGTAAAACTCCCTTGACTTGCAAGATGCCTGGCCGCATTCCTTGCAACGAGACCCCCATGTCCGAGCCTGGAGACTTTGTTGTCATCCTCGTCGAACTTAGCCGCCAAGTTTTTGGCATAGAAGAACCTCCAGTGTATATTGTACATGAGGAGCCTACGAGTGATGCTGTTCGTTACTTTTGGGCCTCGGTGCACATCTATGGAGGGAATCCCTCGTTGGAGTGCCCTCACCATTTCACTGGTAGAGCAGCCACCAACGAAGCCCAAGAAGCTATAGTCCAGCTGCGACATCTGTCGCCATGGATGAATAGCCGACCGTTCTGCTACTATCCTAGTCGTGAAGGCTACGGTAGTCTGACCCGAGTTGCCAGTGAAGACCTAGAGGTAGACCCTGCCCTGGTGCAAGTTGTGCGCTCTTTGAGAGCGCAAGAGGCACTCCAATCAGATCACCTCTGACTTGGTCATGAGCCGCACGCCAACTGCTCGTCGGACCCCAGCAAGCTATGAAGCCACAACTGCCTCCAACAACTAGCACATTTTTGTTGGAAGACCTATTGGACCCTTAAGGTTTGCCCCGCCAGCCATGACCCCCGCAGAGCTTCACCGCAGTTTGGATGCCTTCTGCAATGAAGCTGTGCCAAGAGCGCGTCGTCCGAGACGTTGTCACCACCGCAACCCTGCAGCCCCACTCCATGGCCCTGTTGACTTAGGAGCCTCGGCAAATGGAGGAGCCTTAATGGCTACTGAGCCCGTCAGCTCAGAGGCCAATGTAGGCGGAGCGAGTTCTTCAGAGTAGCTGTCAAGCCCTTGAGACTGTGTTACGAGGTAACATTGTATATGCGTGTTGTAATAGAACGGGTTTTAATAAAATTGCAGGATGCCTGCACCCCTTGTTTTTGAAAGTAAATTTTTGCGTAAACTAGTCCGCGTGGCCTTAGAGTAAATTTTGGGCGTGACCACCTAGCCACCAAGCCAGCTACCCAAGTGATGTAACCATAAGAGTTGATACCCAAGTTTTCACTCGGTGAACCAGGCCACCCGAGTGTCATACTGTGTGTGTGCCTAAACCAGGTACTCTTTAGACCACCCATGACTGCTCCTAGAACTTCTCACCAAGTGCGCAGCCCGAGCCAGACCCCACGAGTAACCACTAGGATTCATCCGAAAATTCTGGATGCAACCCCATATAGGTAACTGTGTAGCCTCGCAGCCCAGTATAGAGTAGCTCTGTTTTGCCCATCCCTTGCCCTTCAGGTCATCACCAAAGGTGTTGACCCATCAGCGGGTGGAATAATTCCACACGTAGTCTAATGGATTTTTTTCCAGATCTTCCATTTGTAGGTGATTGTTGTCAAACCAAGGTGACACGTTATCCAAGACTCCTTATGGGAGAAGTGATATATGTTTCCTCGACCGAGAGTATTTTCTCGGGAACCCCTTTCCTGTATCCCGTTGCCCATCCTCGGAGTGTACGTTAGTCCAGTGGTATGTTTTCCGGATGCCATGTTAATAATGGTGTATCATTTGATTACATCGTCTGCACTTGCATATGAGTGATTGTGTGCCATGTGACTTTGTTGTTTGCACGTTCGTTTGACTGACCATGTCCCGTATTTCCATGCGTGAATTGTTTTTCTTTCCTCAGACAATCTCGGGGACAAGGTTTATTTTTAAGGGGGGTAGTTCTGTCACACTCCAAAATTTTAAAAATATTTTTCTGAAATAAAAATTTGCCTAGAATATATTTTTTAGAAAATCAATTGCTTCATGGCTCTTTTCAAAGCCTCTATCCAAAAACACTTCTCATTTCAAGTGGCTTTTCAAAAATTCTTTTCATGCTTGAGCCCTTACTTGAGACCATCTGAATTATTTATTTAATTAGATGGGAATATTATTTTGGCTATGTCCATTTGATATTTGAATTTCTGGATTTTTGGATAATGTTTGAAACACTCCTTTCCCTTCCTAAAGCTAGGAGAATGTTTTTGATAATTTATGCTGGAACGTGATCTCTTGCATAACAATATTTCTTTTCTTCTGGTAAATCCTTGGGATATTTATTTCTTACCTTTTTACCAGATTGCTTTTAAACAAAACTGAAGTGTATTTTCCTTATAGGGTTGTTTTGCACTACAACCCTGTGATAAATTCTTCTAAAAATTCTATGAAAATTTGTAGGTAACCTCTGATGTTTCTATATCACATTTATGCAAAAACCTACTCAAGTGTTTTGAATGTTTTAAGCACAACAACTGCTTTTCTAATCTGGTCCAGAATTGAGTTTGTACTACAACCCCTAGAAATAATCTTTCATAAATGCCATAAAAAAATTGGGGATGTCCAGTATAGCATAAGATTTACTTTTATGCAAAAATACCATTTTTCTATTATGGTTCAGATTGATGCTTTGCACTACAACCATAATTTTCTTTGCTCTGATTGCTTTGAAATTTTGCATGCTTGTTTGGAACCTTGCCAAAACCTTAACTCCAGGATTTGAGCCTCATTGGTTGAAAGTAGATGCATGTGATAATAGCCCCAAGTTTCTGTCCAGAAATGTGTTTCTCAAAATATTGCATTAGCTAGTTTTGATTTTTGCCAAACTGACCTCACCACCATAGCTAGCACCTAGTGAGACCCCATACTGGTAATTTTGGTGGCCAGGAGAGCTTCCTAGGTGTCCCTGGCATTTCATCAATCACTTGGGAGCATGACCAGATTTGGCATGACTTTGAAACTTCATTATGGAGTTGATGATCTGACCCAACCAGAATGTCTAGCCATCTTGCCTTAGTCCCTAGCCTAACCCTGTTAAGGTAGAGAAGAAGTGGAGCGCAGTGGTGATGCTTGGCATTTTGTCGAGCAGGTGCCGTGCGTGCACTGGACGTGGCCAGAGTGCATGTTTTGCACGCGCATGTCCGAGCCGCCGCGTCCCCATGACCTTGCCGTTTGGCCAGCTGCAAGGACCGCGTCAACCCTCTCTCCCTGACAGCCAGTCGTCGCCCATGTGCGAGCAGAGAAGAGGCAACGCGAACACCGTCGTTCCCCTTCTACTGCTGCCATGGCCGGCGCCGCCCGAGCTTTCTCCGTGCTCCACCTGTCCCTGGAGCCCTCCCCCTCGTCATTTACGGCTGCCCCGCTGCCCTGATGCCTCTGTTACTGCCTCGCTTCCTGCTGCCGCTCCTGGTGCGGTAGGATGCTCCATCCTCAACGAGCTTATCCGAAGACCGCCGTGGAACCGATGTACTCCGGCTATAAAAGGAATCCCCAAGGCATCCGAGCTCCTCAGCGACCTCCCAAGACCAGTAGCTCCTCTCCCCATCGCCTCATTTGGCCCGAGCCGTCTCGTGTGCACCTCTGTGTCAGTAGCGCCACTGTCGATCCCCTGCTCGATTCCGGTAGCCCCAAGCCCCTCTCCTCCGCTCAGTACCCCTGCTAGCCTACCAAGACCCCAAGGAACCTATTCCCACCGTCGAGCTTAGCCTGGAGCCACCGAATACCGGAGCCGCAGATTGGCAGAAGCTTCTTCCGCCATCTTTGAAGTGTTGCTCGACCTCGAGCTCCACAACGGCCCCAACCTCCAAAAATGGATGTGGCGCTCCTCCCTGATCATGTGCATAGCCGGAGCGTGGCGGGAGATTCCCTGTGCCACCAGCAATCATTGTCGGGAGCAGCTTTGTCCGTGTCCACAACGCGCGCGGGAGGAAGAAGGAGAACCCGACAAGCGGGTCCCGCCTGTCGGTGAGTGAGCCCAGCCTCGAGAATCGCAACCCTCCCTGGTGCGTCTTTCCTCTCGTATAGCGCATTTCCATATGAACGTTTCAGCCAATGCCGTTTCTCTTTGGCGAAAACGTATTGCACCCGAAACATTTTCTTTTTTATTTATTTTAAAAATAGATTTTTGCAGAAACTTAGAATAGCTCTAACTTTTTATATGAAACTCCAAATCATTTGATTCCTTTTCCTACTGACTTAGAATTTCATCTAGTTTATTTTAAGATTTATTTTAAAAAAATTCAAACAATGTGTGTGTGCTGTTTTGAAATTGTGTGTTGAATGATATTATTTTCAAATAGGAGTTGGAGAGAGAAGTAAAACTTTCAAAAGTTTTGGAGTGCAAATCTACTTCTCTACGCACCTAAGGCAAGCATCTTGAATCCATATATGCATAAGTTGTGTGATGATAGTGGCGGTGATTATATCGCGTGAATTGAGTTTATTTTGATAATAGTATCACATGAAATAACACTTTGCATATTCATACATGCTACTCACATTACAACAATGGTGAAGTATGATGGTGGCATGTGCTAGTTATGAGAGGTCGTGGAATAATCTAGTCACACGGAACGTGATAGGTTATGGCCTGGTCATGACCTGAGCACGATGATACCGGTAAAATTTGGTAAACTCCAGTATCGACCTATATCGGGTCTTGTCCGTGTCATACTTCTATATCGTGCTACCATAGTTTCCTGGATAATGGATTCAGTAAAGTCAGATGTAGACCTATTATGAGTCACAGATCAAGTAGAGGGGCCGGTATGAAGGTACCCATGGCGATGGACTAAATCCCGTCATCCGATCAGGGGGCATGTGTGTTTCCGGTCTGGGACCAGAAGGGAATGGCCCTTCCTAGTGAGCGTGCGATATAAATTTTTGATCCCATGCTAGTCGAGGTCGGAGCCTCCTCGTCTTATGGTTTTGCCTTGGTAGCGTAGTCCGGGTGAAGCCGGGCTTCGCGGAGGAAAATCGGTGTGTGCTGATTGTGAGTGTCCACTTCTAAAATGCTATAAACGGGATTAGTCATGATGACTATTGGAAACCGTGAACTATGGGTAAAGAGTACACCCTCTGCAGAGTCAAAACTATTCGAGTAGCCGTGTCCCCGGTCAAGGACGTTGTTTGACGAGTCAAGTGTCGGTCCTAGAGTCGGTCTTTGGAGTATAAACGGTGATAATAATAATGGTTGTGGTAAATCATATGATGATGTGGTGGATGATCATATTATGATTATTACTGTGGACTAACCCCTATGATTATGTTGTTGGATATCCCTGGGACGGTTCTACCTCCTCGATAATCAATATTTATTCTTGTTTTATATAAGCCCTTTATGTGGTGTCGCTGAGACGCCCGACTGTGGCATGTTTCTTGCTTCATATAAGCCCTTTATGTGGCGTCGCTCAAATTCCCGACTGTTGCATGTTTAATTTTTCATATAAGGCCTTTATGTGGTATCGCTCAGACGCCTGACTGTGGCATGTTTATTGTTTCATATAAGCCCTTTATGTGGTATCGCTCAGACGCCCGACTGTGGCATGTTTACTTTATCATATAATTCCTTTATGTGGTGTTGCTCAGACGCCCGACTTCGGCACACATATTATTACTTTTCAACATTATCATCCTTGCTTGTTTATGAATCATTGGTGGAAACATTGCATATCTTTACGAAGGCATCCATGAATTAAACTTTAATGGCATGATATTATTGTTAGTGGAATTTGTATGCCTCTTACCTTCTTAACGTGTTTGTTTTCTTGATGTTTGTGAGTACATTCAAAGTACTCACTGGCTTGTCCCTGGCTATTGTCTTGGCCAGATTGCGTTTGGAGAGGAGCCCGATGTCGTCAACCCCGGAGCCTAGGAGTCAAGGATAGCAGCCCTATGAGATAGGAATTTATCCAGGTGAGCTGTTCCTATGGGAATGGAGTCCCATGGGCACTGGAGATTCCTCGAGTCGCTTCCGCCATCAACCTCAGACTTTTGTTCAACCAAGTAGACCTTCGTGGTCTTGTAACCCAAATTTTGTAATTTTGCTTGGATATTCTGTATCAAGTAAGTGTCTACCAGCTAACAGAAATCCTGGGGCTGGTAAACACAGCGACATGTTTTCTGGAAATTATTTTCTGAAAACACGTCGCTACACTACGTGTCTGATGGAAATATTAGCTCCAAAAATATGCAATGAGTGTCACTAATCATAGAAGACTAAATGATAGTTGAGTATGTCAACTTGCTAGAATAAAATCTCTTACATAGAATTTTCTCTGGAATATGAGTTTTTATTGTCTCAATGACTAAAAGTAAACTTTCTTGATTGTCAATAAAGTTTATGCTTCATACTTCAATAATTGTGAATATATTATTACTTGTTTATGAGGAGTTATATGATGAAATTTTTTTGCTGCTATGTTAACATTAATGATGCTCTCATGTGCATGTTTTGTTTTTATCGACACTTCCATCTCAAACCATGTGGTCATTATTAGCGAGTTCGGCTTCCGCTTGAGGACAAGCGAGGTCTAAGTTCGGGGCAATTGATACATCCATTTTGCATCTTGAATTCTTCCTGATGTTTATGTTATTCCTTTCCATTATTCCTCATTATGGTACAATTCTTATGCCTTTCCTTTGTGAATATGCAAGGTACATCACGAAGAGGGAAATTACTAGAAACTGGAATTGTGGACCTGAAAATCAAGAAAAAGGCTAAAAATCACTAGACTCTAAATGACGTGAAACTTCACACATAATTTTTATGAAATATATAAGAATTATTGGGCCAAAAATATACCAGAGGGGACTACCCTCTGGCCACAAGCCAACAGGGCGCGCCCACCCCCCAGGGCGTGCCGTGATAGCTTGTGGGGCCCTAACAGGTCTCTCGATCCCCCTCTTCTTCTATATAGTGTGTTTTACCCTAGAAAAAAATCATAAGGATACTTTCAGGATGAAGCGCCGTTGTCTCGTGGTGGAAACCTGAGCAGAGGCCCTTTTGCTCTCCGACAAAGAGAATATGCTAGGGAAATTTCCCTGCGGAGCGGGAGATCGAAGGCGTCGTCATCACCAACATTTACTCCTTCATGGGAGGACCAATCTTCATCAACATGTTCACCAAAACCATCTCATCTCAAAACCTAGTTTATCTCTTGTATTCAATCTTTGTCTCAAAACATCATATTGGTATATATGGGTTACTATTAGTGTTGATTACATCTTGTAGTTGATGCTTGTTGGTTTACTTGGTGGAAGATATTATGTTCATATCCTTAATCACCATTATTATACCACTAATCTTGAACATGTTGATGAGGTGTGAGTAGTTACTATTCTTCGTGAGAACATGGGGGAAGTATTGTTATAAGTAATCATGTGAAGTTGGTTTTCGTTCGATATTTTGATGATGTGTATGTTGTTGCTTCTCTTAGTGGTGTCATGTGAACTTCGACTACTCACCACTTCACCATGTTATGAGCCTAAGGGAAGGCATTGTGGAGTGACAAGTATATGATAGGTTGCAAGAGCGGTATAAGCTTAAAACCCAGTTCATGCGTTGCTTCATAAGGGGCTGATTTGGATCCACCCGTTTCATGCTATGGTTAGATTTATCTTAATTCTTCTTTCGTAGTTGTGGATGCTTGGAAGAGGGGGTAATCATAAGTGGGTTTCTTGTTCAAGTAAGAACAACACCTTATCACTGGTCCACCCACATATCAAATTATCAAAGTAGCAAACGTGAATCAACTTAGACATGATGAACATAACTAGACAGAAATTCCCATGTGTCCTCGAGAGCGCTTGGTTCATATAAGAGTACTTCCAGGTCTGTCTTTTTCTATAAAAAGATTGGGCTATCTTGATGCATACTTGCTACTATTGTTACTTGTCACTTGTTATGCATTATCCTGCTATGAAACTATCAATGTTACTTACAACACTTGCAGAGAATACCTTGCTAAATCTGCTTATCATTTCTTTCTGCTCCTCGTTGGGTTCGGCAGTCTTACTTACCGAAAGGACTATGATTAATCCCCTATACTTGTGGGTCATCACCAACATGATCACAGAATAAGATGTCAAATAGAATATTTCAAACATGTAAAACCACTCTAGTATATACCAAGCACTTTGGCGATGAGGGAGTCATCTATATGTGAGTATATTGACTTAAGGAGCCAAGAAAGTATGCTTGATCATAGGTCATACTCATCATTGAAGAAAAAGTGGGCTTGCCACTTTTACATAAAGCTTTTAATGTGTTCACATCTCTTGAGATTCTTTGATTCAAGTCTTAGAATAAATCTCGCCCTTGATGTGATATCCCCTTTTAGAGGGATAAACTAACCTTGGGTCTTCTCGATGAAGACTCCATTTAGGTGATGCAGTAGTGGATGCTCTTGGTTGACAAAGATCATCTTGAGTTGGGAGCAATCTTTGTTGTTTCTTACTCTTCTCACCTACATGGGTTAGTCCCACACAAGGAACAAATACAAGGATGTCTGTGGACATGGAATGAAGCACATATATGATGATTTTCATTGATATAATATTTACCTTGTCCCTTGCTAACGAACGAGAGGTTTTGTGTCTCATTTAAATATTCCATAAAGTTGGAGTCGACTGAACTAGCTCTTTCCAAAAAAGAATGTGAGTGAATTTTGATGGCAGAGTCACCCCTCAAGAACTTATCTAGTTCTTCTTCTTGGGGAACCACATCAACTTGATAGGGATCCTTGGAGTAGAAGTAGCACTTGATGAAGTAGAGATAGTAGTGGCCTTGGGAACCCACTTGACCATGGCTTGAGATTGTTCTTCAAATGAGTCAATCTCCTCTTGAAGCTTGTCTTTGCCCTTGAGCTTGTGGCCTTCTGGTGGAGGATAATGTTGAGCTTGTGTTCCCTTAGAGAGAGTAGGATCATACATCTCCTTTTGGGGAACAAACTTCATCTTGGTGTCATGATATTCTTCCCATTCAACTCCATCGTCATTGAACTTTTTTTCAAAACTAACACATTAGATCTTCTGGTGCCATCCTTGCTTGTGCAAAATCTCCTCAAATTGCTTACGTCCGGAAAGACTATTGTATACACCTTTCTCTATAATTCCTTTCAATAAATCATTTTCTTCCTCAAGTGTAACTTGGCTAAGAGAATCATTAATGGAATCAATATAACTACTAGAAGCAACATGAGTAGATTTAGCATTTTTCTTGTTGCTACTAGATGAATAACCTTTTTGGACTTTGTTACTAATTTCCTTAGATTTAATTAGTGGCACAAATGTAAACAAGAGTAATTGTTTGGCATGATAAGAAGAATTATTATATTGAATAGTGGCACAAACGTAAACAAGAATAATTGTTTGGCATGATAAGTAGATTTAGCACAAATGTAAACTAGATTGTCATTGATAGCTTTAAGAAACTCATGTTCTTGCTCTAAATTTAGTTTCTCGAAGCGTAACTTATCATGTGTTCTTAGAAACTATTTATGATATTTTTGAATAGATTCATGAGCTAACTTAAGAGTGTTTAGTTCTTTAGTTAGGCGCCAGTCTCCTTGTCATCATCACATGACTTATCTTGACTAGGATGATTATTATCAAGTTCATTTGGACTAACATCACTAGTTTTATCAAATTAGAAAAATCATTGATACTTGTGATATGTGTTGAGTTTTTCCACGGAGAGGAGGGGATGATGAAGCACATTATAGATAAATATTTCCCTCAGTGAGAACCAAGGTTATCTAACCAACAGGAGAACTACGCAATTTCCCGTCTCCAGTGCCTACACACAGAAGACCACACCCTTGCACCCAATGCGGGCAGGATGGTTGTCAATCCCCTTGAATTTGTTATTTGCAAGAGATAAGTAGTGTATATGATAGTTGATGATTGCAAAATATAATATAAAGGAAAAAAATGACAGCAAGGCATTAAAAGCGTTTGTAAATATATTTGTGAAAAGAACCGAGGGCCATAGTTTTTGCTATAGGCATCTCTCTTGTAGAAAGCCTACGATGGCTAAACACATTATTGTTGGGTAATTGATAGAAAAGCACATATTTATGCAATATTTATTCATGGCAATGATCATTAAATATGGACATCACGTCTGTAAGCAAGTAGACTAACTCCTTCCTGCATCTACTACTATTACTCCACCCATTAACCACTATACAGGATGCATATAGAGTATTAAGTAAAACATATTAATGCTTGGTCGACAATGACATGATGTAGACAAAGAAAATCAAATTAACATGAATCAACCCCATCATTTTATCTTTAGTGGCAGCAATACAAATACGTGTCTTGCCCCTAATTTGTCACTAGGATATAGAGCACCACAAGATTGAACCCACTACAACGCACCACTCTCACTAAAGATAGATCAATCTAGTTAGCCAAACCAAATCAATAGATCAGAGAGAATTATGAAGCTATCATAATCATGCATATAATAATTCAGAGAAGACTTAAGTATATTTCATTAATAATCTAAACATAAACTCATAATTCATCGGATCCCAACAAATGCACCACACAAAGTTATTACATAAGATAGATCACCACAAGAATCGTGGTGATTATGGCTATGAAGAACATAGAGAGAGAGATAGTCATCTAGGTACTAACTACAGACCCTTAGGTGAACTACTCACACATCACCATGGAAGGAACAAGATTGATGTAGAGGCCCTCCCCGATCGACCTCCTCGGACAGGGCACCGAAAGAGGGCTCCCGATGGGCACACGAGGGAACAGAGACTTGCAGCAGCGGAAAAAGAGTTTCAGGAGGCTCTCTTGGATTTTTAGGGTTAATTGATAATTTCTTGGACAGAGAGGGGAAAAAGAGACTAAGGTAGGTGACCCCAAGCCATTAGGGTGGTGCCACCTCTCTTGGTGCGTCCTGTTGGCTTGGCGCCACCACGTGGGGCCCCCGGCCTACTTGCAAAGCTTTGAGGTCCTTATTTTGTCTAGAAAAAATTGTCAATTTTTTTGGCGTATTTGGACTTCGTTTCCTACAGTATTCCTGAAAAGCCAAAAACATGCAGAAAAAACCAACTCGCAATTCGAATTTGTTGGCCCAGTGGGACCTGAAGTACCACAACACGTTTAGCATTAGCCCGGAGCACGGCGCGCAGGCCGACCGAGGTGATAGAATCACGCCCGATTGTTCCGGAGGGAGTCGACTTGCGAGGAGCGCACCTCACCAGCCCCCTAGCTGCGTGCTCACGCCTCTCGGGGCCTTTGAGCGTGAGGACCCTTTCACGAGGTGGCCTCGCAAGGCTTGGCGTGCGCTACAAAACCACCAGGCCCGTTCACATGTGTGGTGTGATTACGTGGAAAGGGACGACAAGCACCATGCAAGGTGGAGAAAACAGGGATATTTTCCCCTTGTGGTGACTAGGAGGTAGGACTAGCTACTCCTGTGAAAGTAGGAGGCAAAAGCTTCCCATTTCGTTGTTAGGGGATGAGGACGGATCAACACTTCAGGATAGAGGTCATCGTCGACCCCATGGTCGCGTCATGAATACTACATTATTAGGAGAAGACCACCCTTAGTCAGGATAGGACTAGATCCTTGTCCCCCTTTGAATTTCCGTGGTGTGGAGACCCTTTCCCGTTCATGTTTTCAGGGAAGAGGACCAAGACACTACAAGGGGGGCAGGACCACACCGATGTAAGGGGATCGGCCGAATCTCTCTCTCTCTCTCAACCCCCATGTACCATACCCTCAAGTCCCCCTTTTCCAAGAAAGCAAAGCACAAGAAGGAGTAGGGTTTTACGCCTCCGACAACCTGAACCTGGGTTGCTCGCACGCCCCTGTCATCTTCGGTGAGGAGTAGCACACTCACCGTCCATCTGGTTGTGTTTGTCATCGTGTTGGAGGTAACAAGCCAAGCCCCCTAGTGTTCGAACCCTCGTTCTTAGATAAGCTCGCAGATGTAGATCCCAAACTCCAACATTTGGCGTGCCAAGTAGGGGGACTTGCTTTCTTCGTGCCCGTGCCCCGACAACAACATTCAACATGGACGAAGCCGTCGCCTGCTGGGAGCACGCCATGCACCGAGCTGCCATGAAGGCACCCACGGCACCCATTGGCCATATCCTTATGTCGGAGAGTATGTTTCCTTCTCCGTACACCCATCCATAAATGAGCAAGCGCACAACCACTTTGCCACCGTCTCCTCGCTCGTGCACTACGACCTTCTTGCTCCGTGCGGTGCACTGCTCAAGGCTCAGGAGCTTCTGCGCTACAGTCCCACCAACGATGACTACGAGGCCTGGCTCGAGCGCATCACCGAGCTCGTCGACGCCGCGCGCACCACTCTGTGCCACGACGGGAAGGCGCACTCCCGCTCCATGCTCCCTTCGCCTTCGTGCGTCGACAAAGCTTAGCACGAGGCTCCACCTCCTCCTCCTCCAGTGCGCCTAGCAGGGATGCCCCACGGGTCAATGGCACCGACGACCAACGACGAGAGCTGCCAAATCATCCATCACGCGCCGAAGACACATGCAGGGGCCACAAGAGGGGCCCCATCCGACAGGATCGCATCCTCCGGAACTGTGTGGCTCTCAACGAAGTTGTCTCCACAACAGGGGCTACCTAGCCCTCACCCCTGAGTTGCGTTGCATGGTGTGGCCCGACATGTTCAAGCCAGAACTTTCTCCTTGCTATGACGGTTGCGCAAACCCCACAAAGTTCCTCTTGTTCTACACCATCAGCATCCAGGCCGCGAGGGGGGACGATCGGGTGATGGCAAACTGGTTCCCTATGACCCTCGAAGACGCTGCATGAGTGTGGTTCCTGAACCTCTTTAAGGCATCCATCTCTTCATGTGAGGACCTGTGCAAGCGGTTCATCGCTAATTTCAGGGCCGAGAGTGATCACCTCCTCACGCTCAACGATCCGTAGGCCGCGCGCCAGTGCCCTCACGAGTCACTCCACAAGTTCATCCATCGCTTCAGTCAGGTATGCAACAGGATCCCGAGGACCTCCAACGTTGTGATCGTCTCCGCCTTCACCAACGGAGTCATCGACGCGAAGATGCGTGAGACACTATCCCTCGAGACAAGCTCAACTCCGCGTCAGAACTCTTCATCCTTGCCGACCTGTGTGCCAAGGGTGAGGAAGGGCGACTCTTCCTCCACGATGGCTCGGGCACCGATCCTGGCATGGTAAAACCCCACGACAAGGACCCTAAGCGCAAGGGCCCCATTGTGCTCGTGGCGTATCCCGAGAAGAAACGCAAGTGTGACCACGATGAAGCACCCAAAAATCCCTTTTGTGCCTACCACAGCGTAAACTCCCATAGCAGTGAGGACTGGTACGAGCTTAGGCAACTTCACGAAGACTACACCGGCCATCACGACAACTGCAAGGAGCGAGGCTCCATAGGATGCGGCAGCGACCGCTGGGACGACAATAACGATGCCGGAGGCAGCAACCGGCAGGGCTGGCAGGACCAGCCATGACAGGCCGACCCTTAGGCCAACACCACCCTGCCGCGCACAAAGAATGCCCTCCTACTGAGAATGCCCGAGGCTACGAAGATCCCCGTAGAGTGACTTGCATCCTAGGCGGGGTCCAGGCTCCCCTCTCCAACCGCCACTTCAAGGAGTTTTGTCATGAGGTGAACGCGGACCTCCCGATGCTCGGGTCCGCCAACCACCTCAAGTGGTCTGAGCTCCCCAACAACTTCAACTCCAGCGACCACCCCAAGTCTACTAAGGCTTTGGGTGTCGTCTTTAACGCCCAAGATGCGATCCTATCCTTATATTGGCTCGATGACCTCGACAGGGATAGAAGCACATCTCGTTGTTTTGCAAGAATGGATATCCTTAGAAGTAAATGTACAGAAGAGATGAGTATATGGAATTGGCTTACACTCACCACAAGATACATCATGAACAACACAATATAATAATATATTCAATCACCATGTAGAAGAGCAGGGTCCGAATACAAACGAAATCAAATCATAAAAGAACGACGTCCATCCTTGCTATCCCACACTCCCTATGCATTACTAACAGTGTTCAGTATTATTATATTGAGCAAATATAGTCCCAATGTTGGGCCTTGCCGGAAGAGTTTTATCCAAAACATAAATCAAGGGGGTCCCCATAACAGCCCCAAGCATGTTAGGAGCGCTCATCTATGGAACATAACACCATTACACAATTAACTAGGACGACAAAGATGGAACAAAACACCAGGCTAGGAGGCCAAGCCTTCCATCTTTTACCAACTATATAAGTGCATTAAATTAAATAACAATTCAAAAAATTCTCCACATGCAAATTAAGATTCCACACTGTTGTGCCTATACACAATTTTACAGTTGTTAAACAGCAAAATCAAATTCACCATGTTATTCTACATAGTTTTCTAGCCAAGTTACATATGTGGAAATTTTAAATCGGAGCTATGGTTAATTAGTTATGACATAAACCATTTTAAAATGACCTTAATGCAAATTACATGAAAACAGCAAGTTAAACATTTGAAACATGGTTGGAAGTTGGATATTGTGAAACTACATAGAATTCTAACCATTTTTCATGTATGATGTTTTAAATCTGGTGCATGGTTATGTTGCTATGAATTAAATCATTTTAATATGGCATCATGCAAAATAATGCAAACAACACATTTAAATATTCTTAACATGCATGAAAGTTGGAAATTATTAATCGACAAAAAATCCTGGACATATTACATATGTAAATTATCTTCATCTGACACAAGATTATTTAGTTATGTACATTTGAAAATGATGTTATTTTTTTGAAAATTTGCAACGAGTGGATAATTAGGCAAATTTGTAGGAGGAAAATAAATTATCTGGTCCGAATATGAGACAATAGCTTGGGCGCAACGAAACTATAACGCGCCTCGGGCGGGGTTTTGGGGGCAGCTTGTTGGCGAACGTCGCATGGGAAACAAATTTTTTCCTACGCGCACGAAGACCTATCATGGTGATGTCCATCTACGAGAGGAGTTTTGGATCTACGTACCCTTGTAGATCGCACAGCACGAAGCGTTAAGAAACATGGTTGATGTAGTGGAACATCCTCACGTCCCTCGATCCGCCCCGTGAACCGTCCAACGAACCGTCCCGCGATCCGTCCCACGATCCGTTCCGATCTAGTGCCAAACGGACGGCACCTCTGTGTGTAGCACACATACAGCTCGACGATGATGTCGGCCTTCTTGATACAGCAAGCAAGACGGAGAAGTAGATGAGTTCTACGGCAGCATGACGGTGCTCCGGTGGTGGTGAAGGATATACTCCTGCAGAGCTCCGCCCGAGCTCCGCAGAAATACGATCTAGAGGTAAAACTATGGTGTCTAGATCTGAGTTGCACGTGGCAAAAGTTGTCTCAAATCAGCCCTAAATCTCCACTATATATGGGAGGGACGGGGAGGAGGCTTGCCATGAGGGCGAAGCCCTCAAGGGTGCGTCGGCCAGGGAGGAGGAGGAGTCCTACTCCAATCCTAGTCCAACTAGCATTGGAAAGTGGAGTCCTTCTCTTCCTTCCCACCTTTCTTTTTTCCCTTTCTTTGGTTTTTCTCTTCCTGGCGCATAGGCCCTCTTGGGCTGTCCCACCAGCCCACTAAGGGCTAGTGCGCCACCCATAGGTCCTTTGGGCTTCCCCCGGGAGGGTTGCCCCCCTCCCGGTGAACTTCCGGAACCCATTCGTCACTCCCGGTACATTCGCGCTAATGCCCGAAAACTTTCCGGTAACCAAATGAAGTCATCCTATATATCAATCTTCGTCTCCGGACCATTCTGAAAACCCGCGTGACGTCCGTGATCTCATCCGGGACTCCGAACAACATTCGTTAACCACACATATAACTCAACTATACTAAAACATCATCGAACCTTAAGTGTGCAGACCCTACGGGTTCGAGAACTATGTAGAGATGCCCCGAGATACTCCTCGGTCAATATCCAATAGCGGTACTTGAATGCCCATATTGGATCCTACATATTCTCCGAAGATCTTATTGGTTGAACCTCAGTGTCAGGGATTCTTATAATCCCGTATGTCATTCCCTTTGTCCTTCGCTATGTTACTTGCCCGAGATTCGACCGTCGGTATCCGCGTACCTATGTCAATCTCGTTACCGACAAGTCTCTTTACTCGTTCCATAATGCAAGATCCCGTGACTTTCACTTAGTCACATTTCTTGCAAGGCTTGTGTGTGATGTTGTATTATCGAGTGGGCCCCGAGATACCTCTCCGTCACACGGAGTGACAAATCCTAGTCTTGATCCATACTAACTCAATGGACACCTTCGGAGATACCTGTAGAGCACCTTTATAGTCACCTAGTTACGTTGTGACATTTGATGCACACAAGGCATTCCTCCGGTGCCAGTGAGTTATATGATCTCATAGTCATAGGAACAAATACTTGACACGCAGAAAACTATAGCAATAAAACGACACGATCAATATGCTACGTTCATAGTTTGGGTCCAGTTATCAAGCAACAACACTTGCACATAGTCAGAAAACCTTGACTATCATTGATCAACTGTCTAGCCAACTAGAGGCTTGCTAGGGACATTGTTTTGTCTATGTATCCACACATGTATCTATGTTTTCATTCAATACAATTATAGCATGGATAATAAACGATTATCTTTAAACAGGAAATACAATAATAACTATTTATCATTGCCTCTAGGTTATATTTCCAATAGTCTCCCACTTGCACTAAAGTCGATAATCTAGTACTCACATTGCCATGCGATGTACATTGTAATAAATCGAACACCCATACAGTTCTGGTGTTGATCATGTTTTGCCCGTGGAAGAGGTTTACTCAGCGGGTCTGCTACATTCAGATCCGTGTGCACTTTGCAAATATTCACGTCCTCTCCCTCAACGTAGTCGCGGATGAGGTTGAAGAGTCGTTTGATGTGTCTGGTCTTCTTGTGAAACCTTGGTTCCTTTGCTAAGGCAATGGCACCAGTGTTGTCACATAACAGAGTTAAAGGATCTAGTGCGCTTGGCACAACTCCAAGATCCGTCATGAACTGCTTCATCTAGACACCCTCCTTTGCTGCCTCCGAGGCAGCCATGTACTCCGCTTCACATGTAGAATCTGCTATGACGCTCTGCTTGGAACTACACCAGCTTACCGCACCCCCATTAAGAATAAATACGCATCCGGTTTGTGACTTAGAGTCATCTGGATCGGTGTCAAAACTTGCGTCGACGTAACCTTTTACGACGAGCTCTTTGTCACCTCCATACACGAGAAACATTTCCTTAGTACTTCTCAGGTACTTCAAAATATTCTTGACCACCGTCCAGTGATCCACTCCTGGAATACTCTGAAACCTGCATGCCATACTTATGGCCAAGCTGACGTCTGGTCTAGTGCACAACATTACATACATGATAGAACCTACGACTGAAGCATAGGGGACGGAACTCATTTGTTCTCTATCTTCCGCAGTTGCTGGGCACTTAGTCTTACTCAATTTTATACCTTGTAATACTAGCAAGAACCCTTTCTTGGACTGATCCATCTTGAACTTCTTCAAAACTTTATCAAGGTATGTGCTTTGTGAAAGTCCTATCACGCGTCTCCATCTATCCCTATAGATCTTAATGCCTAGAATGTAAGCAACTTCTCCTAGGTCCTTCAGAGAGAAACTTTTATTCAAGTAATCCTTTATGCTCTCCAAAAGCTCCACGTTGTTTCCAATCAGCAATATGTCGTCCACATATAATATTAGAAACGCCACAGAGCTCCCACTCACTTTCTTGTAAATACAAGACTCTCCAACCACTTGTATAAACCCAAATGCTTTGATCACCTCATCAAAGCGCTTATTCCAACTCCGAGATGCTTGCCCCAGTCCATAAATGGATCGCTGGAGCTTGCATACTTTGTTAGCATTCTTCGGATCGACCAAACCTTCGGGTTGCATCATATACAACTCTTCCTTAAGAAAACCGTTAAGGAACGCTGTTTTGACATCCATCTGCCGAATTTCATAACCGTAAAAGGCAGCTATTGCTAACATGATTCAGACGGACTTAAGCATCGGTACTGGTGAGAAAGTCTCATCGTAGTCAACTCCTTGAACTTGTGAAAAACCCTTTGCCACAAGTCGAGCTTTATAAACGGTCACACTACCGTCTGCGTCCGTCTTCTTCTTGTAGATCCATTTGTTCTGAATAGCCTTGCGGCCTTCAGGTAGTACATCCAAAGTCCACACTTTGTTCTCGTACATGGATTCTATCTCGGACTTCATGGCCTCCAGCCATTTGTTGGTATCCGGGCCCACCATTGCTTATTCATAATTCCCAGGTTCATTGTTGTCCAACAATATAATCGTTAAGACAGGATTACCGTACCACTCAGGAGAAGTACGTGATCTTGTCGACCTGCGAGGTCCGATAGCAACTTGATTCGAAGTTTAATGATCATCATCGTCAACTTGCTCCTCAACCGGCGCCGCAGCAACAGGGGTTTCCCCTTGCCCTGCGCCACCATCTAGAGGAATTAGAGGTTCGACAACCTCATCAAGTTCTATCTTCCTCCCACTCAATTCTTTCGAGAGAAACTCCTTCTCAAGAAAAGCTCCGTTTTTAGCAACAAACACTTTGCCCTCGGATTTGAGATAGAAGGTATACCCAACTATCTCTTTTGGGTAACCTATGAAGGTACACTTTTCCGCTTTGGGTTCCAGCTTTTCAGGCTGAAGCTTTTTAATATAAGCATCACATCCCAAAACTTTAAGAAACGACAACTTTGGCCTTTTGCCATACCACAGTTCGTATGGTGTCGTCTCAATGGATTTTGATGGTGCCCTATTTAAAGTGAATGCAACTGTCTCTAATGCATAACCCCAAAACAATAACGACAAATCGGTAAGAGACATCATAGATCACACCATCTCTAATAAAGTACGATTACGACGTTCGGACAAACCATTACGCTGTTGTGTTCTAGACGATGTCAACTGTGAAACAATTCTACATTGTCTTATGTGAGCACCAAACTCGAAACTCAGATATTCACCCCCACGATCAGACTGTAGGAACTTGATCTCTTGTTACGATGATTTTCCACTTCACTCTAAAATTGCTTGAACTTTGCAAACGTTTCAGACTTGTGCTTCATCAAGTAGACATAACCATATCTACTCAAATCGTTAGTGAAGGTGAGAAAATAACGATATCTGCCGCGCGCCTCCACACTCATCGGACCGCACACATCGGTATGTATGATTTCCAACAAGTCACTTGCACGCTCCATTGTTCCGGAGAACGGAGTCTTAGTCATCTTGCCCATGAGGCATGGTTCGCATGTGTTAAGTGAATCAAAGTAAAGTGACTCCAAAAGTCCATCGGTATGGAGTTTCTTCATGCGTTTTATACCAATATGACCTAAGCGGCAGTGCCTTAAAAACATGGTGCTATCATTGTTAACTCCAACTCTTTTGGTTTCAATGTTATGTATATGTGTATTATCGCTACCAAGATTCAATATGAACAATCCTCTCACATTGGGTGCATGACCATAAAACATATTACTCATAGAAATAGAACAACCATTATTCTCTGACTTAAACGAGTAACCGTCTCGCAATAAACAAGATCCAGATATAATGTTCATGCTTAACGCAGGCACTAAATAACATTTATTTAAGTTCATAACTAATCCTGATGGTAACTGAAGTGAAACTGTGCTGATGGCGATTGCATCAACCTTCGAACCATTTCCCACGCGTATCATCACTTCATTCTTCGACAGCCTTCGCTTATTCCGCAGTTCCTGTTTTGAGTTGCAAATATGAGCAACAGAACCGGTATCGAATACCCAGGCACTACTACAAGAGCTGGTTAAGTACACATCAATAACATGTATATCGAATATACCTGATTTTTCCTTGGCTGCCTTCTTATCAGCCACATACTTGGGGTAGTTGCGCTTCTAGTGACCCATACCCTTGCAATAATAAAACTCCGTTTCAGGCTTAGGTCGAGCTTTGGGTTTCTTCATCGGATTGGCAACAGGCTTGCCGCTCTTCTTTGAATTACCCTTCTTTCCATCGCCGTTTCTCTTGAAACTAGTGGTATTATTCACCATCAACACTTGATGCTCTTTACGGAGTTCTGACTCTGCGAGTTTTAGCATCGCGAATAAATCGCCGGGTGACTTGTTCATCCCTTGCATGTTATAGTTCAACACAAAGCTCTTATAGCTTGGTGGCAGTGATAGAAGAATTCTGTCAGTGATAGCCTCTTGCTGGAGTTCAATCCCCATCTCAGGTAGATGGTTTGAGTACCCAGACATTTTGAGCACATATTCACTGACAGACGAATTCTCCTCCATCTTGCAAGCATATAATTTATCGGAGGTCTCATACCTCTCGATCCAGGCATTCTTCTGAAAGATAAACTTCAATTCCTAGAACATCTAAAATGCTCCATGACGCTCAAAGCGACGTTGAAGTCCTGGCTCTAAGCCATACAAGACTGCACATTGAACTACTGAGTAGTCCTCCTTGCGTGGTAACCAAGCGTTCTTAGCATCTTGGTCAGCCACGGCGGGTGGTTCATCTCCTAGCGCAACATTAAGGACATAATCCTTCTTCCCAGCTTACATGAACAACTTAAGATTACGAGGCCAGTCTACAAAGTTGCTTCCATCATCTTTCAACTTAGCTTTCTCTAGGAACGTATTAAAATTCAGGGTGGCTGTCACGTGAGCCATTGATCTACAACACAAATATTTTCAAAGTGGACTTAGACTATGTTCAAGATAATTAGAGTTTAACTAATCAAATTACTTGCTAAACTCCCACTCAAAAAGTACATCTCTCTAGTCATTTGATTGGTACATGATCCGAATTCACTAGCTCAAGTCCGATCATCACGTGAGTTGAGGATAATTTCAGTGGTAAGCATCTCTATGCTAATCATATCAACTATACGATACATGCTCGACCTTTTGGTGTCATGTGTCTCGAGGCCATGTCTGCACATGCTAGGCTCGTCAAGCTTAACCCGAGTGTTCTGCGTGTGCAACTGTTTTTCTCCCATTGTATGTGAACGTTGAGTCTATCACACCCGATCGTCACCTGGTGTCTCAAAACGACGAACTGTAGCAACGTTGCACAGTCGGGGAGAACACAATTTCGTCTTGAAATTTTAGTGAGAGATCACCTCATAATGCTATCGTCGTTCAAAGCAAAATAAGGTGCATAAAAGGATTAACATCACATGCAATTCACAAGTGACATGATATGGCCATCATCTTGTGCTTGTTATCTCCATCACCAAAGCACCAGCACGATCTTGTTGTCACCGGCGCCACACCATGATCTCCATCATCATGATCTCCATCATCATGATCTCCATCATCATGATCTCCATCAACGTGTCGCCATCGAGGTTGTCGTGCTACTTATGCTATTACTACTAAATCTACGTCCTAGCAATATAGTAAATGCATATGCAAACACAAACGTTAGTTTAAAGACAACCCTATGGCTCCTGGCGGTTGCCGTACCATCGACGTGCAAGTCGATATTAACTATTACAACATGATCATCTCATACATCTAATATATCACATCACGTCATTGGCCATATCATATCACAAGCATACTCGAGAAAAACAAGTTAGACGTCCTCTAATGGTTGTTGCATGTTTTACGTGGCTGCTATGGGTATCTAGTAGATCGCATCTTACTTACGCAAAAACCACAACAAAGATGTGCAAATTGCTATTTAACCTCTCCAAGGACCGCCTCGGTCAAAACCAATTCAACTAAAGTTGAAGAAACCTACACCCGCTAGTCATCTTTATGCAACGAGGTTGCATGTCAAGCGATGAAACCAGTGTTTCGTAAGCGTACGAATAATATCGGTCCGGACCGGTTCAATCCAACAATATCACCGAATCGAGAAAAGACTAAGGAGGGCAGCAAATCGAACATAACCCTCCACAAAACCCTTTGTGTTCTACTCGAGATTACATCCACGCATGAACCTAGATCATGATGCCACTGTTGGCGAACGTCGCATGGAAACAAAAAATTTCCTACGCGCACGAAGACCTATCATGGTGATGTCCATCTACGAGATGAGATTTGGATCTACGTACCCTTGTAGATCGCACGGCAGGAAGCATTAAGAAACGTGGTTGATGTAGTGGAACATCCTCACGCCCCTCGATCCGCCCCGTAAACCGTCCCACGAACCGTCCCGCGATCCGTCCCACTATCCGTTCCGATCTAGTGCCGAACGGACGGCACCTCCGTGTTCAGCACACGTACAGCTCGACGATGATCTCAGCCTTCTTGATCCAACAAGGAAGACGGAGAAGTAGATGAGTTCTCCGGCAGCATGACGGCGCTCCAGTGGTGCTGAAGGATCTACTCCTGCAGGGATCCACCCGAGCTCCGCAGAAATACGATCTAGAGGTAAAACTATGGTGTCTAGATCTGAGTTGCACGTGGCAAAAGTTGTCTCAAATCAGCCCTAAATCTCCACTATATATGGGAGGGACGGGGAGGAGGCTTTCCATGAGGTCCAAGCCCTCAAGGGTGCGCCGGACAGGGAGAAGGAGGAGTCCTACTCCAATCCTAGTCCAACTAGGATTGGAAAGTGGAGTCCTTCTCTTCCTTCCCACCTTTGTTTTTTCCCTTTCATTGGTTTTTATCTTCCTGGCGCATAGGACCTCTTGGGCTGTCCCACCAGCCCACTAAGGGCTGGTGCGCCACCCATAGGTCCTTTGGGCTTCCCCCGGGAGGGTTGCCCCCCTCCCGTGAACTTCCAGAACCCATTTGTCACTCCCGGTACATTCCCGGTAATGCCCGAAAACTTTTCGGTAACCAAATAAAGTCATCCTATGTATCAATCTTCGTCTCCGGATCATTCCGGAAACCCTGATGACATCCATGATCTCATCCGGTACTCCGAACTACATTCGGTAACCACACATATAACTCAACTATACTAAAACATCGCCGAACCTTAAGTGTGCAGACCGTACGGGTTCGAGAACTATGTAGACTTGCCCCGAGGTATTCCTCGGTCAATATCCAATAGCGGGACCTAGATTCCCATATTGGATCCTACATATTCTCCGAAGATCTTATTGGTTGAACCTCAGTGTCAAGGATTCATATAATCCCGTATGTCATTCCCTTTGTCCTTCGGTATGTTACTTGCCCGAGATTCGATCATCGGTATCCGCATACCTATTTCAATCTCATTACCGGCAAGTCTCTTTACTCGTTCCGTAATACAAGATCCCGTGACTTACACTTACTCACATTGCTTGCAAGGCTTGTGTGTGATGTTGTATTACCGAGTGGGCCCTGATATGTCTGCAACGTATCTATAATTTTTGATGGTTCCATGCTATTATCTTGTCAAACTTTGGATGTTTTGTATGCATTTTATATCTTTTTTGGGACTAACTTATTAACTCAGTGCCGAGTGCCAGTTCCTTTTTTCTGTGTTTTTGACCTTTTTTCGAGGATAATATTAAATGGAGTTCAAACGGAATAAAACCTCCGAAAAGATTTTCTCCGCAACAGAAGATACGCAGGGAGCTTGAGAACCAAGGCAAAGGGCACCAGGGGAGGCTACAAGCCCCCTAGCCACGGCCTGGGGGGCATCTAGCAGGCTTGTGGCCCCCCTGTGGCTCCTTTGCCCTACTTCTTCTACCTATAAATCCCCAAAAAATCTGAAACCACGGGAGAGAGCCATGAAAATACTTTTCCGCCGCCGCAAGCTTCTGTCTCCACAAGATCCCATTCGGGACACATTCTGGTGCCCTGCCGGAGGGGGGATCTGGACACGGAGGGCTTCTTCATCAACACCATTGCCTCTCCAATGATGCGTGAGTAGTTCACCATAGACCTTCGGGTCCATAGCTAGTAGCTAGATGGCTTCTTCTCTCTCTTGGATCTTCAATACAAAGTTCTCCATGATCTTCATGGAGATCTATCCGATGTAATCCTCTTTTGCGTTGTGTTTGTCGAGATCTGATGAATTGTGGATTTGTGATCAGATTATCTATGAATCTTATTTGAGTTTCTTCTGATCTCTTATATGCATGATTTCGTATCCTTGTAATTCTCTTCGAGTTGTGGGTTTCGTTTGGCCAACTTGATCTATAATTCTTGCAATGGGAGAAGTGCTTGGTTTTCGGTTCATACCGTGCGGTGACCTCACCCAGTGACAGAAGGGGTAGCGAGGCACGCATCATGTTGTTGCCATCAAGGGTAAAAAGATGGGGTTTATATCTATTTCATGAATTTATCCCTCTACATCATGTCATCTTGCTTAAGGCGTTACTCTGTTTGTTATGAACTCAATACACTAGATGCATGCTGGATAACCGTCGATGTGTCGAGTAATAGTAGTAGATGCAGAAAGTATTGGTCTACTTGTCTCGGACGTGATGCCTATATGTATGATCATTGCCTTAAATATCATCATGACTTTGCGTAGTTCTATCAATTGCTTGATAGTAATTCGTTCACCCACCGTAATATTTGTTGTCATGAGAGAAGCCTCTAGTGAACACTATGGCCCCCGGGTCTACTTCACATCATATTTTCAGCCCTACACTTTTACTTTGTTGCACTTTCCTCCTTCAGATCTCACCTTGCATTCCATTGTGAAGGGATTGACAACCCCTTTGTAGCGTTGGGTGCAAGATTGCAGTTTTTGCGCAGGTAGTTTGGAGACTTGGTTTGATACTCCTACTGGATTGATACCTTGGTTATGAAACTGAGGGAAATACTTACTTCTACTGTGCAGCATCACCCTTTCCTCTTCAAGGGAAAAACCAACGCAAGCTCAAGAGGTAGCAGGCCCCGACATACCTCTCCGTCACACGGAGTAACAAATCCCAGTCATCATCCATACTAACTCAACGGACACCTTCGGAGATACCTGTAGAGCACCTTTATAGTCACCCAGTTACGTTGTGACGTTTGATGCACACAAGGAATTCCTTCGGTGCCAGTGAGTTATATGATCTCATGGTCATAGGAACAAATACTTGACATGCAGAAAACTATAGCAATAAAACGACACGATCAGTATGCTACGTTCATGGTTTTGGTCTAGTCCATCATATGATTCTCCTAATGATGTGATCCAGTTATCAGGCAACAACACTTGCACATATTCAGAAAACCTTGACTATCATTGATCAACTAGCTAGCCAACTAGAGGCTTGCTAGGGACATTATTTTGTGTATGTATCCGCACATGTATCTATGTTTTCATTCAATACAATTATAGCATGGATAATAAACGATTATCTTTAAACATGAAATATAATAATAACTATTTATCATTTCCTCTACGACATATTTGCAACACAGCTCACCTCGTGGGCTTCGGCCCACAAAGCAGCGCGAGGAGGCTGGCTCGGGGGGAGGTGGAGCTGGGCCATCGCGACCCAGGCGCGAGCTCACGGTTAACGTGACCAAAATGAGCATCCGTCCTCCTACTCGATCTGGCGAGCAGAGATGGTGGTGGCTTCGGGCAATCGGGACGCGGAGGGGCATCTTCGACAAGGCGAGGGGGCCAGGAAGGTCGGCTCTGCGGCGGGGGCTCCCGGATCCTTCCATCCCAGTGGCTGAGGAGCATCTCCAGCGTGACGACGAGCTTGATGGGAAGCCATGGCTGCTCATGCACGGTTACGAGGAGATAGAGATGAGCGTGACAGAGGGACACGGAGCACGGGAAAGAAGGGGAGGGCAACGGGGCACCGGCCTGGTTGAGGTCACCGGTGGCGGGTGCTGGCCGCACCTCCCTGGCGACGTGGCCACGGGGTTCAGGGCGGAGGCAAGCTACAGGAGGAGAAACACTTGCGGGAAGGAGCGGCTCGGGCGCGCGAGCTAACGACTTGGGGCAAGCCTGCTATGGGCCTCGTCGATCCTGGCGCGTGGGGAGGCGCGTGGAGGCAACATGGCGGCCTCCCATTGGCCGCAGACGATGGTGCGGTGGCACTGGGTCGTTGGGACGATGCCAAGCGACCACGGGGGAGTGGAGCAGTGCTAAAATCAAGGAGGGGGCGGCGGCTGCGAGGTGGGAGGTTCGGGTTGGTCTGAAAATGGCTAGGGGGATGTCTATTGATAGAAAGAGGCTAGGGTTAGGGGGTTTTCCACCGTTTTCAGACCGTTCGATCTTTGACCGGATGGTCCAAAAGTTGAGGGGGCTAGCTGGGCTATGGTGGGCTGTGTGGAGGGGCTTGGGTGAAGAAGAGAGGGATGTTCAGTGGCCCACAACAGAGTTTTTAAACATCAAAACGTACGACGAATTAACCGGCTATAGTTCCGCTATAGGTTTAATAGTTCGTGTATCAAACGAACTCTGATTGCGATGAAATTTGGCAGGCGGTCTACCTAATAAGACCGCACGCCAGCTTTCAACCCAATCAGAGAAAGTTTGATACACACTTTAAAAAAAATATTCAAATGATGTCGCGGGCTTGTGCGTGTGTGGTTGGTCTCGAAACGGTCAATGACAAGAACGAGAAGAACCGACAATTAAGAATGGATGCAAGTATTGAAAATGACGACAACTGAGTGCTGATGCAATGCGGATGATGTGCATGATGCCATGATGAATGCGACAACCAAATAAATCATATGTCGACAATGGAATAAAAAGGGAAACTTCTGGTGCGTTGATTCCGGGTTGTTACAACTCTCCTCCAATAACAAGAGATCTCAACCCGAGATCTAGGAATGAAAGGGGAAGATAAAGAGCAAAGCAATAGGAAAAACTTAGTCGCTTCTTTGACAACGAGTGAAACCAACGAATCCTGAAAGTTGTGAAGAGATGAAAAATGACATGGGAAAGAAGAAACAATTCAAAAGAAATTTTGGAAACACTTCATTAGGAAAGAGAAGAAACATGTGATAATATAGAAAGATCTTGAAAAGATTTCACAACACTTCAGTTAAATGAGCACGCACGGGAAGAACATGATCTTAACAAAACATGATGATTAATCAACGAGAGCAACAACACAAGCCTCCAGAACAAGACTAGAAGCTAGATACATGGAATGAATGAAAGTAGAAGAAAAGGAAAACTTGCACCACAATTGAATTGAAGAGCATCGTCACAAGAAGAATTGAATGGTATTGTTGGGAAACCAACGATGAAAACAATAAGCTTGTTGTGGGCTTATGGATACCATTTCAAAATTAAGACGTCATAACCAGCCACTAACGGAAACAAAGATTCCTTGGGAGCAACAAGATATGCATAACTTCTTTCACCAAGAGGATGTATTGAGAACTTGGGTCAACGATAATACCCATAACAGCAATAATCCTTCGGAAAAGCTTTAGGTGAAATCCAATCCAAGATAACTTCAATGGAAGAAAGATATGTGGAAAATATCTCATGATCAAAGAATTGGTGGGTTTAAATATCTCATTCTTGAAACAAATTCTCTTCGAGACTCCTTGTGAGTCAATAATGCTATAACACCACCTCAAAGGATAAAGGAGGAAGAATTTCACTTTTTAATGCAAGATAAAGAATACTTGTGGTTCTCCAACAAGAATCTTGAAGAACACTTCAAGAATAAATTACATCCTTGAAGAACCACCATGAAGAAGCACTTTAAAGAACACCGGAATGGAAGGATGATAGAAGAGTTGAAGATTGGAAAATAATAATATTTTGTCCTTGCAAGGATTTAGATGAAGCTCCGCGGAGACATACTTGATAAAATCTTGGAACTCCGGAGAAGAAAAGATGAACAACTTAGAATCGAGAATTTGATATCTTGAACAACTCCGGAAGAATGATTGAAATCACTTGAAACATGAATAAGAATTATGTTATGCTTATCCTTCATTAAGTTTAATTGATGACAATCAACAGATTTAGCATACCACTTATTCTTCTTGAAAATATTGAAGAAAGAGAGATAGGGCACAAACTTGAAGAATTATTGGAACAAACACCCGTAAGAATCTATAATGAATGAGGATATATAAATGAATGGAGATACACCTAAAGAAAACTTCAACAAGGCACCGGAATAATTGAGATACGAATGAAGAGACAACATTTGAGAAGAATGTGAGAACAAAAGCTGAAAGCTGAGAACAAAAAAAATCTTCTGAAATGATGACCTTTGGAGGATCAAAAAATAAAGACACTCTGAAAAGCACCAGATAGATATGGAAGGATTTACTCATGATCGAAAACAATTTGAGAGGATAACACGAAGTTGAAACCATGAATCTTCAAGAGAATTGACCAGATTTAAGAGAAACACTTCTTCTATCTTCAAAATATTGAATGATGGTTAGAAACACCACCAAGAATTACTGAGACACTCCGGAATAATGAATATGGCAAGTTGAGCCAACTTTGAATATGATTTTGAAGCAATCTTGGAGAATGAACATGAGTGTTGGAATCCATACTTATGTAACACTTTTGAAATATTTAGAGATATCCGAAAAGATTAGAAGAGGCAGGTAAAATCGTGGGAAAACATGTGGGTTATGGGCCCAGTGATAGAAAGCACCATTGAATGGATTGCTCGAAGGGAGATTGCACCGGTATAAATGAAAACTTGATGAGGTGAGAACCTATAAATAATTGAAAGGATTTGGATGAAAATAAGAAACTTCAGAGATATCTTCAGCACTCCGGATAGACTAGAGAGGGATGAATAAACAAGAGAGGCTTGAATAAGAATTTCCAACACGGGAAAGCAATGAACGAATGAAAAGGACATGATGAACACCGAAGCTTGAATTGAATTCATCGGAGAAGAATGCAAGAACTAAGTATCATGAACTCGAAACTCTTGAGAATCTTCACAAGGAATCACCAGATACAATGCGGGAGAAAAGAGAACAGAAGCATCACATGAAAAGAAAGGCACTTCAATGATAACTTAATTGTTGAAGAAAAAGGGAGGGAGGGAGGGGAAAACAAAGACAACTTGGGAGAGATGAGACGAACTCCAGAAAGAAATGAGGAATTGATCTTGCAAATTTTGGAAATGATTGAGTTATCTTGAAGAGAAGCACTCCGATTGGAAAATAATTGACATGTCGACTCCGGTTTGGAAATAATTGGTAAGACAATTTGATTGAGCAAAATGATTAGCACTCTCATAGAAATATGAGAACAACAGTTAGAAAAGATATGAAATCACCACTTGACATCGAAGCAACTCGAATTACCATACTCCAAGAAAACAAAGGATGAGGCTTTTAAAAACAAGCTAGGAACAAATACATAGGAGAGATTTCGTCTAATATTTTCGTGGTAAGGCTCGCGCGGGTTCTATCTTACAGTAGCCACCATGTACAAGGCAGTGCACACAACATATGAAGCGGCCCCGAGCCATAGCGAGCTACAAGGACTCTTTAAGACACAACAGGAACTGTTGTAAGAAATACCATGAATAAACAAATCCACTACATGTAGAACCACAGCCTCACATAATGCATCTGTTAGAATATAATCCTAGGTAACTACTTAAATTCCCACCTAAGAACTCCCAAACTTTTCTCGTTATGCAATTGGGTCCACGTGTACAAGGAGTAAAATCCATCACTCAACTCCTAGCAATGACAGTACATGTTTAGTGTATCACATCTGTCAACACATAACCAAAGATCACAGAAACTCGTCTACCTCAGACTCTCGGAATCACAACGATACCAATTATGGCAGTACATCTGGACGCTCTCCACCAGTACTCGGGAGGCCAGACTCGTCTCGCCACTACTAGTATTGAAGAAATTTCAAACATCCCCCGTCCTGAGATACTAAGGAAACTAAAAGATTGTGAGTGTAACAAGAATCCTGTGGAGCTCAACTCCCCGGAAGAAATCAAGTCATACAAAAGGCACCAAGTGAGAAATTCATCACATCGAGATCATATAGATTCCAAAATACCCATGTGATCCTAAAAAAATTGAGTGAGAAGAGGAGTAGAATTAAAATTCCTAAGTTGTAAACCTCACCAGAGCATGGAAGAGAATTAAAAAAATCCTACTCTCTGATATATAACTAGACTCAAAGTAGTTTTTACTAGACTTGACTCGGCCAAGTTTGATCAATCAAGGAGGCTCCGTGGTCGGTACTGCTTTGATACAAACTTGTAACGCCTAAGATGCGATCCTATCCTTATTTTGGCTCGTTGGCCTTTACAGGGATATAAGCGCATCTCATTGTTTTGCAAGAATGGATATCGTTACAAGTACATGTACAAAAGAGATGAGTATATGAAATTGGCTTAGACTCACCACAAGCTACAACATGAACAACACAATACAATAATATATTCATTCACAATGTAGAAGAGTAGGGTCCGACTATGGACGAAATCAGATGATAAAAGAATGATGTTCATCCTTGCTATCCCAGGTTGCTAGCCTAAAACCCATCCTATGATCAATGAAGAAGAAGAGGAAGAAACTCCAAATAGGACAATCATCACACTCACGTCAAAGTATTGCTTTACCTGTACCTACAACTGTTGTTGTAGTAATTTGTGAGCCACATGGGCTCAACAATCTCATTTCCAAAGGTATCAAGACTAGAAAAGCTTAAGGGGTGAGGTATGGTTTAGTGGTGAGGCTACAACAAGCAACTAAGCATTTATTTAAGTGGCTGACTTACGAGTACAAGTATAAGAGGGAGGATCAATGCATAAACGAACATGAACTAAGCATGATCATGAAGTGATCCTAAACTCCTAGTTATGTCAAACATAACGCCACCATGTCCTCTCTCGGGTAAGAACTCATCAGAAGACACAGTGACGGTTACCCACACAGTTGGCAAGTTTTAATTAAGTTTACTTCAAGTTTGCTATGACCGGGTGTTAAACAAAGCTTCCAAGTTGCCACATAACCGCGGGCACGACTCTCAGAAACCCACCCCCACCCACCCGCCCCTTTGCCATCTTACTGGGACTCCTTTGCCGTCTGCCTCGGAGCACGGCGGACGGCAAAGGGGACGGTTGCCCCACCCCACTAACGGTTGCCGACCCCCACTACCTCCGGCACGGCTTCGCCCTCCTCCCGGCTCCCGCACGACCTCTCCTGCACGCCCGCCCCTCCCCCACCAGGCGCCGCCACCAACCTGCGCCGCCCCCACCCGCCGCCGCCACCACCCCGCCCCGCCCACACCCGACGCCGGCACCATCCTGCGCCGCCACCACCCGGCGCCTCCCCCACCAGGCGCCGCCACCACCCTACGCCACCCCTCCCTGCTCCGCCACCACCCTACGCCGCCACCACCCTGCATCGCCTGCGCCTCCTCCCTGCGCCGCCACCACCCTGCACCGCCCGCACCTCCTCCCTGCGCCGCCCCTCCTCCCTGCGCCGCCCCTCCTCCCTGCGCCGCCCCGCCCCCTGCGCCACTGGTACTTTTTTTTCTTTTTTTTCTGTTAAATTATGTAGTTAGTTTATTAGATAGAATAAAGTAGATAGAAAAAATAGATAGAAAAGAAAAAAACTTAGAAGAAAATAATAGAAGAAAGTTAGTTTTTTTCCTGTTAAATTAGATAGTTAGATTTTTCTTTTTTTTCTGTTAAATTATATAGTTAGTTTATTAGGTAGAATAAAGTAGATTTAAAAGAAATAATAGAAAAAATAGATAGAAAAGAAAAAACTTAGAAGAAAAAAGAAGAAGAAGAAGAAGAAGAAAGAGGAGAGGAGGAGGAGAAAGAAGAAGAAGAAGAAGAATAAGAAGAAGAAGAAGAAGAAGAAGAAGAAGAAGAAGAAGAAGAAGAAGAAGAAGAAGAAGAAGAAGAAGAAGAAGAAGAAGAAGAAGAAGAAGAGGAAGAGGAGAGAAAAGAAGAAGAAGAAGAAGAGGAAGAAGAAGAAGAAGAAGAGGAGGAGGAGGAGAAAGAAGAAGAAGAAGAAGAAGAAGAAGAAAAAGAGGAGAGAGGAGAAGAAGAAAGAAAAGGACCCCGACCCCTGACCCCCCACCCACGACCCCCGACGCTCGACGCCACCAACACCCGAGGCCCGACGCCACCAACGCCGGACCCTCGATCCTCGACCCCCGACCCCCGACGCCACTCACACCCGACTCCCGACCCCCGACACCCAACACCACTGACCCCTGAGACCCGACTCCTGACCCCCGACGCCCGACGCCACCAACCCTCAACGCCCGACGCAACCAACCCCCGACCCTCGACCCCCGACCCCCGACGCCACTGACACCCGACTCCCGACCCCCGACCCCCGACGTCCGACACCACTGACCCCCGACCACCAACTCCCGACGCCCGACACCACTGACCCCCGACCCCCGACCCCCGACCCCTACCCCCGACCCCCGACGCCACTAACCCCCAACCTCGGGCTTTTCGGCAGTCATAGGCCCACGAGGTCATAGTTTTGTAAATTATGAGTTAGGCCACATATTTTCCGATTATGTTAATTATAAAAACATCATATTTGTGTTGATCGTGTGAATTTCAATGTGCAGTTGTTCGACGACCTCCATGTGCGTTGCACGAGCTCCGCCCTTGCGTTTGTTGGTGAGCACAAATGACTTCTCCTCCTACCCCCTTAATTTGCTCTGTCCCGGTCTTCGTGCCAATGAAACTTGCTAGCTATAGGTTTCTTCAATCATGAGTATGCGTGACCAGTATGCGTCTCCCGTTCGAAAGGGCGACATCTATAAATATGCATGTCTTTGCATATTTATAAATGCCATCCTTTTGATTTGTCCAACATTATCCATGGACAGCCCGAGTATGTGTAGATTGGGTTTGTTTTCCCGTATGCTGTGCTCCGGATCCGATGTGGAATTTCGTCAGTGCCACCCCTGTTGTTCTCCGGGTACACATCCTCTCTGCTTATTGCCGAGATGTGTATCAGGAGAACAGCGGGGAGGTGCTGCCGAAAGTCTGCGTCGCATCTGGAGCAGAGCATGGGAAAACGAACCCAATCTACACATACTCGGGTGGGATTAGGACCTATCTTTGCCTATTAGCGTGTAGGTTGCATGGACGTAATAAAACTAACAAACTTGATTAGCGTATGAATATAGATGATGAATTATATATTTATTTCTTGTGCCCCCATAGGTAGCTAGGCAACATGAGTGATCGTGCTTGGATGTACACTGGTCACCCTAGTCAGAAAGACATGACCCATGAATGGTTAACAAAAACCAGGGGGGTTTGTGAGAGCCGCATTTGCAAATGGCCAGCAAAAAACATGGTGCCCCTGTCCCAACTGCGACAACTGGAAAAAGAAGACAGAGTTTGAAAGGGGTAAACACGTGCAGAAGTGGGGTTTTACCCCTAATTATACGATGTGGACTTTTCATGGTGAGTCTGACCAACGTGCCAGAGCTGAGGTGATTCTTCGTCGCACCGACGAGCATGGTACCGGGATTGAAGACATGGTGCAAGACTTTGAGGATGCTCGGGATTTGGACGATGAGATGGAGGAATCTGCAAAGGCCTTCTATGAAATGTTGGAGTCTTCAAAACGTCCTCTCCACGAGCAGACTGAGCTTTGTCAGCTGGATGCCATCGCGCAAGTAATGGCTCTGAAGGCTCAATTCAACCTAGGCAGAGAATGCTACGATGCGATGATGACAGTATTTGGACGCTATCTACCCAAAGGCCATGTACTGCCTGCAAACCTGTACCAGTCAGAGAAAATTCACTGTGTACTTAAGATGCCCTATGAGAAGATACATGCCTGTGAGAATGGATGTGCTTTATTTAGGCTTGAGTATGCGTCCTTGAACTATTGCCCCATTTGCAATTCTTCCAGGTATATTGTGGTAGACAACGGCATGGGTGAGAAGAATCAGACCAAAATCCCTATTAGTGTTCTTCGGTATCTGCCAATCGTACCAAGACTTCAACGTCTTTTCATGGTCGAAGAGACGGCCAAACAGATGACATGGCACAAATTGGGCAAAAGAACCGAACTACATGCGGATGGGAACAAGATGCTCGTACACACTTCAGATGGTTTTGCATGGAGGCACTTCGATGCATAACATAAGGATAAATCGGAAGATCCAAGACAACCTAGAGTTGCCATCTGCACGGATGGGTTCAATGTGTATAGTATGACGGCAGCACATTACAGTTGTTGGCCTGTATTTGTCATTCCACTAAATTTGCCACCCGGAGAGATTATGAAAAGAAAGAACATTTTCCTGACGTTGATAATTCCAGGGCCGAACTATCCGGGGAAGAATATGAATGTGTACATGCAGGCTTAAGGATGAGTTGCAAGAAGCCTGGGATAATGGGATCAAGACCTACGACGCGGCTACCAAAACAAATTTCAAAATGCATGTGTGGTACATGTACTCGACGCATGATTATCCGGCGTTTGCGCTATTCGCTCGCTGGTGTGTGCATGGAAGGTTCCCGTGCACCACATGCAAGGCAGCTCTTCAATTCCGTTGGCTGCAGGTTGGTTGCAAGTATTCTTGCTTCGACATGCATAGACAATTCCTGGATCCTGACCATAAGTTCAGAAAAGACAAGAAGAATTTCATCAAAGGTAGAGTTGTCAAAAACACTGCACCAGCTGCGTTGACAGGCCAACAGACCCTTGATCAGTTAAATGCTCTCGAGCCTGATCCTTTGCTTCCAGGATACTTCAAAGGGTATAATACGGAACACGCCTGGACTGACAAGTCATGCTTATGGGATCTGCCTTACTTCAAAGATCTCCTTTGCCCACACAACATTGACGTGATGCACACTGAAAATAATATTGCGGAGGCCATTTTTGGTACATTGTTCGACATAGAGGGGAAGTCAAAAGATAATCCTAAGGCTAGAATCGACCTGGAGGCTCTATGTGATAGACCGTTGCAAAACTTGCGACAACAGAAAGGAAAACAAAGCATAGCGAAGCCAAAGGTATGGTTCAATCTTCAAAGGCCAGTTATGAGGGAAATGCTATTGTGGGTGAAAATGCGGTTGATGTTCCCCGATGGGTATGCTGCGAATCTAAAGAGGGAGCGAGTCTTGAGAAATTGAAAATATTTGGGCTCAAGAGTCATGATTGGCACATATGGATTGAGCGGGTAATGACGGTGATGTTGCGTGGCTTTATCCCTGAGGATGAATGGCTAGTACTAGCAGAGCTGAGCTATTTCTTCCATTCTCTTTCTGCGAAAGAACTATCGCCTGGCATGCTAGATGAAATGGAAGAGTTGGCACCGGAGTTAATCTGCAAATTAGAAAAGATCTTTCCACCGGGCTTCTTTAATCCAATGCAACGTTTGATTTTGCATCTCCCGACCGAGGCAAGAATGGGGGGGCTGTTCAAAATCGATGGTGCTACTCAACTGAGAGGATGCAGAAGACGCTTCGAGCTAAGTGTAAAAATAAATAGAATTGAAGCATCGATGGCCGAGGCATTCATTACTGAGGAGGCGGAAAACTTCGTGACAGCACACTACGAAGCCAAAAATCATCATTTGCATAACCCGAAGCCTCGGTACAATGATGGCGATCGAAAAAAGTTCGATCCAACCTCAGCCTATTCAAAGGTAAGCCCGCACCATCCAGTGCTTCGAAAGGGAAATCGTTGGATGCCGAAGAATGGCGGACCATTTCATTGTGTATCTTCACCAACCTAACAGAAGTGCGGCCGTACATCGAGTAAGTTCTCGGTAATTTATTGTTCCGCAACTTCTAATTGCTTTGAACTACTCTTATTCCCGGATATTTTATATAGTCGATACGTCGCCGAATTCTCGTATGGAGCGGTCATCGAAAAGGATTCCGTCGAAGATTATGAGCTTCTCGCAAAGCATGGAGGCGACTTTCCCGGTTTCATCTCTTGGTTCAAACAAAGGGTAATTAATTACCATGAAGGGCCCATTTGATTTCTTGGTCTAATTTGCGGCTAATGCATCCATTCTTTTGTATTAAACTTGTAGGCTGATGCAGAGTCTATGGACGCCGAGTTGAGACAAGTCGCTAATGGTTTTGACTATAAGGTCCGTTCATTTGACAAATACTACATCAACGGGTACCACTTTCGTACCTTTGGCAAAGAGTTATCTATGCCCGACCTAAAGTCTACAAATTGTTCTGTCTCTGCTATCGGCGAAGGAGACACCGAGTATTATGGAAGAGTTGAAGCAATTTATGAACTTCTATTCTATAGTGAAAACCCACCGACCATCGTAGTCTTCAAATGTTATTGGTTTGAGCCGAGGGAGACTAGAAGGACTCATGAATATATAGGACTAGTCGAAATCAACCAAAACACCCACTTAGATGTTCCCGATGTCTATACTACTGCTCAACAGGCGACACAAGTTTTCTATCTACCGTGGGCCTGCCAAACTGATCCAAATCTCAAAGATTGGGATGTCATTTATGAAGTGCCACCACATTTTAGACCACCTACCCTCAATGAAGAGGATTACGAACCTCACATTAACCCAGACACATATGAAGGAGAATTCTTCCAAGAAACATGTATGTCCAAGAAATGTTTCAAGAACTGCTCTACTTCACCCTAGAGCATTGAAGTAGACAGCGACAGTGAATCCGTCTTAATCCCTGAGCCCGAACAGGAAGAGCTGGAAGAAGAAGAGGTTACTGCTGCGGATGACTTGTCACTTCTTGACCGATTACATAATGGTGGCCTTCCACATGTTCTTCGTGATAGTGATGATGATGATGCATTTATTGATGATAGTGATGATCATGATGCATTTATTGACCCCGAAGCATATATAGACGATCACGATTTTTATTAGTTCATGTCAGGTATTCAACTATTAAACTATATATAAATTTTGAGTTCATGTTAGGTATTCAATTTTTATTAGTTTATGACGATGATACACTTAAATTATATACATTTTATTAGTCCTGTTGGTATTTATGTTGTACTAATTTCATTTACTCTTTGTCATGACAGGTGTTGAAAGATGGTGGGAAAGGGTCGAAAGCACTCCGCGACTCCTTCTTCGTCGGCGGGTGATGGGATGGGTACTTCCATTCCTGCCTCGCCTCTTCGGAGAGTGTTGCTCTCTACTATGCAAGGAGAGCCCCCCGTGAGAGGAGGTCGACCCCCCGCGAAGCCGAGAGGCACTAAAGGTACACGTTGTATTCATGTTGGTATTTATGTTGTACTCAAGTTGTATGCATATTGGTATTTATATACATTTTATTACTCATGTTGGTATTTATGTTGTACTAAAGGTACACGTGGGCGCGGGAGAGGTAGGGCGGTGGCTGCCATGCGTTCTGAGGTGGTGGCTACACGGTCTCCGCCACCAACCCAAGCTGATTCACCTGAGCACAGGACTTCTAGGGTGGATTCGTCTGAGGTGGAGGCTACACGGTCTCCAGTTCATGAGCCTCGGGTCGACGAGAATCAGGTCGACGAGCCTTCGACCCACGAGACTTGTGTCCCAGAGGCTTCCTTCCAGGCGACTCCGGAGCAAAGCAGGGATGAGGGTACGTCCCAAGATTCCCAGTGGGATATCTGGGCTGAGCCAAGTGGCCATGCTGGTAGCGACGAGGAGCTGGGTGAGGGGGCTACCATCTACCAACATGGTAGTTCGGGGCTCCCGCTCGTGCTAGCGACCCCCGAGCAGAGGTGGTCGATTAGGTCAAATGGGGACAAGTAAGTTAATTTACTCTTATTTAACCTTTTGCCTTCACGTTTTCTCAAATATCTAATGTTTTGGCTTTAATTTGTCATACTGTAGGGGTTGGATTGTTGCCAAGGGTGTCCGCCAGCCCAACAGTGTCCTTGCTGTTCTTTGCCGTAAAAACTTCCCAGGGTTTGTTACGTTGCCCGGTCGGGAGCGAGAGGTAGGAATGACCTGGGAGCACTACTTGGGTGCCCTGGCCCCGCCGGAGGTGGAGATCGACGGTGTTTTGTGCGACACGAGGGCGGACATGGTGATCCGAAAGTTCTAGGTAATTTCTCCTTCACACAATTGTAAATCAACCATAGCTATTTATTGTACTAATCGGTGTTGTCTTGTTTGCAGACCTACTACAGCTGTGAGGAGGGATACGAGGAGGACGCGACAAAGGTTATCGAAACCGAATGTCGTCGCCTACTTCAAAACTTTCGGCACGAGGCTCGGGTGCAGGCTGTTCGAGACTACTATGCCACATGGTGTATTAGGCTTGACAAGGCGAAGTGCCGTGATGCTAAGATGGAGCAGGATCATTACATGAAGGTAATTACATATTATTAAGGCTTTGCAGTTAGTTTCCTTGATTTGGTTCTTACGCGCTCAAATTTCTCTTTATTAACTTAGGTGCCCCCGAGATGGTGTGTGGATAAGATGGATTGTTGGGAGGCCTTGGTGGATCAGTGGTGCTCCGAAACGTGGGAGGCCAGCCACAACAACGCCAAGGAGAGGCGTGGCAAAATGGTTGGCGTGCCACACCATCAAGGGAGCGTCAACTTAATCCAATTTGGTGAGAACTGGGTATGTGGTTTGCTTCATGCCTCATGCAATTCATTCTTAATGCTACCTTGAGCCCTTTACTAATACAATTTTTCTCTCTTTCTCTTTTAGGCGCGTCACAATAAGACGGAGGCGCCACAGATGTACGACCTGTATGCGATGGCCCATACTGTCTCGTCCAAGAAGGTCAAGGCATTCTCTGAGTCTGACCTCGAGCATCCAGAAAACTTCACCAACATCTCCTCCCACCACAAGCTCGTGAAGTAGAGAGATCACGGCAAGGCGAGGAAAGGGGAGGACTTTAACCCGAGCGAGGGGCCTATTGAGCCAGAGCTGGTGATGATAGCTGGCAACGGGAGGCCCCATGGCTCGATCGCCAATGGAGACGGCCTTATACGTTGTCCTAGCACTCTCCGGCAGATAAAGGCACGCCAAACGAGCTCTTGTCCAGAGATAACACGTCGTCCACGGCCAGTCGAGCTCACCATCGAGGTTAGTTTAATGGACTCAACTATCTTTCCGCATTATGTTGTGTGTTGGCACCAATATGATTACATTGCTAACAATGAGTTGTGTTGCAGGCTGCTATTCAGAAAGAGAGAGAGAGGCAATGCAGGCGGCTATGGCGGAGAAGGATAAGGAAATTAGGGAGCTGGAGGAGAGGACGACTGCATTGGTGGAGGCGGAGAGGGCACGCAATGATGCGTCTAATAGGGCCATATACGAGCTCTTCGTGGTAAGTTTCTTCTTCATGTTATTTCAAATCTTGCATTTGAATGTCCGTTTCATTAATAAATAAAAAGTTTGACTTGTCGAAACCAAATGTACAGTCTATGTGCGAGAAGAAGGGCCAAGTCCCTCCGCCGATGCCAGTCATTAACGTGGCGGGGACGGTGAGTTTCATTTCAGTGCAGTGATCTTAAGAGTGTCCTCATGCTAACTACACATTGCAAACGATGTTTGGTGCAGAATATCTCCCGAAACGCATCACACGACCCTTCTACAGTCGAGCCTTCTCCAGGGCAGCCTTCTCGAGGTGAAACAAGCCACAGCCACCGTGCTTCACCGCTGTGATGACGATAATGGTATGTTATTTCTAGTGTTTTAATAAAAAATAGCTAGACTTCCATCTAATTAATGACATAATTAGCTTAGTTAGCTCCAAGAAAGGCTAAATTGTCTAATTATCCTACGAAATGACATAATTAGCTTAGTTACCTCCAAAATAACCTATTTAATAAAAAATGATCTACAGTTAGCTAAGTTCTCTCCTAAATGACATAATAAGGCTTACGTAGCTGCAAGATGACCTATTCCCCCAAACTTAGGTATTAAATGGCCTATAATTAGCCTAGCTAGATTCAAAATGGCTTAATAAGCATAGTTTGTTTCGGAATGACCTATTTTACCAAAGTTAGCTCCGAAACGACGTATAGTTAGCTAGGGTTCCACCTAGATGACATAATTAGCTTAGTTAGCTCTTAAATGGTCTATTTAACAAAACATGACCTATACTTAGCTAATTATCCTCGAAATGACATAATTAGGTCCAAAAAGGCATTCTTAGACAATTTAGCCCGAAGAAGGGGACAAGAGGAGAAGAAAGAGGAAAAATGAAAGGAAGGAAGAAGAAGAAGAAGAGAAGAAGAAGAAGGAGAAGGAGGAGGATAAGGAGAAGGAGAAGAAGGAGGAGAAGAAGGAGAAGGAGCTCCTCCTTCTCCTTATTCTTCCTCCTTCTTCCTCCTTCTCCTTCTCCTTCTTCTTTTCTTCTTCTTCTCCTCTTCCTTCTCCTTCTCCTTCTCCTGCTTCTTTTACTTCTTCTTCTCTTTCTCTTCTTCTACGTAGCTTAGACTCATCCAAGAAAGGCTAAATTGGCTAATTATCCTACGAAATGACATAATTAGCTTAGTTAGCTCCAAAATGACGTATATAATAAAAAATGATCTATAATTAGTTAAGTTCTCTCCTAAATGACATAATAAGGCTTACGTAGCTGCAAGATGACCTATTCCCCCTAACTTAGGTATTAAATGGCCTATAATTAGCCTAACTAGATCCAAAATGGCTTAGTAAGCATAGTTTGCTCCGGAATGATTTATTTTACCCAAGTTAGCTCCGAAACGACCTATAGTTAGCTAGGGTTCCACCTAAATGACATAATTAGCTTAGTTAGCTCCTAAATGGTCTATTTAATAAAACATGACCTATACTTAGCTAATTATCCTCGAAATGACATAATTAGGTCCAAAAAGGCATTCTTAGCCAATTTAGCCCGAAGAAGGGGACAAGAGGGGAAGAAAGAGGAAAAATGAAAGGAAGGAAGAAGAAGAAGAGAAGAAGAAGGAGAAGCAGGAGGATAAGGAGAACGAGAAGAAGGAGGAGAAGAAGGAGAAGGAGCTCCTCCTTCTCCTTATTCTTCCTCCTTCTTCTTTTCTTCTTCTTCTCCTCTTCCTTCTCATTCTCCTCCTCCTCCTCCTCCTCCTCCTTCTTTTACTTCTTCTTCTCTTTCTCTTCTTCTACGTAGCTTAGACTCATCCAAGAAAGGCTAAATTGTCTAATTATCCTACGAAATGACATAATTAGCTTAGTTAGCTCCAAAATGACCTATTTAATAAAAAATGACCTACATTTAGCTAAGTTCTCTCCTAAATGACATAATAAGGCTTACGTAGCTTCAAGATGACCTATTCCCCCTAACTTAGGTATTAAATGGCCTATAATTAGCCTAGCTTGGTCCAAAATGGCTTAATAAGCATAGTTTGTTTTGGAATGACCTATTTTACCCAAGTTAGCTCCGAAACGACGTATAGTTAGCTAGGGTTCCACCTAGATGACATAATTAGCTTAGTTAGCTCCTAAATTGTCTATTTAATAAAACATGACCTATACTTAGCTAATTATCCTCGAAATGACATAATTAGGCCCAAAAAGGCATTCTTAGCCAATTTAGCCCGAAGAAGGGGACAAGAGGAGAAGAAAGAGGAAAAATGAAAGGAAGGAAGAAGAAGAAGAAGAGAAGAAGAAGAAGGAGAAGGAGGAGGATAAGGAGAAGGAGAAGAAGGAGGAGAAGAAGGAGAAGGAGCTCCTCCTTCTCCTTAGTCTTCATCCTTCTTCCTCCTTCTCCTTCTCCTTCTTCTTTTCTTCTTCTTCTCCTCTTCCTTCTCCTTCTCGTTCTCCTGCTTCTTTTACTTCGTCTTCTCTTTCTCTTGTTCTACGTAGCTTAGACTCATCCAAGAAAGGCTAAATAGGCGAATTATCCTACGAAATGACATAATTAGCTTAGTTAGATCCAAAATGACCTATTTAATAAAAAATGATCTATAGTTAGTTAAGTTCTCTTCTAAATGACATAATAAGGCTTACGTAGGTGTAAGATGACCTATTCCCCCTAACTTAGGTATTAAATGGCCTATAATGAGCCTAACTAGATCCAAAATGGCTTAGTAAGCATAGTTTGCTCCGGAATGATCTATTTTACCCAAGTTAGCTCCGAAACGACCTATAGTTAGCTAGGGTTCCACCTAAATGACATAATTAGCTTAGTTAGCTCCTAAATGGTCTATTTAATAAAACATGACCTATACTTAGCTAATTATCCTCGAAATGACATAATTAGGTCCAAAAAGGCATTCTTAGCCAATTTAGCCCGAAGAAGGGGACAAGAGGGGAAGAAAGAGGAAAAATGAAAGGAAGGAAGAAGAAGAAGAGAAGAAGAAGGAGAAGCAGGAGGATAAGGAGAAGGAGAAGAAGGAGGAGAAGAAGGAGCAGGAGCTCCTCCTTCTCCTTATTCTTCCTCCTTCTCCTTCTCCTTCTTCTTTTCTTCTTCTTCTTCTTCTCCTCTTCCTTCTCATTCTCCTCCTCCTCCTCCTCCTCCTCCTCCTTCTTTTACTTCTTCTTCTCTTTCTCTTCTTCTACGTAGCTTAGACTCATCCAAGAAAAGCTAAATTGTCTAATTATCCTACGAAATGACATAATTAGCTTAGTTAGCTCCAAAATGACCTATTTAATAAAAAATGACCTACAGTTAGCTAAGTTCTCTCTTAAATGACATAATAAGGCTTACGTAGCTCCAAGATGACCTATTCCCCCTAACTTAGGTATTAAATGGCCTATAATTAGCCTAGCTTGATCCAAAATGGCTTAATAAGCATAGTTTGTTTCAGAATGACCTATTCTACCCAAGTTAGCTCCGAAACAACGTATAGTTAGCTAGGGTTCCACCTAGATGACATAATTAGCTTAGTTAGCTCCTAAATGGTCTATTTAATAAAACATGACCTATACTTAGCTAATTATCCTCGAAATGACATAATTAGGTCCAAAAAGGCATTCTTAGCCAATTTAGCCCGAAGAAGGGGACAAGAGGAGAAGAAAGAGGAAAAATGAAAGGAAGGAAGAAGAAGAAGAAGAGAAGAAGAAGGAGAAGGAGGAGGAGAAGGAGAACGAGAAGAAGGAGGAGAAGAAGGAGAAGGAGCTCCTCCTTCTCCTTATTCTTCCTCCTTCTTCCTCCTTCTCCTTCTCCTTCTTCTTTTCTCCTTCTTCTCCTCTTCCTTCTCCTTCTCCTTCTCCTGCTTCTTTTACTCCTTCTTCTCTTTCTCTTCTTCTATGTAGCTTAGACTCATCCTAGAAAGGCAAAATTGGCTAATTATCCTACGAAATGACATAATTAGCTTAGTTAGCTCCAAAATGACCTATTTAATAAAAATGATCTATAGTTAGTTAAGTTCTCTCCTAAAGGACATAATACGGCTTACGTAGCTGCAAGATAACCTATTCCCCCTAACTTAGGTATTAAATGGCCTATAATTAGCCTAACTAGATCCAAAATGGCTTAGTAAGCATAGTTTGCTCCGGATTGATCTATTTTACCCAAGTTAGCTCCGAAACAACCTATAGTTAGCTAGGGTTCCACCTAAATGACATAATTAGCTTAGTTAGCTCCTAAATGGTCTATTTAATAAAACATGACCTATACTTAGCTAATTATCCTCGAAATGACATAATTAGGTCCAAAAAGGCATTCTTAGCCAATTTAGCCCGAAGAAGGGGACAAGAGGGGAAAAAAGAGGAAAAATGAAAGGAAGGAAGAAGAAGAAGAGAAGAAGAAGGAGAAGAAGGAGGATAAGGAGAAGGAGAAGAAGGAGGAGAAGAAGGAGAAGGAGCTCCTCCTTCTCCTTATTCTTCCTCCTTCTCCTTCTCCTTCTTCTTTTCTTCTTCTTCTCCTCTTCCTTCTCATTCTCCTCCTCCTCCTCCTCCTGCTTCTTTTACTTCTTCTTCTCTTTCTCTTCTTCTACGTAGCTTAGACTCATCCAAGAAAGGCTAAATTGTCTAATTATCCTACGAAATGACATAATTAGCTTAGTTAGGTCCAAAATGACCTATTTAATAAAAAATGACCTAAAGTTAGCTAAGTTCTCTCCTAAATGACATAATAAGGCTTACGTAGCTGCAAGATGACCTATTCCCCCTAACTTAGGTATTAAATGGCCTATAATTAGCCTAGCTTGATCCCAAATGGCTTAATAAGCATAGTTTGTTTCGGAATGACCTATTTTACCCAAGTTAGCTTTGAAACGACGTATAGTTAGCTAGGGTTCCACCTAGATGACATAATTAGCTTAGTTAGCTCCTAAATGCTCTATTTAATAAAACATCACCTATACTTAGCTAATTATCCTTGAAATGACATAATTAGGTCCAAAAAGGCATTCTTAGCCAATTTAGCCCGAAGAAGGGGACAAGAGGAGAAGAAAGAGGAAAAATGAAAGGAAGGAAGAAGAAGAAGAAGAGAAGAAGAAGAAGGAGAAGGAGGAGGATAAGGAGAAGGAGAAGAAGGAGGAGAAGAAGGAGAAGGAGCTCCTCCTTCTCCTTATTCTTCCTCCTTCTTCCTCCTTCTCCTTCTCCTTCTTCTTTTCTTCTTCTTCTCCTCTTCCTTCTCCTTCTCCTTCTCCTGCTTCTTTTACTTCTTCTTCTCTTTCTCTTCTTCTACGTAGCTTAGACTCATCCAAGAAAGGCTAAATTGGCTAATTATCCTACGAAATGACATAATTAGCTTAGTTAGCTCCAAAATGACCTATTTAATAAAAAATGATCTATAGTTAGTTAAGTTCTCTCCTAAATGACATAATAAGGCTTACGTAGCTGCAAGATGACATATTCCCCCTAACTTAGGTATTAAATGGCCTATAATTAGCCTAACTAGATCCAAAATGGCTTAGTAAGCATAGTTTGCTCCGGAATGATCTATTTTACCCAAGTTAGCTCCGAAACGACCTATAGTTAGCTAGGGTTCCACCTAAATGACATAATTAGCTTAGTTAGCTCCTAAATGGTCTATTTAATAAAACATGACCTATACTTAGCTAATTATCCTCGAAATGACATAATTAGGTCCAAAAAGGCATTCTTAGCTAATTTAGCCCGAAGAAGGGGACAAGAGGGGAAAAAAGAGGAAAAATGAAAGGAAGGAAGAAGAAGAAGAGAAGAAGAAGGAGAAGCACGAGGATAAGGAGAAGGAGAAGAAGGAGGAGAAGAAGGAGAAGGAGCTCCTCCTTCTCCTTATTCGTCCTCCTTCTCCTTCTCCTTCTCCTTTTCTTCTTCTTCTCCTCTTCCTTCTCATTCTCCTCCTCCTCCTCCTCCTTCTTTTACTTCTTCT